>NC_083278.1:70864459-71466044 GCF_963506605.1 Zootoca vivipara | reverse complement strand
ATTCCTGCAGAGGTGGAACTAGCTGCTCCAGAACCTGGAGTGGCGCACATGCTGTGCACCCAGAGGCGGAGCCATGGGGGCAGGGCAAGCGTTCCAGGGGGTGAGACACCCATGGGGGCGGAGCGAGCCGCCCAGGGGTGTGTGTGTGGAGTGAGCTGCCCATAGCAGGCTGCTTCCTGGGTGGAGGGGGAGGAGCAGGTTTCCCCCCTTCCCTCTTCCTTTTGACAGCTCGGGGGAGGGCCCCCCCGGAAGCAGCCCAGAATCAGGGGGCATCAGCTGCGACTCCCAAGCCTCCCCCCATAGCTGCCAAGTCTCCCGTTTTCCCCAGGAAAGCCCCATTTTTCCAGCTGTTCCTAGCTGGAAAAAAGGATTTTTTTTGTTTTTCCCCGGTTTATTCTGGCGCGGCGGCCATTTTGGAACTGGGCGGAGCATGCTCAGAAGCGACTTTTGATGCTGCTCTGCCCAGTTCCAAAATGGCTGCAGAGTGACTTCTGGGGCGGCGGCCATTTTGGAACTGGGCAAAGCAGCATCAAAAGTCACTTCTGAGCATGCTCCGCCCAGTTCCAAAATGGCGGCAGCGCTACTTCCGGTCTGCTATTTCCGGCCCGGTTCCTTATTTGTCTGACAGCAACTTAGCAGGTATGCCTCCCCCCGCTGCCAAAATGAAGGGAGAAAGCCTCCAGGAAGGCAGCGCAGCCCCACCCTGGAGGGTAGGCTTGGGAGTCACGGGTTGGTGGCGCACTGAATGTCACCCCACTCAGTGATGACACCCGGGGCAAACCACCCCCACTGCACCCCCCTTCCTCCGCCCCTGTATTCCTGCAGTTGGTTGACGAGGACCATCTGTTACTGCAAACGAGACAGGCATCACGACTGGTGAGAGGCCCTTGCTTGTCCCCCGCAAAGTGCCACATGGTGCTCACTTTTACAATGCTTACTTTTTGATGGCTTACCAGTGGTGCTGTGTTCTGTGGTGAGTGGCTGTGAATGGCTTGCCCTTTTAATTCACAACAATGCACAGTACTCTGATGTAGTGTCATTGAAGGCTGCAATGGGTGGGCCTTGCCGAATATCTGACAAGCTCCATATATTGGAGGCACTGCTGGAAAGCCCCTGTTTCAAATGCCTGCCTGCCCAATCTTCTCCAATGAGCATAAGCATCCACTTACCCAGTTTAGGGAGGCTGGTGCTTTGAGCCAGGATGAGATCTGTTGCCCAGTTGCAAGAAGCACCTGATTTAAGAGACGTGCTTGGTTAAAATCACAGCTCCTTTGACCCTGATGCAGGGAGAATATTGATCCAGAATTATAAGCAAACTAGCTTATTAAAACAACAACAACTAGTCAACTCTAGTAAATGTTTAGCACTCATTTCCTTGTTATTTGTTTTCTGAAGAAATTAGTTTGCAACCTCGTGACCCTAGAAAACCTGGAAACTTGTGGAAGTTTCATGTGTTGAAATTTGGGGGTGCTATTCTGACAATTAAAATGTAGTTACAGGTAGGTAGCCGTGTTGGTCTGACGTAGTCGAAACAAAACAAAAAAATTGCTTCCAGCAGCACCTTAGAGACCAAATAAGTTTGCCATTGGTATGAGCTTTCATGTGCATGCACACTTCTTCTTTCGTGTGCATGCACATTTCAATTCTTCAGAATTAAAATGTGGCATGACATGGTGGGAGATATAAACCCAGTTCCATAACACAACATGTGGTGCAGTGTAAAAGCAACATCAGAATCTGGGACAGAAGTGCTAGCTAACACACACACAATAATATCCACGTCTGAACGTTCTGTTCATTAGCCAGCCTCTCAAGAGCCTTTTCCAGCAGCCTAGTTGCCTTATGCCAAGGATGGCCAACTGGCTTCAGTCCCTGAAGCAATTTTTATCTGGCTCCTGGAAGTCCTTCCAGATTTTAATCAAGTTATATTAAGAAAAGTTGCCCATAGTTCACTTGGAAGCAAAAGAGAAATTGTTTCAAGATGTAAGAAAGAAAGGGACTTTAATCTTAACATCTCTTGTTGGCATGTTTGTTTGACTCTAATGTGTGTTAAATAGGTGAATGTACATATTTCGGAACAATGTTATGCCTGAGCATGTCTGTGCCATATCTTGATGCTCTCACTGCTGGTGGCATCTGTTTTGTTGGAGGGTCATTCAAGCTATGTGGTGTGTGGAATGAATCCATTCTGTTCCACTCAAATGCTGGAGTGGATTGTGGATCTGAAATGGAATATGATCAGAGCAATCCTACTGGTGCATCTGAGAAGGACTAAATGTGCGGTTCATGGTCACAGATCAGAAGGGGGGAATAGTATTTTTGTTTTGCTGTGAAGGAAGGTGTGTTCAGCAATAGCTGTCACATTGTTTTCTGGGTAGGTTTTTTTTATTTTACTTTGGGAGGTGGCAGTTGTTCAACTTCCTCTCATTGTGAGTGAGTGTGTGTTGGGGGAAGGAGAAAGCTTTGGAACCTTCAGATCCAATTTTTCCCCTGATCTGCCTTTCAGCAGATTTATTAGAATACTTTTTGTTGGGTCTTTTTAGGGGAAAGGATCTCTCTGAGAAATGGAAATATCACAGAATTAAAGAGGTTGTCCATTAGTGGCCCACCAGCTGCCTTGCTAACTTTTCAATATGGCCTCCATCTGCTCAACACATCTCATGGCTTAATGAGTTGTATCCTTTGGCTCCACCCTCTTTTTGCCAGCTTTACTAGGTAGGGATAGAGAACTCTGTCAATTTTGTTTTTCTCAGGGCTTCTCCACATTTCCACTTGTCCCATGCATAGAAAGGTTTTCTGCTTGTCACATGCCTTCTAGGACCAGTCCAACCACTTTTTCATCTGTCCTGCCGCTTTCCCCAGGAAAATCCACTGTTTAACACTGAATCAGAATGTCAAAATGCAGAAAATCTTATGTTTGTTTGTTCCGATACAGTGGCAAACAGTGTGTTTTCCTGAGGAAAAGCTGCAGGACAAGTGTAAATGTGTGTGAGCCCTCGATCTCTTATTTCTCCAACGTTAAGTTCAGTTTTCCACATCAATTTGCATTTTTTAAAAAGTCTTTACGGAAATTTCATCATAATGTACACATTTTTGCATAGCACTTTCCTCTAATATGATGCATTTTTGCAAGTCATTTTCACTAACATATGCATTTTATGTACACTAGTATTTGAACTTTGGTACACATTACTTGGCTGGAGAACTGGACAGCAGAATTCAGAGAAGTGTGGCTTTCAAAGGAAGGTTATGTTTTCATTCATGCTTTGTTTTGCAAAGCGTGATGGGCAGGGCTGGATTTAGGTTTGATGAGGCCCTAAGCTACTGAGGGTAATGGGACCCTTTATATGTCCAGCTGTCCTTTGTCAACAACAAATTGTCGCTGGTTTTTTTGTGTTGAATATATACTATATGGCAATTTATGGACCTAATAGGTATCTAAAGCCATTTGCACACAACAAAATATGTATTTTATCAAAATAATTGTTGAACTGTGATATTTTAGGGAGCAGGCTAGCAGGCAGGACCCATTACCTACCTCAAAGGAGCCTACAGAACACAAAACACTGTTGCTGTACAGTATTTAAGTTTTATTTTATTTTATCTCATATTTTGGAAATGTACATCCAGGTTTTTTTTTCCTTTAATTTTTTGGGGCCCCCAAGAGAGTGGGATCCATCTGGCACTGGTGATGGTTTCATAATTAAATGTAAACAGAATCAATTTTATTTCCCCTTCCTACTAGGGCAGCTGTGGGGAACCTGTGGCCCTCCAGATGTTACTAAACTAGAAATCCCTTCAGCCCCAAGGATGATGGGAGTTGTAGTTCAGCAACACTTTGTGTGTGTGATCAGAGCTTGCAGATCCTGAAACTCTTTCAATTTTCTTTTTTCCAACTCATTTGCAGTGACCTTTTACCAAACTCCTGCAGCCTATTTGAAACTCACTGAAGACTTTTGAGATCCAAAGCTTATTTATCAGGGATCGTGTTTAAGTGTGGTTTTAGGTTTCATGAGTGAGCTGCCCACAACCCCACTTTGAACATGCCTTTACAAAATGGTTCTAAAATAATTGAAGAGGGGGAAATGTTTGACAACACAGCAAAAACCTCAAAGTAGATAAATAATTTGTGATTCAGACCATGGTAGCGGAGCTTTACATACCATAGCAAATTGTTGAATAGAAGCCAGATTTAAATCATGTTTTTAGGTTTGGGTTTAACCAAACAGTGTTGTAGCTGAAGACGGCATATTGTCACTTTGCTGTTTACAGCTGAGAAGAGTTAGCTGTAGATCCTAAGGTTGTGGTCAAAATGAGTTTGTGTAACAGATCTCTCTCCTTCTTTGTTTGCTTTGTATTTTTGCACAGAGGAAAACCACTGTAGATTGAACTAAAGTGGGCTCTGAAATCTAGAACGTTGTCCAATGAGTTCTGCCACAATGCAACAAAATTCTATGGAACCGATAAGAAATGTTTTTAAAATGAACATAAGCTTTTGGTTTTTTTTTCACATAGGGGGTGATATTTGGAGACCTGGTAGCCTCTACAGAGTAGATTAACCATGCCAAGTTTCAGATGAGAAGCTCCAGGGATCTTCATGCTAGCTACCTTTAAATTATACTTTTTTCCACCCTTCCTTCCTTCCTTCCTTCCTTCCTTCCTTCCTTCCTTCCTTCCTTCCTTCCTTCCTTCCTTCCTTTCTCCTTCTTTCTTTCTTTCTTTCTTTCTTTCTTTCTTTCTTTCTTTCTTTCTTTCTTTCTTTCTTTCTTTCGACTGAGTGCTCAGTCATGCCTATTGTCAAATTCCCGTGTTTGCTGTGTTCCTTCCATCAATATTTTGAAAACATTTGAGGGATATTTTAAATTAGGTTTGAGATGCTAGGCATGAGAAGGCAGTGGAAGGCAGCGACTGGCGGGCAGCAACTTGAAGATATATGAGGGGTGGATTATACAGTTACAGGAGTTTTTGAGGGGCAGCTTGTCAAAAATGAGAAAAAGTAAAATATTCGCTGGAATCATAGAAGAAATTCTTCCATGTAGTGGGCAAATTCCCAGCAACATCAGTGACTGAGAGGGAAAACACAAATATTAATAATATTCACTGTGGTTAGGAATTGGAAAAAGAAGAAGAAGAAGAAGAAGAAGAAGAAGAAGAAGAAGAAGAAGAAGAAGAAGAAGAAGAAGAAGACTGCTATCTGCTATTATAATGTACTAAGGTGTGTACAATGTACTCACAAGACAATATAGTAATAAAGACATATGTAGAAAAAATAACACAGCTGTAAATAAACCTTACCTAAAAACTAGAGCCGAAATGGGAGGGGGTTATAAGACACAGAGGACAAACATTTTATTAAAAAATGAAATAAAGATGGGACTGGGATTGTTTAAGAAAGGACAGAAAAGAAACACAAGCTGAGCAAATGCCACCCAACTCCACCAATCACTTTCTAAGTAATAGAACTTACAAAAGAGTTCTGCATTTTAAGACTTATTCTCTCGCCAAGCATTGTGACTGCAGAATACTGGGTGGAGTGAGAACATTCTACCCCTCCTCCAGCTGCCTCCACCCCGGTGTTCTCCTTGTATGGCATTGTACTTAAAAATTGCAGCAGTTTGGAGACTGTCTGTCTGGCTTTCTGAGAGAACACTGTGAATTCAAGACAACCTGATCCATGCTGTAGTGATCTGTAGCTGATTTGACCCAATCTGGACAGGGCACAAATCATAGAATCTTAGAACTGGAAGGGACCCTAGGGTCATCTAGTCCAACCCCCTGCAATGCAGGAATATCAACATACATCTGTTCGATTCAGTTCGGGATTTGGCCAAAACCAGTACCCAGTCCTACTTTCATTGCACAAACCTATATTTCCGATATGCACATGAATCCCTCCCACGAAATAGTGATAGTCTGGAGGCCACCACTATTTTTGTTAATTCATGATCACATTTATATCTCACCCATCCTCCAAGAGACTCGGCAAGGTGAGATTATCTCATTTTATACTCACAACAACCCTGTGATGTACATTAAGCTGAGAAAGTGGCTGATCATTTGCATTCATACGACAAATCTGCATGCTTTTTTGGTGTGTTTGTGTTTTCAGTGTACTCAATCTCCCCACAAATCACACAACACAAATATTGTAGCCTGTGGTTCTTCTCCCCTCTCCCCTTCAACACTGCAAGTACCACAATATCCACCACCCCAGGAGTAACATAAATATGAGATTTCCCTGTGCCACATTGCCTCGTGTCTGGCTGGAATCTTCCATGCCAGAACACAGTCTGAGTGAATAGACTATTCTGTATATGGGTACAACTGGTTTTTGTTTATGTTTTGGAGAAAAACTAATTAAAATGTCACACGCACCTTTAAACACCAACTGTTTTTTAAAAAAACAATGTAGCGGAAGTGTGTCTTGAGCAAAGTTTCCTTATTTCCTGATTTTGTTATAAGTAAAATCAGGTGGAATTTAAAAACAAACAAAAACAATCATTACTTGACCCACAAACCCTTTTAAGTATGAAATTGTTTATTTTACTTTAGAAAACACTGGTATTTGTCTATTTTCCGAACAAATGTTGGAGTCACTTCATTTGCCTTTTCTAATGCCTTACGGCTAGAAACAAATTCTAATATTTTGGGAACTATCAGTTATGGAATTATTATTTCCCCCATCTTTTATTTGCTACAGATTCCTGGTCAAGCATCCAACAGAGTTCATTCTTTACTTCAGCAGAATCTCCCATTGACTTGAACCTATGCAGTCTATATATGGCAGAAAGGTCACTCTCCTTTTCAAGACCCGCATTGGTTTCAACAAGCATTTTCCGAAAAGCTTAAGAAAGCAGAGTTTTGGAGTCCCTCTATACAGAGAACATGAAAAAAATTACAGACACTAAGACCCCACCTGCACTTATACCTTTTTAACAGTTATAGTTTCCGCCAAACAATCAATCCCTCTTCTCCAGAACTTGAACCTCTGTGAGGGGACCAGGAACAACCAAGTTACCACCGTTCTCAGGATTCTTTGTGGGACACTCTCAGTGCTTAAAGTGGTATAATATTGCTTTAGATACATAGTGCAGATGCGGTCCTAATCCTGATACAGAGGCCAAGGCAGTCTGGAGAGTTCAACACCCCAGGTTGCAATGTACATGGCCCAACTGTTGTTCTTTAGTCGTTTACAGTGATGCCTCGACTTACGAATTTAATCCGTTCCAAAGGCACCTTCGTAGGTCGAAAAATTCGTAAGTCGAAAAGCGCCATTGAAAACGCGTTTTCCCACAGGAATGCATTGGAAATGGAAAAATGTGTAAGTCAAAGCAACCCCATATAAAAATTTGTAAGTTGAAAAAACCCTATCTAAAACCGCCGCGGTTTCCGTTCGGATGTCGAGAAATTCGTAAGTGGCCATTTGCCCCATTTGTAAGTTGAAAAATTCGGTTGTCAAGTCGTTCGTAAGTCGAGGTACCACTGTAGTTGTGTCCGACTCTTTGTGACCCCATGGACCAGAGCATGCCAGGCACTCCTGTCTTCCACTGTCTCCCGCAGTTTGGTCAGACTCATGTCCAAAAACTCATGTCAAAAACACTGTCCAACTATCTCGTCCTCTGTCGTCCCCTTCTCCTAGTGCCCTCCATCTTTCCCAACATCAGGGTCTTTTCCAGGGAGTCTTCTCTTCTCATGAGATGGCCAAAGTATTGGAGCCTCAGCTTCAGGATCTGTCCTTCCAGTGAGCACTCAGGGCTGATTTCCTTCAGATTGGATAGGTTTGATCTTCTTGCAGTCCATGGGACTCTCAAGAGTCTCCTCCAGCACCATAATTCAAAAGCATCAATTCTTTGGCGATCAGCCTTCTTTATGGTCCAGCTCTCACTTCCATACATCACTACTGGGGAAAATGGCCCAACTACCAGGGCACAAAACATTTTGCTGCTTGAGGCGAAGGACAAGAAAGTGCCCTCATTCCTGTTCCATGTACAGAACATGTTAACTTTTGAAGAAGCTGCAAAGTTTATGGGGAGAATGAGGCCTCCTTTGTTTCATTCCCCACCCCCTCAAAATAGGGGAAGAATTACTTATTTGATAATGAACATTAAGAAAAGAAAATAAACTAGAAATTATATTTACCTGTAATGAAGGTAAAGGGGTTTTAGGTGAATGTTTTGATTTCATTTTGGGAAAAGAACAGCTAGTTCTTTTATGAGAAAATGAGAGACACTGGCTAAGGAATTAGTATTGATAACTGGATTTGGCTATGGACCCACATTCTGTCTAGGCTGATTTCAGCTGATTCTTCAATATCCCGTCCCCCCAGGCTGGAATGTAGCCTCCTGTAGAAGGGCAACAGCCACATTCCTCGCTCCACCACTTTTTTTGCCTCTGGCCCTGCCTGCGTTTCCCTCTGCCCCCCAGCCACCACCGGCATGCTTCCCACAAGAGGCTGCCTTCTATGGAATGCACGCTGGGATTCTAAAACGGTTCCCCATTCCTGCACTAAATCAAGATTTGGCTATACAGTATATGCTCCCCTCCCTCTACTGACTTATAATTGATCTACGTCTTCACTATCGCTTCTTTTGGGTGGCTATCATACCGTTTTGGCTGAACAGCTTCTGTTTCCTTGCTTGCTTATTCCACAGATGCATCCGCACAGAAAGAAGGATTCTAGCAGGATCATAACCATGCCATTCCTCTCTGGTGTCTTGTCTTAGCTGTCAAAATCTGCACTTTTGAGACTCCGTGTTCCTGGATTCCGTCCTGGATGTCACATGTGTGTGGCTTAGCTCACAGCCATTGTGTCTCCCTGTGGTCAGCTCATGAATTTGTTACAAAATGGAACATGACAAATTAATAATTGAACTGAGCCGTGCCCACTTGGCGAATTTCCCCTTCATTTATGTTTTGGTATTCACCTCTTTCTTTCTTTCTTTCTTTCTTTCTTTCTTTCTTTCTTTCTTTCTTTCTTTCTTTCTTTCTTTCTTTCTTTCTTTCTTTCTCCCACTAAACCATATCCAAGAAGAAGGTTGTTCCGTTTACCAAACAAATCCAATTTTACTGTTCTATTACTTTCCCCTTCTTTCAAATAATTGCAACATTGTATTTGCTTTCCCTTCAGGGGAATGTTTCTGACTTTGGCATTCACTCCAGAAGAAGCTGAGGTTATTTCTTTCCCGCCCCTCCTTTTGACAACTTAAAAATTAATGCAAAAAATATGTTAGCTCATGTTTTGCATTGCAATTGCTTCCAGCTGGTGTATTTAGGAAGTCATTGGGCTCCACTGGGGATTGTAAATTTATGGGATTAACTTCCATGAAATATGCCCACCATCACTGTTGGCTATCACGGAACTATTCCTGATAGCACTTTGCTTGTCATACACAGCTGTTCCTGCGTACACAGTTCCTCTGTCTACTAATGTCATGAACTCTAATGCGAGTTGGACCCAATACTTTCTTGGTAGCCTCTGAGATCATATGTCTAGGCATGACCAGTGGGGTTACTGGTGGACCTCCACATCTAAGTGCTCCCTGTATGCTAATGCTGTCATTTTTCATTGTTTGCATCTTTCATCACTTGGGCAGCATACAATAGCATTTGCTGTGGGCTAGTCTTTTCCCAGACATACAAGAGACAGTCTTTGCACAATTGAGTCATAAAAACCATCCCTCAGAAATCAGAGGATGTGTTTGATTTCCATGACTTGGCCCAAGTATTCTTCTTAGCTGACTCCAATTATCCCACTGCCAGACACTACAGGGGGATTTTACAGGCCAATCAAATTATATTGTTAAGTAACCCAGAGTCTGTGTCTACTTTTAGGTGTGCAGAATTATCACTTTGTCCCCCACAGATATCTTCTACTTGTTTACAATGTAAGGATGTGAAAGTAGACTAAGGCAATCCCCTACTCACTTATTTGAGAGTAAGCCACATTGATAAAACAGTGCTTTGATTTTAAAATCTTGAATGTTACTTTCTTTGGCTTTATAGCTACCAAGCTGTCAATCTAGGAAGAATGACCATGAAACACCATGCATGTCTAAGTCCCAGGTATGGGATTGCAGCTGGAGAGAACCCACTGGTGATATTGGGTGGTGTTTTTTTAAGGAGCCAATTATTGCTAGCCTTTTCATATGATTGCTAATTTGTCTGTCCCTTCTTTCCTTGCACTTGAAGCTTTCTGTTGTGCACCATGCCCAATATATTCATGGGAGCCCTTTAAATTGTGCATGCAAATGCATACAGATTTTCAGACGGACTTTTCAAAAGAAAAATTTGCACATTGATGTAGTCTAAGGCTACGTCTGCATGCAACCACCCACCCTCTGCTCTGCCCGTTTCATTTCTCTGTGTGTTCTAGGAAACCAAGGGGGAGAGGAGCTGGTTGCACCAAGAGGGGGAGACTCCCTGACTTCTTCAGTGGCTTGCCTCTCTGTCTCCTGGCCCCACTCCTCTCTAGTCCCTGTTTCTGTCTTGGGGTCTGAACTGTTCTCTGCCGCAGCCTCTCCCCACTCACTAAACCCTGTTACCTCTTCTGCTTCTGACACTTCCTTCTCCCAATCTGCTCCGTCTCCTTCTGACCACTCATTGTCGTCCCACCACCAATCCGCTGGTTCTGCATCTTCTTTCCCTGGTGGTTCCCTAGGGATTCCCCCAGCTGCTACCTTCCACTAACCCTCTGCATCCAGCCAATCCATGGCAATGACTAACATTTGATGGAACCCATTGCATTCCTGAGTATGTATTTGGTAAATGTACTGGTTTCTATGGTTTTCCCTTTTGTGATGTATGGAAGTGAGAGCTGGACCATAAAGAAGGCTGATCGCCGAAGAATTGATGCTTTTGAATCATGGTGCTGGAGGAGACTCTTGAGAGTCCCATGGACTGCAAGAAGATCAAACCTATCCATTCTGAAGGAAATCAGCCACTGGAAGGACAGATCATGAAGCTGAGGCTCCAATACTTTGGCCACCTCATGAGAAGAGAAGACTCCCTGGAAAAGACCCTGATGCTGGGAAAGATGGAGGGCACAAGGAGAAGGGGACGACAGAGGACGAGATGGTTGGACAGTGTTCTCGAAGCTACAAACATGAGACTGTCTGACCAAACTGTGGAAGGCAGTGGAAGACAGGAGTGCCTGGCGTGCTCTGGTCCATGGGGTCACGAAGAGTCGGGCACGACTAAATGACTAAACGACTAAACGACAATGACAACAACAACAACAACAACAACAACAACAACTGGTTTCTGGGCCAGCTGCCCCAGACCAACAGCAACCTGCCTGAAGAAAGCTAGGGCCACAAGGGGACAGATTTCCCATAGCACAGGAGTGAAATTCCATCCTCCAAAGTCATTCAGTTTCTGCAAGGACTTATTTAGGGAAGATGTAAAAGTAAGTTTCAGATCCATTTAGAGACATGTGTCCTGAAGAAGCATGGTAAATTGCACTAGATTCATGTGGTGCTCTGTAATCCCCCTTAAACCTAAAATAAAATAAAGTAAAGTAAAGTAAAGTAAGCATTTCAGATGTTTACTACAGGATGGCATAGAAAGGGTTAAGTGTTTAAGAATTCTGGAAGGCCGTACCTTTGTTCAGTCCTCATGACAGCTTTGCATTTTATTTATGGCCGTTGGGAAATAGTGGTATTCTTTCGGGTCACCTGTGTTAACATCTGCTTTCATTTGGGTACTTTTTTTTGCATCAAAGGAGTTAATAATTTATACGGCTCTGTTTGGCATAGGTCAGAAAACATTTGGTTGTCAATATGCTGAAAGATTTATGGTACGATGTGGATTAAAAGTGGGAGAATAGAAAGACTACCTTGCCATCAATTCCCCCCCTCCCCTGCCAGAACAAAAATCACTTTTCCTGCTAGGAGCTCCAGTGATTCCGGGCAATCTTTTTCATCCACTATGGCATTTATATTTGCCTATTGTTCTTTCCGGCTAGTGCAATCCCTTGAAAACGGCAATTTTTCAGTCTCAAGCAATATTCTAAAAGCCCACTTTCCCAAAGGTTTCATTTTTCTTTGGTCAGGAAAATATATTTAATATATTCCACTGCTTCTTCTTGCCAACTCATGTTGAGCAGCTATTGTTGTCTACAATGAAATGCAGGCATTGCTCTACGCATACATTCCAAAGGAAAACATCTCTTTGCATATAAAAGTGTGTGTGTGTGATTGTGCTGTGCTGATAACACTGCTATACTTATTACGAGGCACAAAAAAGTAACCACAAGAAAGGTTCTGAACATTCAATGGGGTTTCATGCAGCTGCATCTTGACTATATTTAAGAGTGGATCATTAAACCTCGATGAGCATCTTAACCCTGAAATCACTGAAATGGCAACCTTAGCTGAAAGCATCATGCAACCACAATCTTGCAACGGTACCATCAGGGCAGGACTTTGGGACAGAGGTCTAGAGGCCCCTCAGCAGAAATTATTTAATTGAAGTATTGAAGTAGCAACCTTTCTATATTGCTTGGTTGTAGTAAAACCCCTGAGCAGGCTAGAAGCAATATTAAAATTATGAATAAAAAACAAACAAATAACATGTAAGAATTTTTAACAACAAATGTACCATACTTTTCTGTCTATTAGATGCCCCTCTCCATGTATAAGGACCCCCCCTATTTTGGGGGACTCAATTTTAAGAAAATGAGGGGAGATGGCCCAAAGTTGTTGGGCCTCTCTCCCCATGCAGCTGCGGACAGGAAACACTCCCTAGATCATTCCCCATGCACAGGTATGGAGTGTTTCCCTTGTGCAGCAGCATTGAGGGAAGTTGCGCTCCAGCCAGCCAGCCAGCTGGTTGGCCGGAGGGCACCTTCCCCCATGCCGCTGCACGCAGGAAACGACCCAGGGAGTGCTTCCTGTGTGCAGCAGCATCAGGGGAAGCTGCACGCCGCCAGCCAGCGCCCCCAGATTGCTCCCCGCTCACTGTGGCATCGGGAGAAGCTGCGCACCATTAGCTAGCACCCCCAAATTGCTCCCTGCTTGCAGCGGCATCTACCCCCGTATGCCAATACCCATGTATTGGATGACCCCAGTTTTTTGACATGATTTTTGTGTCACAAAACCTCGTCCAATACAGTGGTACCTCAGGTTACAAACACCTCGGGTTACAAACTCTTCGGGTTACAGACTCAGCTAACCCAGAAGTAGTACCTCAGGTTAAGAACTTTACCTCAGGATGAGAACAGAAATCGCGCAGCAGCTCGCGCAGTGGCAATGGGAAGCCCCATTAGCTAAAGTAGTACCTCAGGTTAAGAACAGTTTCAGGTTAAGAACGGACCTCCGGAATGAATTACAGTAGTACCTCTACCTACGAATGATTCGACTTATGAATGTTTCTACTTACGAATGGAGCTCCATCCGCCATCTTGGATGCGGTTTAGATAGGATTTTTTCTACTTACGAATTTTTAGGTAGGGTTGCTTCGACTTATGAATTTTTTCTCCCAATGCATCCCTATGGGATTCGACTTACATTTTTTTTCGACTTACAAATGTGTGTTCAGAACGCATTAAATTCATAAGTAGAGGTACCACTTAAGTTCTTAACCAGAAGTACCACTATACATGGAAAAATACAGTACAGTCGTACCTTGGTTTACGAACCGCTCGGGTTGCGAACAGTTCGGGTTACGAACTCCGCAAACCCGGAAGTGTTTTCGGCGTGCGCGCGTCCCGCGCATGCGCAGAAGCAGCGTGTGTGCTTTGCGCATGCGCAAAGCGCGGAAATTGCAAAAAACGTGCTTTGTGCATGCGCAGAAGCGTGCGCGCAGTTTGCGACCTTTTCGGGTTACGAACTGCGACCTGGAACGGATCGCGTTCGTAACCCGAGGTACTACTGTATTTATTTATAGAGCAAGGGAAATAAGCAGGAGGGGCCCTTAATGAAGCAAGGCTGACTTATCACATCTTGATATAATTGGTATTACTGTCTGAAGAAGGCCCTTGAAAGGCCAATAAGCCAAACTCTAAAATGCTGCATCTTACATGCAGTCTGCCCCTCCCCAGGAGTTTAAGCAGGACATTCACAGTAGCTGGGAACAGAATGGAAGGTGAGAAGCAACCAGGGTTGCTTGCTCAACGCTGCTTCTGTTTCCAGGATCTTATTCAGATTTCACCTTCCCTTCTTTTGACACACCCTTGGTATGACTGACCGCTGCAAGGGAGAGATTGTGTTGGCTCATCAAGGTTTTGCAGCTATGATTTTTTGCTTTACAAAAGCGCCTTGATCTGAAGAACCACACAAATAGCTTTGTAAACTACTGTACTTTTGTAAAAAATATGCTCTTTAAAATATTTTCAAGATATATTTAAAGCTTTCTAAAGCACTGTAAACTGAAAAGGGGGAAGGAAAACCAATAGCGGTGCAGTGAGGGGAGAGACCCGTTAAAGATTCTGGCTGGACTTTTAATATGAACTCATTAGGGCAAGTTGTCAGTCTGAATGATGAGTGAGGAAACTCCCGGTTGAAACATTTCTCATGGCTTAGAAACAGGCCAACAGGTTAACCCTTCACTGAAGGATTAACTGTGCATCTGTTATGCTCTTTAAGAACAGCAGTCATCATTCCTGATGATGATTTGCGTTCATTGCTGTCCCTCCTTTCTGCCAAACAGGTTGTGCTCCCGGAGTGGCAAAGTTTCCGGTCCTTGCAAAGATCACATCTTTGATTAGACAAATGGATTAAGCAGAACTCCTCTGTGGAAACTGGATTTCCCCCCACTTTGTCAGATCTGGAAGACAGAATTTTGCATCACCTTGCAAGAAGTATATATTCACTTGCTCACCTGAGACAGCTTTATGATTCAGTCCTTTGGCCTGTTTCACACTTGAGGATATGGTAAAGTCATCCTGAGAGGTTTTTAGCATAACAATTCGACATACATATGTGTGTATGTTGCTCAGCTATATACCGTACTACATGCTCATGTGGTATGTGGCTCATTGACGGTGGCTGTGTTTACACATTGCACTAAGCTGAAGTCCTGTTTCCCAGGGAGAGGCTCATCACTCCTCCCTGGACTTTTTCTGTCTGCATGGTAGCTCAGACAAAGCTGACTTAGCATGTCATTCCAACATGGGGTCATCCTTAAGGTTGCTCTTGGCCTATGGTTAAGTGTGTTCTCCTTCATGGAGAGCCATGTGTTGCGGTGGGGGCTAGCAAAACACCCTCCTCTTGCTGTGGGCGGGATCGCTTGGATGACCACAACTGCGATTAGAGTATGTTGCAATTTTTGATTGACAGCCTACTGGCTTTATATTCAGGGGTCACAGAGTGGGGCCTTGCTTTTGCTGCGAACTTCGGATCAACCGCCAGCGCCGTCTTAAGCATATCTGGCGCCCTGGTGCGAAGATTGCTCCGGCGCGCCCCCCCCCCATTTCCTAACACGGCTGTCTGGTGGGCGCAGCGCGGCTGCCGCGGGCTCAGCCACGCGGCGCCCCCCTGGCGGCCCGGTGCCCTGGAGCCCTGCGCCACCCAGACTTGCCGTAGGGCCAGCCCTGTCAACCGCCCACCCTCCCTTTATTTAGGCTGTCGCGTTTGACCTTGCTATGCCTGTCAAGGGGTCGTCTGCTCTTGGGGCAGGGGCCTGGTAGGAATTTTTCCACTTGGCTGATTGGCTGGTGCCACTTGGCTTTCACCTACTGCGTAGCAATTCGTCACAACTTGTAAGGTTGCGGTTAGGCATTGGTTAAATAAATTGGTTGGTGGAGGGGCCAGGATTGGCTGTGCCTGACCCTACCAGGGCCGCCCCTACGTGCAGGCTGGGTGGCACAGGGCACCACGGCGCCGGCCCGCCAGGAGGGCGCCATGAGCTGCACCCACCCACTGGCCGGCCGGTCCGCCGCGCAGCTGCGCCCACGGCAGCCGCACTGCGCCTGCCCGCCCGCTGCGCAGCAACGCCTGTGGCAGCTGCGCTGTGCGCGGTGCCCACCCGCCCACTGTGCTGGGAATGGGGCGGGAGGGCGCCAGGTGCGCTTAAGACGGCACTGGACCCTACAATGCTGCTGCTGCACGGGGAAATCCGTTAAAGGAATTCAGGGGCTCGCCATGCTTTCGTCCATACCCCTACAAGGGCATAGGGCCACGGAAGAGTCCCTGGGAGCAGTTGAGGAGAGGAGAGTTTCAGCCCCCCCCCGTCTCCATTCTCTCCTCAATTTGTTTTCCTTGCCCTGACTTCCGCTGGCAGGCGGATGTCAGATAGTCATAACCAATGCCTAAGCAATCACTCACATTTAGTTTTTTTTAATAAAGTTGTGGCCAAAATTATGCCAAAAACCTTAAACTTAATTTATGTCTGAAGTGTGAAATTATTGGGGATCTCTACATGCAACAGGTTGTGGTTAAGGATGCATTGCAGGGGCTTGGCCTAGATGACACTTGGGTCACTTCCAACTCTAAGATTCTATTATGACAGAAAAATGTTTTAGAGACATGGTAATGTTCATCACAGAGGAGACAAGAGTATTAGAAGCCCCTGAATTATTTGGCTTAGGTTAAAATCTGAACTGGAGAAGACTTTTGCTTTATCCCTACACATGGGGAAACTGTGGTTGAATAGCACCCTCTCCCCCTCCTCGGGGGTCTGTCTCAGCCCAAGAATCTCTGGGGTCGGCTTCTGCCCTTCAGCTACGCCTCCCCCCTTCCCGGTACAGCAATAGAAAACAGCCTCTGTACCAATGGATCGATCACTAAAATCATCTGGTTTCTAATAGGCTGCTTTTTGAGACAATACCTGCAGAAACTGCTGCTGAAACAGGGTGTAAAAGCTCTCTTCCTACAGGTGACTCTTCGAGCCAGAAGATCCCCTCTGAAGGGGGTCTTTTGCACCCAGCACAGGGTGCAACTCTGGAAAGGAGGCCCTGGAAGAACACCTGTTCATGTGAGACCCAACCTACACTCTCAAGCAGTACAGCCCAGTGAGAAGCAGCCCAGCCCAGCCTAGTTCTCGGTAAGAACTAGATCTTTAGTTTGTATTTTGTGCAGAAAAGTTCTTACCTGTGTGCATTGCTATTTGCTAAAGAAAAATTCCTTTGGACCCTGCTAAGCACAGTGCATTATTGAATCTAACTTGGGAAAGCAGTCAAGAATGTGGGATGGGGACTTGCTGAGGGAATGTGCTTTCTTGATCTAGCGCCAAATCAAGTGTGCGCTGTGATGCTGCTTGGATAAAGCTGGGTTATTTATTGCAACACATGCCGATCCTCTGGAGAGACATAACCGTTTTCTCACAGATCATATGTTAGAGCATTTGTATTAGGATGATGACAGCTTCCTGAACTCTGACTGGTATTTTGTGGTCTGCAGATTTATGTGTGTGAGATGGCAGTGTAACCTGTAGTATGTCTTTGTTTCAGTGGGTTCACTAAGCTTGTCAGATAGATGCTTCTTTGGATCATATTTGTTGATATATATATATTTATGGCCAATAACGAGGGATGAGCAGAACAGCTTGTTTTTGCTCATAGAAACATACTGAGTGTGAAATAAATTCACTTCCCTCCATTCAAACTCCAGAGTAGGCTGAGGAATCTGGCAATAAAAATTTGCAGTAGCAATAGTTTCTATCATTGCTTTGTCTTTTAAAAGGACTATATTTATCTGATCATTGTCTTAACCACTGCAGCCATGCACATATATGGTAGGAAAATCAGCCTAGATACAGCATTTATTTCTCCAACTTTCAAGCATTGTGGCTTTATTCTATATTTTTTGGCAAAGTATTACCAGATCAGGTCTGGAAGATGTCAGGGTTCAAACCAGAAATATGAGGCTACTCCGTTGTATACACACACTTCCCTATTGTTTGAAGCTATACCTAATTCATTCCTGAAGAGAGGGCTCTGCTCTGGCATGCCATCACCAGAAAACAGATGGAAATACTGTCAAAGTTGTGGGGCGAGGAGTGATGTTCAGTGTGAGGCATTCCTAAATTACCATGGAAACCAGAGGGCCTGAAGAGCATCATAGAAACTGTGACAAAAGCTCCTTAGACTCTGCCGTGCAGTATTTGCTAACAGTATGTATGTAGGTTTGTCTATTCCACAAAACTATGCTTTCCTTCTTGCACTGTGGTTCTCAGGGCCAGTCCTACCATTGGGGGTCAGTGACTGAGTGAGGGGATGCTGGTGGGGGCAGAGATGTGCATACCATGCAGTTCCACACTCCCTAAGCTAGCCAGGTAACCCCAAGTGCAGTGGAGGACGCTACCTCACTGCTAGAGTTGAAATAAAATTCAATGGGCTTTTGTACTCGAAACAGGGGGTGGGTGAGCATCATCTTGTCCTACACCAGGCATCCCCAACCTGTGGCCCTCCAGATGTTTTGGCCTACAACTCCCATGATCCCTAGCTAACAAGACCCGTGGTCAGGGATGATGGGAATTGTAGTCCAAAACATCTGGACTACACCTTAAGCAGAAAAATGTTTTGGACAGGCCTTGGTGGTTCTTTGGCTTGTTAGGCAGGCCACGCATACAAGATCAACATCTCTTGGGAAAATAATAAGTAAACCTCAGAGCAGGCATAGGCCATCTTGGCCCTCCTGATGTTTTGGGACGACAACTCCCACCATCCCTAGCTAACAGGACCAGTGGTCAGGGGAGATGGGAGTTGTAGTCCCCAAACATCTGGAGGGCTGAGTTTGCCTATGCCTGCCTTAGACTATTCCAAGATCTTGGAGTTGGAAAAGACCAAAACTATCAGAATCTTGCTAACAGTGAAGTATCCTAGAAAAGATGTGGAAACTGCACCCCTCCCCCCGCACACACTGTACTATGAAAGTTTAAGGTCTTTCACCCACAGCTTCATTCTTGCAGACCAGAAGCTGGGTTGTGACTCAGGGCTTATTCCAGGTGAAGCTGATGGCAGGAAGGATCAGTTAACTCTCCTTCATGGATCTCTGGCATGTTTTCAGGTTTGACCACTTTGAGGTTTGTTTCTAGACAATCAAGTGCTGTATAAATTTTATGCAATAAAATAAATAAACAATGTTGGTATGACCGTGTTGCTCCCAGCATTGTTACCTTAGTTTTATTATTTTATTAAAATTGTATACTGCCCTTCATCCAAAGATCTCAGTGTGGTTTACAGCATATAAATACAAGATAAAAACATAAAATATGCAATAAAAACAGGAACAATAAAGGCCCCTCCCTCCCACAAACACATTTAAAAGGATACAAACATTTTAAAAGATCAGTTGCATCAGTGATTGAGGGTTAATATCAGCACACAACCACTCAGGCATTCTTCATATCTCACTAAGGACTGAAATGCTACTTCTAAGAGCTATGGAAGTGGAGGGTATGGATCCCACAGTGCTATACATATGTTTTTGTTCCCTCGGAAACCTTGTGTGACACAAGACTAGCAAGTCAAATTAGAGAGATAAATATGATAGCTGTCAGATGACATAGACATTATTTGATTCACAGGGCAGCTGAAAGCTGTTGGCTTATCCCCATCATTCAGAGGAGTTCCATGACCACACACCTGATGTATGGAAAATCTTGCTCCACTCAGGGAAAACTACATTGTGAGTTAGTTTGGTGGTAATCGTGCCCTGTCCTGGCAAGGATCAGTTCACAGGAATCAGGAGAAGTATGTTAAGCCGTGATCTGAATCAGACCGTCAGAGCACGGATCTGACAGTGTGGGCTGTCACCCACCTCATAGCTGCCAAGTTTTCCCTTTTCTCGCGAGGAAGCCTATTCAGCATAAGGGAAAATCCCTTTAAAAAAGGGATAACTTGGCAGCTATGCCACCTAAAGGTCAAGAGACAGGATTGGGAGGCAAGAGGAGTCAGAGATAATGCTTCAGAACCCTGGACAGGTCCTAGGGAAAAGATGACGTTGGCTAGTTGATCCCTTCTAGAAGGAGTGGGGAACCCCAGCCTTGGTTGAATAGGCCTCTTCAGCTGGCTCTCAAAACTCTCCCTAGGCCACACCCCTTACTGTCCTGCTTCATGCTCCCTTTGAGTCCTTTGGTCTGGCTGAAATGTGTCCTTGAACATAAGGCCTTTTGCTTCCTTAGATGGAGGTGTGTGTGTGTGTGTGTGTGTGTGTGTGTGTGCAGACCCCTGGCTTTGGTGTGGCTTGAATGCAGCCTTCTTTGTACACCACTTACTCTATCCAATTTTGACCCAGTTTTCCCCACCACTAGCAGGTGTCCCCCAAATGAGGGAATGTGGCCCTCTGATTGAAAACGTTTCCTCACCGCTGCCTCACAGAGTTCTGAGCATGACTAGTTCTTCCAGGCCCTGTCCCACTGTATGGAGATTCTTAAAGGGCCAGCCCTTTGGTCTAGAGCAGGCATAGGCAAACTCCTGCCCTCCAGATGTTTGGGACTACAATTCCCATCATCCCTGACCACTAGTCCTGTTAGCTAGGGATGATGAGAATTGTAGTCCCAAACATCTGGAGGGCAGGAGTTTGCCTATGCCTGCTCTAGAGCAGCGGGTGGCACTGTGGTCTAAACCACTGAGCCTCTTGGGCTTGCCGATCAGAAAGGTCAGCAGTTCAAATCCCCATGACAGAGTGAGCTCCCGTTGCTCTGTTGCAGCTCCTGCCAAGCTAGCAGTTCGAAAGCACACCAGTGCAAGTAGATAGATAGATACCGCTGTGGTGAGAATTTCCGTGCACTCTGGTATCCGTCATGGTGTTCCGTTGCACCAGAAGCAGTTTAGTCCTGCTGGCCACATGACCCGGAAAGCCGTCTGTGGACAAACACAGGCTCCCTGAAAGCGAGATGAGCACCACAACCCCATAGTCACCTTTGACTGAACTTAACTGTCCAGGGGTCCTTCACTTTTACCGTTTACCTTTCCCAAACTTGGGTCTCTAGCTGTTTTTGGACTGCAACTCCCATCATCCCTAGATAGCAGGACCAATGGCCAGGGATGATGGAAGTTATAGTCCAAAAAGAGCTGGAGATCCAAGCTTTGGAACACTGGTCTAGAGTCTGGCACTCTTGTCATTTCTCCATTATTGGTTGCAGGGGACTCTGCCTGTGGTGGTGAGCAGGTTTGGCACATGAGGCCCTTGGTGGCAGGAGTCAGGCTCTGGGGCCTGTAGTGCTTTGCAGGACTGGGGCCTGCCTCAGCTTGTGCTGGAGAAGCAAGGAGTGGCCACTCAGGTGAAGACCTCAGCTTGTGCTGGAGAGGCAAGGAGTGGTCACTCAGGTGAGGCCACTTGATACCTCACTGTACCTGGTGGCAGGAGCTGGGAGGGATAAAAGCTCAGCATTTCCCTTCAGCTCTTTGCAACAGCAACGCTATCCCTGCCTGGTTGCCTCTGGCGCCTTGCTCCTTGGACCCTTGCCTTGCCGATGCCTTGATCCTCGACCCTTGGACCCTTGCCTTGCCAACGCCTTACTCCTTGGTCCCTCGGCTTGCCGACGCCTTGATCCTCGACCCTTGGACCTTTGCCTTGCTGACGCCTTGCTCCTCGACCCTGGGACCTTCGCCTCTACCTTGCTCCTTGACCCTGTGACTGCCTGCTGCTGGACCTTCAGCCCTGCACCTGTTCCTGCTTCTACATCAGTGATTCTCAACCAGTGTGCCTCCAGATGTTTTGGGACTACAACTCCCATCATCTCTAGCTAGCAAGACCAGTGGTCAGGAATGATGGGAGTTGTAGTCCCAAAACATCTGGAGGCACACTGGTTGAGAAACACTGCTCTACATCACCATCTTGCCTCTGGTCCTGACGTCCTCAGTCAGGGCTTCAACCGCCTGCCGACTGGACTCTGACACTTGGGTTCAGTTCCACTTTGGGACTCCTGGCTCAAAAGTCTCAGATTTGGGGATCTCTGCTTCTGGTGCTTCTGTGTGGGGTGCTTTTTTTTCAGCTGGACCCTCTCCCTACAAGTTGATGCCGAGCTCACTGTAGGTATCTTGGGTCATGACAAACAGCTGCAGGATAACAGTATATGGGGCTTCTACAGCATGGTGACCATTCTGGTTGGTTAAGTTTTTAATCTGTTATGAATTGCAATATTTTCAGAAATAAGGGTTTACAGCGTTTAAGATTTCTTGTAAAAAAAATCATGTGCAATTATTTACATACTTAATGTTGTTATACTAGAAAACCACAGTACAAATATTTTCCTATAAAATCTATGAAAATTATTAATGTCTATATACATTTTCTACAAGGCCAGTGTGTTCTCACTAAATAAATAATTTAAAAAAAACCCAGTTGCATTGAAAATATTTGGCTTGTTTTTAGAAAAAACACTTAACTCATTTTTTTGAGGTCTGGCCATCCATACATCCAAATAGAAAGTGCTTTCTGAGGAAATATTTGTTTTAAAACATATAAATAAGAGAGTCTTCACTTGGGTTTGAGAAACACCAGTACAGGTGCAAAGGAGCTTCCAAAATGACTTGGGGGCGGAGGGCAGAGTTGTGTTTGCCAACTGACTCCCCCCCCCAAAAAAAATGCCCAACATTTATTTTGTGATTTTCAGTTATCACAGGAGAACTGCCATTGCCTCCAGGAGTCTAGAGTTTTCCAGGAATCGGGACTATCCAAGAGTCCCACAAGTATTTATGTACCATCTGCCATGTGAGTTCCATTCACATTCAAAATTGCATCAATGCCAGAGAAATCAAATGCTGATGGAAGGTCTACAGCACTGAGTGTTGTGCTGAGGCACAGGAACAGAATTCGGCCTATACGCAGAAGCAAGGCCCACATCTTCTCATTCCAGGGTGCTCCCATTCTTTAGGTGGTTTGAAGAATGAGGGAATGAATGCTGATCTTTAACATTTGGCCAGTGTTGCTGGTGCCAGAGAAAACAATATACCGTAAATGAAGCTGTTTCGTAATTGTTTATTTGGGTCAACCAGTTTTTAGGGTTGGTTATTTTTTAAGCAACACAGACTTGTACTTGGCATCGGTTTCTACAGTTACCTGAATCTACCAAGTTTTTTTCTCTCTGGGAATATACCAGCGTCTTAGTTCCAGTAAGCAAACCAGGAGAGCTATTGTTTGTTTATATTTATTTATTTATTTATTTAATAAAAAAAAGTTCAGCTCTGGGGAATAATTTTGAGTCCAAATAAAGAGGTTGTTATTCTTCTTTTTTTCCCTAGGCCCGTTTTATGCCGTCTGTTCTGTGAAGGAACAGAATTCATAAAAAATAAATATTGTGCAGAAGAGAGGCCTACTTTCAGGCCGTAACCCTACACAGACTTACATGAGACTAAGGTTCATCTAAAATGGAACTTTCTTCTGAGTAGAGATGTGCAGGATTACATTGTACAGCTGCAATCCTGTGGACAATTATGTGAGAATACCTCCTGCACCTATATTCCTTGGCAAGGCTATGCAAAGCACATGCAATGACTAAGAGGGCAGGGAAGTGCAGACCAATCGGACAGTATGTCAGGATTTGGGTAAGTTGTAGTGGACTTCTGAGAGGCAGAGGGGAACGAGAAACATGGCTCTTATTTTTGGTGGTCACCATAGCTGCCAAGTTTTCCCTTTTCTCGCGAGGAAGCCTATTCAGCATAAGGGAAAATCCCTTAAAATAAGGGATAACTTGGCAGCTATGGTGGTCACTGCTTGTGTACCTAGGGCTGCCATAAATCCAGCCATTACTGGGATTTCAAAGGCAGAATTGACATCCGGGGGATATTTCCAAAAGGCAGCGCTTTGTCCTGGATCTTAGGCAAGTCAATAAAAAAATCACATTTTTTGGCATTTTTGTAAAAAAAAAAAAAAAGCTCAACAACTTTGGGGTTAGCCTGAATAAAGTTCAACAATTTTGGGGTCTTCCTTAAAAAAAAAACTATTTTTGGGGTCTCCTGGTTTTTACTTTTTGAAATATGGCAACCCTTTGTGTAACATAACATCTAGTTCCAACTTCAGAAGAGCACCATATTTATACTTTCATTAAAGCAACCCAGTTTGTTTCTGGCACATGCCTCTGTGTGCTCAGAAGGGCTATGTTAAGCAGATGCAGAAAAACTGTGACTCAGCATAGCCAATATACTAATGGGCTATGCCATCAGCAAAGCATTTCCTGCACAAGGCCCTTATGTTTTGAAGCATTAGCTATAAAACTCAGCATTCTGTAACACTATCGATTGTTTCTCCATATAATGTACACATGTTAGGATGCTCATAATAAAAGCAAATAAAACTGGATACATATTGCAGTAATGAGAACCAGGCCATAGTAGAAAGTACAGTTTGAAAAGAACATCTCCTTTGACCGTGCTGATTTATTGAGGGTTATAAAACCACCATGGATTAAATAATGGTTCTTGAGCATCATTCCTCCATAAAATGCCATGAGTGTATTGTTTTCTAGCAGTTCTTCGGTCGTAATGCAGTAGAACAATAATATATTAATGATGCAAACATCACAACACATCTGGCAAGGTCATGGAATCGCTGAGAATTTCAGGAGTGGTAATAATAGCCAAATCTCATCCATCTTAGTCCCTGATTCAAAGGCAGGACCATCCGCCCACCTGCTTCTTGGCAGGTATTTGCAATCCAAAAACCCCTCTGTACCTGAAACAAAGAACAGGTGCCCTCTCTGCAGATACATACCGCAGGCTCCAGAGCAAATACTTCCAGATGACTCAATAATGAGGAATCATGTCAGAATTAAAGACCTCCTTTAATGTTCCCAAGATTTATAGTACAGTATATGTCTTCATCCTTTAATTGGTTCCTTCCCATAGTACTTATTCAGTGGGCAAAGTTATCTCATTATTTTCTTTTTCTTATTATAGTGGGAGTCTGCCTTGCCGCAAAGAGACATCAATCATTTGCCACAGGGAGCAGGTTCCAAAAGGGGCGGGACAAGGGGAGTGTCCCTATTGGTTCTCCTGGAATTCTCTGCTGCTTTCAATACCAACAACCATAGCACAAGATCATTCCCTTTCAGACTGGCTGGCCTGGTTTAATCCACTATAAATGTGCAAGCCTAAATTTCCTGCTATGTGCTTGAAGCCTTTCCATGGAGACACCTTCATTCACAGTAGCCTAAATGGCTACCTAGATCTGATTGAAGCCAATCCTTATTTATTGATTCAGCCACTGAATTCCATGGGATTAGGTGTACAATCTGTGGATAGGGTTGCCAGACTCAATAGTGGACAGGACTTCTGTGCCTTTAATTGCCCTGCTCTCTGAGTCTGGAAACCTTAAAGAGAAACCAGCAGACCCTTTGCTTGGAAATTAAACAAAGGGTCTGCTGGTTTCTCTTTAAGGTTCCCAGACTCAGAAGAGAGCAGGGCAATTAAAGGCACAGAAGTCCTATCCACTATTGAGTCTGGCAACCCTATCTGTGGAGGTTTTTTTTTTTTTTGTATCCTTGAGTGCATTTGAGATGTCAGTTTCTTTCTCTTAGCAGACCAACTTTAAAACAGCTAGAAAGGGGAATACTGTTATAGCAGCATGAGACAAGGGGCTAGTCAACAACAGGTTGGATCAATGCTTAATTAATGGCACTTGCTACCCATTGGAATCAATGGGACTTTCAAAATGAGTTTCCCCCACTCATTTCAGTGGAAACTAATTGCAGCTGATTTGGTCTTTGCCCAACCCTATGCAATTTACAAAAGTGCAGGAACATGTGTGACTTTGTAGAGGGCCCTGGAAACATTGTTGAATAGTTACGGTATATGGAAAAGTGGTAAATAAAATAAATATTATAGGGGTGGGGGAATGAACTCCAGATTGTTTTTATGTTTATATTTTTAAAATGAACTGAAAAGAGGTTTTCATTTGAATTTTGGCTGAAACCTCACGGTTTCTTTTTATCCTCTGCGTGTTTCCTTCATTGTTTGCATCAGGCGTAGAAAAGCAAGGGTACTTTTTTAGATGCACAGGGTTTGCTTGAAATCCAAAGATCATTTCATGCTACTGCTGCTGCTGCTTTGCTTAAACAAGCTCTCCCCAGTGTAAACACTTTGGATTGTTTACTCAGACGAAACATCAGCCAATACTAAATGCATTGAAAGCAAGAAATGTACTGAACCCAACTGACAGCAGCAATTTTTGTCAATACGAGAAAGAGCCGAAGCGGCAGAAAGAAAATAACTCACCCCAAACATTCACTTGCTCTTGGGCTAGGTTGTGCGTATCCCATTATTTTGTGACTGCACAGCGTAAGTGTGAGTGCTGGTACAATATTTTGGAGATCCCGAGCCATGAGGTTGCTAGATTGGTCTCAACTAGGTCCAGGGCCTTTTCAGTATTGGCCCCAACTTGGTGGAACGCTCTCTCACAGGAGACCGAGGCCCTCAGGGATTTGACATCTTTCCGCAGGGCCTGCAAGATGGAGCTGTTCCGCCTGGCCTTTGGGCTGGACTTAGTCTGATCACTATGTTTTTTCCCCTCCCTTATGGTTTTGATTTGAACCATTTTAAAATGAGGCTACATTTTTTAAAAAATTAAATCTAAATTGTATTTTAATCCGCATTTTAATCAATTGTTTTTCTTTCTTTTACGTTTTATTGTAATTTTATTGATGTCAGCTGCCCTGAGCCCGGTTCTCACTGGGGAGGGTGGGGTATAAATAAAAATGTATTATTATTAATTATTATTATTATTACTATGCAATAAATAAATAGGTAAATAAATAAATAAATAAATAATTTCCATATCCTCCTGAGAATCTTAGCTTTCTTTTTTTTCTTCAAAATAATTTTCAGTCCCCTAAGGCTGTGATAATAAGCCTTGTGGAGGATTTCCAAGGATTTTGCATGCTGCTCACCTTGCACACACCCCCGCCCCATGAACGGAAGACCAGAGCCAGAATAAATTGCACAATGCAATCGTCTATGTGCAATTATGTTTAAATTGCATGTAAGGTGCAGGATGCAGATTTCATTTTTCGGGTGAAATTTTATTTAAATGAATAGAATGGATAGCTCTGTGCCTTCCATGTTTCCTTAATACTTTTCTCTCACACGCATCTCCTATGTGCAAGCTCAGTCTACATCTATAGGGGATGATGTGAATACATTACTGTTTACATTACATAGCCTCCAGTATGCTCCCACCATGCTATGTTTGCACGATGTTAGCCATCCATATCTATTCTGTAGTTGCGTGAAAAATACTGTTGTTTGGTTCCTTTTGCCTCAAACCATCTTCTACCTGATTTGAAAATGTAAGCCACATTCACTTTGCAGCTAAGCTGAGGTGCCGACTAGATGACTTGTGTGGTCCCTTTCAGCTCTACAATTCTATGGGGATGCAGGTGGAGCTGTGGTCTAAACCACTGAGCCCCTTGGGCTTGCCGATCAGAAGGTCGGCGGTTCGAATCCCCGCAACAGAGTGAGCTCCCGTTGCTCTGTTCCAGCTCCTGCCAACCTAGCAGTTCAAAAGCATGCCAATGCAAGTACATAAATAGATAGCGCTGTGGCAAGAAGGTAAAAGGCATTTCTATGCGCTCTGGTTTCCGCCACAGTGTTCTGTTGCTCCAGAAGCGGTTTAGTCATGCTGGCCACATGGCCTGGTAGTGGCAAGCAGCCTGTGGACAAGCGCTGGCTCCCTTGGCCTGAAAGCGAGATGAGTGCCGCAACCTCATAGTCGCCTTTGCCTGGACTTAGCCATCCAGGGGTCTTTTACTTTTACTTTTTTCTTTTTACAATTCTATGATTTGAGATGCCTGTTGTGCATATGCAGATGACAGCTTTATGAACAGGAGTGGGGTGGAAACCATAGAGGTCATGCAAACTGGATGAAGACATCCTACATCTCTGGCATGCACAGCAACATGCAAAAGTGATTTGAAACACAGAAATGGGGAGATGACCTGCCTATGGTTTAAGTGCTAATGGATATATAGCTTTGGCTTAGTGAGGTTTCCCCAAGTCTCAAGTCTCAGAAGACAAGTCCAGGGGTTATCCCAGGAGTCATGTGACTTGTGCGGATTGGTGGAGAAGTAAATGAGCCTGGCTGTAACCCTAGAAAAAAAACCCAAACAGCTGATGGAAAGGACATTCCCTTCCATCAGTTACAATGGCGCATGTGCTTCTGCCCTTCCTTAGGAAACAGTCATAACAGTGGAAGGGAAAAGGACTTGCTGAGAGTCACCAGCAACAGGGAGCTGGTACAGCAGGAACCCATTGAGAGCCATGAATCACTTATTAATGGTATAATGGACACACAAACTTGTATGGAGACATCAGAGAGGACCATGATCTACTTAAAAGAAACCAGTGCAATCAGTAGTTCAGCAGAAGTATAGTCATGTTATGTTCCTGTTCCTGTAATGTGAGAACCAGGCCATAGACACACATGGTGTGCTTATACACATCTCTATAAACTATTTGAGGAAGCTATAATTTATCGGATTGTTTGTTTCTGTGTCTCCCCAAATCCTTTGTTAACTGCTTGGGGGGGGGGTGGCTTAGAGGCTGCAAATGGCAGCAACCTTCTTCTGCATCTGACTGCACAGCAACAAAAATCAAATGCCTGGGGTTTGGCTGTGGCTAGAAGAACGCCCACATGTTGTCAGGAGATCACATACCAACAGTGTGAATGAACAAGAAATTTCACTTAACACTATTAGAGCTTTGTTCTTCACAAACAGAATGTGCATTGATGGGAAACGAAATGCACAAAGGTACTACACTGTGTGTTACACACTAGAGTTATTTCCCCAGCCCCTTTTGGGTTGTTTCCAACTGCATGTGTTGAGCACTCTCAGCAAGGGGAAGTCATTTCAAACCAAACAGCTATTCTTCAGACAATGCCTCTTGAATGGGATCAGGTATAAAACACGGTAAAGAAGGGTTGATCAGTTTCGCAACTTGTTTTCATAAGCATGGCCTCAGCTTAGAGCTGCAGATTTAAGCAACTGAGATATGTGATTTGGTAAAAGACATTTTTTTGTTTGTTTACTGATATAGACTTTGTTCTATTAAAAATATTTAATCTCCCAATAAAAATACTAAAATGCTCATAAGTATTAACAGGTAAAGTATTAAAAAAAATGTATCTGTTATGATGCCACAAGATTAGACTGTGGTGAATGTGCCCTTTGTATTATGTGTAGTTTGTGTTATGGCTAGGGGACCTCTCAAAACCTGGAAGTAGCTCGAGCCTCTCTGGATGTCTGAGAGACTCTGCATGTGTGTGAGCCATCTCTCGAAGACTAAACTCCGCATATAGAGTTTCTATATCACCTCCAGCACAATGCTTTTTAATAGCACAGGCTCACACATTCAGCTGTGACTCAAAAAGTCTGAACTGGCTTTCTATCTGCAATTTGTATATCCCCTTAGTTTTTTGAATGTGTTCTGACAAACCACAGGTTGGTTTTCAATGAGCAGAATAGAAACACAACACAATCCTATTGGAGAGACATTTGGTCCTCCATTCCCTGTCTTCCCCTACAGTGTGCAGCCACGGGAAGGTGTGAGATATATTCTAGGTCACAGAATATATCAGAGATATATTCTAGGTTCAGGACCCAAGAAACCAGGCCATACCAGTGTCAAGCATGAACTATGTATGTGGGAGCTGCAGAATACCCCAACATTATATATATATATATATATATATATATATATATATATATATATATATATATATAGCAATGCTGAACAGTTAATGGTGAAAGTGTTCCTTAGAGGGAGACCGGGGTGAGTGGGGGGTGGGGACCATTGGTCTACACCCTTCAGTCTTTGGAGCAATTCTGTGAAGCCTAAATGAGTTGCTCTGCAATAACTGGTTGGAGGATTATCTTTCAATAGACATGACTGGCTCCTGTGGCATTGAACCAGTGTAGCAGAGGAGACTTTGTTCCCAAAGACAAAACAAATAATATTTCAGGATGAGTGCCAGTTTGCGAAGCAATTGCAAAAGCCCAAACTCTTTTCACAGGGAACACAGTCGTGTCATTTAGGTTTCTTCTAGGTGGTGGAATAGCGTTAAGCCAATGCCAATAATATCTTCAAATCCCATATGGTGTGGATGACTGAACTGCTAGTGGTATTCCCAAGCACTTCATAAATGTTTAAAGCTTTTTTTAAAAAAAGCCTGGGAAATGGTGGGCCATTTTAAAACACCCATGGTTCATTTGGTGAACTGAAGGCTACATCATACAAGTGAGGTGCCACAGTTCAAAGAAGAAATGGTCAGTTAATGGAAGAACAACATCTGTACTTACTCAGCTAGGATTAAAAACACACAATGGTTATTCATGTTCATACTTGAAGTCACAATTGAGCAAGACTTGGAGTCAGGAAGACTCCCCCTTTTCCCTCATAGCACAGCACTGAAAAAAAATGTATTTTTTCATAGATGGTGTTGTTCCTTTGTCTGATGCTTTAGTGTTGGCTAACATCATAGCAAGGATACCAGACAAGGAGGTTCTTCGTCTCTTCTGGTGCAGCAGTTATTACAGAATGATACCCACAGTGACATTCTCAAGCTATGTCAGGCGTCATGAGGGTGCTAATGGCTGCTTCTTCACTTTGTATATTACATCTGCATTGGATAACATGGAAATTAGGACCAGCTGAGACTGTGGTTGTCTCCAGTCTGACAGCTGGCCAGCCCAAGAGGATCTGGAAAGGCAGCAGACTGTGTAATGAATGAGGATGGACCACAGCGGCATATTTACCTTTGTCAGAATTTGACACCCTGGTTAACTGAGCATTCTCAGAGAGGCAGTGAAGAACATAAAATGTCTGTGTTCTTATAGGAATACAGGAAGCTGCCTTATACCAAGTCAGGCCATTGTTTCATCTAGCTTGATACTGTCCGCGCACTTGTGAACACACTGACTGGTAGTGACTCTCCAGACAGAGGTCCATCCCGGCCCAGAAGAACCTGAGATCTTCTGCGTGCTCTACTACTGAGCTACACCCTTCCTTTCAAATACAAATCTTGATTTGTTCTTGGCAGTCAGGAAAAAAGAGTACTCCCTCCTCTCCAACACCACACACACACCAGCACCCTTTAACTATCTTCCTCAACTGATGTCAGTAGAGTCTGTTGATCAACAGGCAAAACTATATGTTAAATGGGAAATCATGGTTGGATCTCCCATATTTTTAAGAAATTGGAATGTTGAAAATGGCCTCCAAAGCTCCTCCATGAAGTCTGATAGCTGCTGCATCTTGTACAAATATTTGTTTAATTTCTTTGGTAGATGTAGGTTGGCTTTGAAGGCCATCGACAATATCCAGTGTCCAAAGCGTGCACCAAATGAAGAGCAAAAGGGAGAAGCTACTGAGCAGCTTAGTGAAGCTGAAGCAACCTCAGTAGACATAATCAACGTGAGGAATACATTCTCCCAAATACTGTTCTCTTCTTATTTTTGGATTACAGTGCACTGCACTGTACTTGTGGGAAGCCAGGACTGTTTAAAGTGACATGGTACTGCTTTAAATATAGCGTGGGGATGGGGCCATCTGCATTATAAAGATCTTCACAATCCTTATAATGATGTGCATCATCATAAAGAAGGCTGATACTAACATCCTTGCATTGCAGATGCAGCGGTGGGTGGGATGAGATAGAGAGAAGAGTGACTTTCCTAATGTTGCCTAGTGATGAGCTTGCAGCTGAGGTTGGGTTTGAAATGTGCACACCCCAACTCAAAGGGTTACTCTGGCTACTAAACACATAATCTTTGAAGGCATGGAAAGCAACCCATGCTGGTAAAATTTCTTAGACAATCTCTGTGTGTTTTCACATTTCTACTTCCCAAACTAGACTTGTTATAGGTGTGTGTGTGTGTGTGTGTGTGTGTGTGAGAGAGAGAGAGAGAGAGAGAGAGAATGAGAATAATGGCATGCACATTGCAAGTTGGTAGGTCCCCCCTCTAAATTCTAAAAAGAAAAAAGCCCAGGGTGCCTCACTGTTGCCATTTTTAATCTTGTGATTACTAAATCTGTCTCTCATCTCACAACACAGTGATAAGGCTAGCCAAGAAAGCGCAATTTTCACCTTGTTGTGGCAAGCAGGATTACATTGGGCTCCTTTAATGAAGAATAGGAGAAAAGAACAGCAAGACTTGTTCTCCATGTATTCTGCTTGTACCCCTAGCAATATAATTACAGTGTTGTGGTTGAGAGCAGGCCACACTGGTGGCTGAGGAACAAAGTGCAGTGACTACAAGGTGGTCTAAAACTTTGCACGACTTATTTAGCATTTCAGTCATGTTTAGAGAGTTTTAGAAGTGTTACTTTATATTGTGCAAATGAATTAGGTTCAGATCTCATTTCCGAGCACTGCAAGACTACTGATTTTGATTGCTTTGGAGTTTGTCCATGCTGCCATCTCCCTGAGCACAGCTATTCATTCATTCAATTTATACACCACCATATACCCGGAGGTCTCAAGGCGGTTCACAAACAAGACTACAACATATAAAATCAAACCAAAAACAATAACCCAATCCCCCCCCCCGGAAGAAACACATTCTAAAAGAGTGTTGGAAGTCAATAAGATCAACCAAAGGCCTGGTTAAAAAGGAAAGTTTTTGCCTTGCGCCTAAAAGTGTATAATGAAGGCACCAGGCGAATTTCCCTGGGGAGAGCATTCCATAGACGGGGAGCCACTGCTGCACTGTTGCCCTAGATGATGATGGCTGTACCAGGATGTCAGTGAATGATAGGAGACAATATAAAACCTCATTTGTCAGTCTGGTGGGTAAAGGAAGTTCCAGCACATCAATGTGGGAATGGGCAGGAAGCATTAAAAGAGAAAGGGAGGCAGGAGAAAAGTGTGCCCCCATTAAGGAAGCAATGAAGAACAAGAGAGCCATAACTGAGGAGGTGAAAGCACGGTAGGAGCCCTGGAAGACATCAAGCAGTGTCTTGAGGACTGTCAAAGAGAGAGGAATAGGGACAGGAGTTCACCTCAGAGGGGAAGGAGGTTTCCTGGAACTGAGAGCCAGACAGTGACTTGCCTTTTTTTTTTTTTTTTGCCAAGGAAGAGGCCAACCCAAGAAGCCTCCCTCAAGGGGTCTTTCCACATCTTACAAGTGCCATCAGAGAAGTGCATGTGGTCTATTTCCATCTGGCCTGAAAGGGCAAGGTTCTGACTGACTGCGAGGTGTAGTGATGGCCACCAACTTGGATGGCTTTAAAGGCGGATTAGATAAACTCATGGAGGATGAGACTCCAAAGTGGGGAAAGTGGTTTTATGTTCATGTCCTGCTTGCAGGCATCCTGTAGGCATCTTGCTGGCCACTGTGAGAAGAGGACCTGGTGAGAACAGAATAAATGATGTAAGAAGGGAACTGTAGCCCAAGACGGGAAGAGAGACAGTAAGGGAACACCTAGCTACTTTAAATGAATTCAAATCTTCAGGGCCTGATGAGCTGCACCCAAGGGTACTAAAGGAGCTTGCAGGTGTAATTTCAGAGCCTTTGTTTATGATCTGGGAGAAATCTTGGAGAACAGGTGAGGTCCCTACAGACTGAAGGTGGGCAAATGTTGTCCTCATCTTCAAAAGGGGGGGGGGGGAGGAAGACCCAGGTAACTACCGAACAGTGAGCTTGACTTTGATACCAGGGAAGGTCCAAAAACAGATAATTCAACAGTTAGTCTGTGAGTATTTAGAAAAGGATGCTGTGATTACCAACACATTGGGGTCAATGATTGGTGGGATTGCCAAAGTCTTTTTTCCCAGATGCCTGCACCCTTTTTAATTATTATTAAAATCACCAAGCTCGTAAAACTGAATACGCACAAGTTAAATGCATGTAAATTGCAATTTACCTGTATTGCTAGCCTTTATGGGGTGAGGCTTGCTAAGCCATAGAAGCTTCTTTGCTTCCTACTAGGGTAAGTTATATCAATGTCATGAGAGAATTTCAAATATTTAGATCCAGATAAAAGCTTAGTGAGATGTTGACTTTTCCTGTGAACTGTTTCAAGTATTTTTCAAGAGTTTTTCTTTAAATATTGCTCATTATATATTGTTAACTATATCTTCTATCTATTACAGATTATTAATTTAGTCATCCTTTTGGAGTGGATTAAATTAAGTTAATTTAGAGCATGTTAGAGTAAGTGGGTGAAAGATTATGATTAATTAAAGATGCAATCCTAAGGATACTGGATGTATTGAAAATAAATAAGCATAGTTGGCAGGGGATGTGCTTTTTAATCACACAATTTCATTCAGGTATTGGGACTCAATTGGCCAATTCATCTAATAGTCATTGCCACAGCAAAGATATTTCTGTGAATCATGAAAGGGGTATTAAGTTTAATTTTCAAAGTACAACTGCACGGAAGATGAAAGGGCAGCACAAAGTAAAGCTGAGTGACAAAGTGGCAGGGTTTCCTATACCATTCAAATAAGATATGGAGGGCTCTGATGCTAATCTTGGAAGTGCCAATGGTATTAGACTGTCAGCAGAGATGACAAGTGAATGCCAAATATATACCTGATGTTGGATGAACTGCCTTTGCCATTGTTCCCCTTAAGCAGGTACAATCACAATCCAAGCACCATCACATGAAATCTAAACCAGCTTTTGTAGCTACAAGCATGACACACACATGTACTGTGAAAAATGTTTTACAGTCCTCCCAGAAATGCATTGTGGAATGATGCGCAGTAGAAACTGAGGAGACATTTCCCCAATCAGCTGGGGTCTGTGCCTGCGCACCCTATGCTGAGGATCCTTTCCAGGTGTTTCACAAAAGTTGGATTCCTTGAGGTAGAAGGAAAAGTGTTTTTCCAAGTGCATTATTCTGGAATACTTGTGGAACAATGGCAAAGTCATGTGGCAGCATGCCTCCAGTGGTGGAGCTTCATGCTCTGGCACCGGGGTGTGTGTGTGGAGAGCAGGCAGGGCGGGGCTAGCATGCATCCTGGGGGCGTGGGGCACCGCCCACAGGGGCATGGCACCCAGCGCGTGCGGGGGGGGGGACGACATCCACAATGGCAACCTACCGGGATCGTGCTGCCGGGGGCAGTGTGCTCCCCCCGCACTCCTCTTCCTCCCCCAGTTCATGCCTCCAAACCTGAAAACAAACAGAAGCTATACCACTCTAAAAAGCAAGTGCAGAAAAGCCCTGAGTTGTGTTTGAAGTCTGTAAAAAGGAGTCTTGACTTTTTCCTGCTCTAGGAGTAACAGCAGATCAAATCCTCGTTCACCATGGTAAGAGTTCAGCTCCTAAAATTCATCAAAGGGAAAAAACAAAACTTGAGACAATTTAGTTTCACACTGCATGAACGAATGCATGCACACACACGAGAGAGAGAGAGAGAGAGAGAGAGAGAGAGAGAGAGGAGAAATGTTAAGAAGCTGGAACAGGAAGCCAGTTGAAACAGTTCTGTTTGTTTTAAAACAATCACGTCAGGAGCAATAATGTCAGGGCAATTATGGTACAATAAGAAGGAAAAGGAATAAACTCTCAGGGGGCAGCGGTTCCTATGATCCATCAAAACACTTTCACCCTATTCATGAGTATGAACAGAAACCACAGAAATATAGAAGCTGCTAAAAGTAAGGGTGGTCTATGCCCAGTCCCCTCGCTCCACTATTTCTGATTGGTTCCAAACATTCTGCATAAAAACCTCTGCATAAAATTTAGTTTTCCTAAGTGCATATGCTGATTTATCTGCAGCTTCCAAAAGTCTGATTGTTTCAGGCTTTTCAGATCATGTGACTTTTAGCTATTGAGAAGCACAGGTTAGCCTTCTTAGACAAATATGCATGTATGTACTTGAGGCAAACATCTGCAGGACTACCACTGCTCGCCGTTGGGCCTTTAAAAGCCTAGCCACACAAATAGCAGGACCACGTGGTCGAGCACCTCAGACTGTCTCACTTCAGATTGTGAGGGCGGGCTGCCAAGTGATGCATGTAAACTCCCCGGGCTCAGTTCAGAATAGGACCAGCAATTACAATGGATATTGGGGGATGCTCAGAAAAAATCCCCCCACCAAAGAGTTCTAAATTCATTACAATGGTTGCCCCCTGACTGGCAGCTACTGTGGTAATGGAGGGGACAGGGGTGTCTCTCCCGCACCCGTGGCTGCTGCAATGCTTGCTCTGGCAGTGATGGCACCAGGAAAAAAGGGAGCCTTCTTCTCTTTATGGTGCCTGGAATGCTGCAACAGCGTCCTGGGAAATGTAATTTTCCCAGGGTGCCTGGTGCTCATATAATATCATGTGCCACGAGCTCCTGGCACCTGAAACACATGTCAACAATGTGGGAGGGGACAGGGGTATATTTATTTTGGGAATTATTTCTTTAAAATATTTCTTAACCTTCCTCCTCAGAAGATTCCAGGGTGGTTTACAAAAGTGTGAGGAAAAAGACCTTAATCCTGCTATGGAAAATGTCTAATAAAACTGAAGTACAGTGGTTCCTCGGGTTACAGACGCTTTAGGTTACAGGCGCTTCAGGTTACAGACTCAGCTAACCCAGAAATAGTACCTCAGGTTAAGAACTTTGCTTCAGGATGAGAACAGAAATTGCACAGCGACAGCGCAGTGGCGGCAGCGGGAGGCCCTATTAGCTAAAGTAGTACCTCAGGTTAAGAACAGTTTCAGACCCTATTGCGTGTTCAGACCCAGAGACCTCCCCCTTAAATAAATTCACACTTGACCCAAATTTTGGTTTGGTTTTTGGCAGAATTTAGGCCACAACATTATTGACTACAGAAATTGAGGCGGAAAGCATGGAACAGACTATGTCTGCCACCCAGATGTCCCCCTGGACTCCGGCATGGGCGCAACCCCCCTCTCAGGCGTTGACCAAACCATTTGAGTCCCTGGATTCCTTTAACGGAATACCCTTCACATAGGGATGGCAAGAGCGTTCTCCCATCCCTATCACCTGAACCAGAGCCTATCCACAACCTTACAAGTTGTGACGATTTGCTACATGGCAGGCGAAACCCAAATGGCAACAGCCAATTAGACAAGTGAAAAAAATTCCTGCCATGCCCCTGTCGCAACGACAGACGACACATGACGGCATAGCAAGGTCAAGCGCAAAAAAGCCCTAAAAGTAGGGAGAGGTGGGTGGGTGTTCCGAATGCACTTTTAGGGAGGACACGATGTATCTTAAAAATAGGCTTGTGAATCACCACTCCTCTTTCCCTGAAGGAAGCTCTTTCACGCAAAGATAGCCAAATCTGGAGAGTTCCCAGGTATAGAATAAAAAGCTTTTTGTTGATATGGACTGCTATTTTAGGCCAGACTTTGGGTTCATCCTGTGGTATTGGTGTGGGCCTGCAGCATCCAGAAGACGTGAGGTTCATAACATGTGTTTTAATTAACTAGATTAAGTTTGAAGCCTATCAGACTGATTGATTGCTGGAAGCTGAGCTTGCGGGGAGTTATTTAGGACCATGCAAATTTGTTTAAGTTTGAACTAATAGATTCTAGACCCAAAGCCCTTATCATTTGCATAGATATTTTTGGCCTCTCCCCTTACGCTTCACCTTGAAATGCCAATAGATGCAGAATCTCAGAGGCTGCATTAAGTCTATACTGTAGATGAATAAATCCCTCCAAACAGCTAATTTATTTCTCCAGGTGTTCTTGATGTCTGCCATTGCTTCTGTTTCTACCTTAAAATGTTCTCTGCAGGAAGACTGGGAGGGGGGAATTCCTCACGGTTTGAAACAAGTTAGAAGAACGCTTGCTTTTATCCACTTGTCAATCTATTATTTCAAAGCCGATTGCTTTCTAGCTTTCTTTTTTAAAATCAGAGTGAGCAATGAATAGACTTTTTTTAAAAAAAGACTCATCGCACCTGTCGAGAGGCCAGATGTCCATAACAAATTTGTCAGCGGAATATCCTAAAGTGCATTCCAAGAAGCTAGAAGTCTCCTAATCCTCCTTTCGTATAAAATGAGTTTAGTACGGGGCTGAGGAGAGACTTGAGAGACATGCTATAAAGGGGCAAGCTGGTGTTTTTTTTTTAAAAAAAAAAATATTATGACGGACAGCCTGAAAAAGCAGCTTACTAATTGCACCCATATTGACATGGTTTCCCACCGCTCTTATAAATGTCTACATATGAATTTGCTCAATTTGGATTTTCAGGCTTGTAGGCAAAGTTTTAACAAGCTATTTCCATATTTTAATCCCTCCTCTACAATAAAGTATGGGCACTTCGCTTTCTAATTGGATTCATAACACAATCCTATACATGTTTACTTAGAAGTTAGACCCATTGAGTCTAAGAAGACTCACCCCTAGATGAGTATGTATAGGACTTCAGCCTAAACAGTCTTCTATTAGTGGAAACAAGGTGAGCATGAAATGGAGTCTTTGAGTGGCAAATTCCATTTTGCTGTCTCCAGTCAGTATGATTTCAGTATGATTTGAAGCAGTGCTTTTTTCTGGGGGTACGCATACCCATAAACATTTCCTGAATCTTTGCACTTTTGTCCATTTGCTGTATTTATTTCCCCCAATTTGAACTGTAAAATAGTGATTTTTCTTGAGTCAAAATCAGAGCACCCTAAACATTTTTAAAAGGAAAAAAACCACGGATTTGAAGAATAAGATCCAAGCCAAACAGGAGGTTGGAATTATCTCGATTATTATTATTATTATTTTTACTTCAGGTGCAAAACAGGTACTAAATCGAAACATTATATAAGATCTCTTTCTAAATCAGGGGCAGGGAATCTGTGATCAATAGTTAGGGAGGATGGGAGTTCTAGTCTAACAACAGATGGAGGCATAGGAATCCACACAGGACAACAAGGGGTCAACCGCCCCTCTACAGATCCTCAGCTTTCCTTTTAAAATGAGGGCCAAGTTTTTAGCATTCATAGAACCTGAGCTATGAGGCAAAATGTGCAAACACTACTATTTTTTCCAGTGTTTGGAGCATTTTATGAGGTCATGTCAGATTGGGACAAATATTTATTAAAACAAATATGAGGCATTTAAGCATTTTAAGTCCCATTGATTTCAGCGTAAGAATGAAGCACACTGAAATATTTCCTACTGTAACTAGTGAATATTCAAAAAGAGCTTAATTAATTTTGCCTGGATCGTACCCACTATTCACCATTCTTTGATAACACTTTAACCTCAGGCCTGGGGGCTGAATGTAGCCCTCCAGGCATATCTCTCCAGAGTGGTGCATGCTCTAGTTATCTCTCGCTTGGACTACTGCAATGTGCTCTACGTGGGGCTACCTTTGAAGGTGACCCGGAAACTACAACTAATCCAGAATGCGGCAGCTAGACTGGTGACTGGGAGCGGCCGCCGAGATCACATAACACCGGTCCTAAAAGACCTACATTGGCTCCCAGTACGTTTCCGAGCACAATTCAAAGTGTTGGTGTTGACCTTTAAAGCCCTAAACGGCCTCGGTCCGGTATACCTGAAGGAGCGTCTCCACCCCCATCGTTCTGCCCGGACACTGAGGTCCAGCTCCGAGGGCCTTCTGGCGGTTCCCTCATTACGAGAAGCCAAGTTACAGGGAACCAGGCAGAGGGCCTTCTCGGTAGTGGCACCCACCCTGTGGAATGCCCTCCCACTAGAGGTCAAAGAGAACAATTACCAGACCTTTAGAAGGCATCTCAAGGCAGCCCTGTTTAGGGAAGCTTTTAATGTTTGATGGATTTTTGTATTTTAGAATTTCTGGTTTTTTTGGAAGCCGCCCAGAGTGGCTGGGGGAACCCGGCCAGATGGGCGGGGTATAAATAATAAATTATTATTATTATTATTATTATTATTATTATTATTATTATTATCCATGTGGCCCTCAAGGCTCTCCCTAGGCCACATGTTGTTTCCTTATAGGTCTTGATCTGTGGTCCCCTGGGGGCCTTTGTCTGGTTGGAACGTGTCCTTAATTTGTGATAATATGTCTCATGAAGTGTAGGTGGGAGATATTTAATCAGAATAAAAACAGCAGCCCAATAACACACAATCATACCCCCCCCTGGGGGGGGAGCCACTTTTTAAAGGGGTATAGGATGTCAAACAGATCAACCAAAGGCCTGGTTAAAAAGGAACGTTTTTGCCTGGCGCCTAAAGGTGTTTAATGAAGGCACCAGGTGAACTTGCCTGGGGAGAGCATTCCATAGATGGGCAGCCACTGCAGAGAAGGCCCATTCTCTTGTTGCCACCTGCCGCACCTCTCAAGGAGGAAGCACACAAAGGAGGGCCTCAGAAAATGATCTCAGGGTCCGGGCAGTAAGCTATGTACAATGGGACTTGTGAAGGAAACATCAGCCTACTTGCCTCCACAACAGAGATGTGTTCCCTCTTCTCCCCAACACTCCCACCTTGCACCTTTCTCACAACAGTGTGCAATCAATCATTGAAACGGGAGTCATGTTTCCACTGATTAAGCTTCTTCTTAAAATTAAAGACAGTTGCAACAGAAGAAATGGGAATGGGAAAGCAGCCACCCATATGGTCTATCTGATCTAACCAGTCTTATATAACTCATGCTCCACTAAGCTGAATGGAATCCATCAGTCATGTGTGGCATTTGGCAGACGGGGTGGGCAGATAAGCCTATTTTTGCTGCACGTCACTTTAGCAGGTGTTCATTCCTAAATCTGTTCTTGTTCTTGTTCCACATCAGTCTTCATATATATTTTTTTAAAAAAGGTGTATTATCCTAACATGTAACTCTTAAATGCATTTTTTTTTACACATCAGCAAACCAAGAACTGCATCACAAAATTTGGAGAAATGTGAAATCCAAAAGGCAACTGCTGAATATAAAAAGACTAGAACTTCCTTGGCCAACATTTGATTTCCCCCCCTTTATTTGTATAAGTTTAGTTTGTATAGTTTCCCTAGATAAATCCAGTGGCAGAGTAATGTACACATAAATGACTTCTGTTTGTTTTCAGAAGTCCAGAAGAGTGTTCCTACACTATGGCTCCCTTCCCCCTGCGTCTTGGACCAAGGGGGATTTTGACATGTCAAATGGCTGCCTCTTCAACTTAGCAAAATGGTTGGATGTGCCAGCAACATTTTGTATCAAGCCACTGTGCTGGCCCAGGTTTTTAATTCTCAGTGGAATTTTCCCAGGCAATTCTGGTGATCTGGAAAGGTTCCCAGTACACAAAGTCCATGTATTAAAGTATATGTGGAACACTTAAGATCAGAGTCGGAGAGAGGATGAAACAGAAACATATTCACTGCTCCTTTATCTTCCAAATTTTAGGTTTTATTTATTGCATTTTTAGGGAAATACCATTTTCTCATATCGGTATGCACCTAATTAAAAGAGAAGACACCTAATGAGTGCAGTGGAAGATGGAAACTTTCTATGAATGGCAACAGGAGTGAGTGTTGTTGTTGTTTTGCCACTGGGGTTACTAGGTTCATTCCAGGAGTGATGGTAATAACGTAAGTGTGATGCATTTTGACACCATCACGTGTTAAAACACCTTCATCCATGCTTTTAAAAGAAATTGTTTTTACCAATCGATAACTGTATACCCCCATCCCTGGCTGACTTGACTTTTCTCTTTCGTGCCTTTAGCTAGTCTCCCCACATGTCTGCTCTTGTTTCCATACAGTCGTCTGGCAATAGGAGTTTTTGATCCCCAGAACTGGGCTCATTTAATGGCTATGGAGGCTGAGCGCCCTGCAGGCCCTTGATATCTATACTCCGCCATGCCCAGTCACAGCTGTTCCCCTGCCTGCACCTGTGGTTGTGGAAATAGGGGGAGGGATGCAAAGAAATAATATATACAAGAATGTTTTGCCTTGACAGCATTTTGGAAGTGGAACTTGGGATAACACATCCAATAATCACTTCTTTAATTGATTGAAGCCAGGTGCAGCACAGGTAAATTGGTTCAGACAGAACAAGAAACAGCCTGTGTGCAACTCAAATGTCAGCCTGCCCTAACTAGGTCTGAAATTCCAAAATAAATAAAATAAATAAAAACCCACCCCCAAACCCTGTCAATAAAAGAGGCTGGAGCAACAGGAAATATAATTGGTTAGATTCAAGTACCTCATGTAAGTCCAGTCCCCCTGCTTTGCCAGTTCTTTTTGTTTTATGCACTACAAAAAAAATTCCTTGTAATAATATTCTCATGGCTGTTGGTGTTGTTTTTCGTTTAAGCTCTTGTAGTCACACTAAAATCTTCCTATTCAGAAAGGCTTTGACAACTAAGGCGCAGGTGGTGCTGGACTGCTATCATGGCCAATTGCATTTTAACTGCTGGTTATAAATGGGTTCTGATGTATTTTAATTATTGTTTTTAACTTTGTTGTTGTTGTTGTTTAGTCGTGTCCGACTCTTCGTGACCCCATGGACCAGAGCACGCCAGGCTCCTTTTCAACCACACCTTGGGCTGATTAATATTCTATGGCCTTTTAGGTGGCTTTGTGGAGCAAGAGTTTCTTTGTTTTTTAACTATTTGTTTTGTGCTTCTCTCCTGTATTTTTATCTTGTGAACCGCCCTGAGATCTTCACATGGAGGATGATATGTAGATTTTACTACTTCTACTAATAATTAAAAAAATAAAATGGGAAGCCAAAGCAAAAGGCTGGGGGAGCTAAAGCCAATATGGAGCCAACAAATTACACTTTTGTCTACCTCCCTCCTGCTGAGTTCTGCAAAGGGAGCAGTGAGTCTAAGGAGGAGGGCTTGTAAGTAAGGCAGTAGGCAGGAGTGGGGGGTGGAGGTGGCTTAAGACAGATAAATTTAGCAGGAAACTGCCCCACTTGTCTCAATAGACTTCTCCATTCACTGTTAAGCCTTCCATGCCTGTGGCAGGGAACTCAGCTTTATCAGGGCCCTCAATTGTGAGGAAAATAACAAACTCACATCTTCACTTAATGTTTGTTTGTTTGTTTGCTTGCTTGCTTATTTACTTACTTACAGTGGTGCCTCGCTTAACGAATGCCCTGCTTAACGAAATTTCCGCTTAACGAAAGGATTTTTCGAGCGGAGGTTGCCTCGCTAGATGAATTCGTTTTATGAAAAAATTGTCTAGCGAATTGCGGTTTCCCATAGGAATGCATTGAAATTCAATTAATGCGTTCCTATGGGCAAAAAAAAATTCGAAATTTTTTCAATGCATTCCTATGGGATTCACTAGACGAATTTTTCGTTATAAGAAAAGACCCGTGGAACGAATTAAATTTGTCTAGCGAGGCACCACTGTACTGGGAATGTCAGGGGTGGAGCAGATGTAACCTTTCTGAACGCCTCAGAATGGTTTCTATGAGAGTTTCAGGTACAAAATCTGGCATTAAAGTAACCACTGGGAACACTGCCAAGAAAACGCAGGTAAAATAAAATCTCTCTTTTTCCAGACACAAGATGCTGAAGTAGCCAGGCAGGTCCCTGGTGTGGATTGAGATGACGGTGTATGGAAGTAATTCTGGAACTGTTGTTTCTCAGTTTTGCAATGGGCATTATGATGTTATGGTTTGGGGGGGGGGGAAACAGGCCCCTCAATAACAACTACATTCAGTGAAGGGTTAGAACTTGAGCAAACTCATAAATTCACGAATTTAGCAAGGGCTGGAAATAATACTGCCTAGCTTCCTCATGAGGCCAGCCTGGCAATGGCTCCCCGGGGTGGCTCATGGAAGAAACAAAAGCCTGGTAATAGCTTGGTTTGTTTGATAATGTTAAGCCATCAGCAAAACATAAGACCCTCTGGTTGCTAGCTTTTGGGATAGGACTACCATTGGCCTAATCAGACAGGGGTGCCCAAACTTCACCAGATTTGGTGAAGTGAACATGTGTGAGGGCCGACTTTTTAAAAGGATTTTACCCCAGGACATATACGGCCATGGGGGCTGGTTTAAATCGATCGACGAGCCGGATTAGGCCCTTGAAACGGACTTTGAGCATGCCTAATGTAAGCAACGGGGGGGGGGGGGTCATTTGCAATGGACTTGAGAAACAGGGTGACCACAGGGGGGATTGATGCTGGAAGTGGAAGGAGCTGTTTTCTGCAATTTCTGCTGGGAAGCAGAAGGAGGATGTGGGCAGAACTCCATGTGGGGACTGAAGGGCAGAAGCCATTAAGGGCTGACTGGAGCAGTCTGTTGCAAAGAGACTCTGAACCATGCTGGCTGCTGCTATGAATCGAAGGTTCGGGGCAATGCCGTCCAGCTGCCCGTTTGGATAGGTTGTTGCTGTGCTTGTGGCAGAAGCTGAATGTTGTACACCCCTCCACTCTACACTCAGGTTGTATATCGGTGTGAATAAAACCATATATCATAAAGACACCATATTCTCCGCTGTGTCTCCTTCCAAAGGAAACACAAACCCTGGTTAAGTGCCAAGACCCCCGGAATCTCACACTGCTCGGGGATTGGGGTGGCCTGCAACAAGAATGTCTCCCAATTTCTTCACACAAGACTTTTTCCTGAGGCACAAGCCAGCCCAACTCATCTGGAAAGTGAGCAGCCATTTTCTCTTTTGCCGACTTCTTCCATTTCTCCAGAATCCCCGTTTTTGCTTGTTTGTTTTATTCCATTGTTTTAAAATGTGATGTGAGCTGAACTCCCTGTGCACTGTTTACATTCCATTGATAATTTGTTCTTTCTTATGACTCTTTCACAGAGCAAACGTTTTATTGAGCTATGTCTCTGTTCAGTACTGTTTCCAGAAGGTTCTGTTCCTTCAGTCCACTGAAGGTTATTGGGGAATATGCTGCCGAAGCAGAAGGGACTAAGATCGTGCTCATTTCTATGGATATTTGTTGGCATTTACCCACCAAGCCACTAAAACTCATTTTGACCTGTAACTCCCTTGTTAGATTAGTTATTTATCTGTGCTACTGAAAACTCCAAATCTACACTTCTTAGCTTACAAAGTCAAAATTTCCACATCAGCTGTGGAGAAACTGGAAAGACCATGACAACGGGTTGTCCTGTTCTTTCTGAACATTTGTAACTCCATCTTCAGTTCTCGGTTGCCTTAAAGAATGCTCAGACAGCTACTGTGGCGGTTTGAAAGCAACTTTGGAGTTTTTCATTCTTTCTCATTGGCTGGTACCAGTGAAAATTTACAACGTGTTTCTCCTGTTGTGTTTGTTTTTCCAGTAAAAAAGGAAATGCTCTTTACAATTCGTCCCTTACACTTTGAACTTCTGTTTCATATCTGCAAATGAGCTCAGTATTAAGTGAATTACACCATAGTGTACTATTCCATTTGACTCATTGTTGTATGTTCATTGGACCGAAACTGCAGGGACAGAAAAACGGCCTTGTCGGTTTGTCACAGCAAAAGTGACAAAGAGTCCTGTGGCTCTTTAAAGACTAAACCCATCTCTTTTGCAGACACAGGAAGTCAATGTCAGCTGCATTTAAAGTGAAATGTTCCTGTTCCTGCTATAGCAAATGAGTACCAATTATGGCCTTGCTTGAGAGTTGGACCCCACTGCCTTTCTTGCTGGGCAATAGGATCCAGCTACAGTCATACCTTGGTTCGCGAATGGCTTAGTTGTCCAAAAAATTGGCTCCCAAATGCCAAAAACCTGGAAGTAAGTGTTCCGGTTTTTGAATGTTTTTTTGGACGCCGAACGTCTGATGCAGTTTCTGCTTGAATGCAGGAAGCTCCTGCAGCCCATCAGAAGCCGTACCTTGGTTTTTGAACATTTCGGGAGTCGAAAGGACTCCCGGAATGGATTAAGTTCAAGAACCAAGGCACCACTGTATTACTGAATGACATGGGTAAGAGTTACCCTAAAAGGCTTTTTTGTCTGTAGCATTCATAGTCTAAGTGAAGGGGTGATATGATAGCCATGTTCAAATATATGAAAGGATGTCATATGGAGGAGGGAGAAAGATTGTTTTCTGCTGCTCCAGAGAAGCGGACACGGAGCAATGGATTCAAACTTCAAGAAAGAAGATTCCACCTAAACATTAGGAAGAACTTCCTGACAGTAAGAGCTGTTTGGCAGTGGAATTTGCTACCAAGGAGTGTGGTGGAGTCTCCTTCTTTGGAGGTCTTTAAGCAGAGGCTTGACAGGCATATGCCAAGAATGCTTTGATGGTGTTTCCTGCTTGGCAGGGGGTTGGACTGGATGGCCCTTGTGGTCTCTTCCAACTCTATGATTCTATTCTAAGTGTTTTGTTTTATAACTTACGTATGAAGTTAAACTGATAAAATGCTAAAAAGACTAAAAAGGACTTGTCCGTTAACTTCACCCTCTGTACATCAATCCAAGAGTAGGATAGCTCTAGACATCCTGCCGGCCTATCTTTCCACTCTGTCTCTTGAACAAAGGAGCTTTCACCTCTGCCTGAATGCTCTGCATGGTTGGAATGTAAATTATTGTTTTGGGTTTTGTCTGTATAATGTATTTTGATGGCATACAATGGTTTGAAAACAAAAAGCTTTTTTAAAATAATATATATGTATTAAACCTACCTAATATTCCCCTGGTTATTCCACTGCTCTCCACTTCTCTCTATCCTTTCCTGCTCCAGAAGTTCCATATTTGTGGCTCAGCAGTTGCGACGATGGGTCATTTGCTTTTTTTTTGCTGCTTTACAGCCCCCCCCCCAAGATAGCTGTCAGTGCACAAGAAACAAGAAACTGCAAGTGCCTGTTCTCTGAATGATCCCCATGTTACCAGCATGTGGTTCTCATTTGGCAGGACTGAGAAGGAGCAGTGTTCTCATAATAGTTCCAAATAAAAACCATCTCCTTGAAAACTAAGGAGTCCAATGAGAGGTGATGTCCTCAGGATGTCATTCAGCCAACACTGCTACAAAAAGATGCATTCATCTGTAGGCTTGCCGGCTAGAGCAGTAGAAGTCCTGTTGCTCCTGATTTCTAAAGCGCTACTTAGGATCCTATGTTTACATCAGGGAGTCGCTGGGGTCATGCCGAATCAAGACGATAAGTGAAAGTAAAGTGTATTTGAAACTCGAGCCATTCTGACAGACTAATCAAGTGTAATATTCTCTCAGATTCGCTGTCATGAATGGGAATGCAAAGGCTGTGCTCTTGTTAATGTAGGCATCTGGAGCCAAAAAGCAAGTTACAACCTTGTCTAGGTTGTGGGTGAGGCTGTGAAATCTTAATTTATATTGTCATCCCAGTATGAAGAGAGTGTTCTCTTCTCATCTTTGACTCGTCTGGATGAATACTCGAAGCAGTCATGGTTCTGAACTTTAGCCAGCAGTTATCCTTTTGAGTAGGGTAGTTGTTCTGGGGTGTTTAAAATGTGAATTTCATGCACTTCTAGTGCGTATAATTCCTTCTCCAGCATCCCCACTTTGAAGTAGAGCCAGTTAATTTGTCAGCAGATCTGCCACTTGGATATTTGATTCTGCTTCTAAAAGTTCAATTCTCAAAGTCAGCTAAATGTTTCTATTGTAGTGCTTATAGGATTGTTAAGGTGAGCTTCAGGTTATTTCAACTTATGGTTTTGGAATACTTTCCCCTTCAGTCTTCTTACAAAACACCTGGAAGATTCAAGTTGCCAGTCCCTTTCCATTGTTCAGGGGAAGTGGTCAAAACTGCACTGGAAAAGTCTGCTTTTGAATTATGGTGCTGGAGGAGACTCTTGAGAGTCCCATGGACTGCAAGAAGATCAAACCTATCCATTCTGAAGGAAATCAGCCCTGAGGCTCCAATACTTTGGCCACCCCATGAGAAGAGAAGACTCCCTGGAAAAGACCCTGATGCTGGGAAAGATTGAGGGCACAAGTAGAAGGGGACAACAGAGGATGAGATGGTTGGACAGTGTTCTCGAAGCCACCAACATGAGTCTGGCCAAACTGCGGGAGGCAGTGGAAGGCAGGAGTGCCTGGCGTGCTCTGGTCCATGGGGTCACGAAGAGTCAGACATGGCTAAATGACTGAACAACAACAACAATTAGTTTTTGTCCCAGTTTTGACCACCCACCAACCTGTTGTTTCCCTTAGACCTCTGAGTATCTCATCACCAATGGTAGATCAATAAGCCAATAAGAAACATTGCACTAATAAATGGATTTCAATTGGCCTTTGCAAACAGAGAGCACTCTAGATCCTTTAGGACAAGGTTTCAGTTGCCTATTGGCCATGAGAAAACTGCAAACCAGGCTAAATAAAATGTAAAAATAATCCCCCAGAAAAATAGCCACGTGCCCATTGGCTTTCATCTGGGTCACAGAAGATACCCAAGTTTAAGGCCCCAATCTGCGCTATACATTTAAAGCACTATCCTACCACTTCAAACAGTCTTGGCTTCTACTAAAGGACAGGAAAGTGGGCGAGGACTCTTGCTGTCACCATTATGGTACCTGTAAGCCCTATTTCCTTACACTGCCGGGAACCAATTCACAACATATCCTAGCGAGTATCAGAGCCAGTGTGGTGTAGTGGTTAGAGTGTCAGTCATGAAGTTCGCTGGATGAACCTGGGCCAATCACTGCCTCTCTGCCTGACCTGCCTTACAGGGTTGTTAGGGGGAATTAAATGAGGAGGAGGAGGGGAACTACGTACACCACCTTTATCCCCTTGGAGAAAAAATTGGTGGGATATAAATGCGATAAATAGCAATAAACAAACATACAAATAAAGTCACAATGACATTTTCCCAGCACTTACCCAAACTATCCACTGATTTTCTTTTTTTAAACAAGTCTCTATGACTGATTGAAGCTAACCTACGCACAAACTGGCGTAAAAGGCGACTCCTGTAATCTGACATGACTGTAGAGAACATGCAATGTACAGGGAGAGTATTGCTAGGAAATGGGTGTGATGATGAATGTGAGATATTGGCCAGGACTGTTAAAGTTTGATGAGCTTGACATTACTGGCTTCCCTATTAAAGGGGCAAAACTCCACTTTGGGAGCCAGTTAAAGCAGTCTGTCCCAACTGAAGTTTGTTAAATTTCCTGTGTTTCATCCCCTCTTTCACCCACTGGATGCCGATTTGTGTTTTCTGTCTGCCTCCATGGGTTTTTCAATTTAAATTGTTAAGTGTGGTTTCCTAGTTTGGGTACATGATGTCATTCATAATTTGCTCAACTGCAATAAGCCCAGGGCCCTAGATACACGAAACATATGATCTTGTTGCAGAGATGAGGCAGTTTCAACCCAGTGAACTGCAACAACAAAAGCTACCAAATGTTTTTAGAACACTTTTTTTAAAAGTTCATAATCTTTCTATTAGGCATTTTCAACAGCACAAAAGTCATTCCCTTTTGGTTACAACGGATTAGGTCAAAATTGTGAAACCAATTGCTTTTTAGATGTTTTTCTATAAAAATATGCAACAAACTAGTGCGCAACTGACATCAATGATCTGCTTCTGTATTGCAATTCTAAATGACAACTCTTTGATAAACTGGCAAAAGTCTTTCAACCAGTGTTAGAACCAGTAAAGCTGATTTAATTGAAATGTTATTTGGTTTCAAAACATTTGCCCCACTGTTATTATACTATATATTGTCTATTATTTAAATGGTTTTAATAATAATGGCACATGTAGAATGACTGCTATGCTATGAGCACCAATACTAGCCTTGTAAATGAGCCTGCAAAAGTTACTAGCCTGCAGTAACAACAACCTGAAGAGGAAGAGGAAGATAGAAGAAGAAGAAGAAGAAGAAGAAGAAGAAGAAGAAGAAGAAGAAGAAGAAGAAGAAGAAGAAGAAGAAGAAGAAGAAGAAGAAGAAGAAGCCCCAGAGAGGAGGAGCAGGTAGCTTCATTTCTATGCTGAGCATACCGGTAGCAGATGATGCTTCTCTTTTTTTTTTTTGAATAGATATTTATTGATTTTCACAATAGAAAAGGGATTTACAAAGGTTTAGTAAGGATGGGGGAGATACAAAAAAGCAAAAATACAAAAGTCAGGAAAAACAGAAAAAACCAGAAAATAAAAAAGAAAAAATAGAAAACTATATAACTTATCTTTATCACAGTGTATATTGGGACCTCCTCGGGTTCCCGTCCCTGTGTTTCTCAAACACACTTCCAATTTAGCAAATTCTACCTCTAAATATTCACTTTTAATACTAAGTTCTTATTTTCTATTCTAAAATAACCTCTTTTACCTAATCCACAGATTTATTTACCACTTAATTTCTATTCTTAAAATATTACTTTAGCATATTTTTTTAAATACAATTTAAAATCTTTCCACTCTTCTTCAATTGCTTGTTCTCCCTGGTTGCGAATTCGTCCGGTCATCTCTGCCAATTCCATAAATTCCATCATCTTCATCTGCCATTCATCAATCGTTGGTAACGTTTGCTGCTTCCAGTATTTAGCGATCAACAGTCTCGCAGCTGCAGTGGCATACATGAAAAAGGATACCTTTCTCTTGGGAATCTCCTTCCCTACAATGCCCACTAGGAATGCCTCTGGTCTCTTCACCAATGTGCCTTTTAGCACTTTCTTAAGTTCATTATAAATCTTATTCCAGAAGTCATTCACCAGTGGACATGTCCACCACATGTGGTAAAATGAACCTATTTCTTTCTTACATTTCCAACATTTATTGTCATTGTTGTGGTAAATCTTTGCTAGCTTTTCTGGTGTAAGGTACCATCTGTACATCATTTTCATTATATTCTCCTTTAATAAACTACACGCAGTAAATCTAATATTTTCCTTCCACAACTTTTCCCAATCCTCTATCATAATATTATGTCCCACATCCTTTGCCCACAAAATCATAGCATTTTTAGTTTGTTCATCTTTTGTATGCCATTCTAGCAGCAATTTATACATTCTCGAAAGTATTTTCGTCTTAGGTTCTAACAATTCTGTTTCCACCTTTGACCTCTCAATTTGAAAGCCAATTACTCTGTCCATTTTAAACGCTTCATTTATCTGATGGTATTGGAGCCAATCATCCAATTTACCTTTCAACTCCTCATATGTTTTTAATTTAAATTGGTCTCCATCTTGAATCAACAAATCTCTATATTTCAACCAACCGGTCTCCATATTTAATCTTTTGCGAACCTTGGCCTCCAAAGGCGAGAGCCAATTTGGCGTTTTTCTTTCTAATAAATCTTTATATCTGGACCAAACCTTGAACAATGAATTTCTAACAATGTGCCTTTTAAAACTTCCATGGGCCTTAACCTTATCGTACCACACATATGCATGCCAACCATGAACATTATCATAACCTTCTAAGTCCAAAATATCAGCGTTTTCCAATGTAAACCACTCTTTCAACCAGCAAAAGGCAGCTGCTTCATAGTAAATTTTAAAATCAGGTAGAGAGAAGCCTCCTCTTTGTTTATCATCAGTCAATATCTTATATTTGATTCTTGGCTTCTTCCCTTGCCATATAAATTTTGATAGCACCTTTTGCCATTCTTTAAAACAACTCAGCTTTTCAATTATTGGTAATGATTGAAATAAAAACAACATCTTTGGCAATACATTCATCTTAATCGTTGCTATACGGCCCAATAAAGACAATTTCAGGTTGGTCCACGTTTCTAAATCCTTCTTAACTTCATTCCATAATTTCACATAATTATCTTTAAACAAATTTAAATTTTTTGCAGTCATATACACTCCAAGGTATTTCACTTTTTTAACAAAAGATAAACCAGTTGTTTCTTGCAATTTCTCTCTCTCTTCCTTATTCAAATTTTTATCTAGTACTTTAGTTTTGGATTTATTCAATTTGAAACCTGCTACCCTTCCAAACTCTTGAATAACTTCCAGAGCCCTCTGTACACTGGACTCTGGATCTTGTAAAGTTAACACCAAATCATCCGCAAAGGCTTTAAGTTTATATTGTCTCTTCCCTACAGTTACACCTTTTATTTCATCATCTTTTCTAATCCTGTCAAGCAGGACTTCCAGGACCGATATAAAAAGCAAAGGAGAGAGAGGGCACCCTTGTCTTGTACCTTTCTCAATTCTAATCTCATCTGACACCATATTATTCACGATTATCTTAGCTTTTTGCTCTGAATAGATTGCTTTTACTCCATTCAGAAAACCATTGCCCATTCCCATTTTTTCTAAATTTCTTTTTAGAAATAGCCAAGAAATATTGTCAAACGTTTGACAGCAGATGATGCTTCTCACTTGGTTTCTATAGTCAAACCTTGGTTGTCGTATATAATCCGTTCCAGAAACCCATTCTGCTTCTGAAATGTTCGGCAACTGAGGCACGGCTTCTGATTGGTTGCAAGAGCTTCCTGCACTCAAGAGGAAGCCACATTGAACGTTCAGCTTCCGAAAAAAGTTTGAAAACCAGAGCATTTGCTTCTGGGTTTTCAGCGTTCGGGAGCCAAAATGTTCCAAAACAGAGCCATTTGGGGAACTGAGGTTTGACTGTATTTGGGATGGAGAAGAAGAGAGACATAGAACTATCCATCCTTTCTCTGCCAACCTGCTTCCTCGCCTGCATGCAGTTAGAATCATAGAATCATAGAGTTGGAAGAGACCACAAGGGCCATCCAGTCCAACCCCCTGCCAAGCAGGAAACACCATCAAAGCATTCCTGACAGATGGCTGTCAAGCCTCTGCTTAAAGACCTCCAAAGAAGGAGACTCCACCACACTCCTTGGCAGCAAATTCCACTGCCGAACAGCTCTTACTGTCAGGAAGTTCTTCCTAATGTTCAGGTGGAATCTTCTTTCTTGTAGTTTGAATCCATTGCTCTGTGTCCGCTACTCTGGAGCAGCAGAAAACAACCTTTCTCCCTCCTCTATATGATATCCTTTTATATATTTGAACATGGTTATCATATCCCCCCTTAACCTTCTCTTCTCCAGGCTAAACATACCCAGCTCCCTAAGCCGTTCCTCATAAGGCATCGTTTCCAGGCCTTTAACCATTTTGGTTGCCCTCTTCTGGACATGTTCCAGCTTGTCAGTATCCTTCTTGAACTGTGGTGCCCAGAACTGGACACAGTAATCCAGGTGAGGTCTGACCAGAGCACAATACAGTGGTACTATTACTTCCCTTGATCTAGATGCTATACTCCAACTGATGCAGCCCAGAAGTTCCTGGTCACCTATAATCTAAACCATTATGATCTTATCTATTAAAAATACAGTATTAAAAAAAGTGCCACAGATCATGCTGCCCTTCCAAATTACTATGACAGGCTCAAAACAGGAGGCATTTCCTGGCCTCACTTACCCTAATGTATATTTCCATTCTTCCAGCACACAAGGATTGTCTAATGAAAGAAAGCTGGTGCAGATGGACCATCACAATAATCATTACTTCCCCCCAAAACTTCCAATTCCATCCTTTTAGAGTTTGTGTTTGGTGTTCTTGAACATATTATACGCACACACAACCCTTGGATGACTGTATTTTAAATTATTATTTTTGACTCATCATAAGAGCAAACATAAAGGCAAACCACAAGAAAGGCCATGAATCCTCCCCAAATACTTAAAATCTTTTGTCACTAATGTGTTGATTAAAGCAAATATTATACGGCAGAGTATCAGCCAAGTCTTATGCGGATCTATTGATGCAATGAGTTTTTCGAAAAGTCTAATTATATTTTGCTCACAGCTTTGCTGCATAAAAGAGAAATACAAAAGGAAACCCATCTTTGTTGTGGTTCGGATTTCCTCATCCTGTACAAATCTGCTCCCAATTTAGGAATATATGATGGTTTCTGCTCTCAAAATTTCATTCATTTGCCTCCTTGGATTCAGCAAAGGCTTCTGCATTGGCCATGCAGTGAAATGGCTGGAAACACACAGCCATTGGAACACATTGGGTAGAATTTATTACCCCTCTCTTTTGACAGTGAAATCAGCTAAGGTTCATCTGAGCCACTAGGTATATGCAAAATAAGTAAGCAAATATTAGAAGTCACCCTGGAACTGGCCCTACTAAACATCTTCCAAGATAATAATGCCCACTCACATCATAAAGAGCTCTTAACCCACCTACTCTCACCAGCCAGAAACATCATAGCCTGCCAGGTATCAAATGGACCAATGGTATCAAATAGTATGGGAAACAGCCTGATTAGAAAAACTAGCTAATAAACTGAAGCTGACACGGGGACAAATAGAAGATACCTGCACCCCAGTATGGCTCCGCTTTATCACATACACAGCCCAAAAAGATAACAACAAGAATTCGCTGACAGCATACAAATCAATATGGCTAACCTGATCAAAAAACACCCACCCACAGGAAAACAAAGTTCACCACAGCCAATCTGTTGTGTATTAAAGTATGTATTGTAATATACAGCCAAGTATGTATTGTAATATACAGTATAGAGTTTATTGTATTGTATTGCAGAGTTTATTTGAATGCATAAGTTCCAGCGGGAACGTATATCATTTGCTGGTTCAGAGTGCAGGATTTGGATCCGCTGCTGGATTGGTTTACGCTGGAGGGAATCCTTGCCATTGGTTCCCGCCAAAATGTATCTTTTCCCTGCTAGTTCTCTGTTACTATATAAGTCCCAGTTTTCCCCATTCCCTGTGTTCTGGCTCTTACTTGTTATGTGAAGTAAAGAGATGTTGTACCAGATCCTCACCTCCTGCTTCTTATTTGCACTGAGCTGAAATCACTGAAGACCCATTACACAACACAATCAAAGACAACCAAGCACACCCTAGGCCACCCCCAACCTCTCTCACCAAAGGAATACAAGCGAATAGTTAAGAGAACCCGCACAAGTGACGCTGACACAAAACCCCACACATACACTAAGTAGAATAGAAACATCGCCACCCGACCCCACCCCCACTCACCATGGCCCCCTCCACCTCTTTCCCCCCTTTCTTCCTAAAGTAATGCTAATACAGTCATACCTCGGTTTAAGTATGCCTCCGTTTGAGTACTTTCAGTTTAAGTACTCTGCGGACCCGTAACAAATACAGTCATACCTCGGTTTAAGTACGCTTCGGTTTGAGTACTTTCAGTTTAAGTACTCTGCGGACCCATCTTGAACGGATTAATCCACTTTCCATTACTTTCAATGGGAAAGTTTGCTTCAGGTTAAGTATGCTTCAAGTTAAGTACAGACTTCCGGAACCAATTGTGTACTTAAACCGAGGCACCACTGTATCTCAACAAATGAAACTGATCTGTAGAAAATGTAACTTGAAAAAAAGAGACATTGCACATACTTTTGTAAACCAAGAAATCTTTAATAAAAATATGTAAAAAAAGAAAAGAAAATCTGAGCCACTAGGTATGGCTATGTGAAGTCTGCCTTGGTCCGTAAGTTGTTGTTGGAAATCTTGATTTGACTGCAGCACTGGGGATTTGTATCTGGCTAGTGAGCCAGTTTCCTAATTACAACCACAAATCTTTGGGCAGGTTCAATGCTTTGACAGGTTGGATGGATTCCCCACTTTCTGACTTGTGTGAACCAAGGTGAACAACAACTGCAATGAAATCAGCAACCTCTGAACCTGATCCAGCACCTGCTTCTTGTCTCCGGGAGAACAATTTAAATTCTCTGCATTCTGCATATAATATTCTGCCAGAATGGGAGATGAAAGATGAAGTCAAATCAGTCATGATCAAATGGGTGCAAGATATAGGACATAACGTACTATTCGAGGACTGGGGAAAATTGTGGAAGGTAGATTTGAAATTCACGGATTGTTCTCTATTGAAGGAAAATTATATAAAAATGATGTAAAGATGGTATATTACACCAGTGAAAATGGCAAAAATGTACAAAACTGGGTCAAATACATGTTGGAAATGTAAAGAAAAAGAAGGTACTTTATATCATATGTGGTGGGAATGTAGAGAAGTCAAAAGGTTTTGGGAGATGATATATAATAAATTGAAAAAACCAGAAACATTTTTGTTAGGGATCTTAGGACAAGACCTGCCAAGGAAAACAAAGAACTTATTCATGTATGCTACAACAGCGGCAAGAGTCTTGTTAGCACAAAGATGGAAGAATGAGGAAATTGTTTTGTTAAATTTGTTTCAATAAAAATATTTTTTTTAAAGATAATCATCCACCACCCATTTCCATAGCATGCTGGCCTGATTTCTTCTATCACCCAGTTCAAATAATGCAATCAAATCCCTTCCACAAACTAACAGTTTGAAGGCAATCCTGTTTTTTTAAAAAATAAATAAATAAATAAATCTAAGTGCTGCTGCCTGTCTACAGACCTGACTCATGGACTGATACTCAGTCCTGCCGCCTTGTTTGCCCTGAGCTCATCCAAGTGCTGCTGATGGCCTAGCCCTGATAATTATCTTCCCAATTCCCTCAACGTTCCCTGCCACACATCCTTGATGAGAGAACCTGTAAGGAAATGAATAATACATTGGTATTAGACAAGCAGCTTCACTGTATTGTTTGTGGCGCCTGCTAAATACTTTTTTGTTTAGGCAAGCCTATCCAGACATGTAATTTTGACATGAATTTTAACACATAGTTTTATTTTATTATGTGTATTTTATTAAACTGCTGATTCTACTTCCTTTTTTTGGGGGGGGATAGGTCAATTGGTTTTTAACATACAGTTTTTTGGGAGTTTTAATGGTTAAGCAGTATGCCAATCTTGTTAAATAAATAAGATAAACAACACCTGGTTTGAAACTGCTGGTTTCAAAAGTTTCTTTGGATATCACTTCACCACTCTGGCAGGTTAGCCCTCGCATTGTGCTGAAGTCATGTGTGGGACATTTAAGGCAAGGTATGCCCTTAGCCCTGAGCTAAAATGGGGAGGTGAGAGTTTTGGAAAAAATATCTGTGAGAGTTAGTCTGAGGAACTGTTAAATTCTTGGCGTGGGCACTAATTTGTCAGGGTTGCCTATGCAACCATTACAGGAAGCATTGCCTTCACTCTAGAGCCGTGGTTCCCCATGTGGGGCACATACCCCAAAGGGGGCCAATTTGACTTTTAAGGGGGGGATTTGATTTTAAGGGGGATGATTTGATTTTAAGGGGGATGATTTGATTTTTAAGGGGGGCAATTTGATTTGATTTTTAAGGGGGGCAATTCGAAAATGAGTCAGACCAAGTTAATGGCCTTTTAGGCTTCCTCCACTTTTTTGAATAATAAGATTTTTATGCCACGGGGGGTGGGGCATCAGGGTTTTAGAGATGCTTAGGTGGGGCATGGCCCCAAAAAGTTGGGAAGCACTGCTCTAGAGGGTTTCATTTGCCCTTAGTGGCATCCACTAAATTGATCGAATAAATAGTAATATGCCGTCATTAAACTCAGTGCATAATCCCCGACTGGCTGGGATCACTGATTGGTGGGTGATCACCAAAGCAGTAGTACCAGTAGCAGATGGGGTATCTTATGCAGATGGATCGGAGAAAGGGGTCTACTTTGTTTTGTTTTCAGGGATCCTTTGCTAAAGCTCAGGTGCAAAGGAGAGGACACTGTTGCTCACAGCTACAGTAGATTAAACAGCAGGCATTCTTTACAGATGATGTGCTATCATGTGTTGCTGCCGAGAGAGTAACTATGATTTTCTGCTATGTGAATTGACAGTAGGTGGTGGAAGGATGGTACTCCTGCTGGCATGTAACTCCCAGACACATCCCGGTGTTTTTTTTTTTATCCTCATTCCTCTCGGCTCAGGCACTTTTGCTTTGAACTGAAATGCAGAAAGATGCCATAAAGGTTTAACATTGTTATGTATGCATCAAGGCGATGGTTCTTAATCTTGTTTCATAGCATAGCTTTGATATTAAATCGGGTGGGGTGGGGTGGGGTGGGTGTTTCCTGAAAACTCAACATGATTTCACTCCTTTCCGAGCTCTCTCGGGTGGGGAATGACAAGGACACATAAGCTGCTTTATTTATTTATATCCCCGCCCCAGCCTCAAAGACTCGGAGAGATAAATGGGATTATGAAAGCATAAAAGGGGACAAAGGAAGTGTGATCTGGAAAGACTATCGGGAAATAGATACGCCATAACCAAATGTTTTGTGTACACAGTGTTGTGTACAAGTGCCACTGAAACAATCGAAAGTTGAAGCACCCTTATAATTGGTGCTAGGATGTTGGTCGTGCGTACTGTATATTCTGGCGTATAAGACAACTGGGCATATAAGATGACCCCCAACTTTTCCAGCTAAAATATAGTTTGGGATATACTCGCCGCATAAGAAATACGACCTGGTGTATAAGACGACCCCCTACTTTTGAGAAAAAATTCCTGGGTTAAAAAGTAGTCTTATATGCAGGAATATACAGTATTTACATTGTTTCAATCGGAATGCATTTATTTGAATGATAACAGGATTCGGAAAGGGAGAGAAGGTCAATTGATAAGGGATGAAGCTGGATTTCAAGAAGAGATTGAAAAGGAGAAGTGGAAACAGAGACCCACATGAGGCACAAAATGCAAATCATAGAATCAAAGAATCATAGAGTTGGAAGAGACCACAAGGGCCATCCAGTCCAACCCCCTGCCAAGCAGGAAACACCATCAAAGCATTGGCTGTCAAGCCTCTGTTTAGGGAGGCTTTTAATGTTTAATAGATGACTGTATTTTATTTTTCTGTTGGAAGCCGCCCAGAGTGGCTGGGGAAACCCAGCCAGATGGGCATGGTATAAATAATGAATTATTATTATTATTATTATTATTATTATTATTATTATTATTATTACCTCCAAAGAAAGAAACTCCACCACACTCCTTGGCAGCAAATTCCACTGTCAAACAGCTCTTACTGTCAGGAGGTTCTTCCTAATGTTTAGGTGGAATCTTCTTTCTTGTAGCTTGAATCCATTGCTGTGTCTGCTACTCTGGAGCAGCAGAAAACAACCTTTCTCCCTCCTCTATATGGCATCCTTTAATATATTTGAACATGGCTATCATATCACCCCTTAACCTTCTCTTCTCCAGGCTAAACATACCCAGCTCCATAAGCCGTTCCTCATAAGGCATCTTTTCCAGGCCTTTGACCATTTTGGTTGCCCTCCTCTGGACACGTTCCAGCTTGTCAGTATCCTTCTTGAACTGTGGTGCCCAGAACTGGACACAGTACTCCAGGTGAGGTCTGACCACAGCAGAATACAGTGGTACTATTACTTCCCTTGATCTAGATGCTATACTCCTATTGATGCAGCCCAGAATTGCATTGGCTTTTTTAGCTGCTGCATCACACTGTTGACTCATGTAAAGTTTGTGGTCTACCAAGACTCCTAGATCCTTTTCACACATACTGCTCTCAAGCCAGGTGTCTCCCATCCTGTATTTGTGCCTTTCCTTTCCTTTTTTTTTTTTTTTGCCCAAGTGTAGTACTTTAAAAATGACACCACCAATGCTGTTATGTTATAAATACAGCAATAATTATATCAGATATCAGACAAGATGCTGATTTCACCTGTCAGTTATTTGTTATCATTATTGAATTAATTTTATAGCAGCATAGGCCGTACCAGTCTTCATCTGGCAACAAAATGTCTTATACAAATGCTTTAATTGTGCCCTCCAGTCTGCTGCCTAATTTTGCTAGCGATGCAGACAGTCTGCATGGAAAGGTCACTGTGTGTACATGAAGGGAAAGGGATTTTTTTTAAAAAACCACACAGAGAGAGATTGCACAGAATTACAGAGCTGGATATGAGGAAAGGCCATTTAACTGAAACTCGGTGGCCCAAAGGAAGGACCATTTTCTCCCCAAGTATCAACCAATGCAGTCCTGACCACAACAGATCACAAAGGACAGACCTGCTCTAACTACGAAAATGTTTCAAACAAGGGAGCCAATCTTTTATAGATCACAATAGGGGTGTGTTAGGTTAAGGGAGTCTCAGTGGGACTGGTCCAAGGCACAGGGACAAAAGAAGCAGCCATCAGAGGATGCTTACCTTAGCTATGTAAATTAGGACGGAGCCAATATGGCGCTCATTTGCAGACATGGAAAGTGGGGTGGCATGTTACTTACTGGCAGGGTTGACACACACAACTGCTGACCACCAAGCTGAATTCTGCATAATCACTAGAAAAATGCCACATCATTCTGGGCAGCTGACAGCAGGGAGGTCATGAGAGAGTGACTGGGAGTCTTGTCTCTCCGACCTCTAAATTAGCCCCTGCTCTTTAAAACTCGAAAAAGGGAAAGCAAGAGCAATGTTACCCCTCTCTTTCATTGTGAACCTTCAAATTCAGGGCTGGATATTTGAAAAATTGTCCCAGTGAATATATTTTAGAGTGAAGCCTCTTAGCAGCCTATTGGCTCGGTTACATGAACAATGAAATGATAATAAAGAATCCTTGAGTTTGGTTTGGAAATTGCAGTAGTGCAAAATGTTGAAGCTGAGCTACTGGCTGAAGCAGCTCCGTATCAGCTTATTACACCAGTGCTGAAAACTCTGAACTGGCTGCCAGTACAGTACCCAGCTTAATTCAAGATATTAGCTGTTTGGTGTATAAAGTCCTGAACAGCCTAGGACCAGGTTACCTGAAAGACCACCTTGTTCCTTATACATTGGCCCTGAGATTATCTGGAAAAGCCCTCCTTAAGTGTTCCAGTTATCACGTATTCCTCTAATGTCTATGGCTTCCTACATTTTCGCATCAGCCCTTTAGAACACTTCCTACCAAAGTCAAACCATTTAGATCATTTGGCCATAGCTGCCAAGTCTCCCACTGAAAAATGCGGGATCAGCAGTGGCGTGGCACCTGGACATGCGTAGAAGCGACTTCCGGTGCCGCTCTGCCCAATTTCTGGTGCCCAGGCATGGGCAGAGCGGCACCTGAAATGGAGCCTCCCTGGCAGGTAGGAAATCTGGGGGATTTCTGGGATTTTTTTTCTTTTTGGGATAACGGCGGGAAACGGATTAAAATCCGGGGGTTTCCCGCGAAAAACGGGAGACTTGGCAGCTATGCTTTTGGCACCTGCTGAAAATGTTTCTGTTTCGGCAAGCATTTTCAGAGAATTAATTGGATTCAATGTTGTTCATTTGTGCATTGCGATTTTATAATTTCATGTTTGTTTGTTTCTCAATCCAAATAATTTTTTATTGATTTTCGTGTAAAAACAAGAACAACATATAAAGGAAAAGAATGGAAACCAAGTCTTGCCAAAAGTAGGAGGAAGAACCTGCCTTACCCCACCCTCCAGTCTCTGCTTCTCAATTTGTATTGTATTATTTTATGCACTGTGGCTTGCCGTTGTTTTATTGATTGTAGTTTAGAAATTTTTTATTGTAATTGTTAAGAGCGGGTTTCTCTTTAATTTTTACATGCTTATATTATTATTCTATACTGTTCTAATGATTGAATGTTACTTTATTTGATGTAGGTTGCTTATTTTAAAGTTGTTTTATTATCACATTTTTGTATTGCATTAGATTATTGTACGTTCTTTGTTTCTTCAGCTTGTAAACTGCCTTGGGTATTGAAAGATGGAAAGACGGTATACAAATTAAAAGTGATGATGCTGATGATGATATCTACCTTTGAAGTGCCTTTAATTACCCTTCTATGCTGAGTAAGACATTCCGACAGATTGTTCCAGTATCGGGCTGATAATATAAAGAAAAAAAATACTGTCTCTGCATTTAAGGTTATTATTTAAATTTGATTCTAAGGATATAATTTCATGGTTTTTGATGCTTCTGTAGTATATTGTCAAGTATGTTGGTGGTTTAGAAATGTAAGTAAATAATGAGAAAATAGCACATCCCTATTTTGCTTCTGTTACAAACAAACAAACAAACACCACAAGGGCAATTTAATATTATTATTTGTCAGGGATGGCAAAAAACCTTGAGCCAGTTCTGAGGTTTAGTGAGGTGAGAGGTGGAGAAGAAGATATGCTCTTGCATCTCATAGGCCAGGAAACATAAATCAGTAGTTAGTGGCTGGGGTTCCATCCACTGGCAGTTTCTGATACTGTACTTACTTAGGGAGCCCTAGATCAGCGTTTCTCAACCGCTGTTCCGCGGCACACTAGTGTGCCGCGAGACGCTGGCTGGTGTGCCGCGGCGTGCGACGATGAGAAGGGCGATTTGCATTGTCACGTGCCTGGCGGCCGCCAATAAACATCACTGACCCGCCAGAAAGCAATATTTCTCCTCCTCTTTCCCAAAGCTCAGTGCAAACGAGCCTGGCGGCCGCCATAGCTGCCAAATTATCCCCTTTTTAAAGGGATTTTCCCTTATGCTGCATAGGCTTCCTCGCGAGAAAAGGGAAAACTTGGCAGCTATGGCGGCCACCAATACACAGCACTGACCCGCCGGAAAGCAATATTTGGCAAGTGTTTCTTACAGTCATAATTATAATATAGGGCGACACAGAGTTAAATTTTTAAACTTTGTTAATGGTGGTGTGCCTCGTGATTTTTTTCATGGAACAAGTGTGCCGTGGCCCAAAAAAGGTTGAGAAACACTGCCCTAGATCATGCAGATCTGCAACATGGGGGCGGGGGGGGGGCTTTCGGCAGAGGAAGAAAAAAAGTTACGTTTGTTGAATGCTTTACACATGTGCTTTTGCTTAACAAAAATGCAATAAAATAGTAAGGACAGTGTGCACAGTTTGCATCAGTCATTTACTGTAATCAGTCTAACATTTCAGGCATCAATAAAGTTAACTGGTTTGTATTTAATGTCAAAGTAATTACCCCCTAATTACATCAATTTGCCTTTTTTTTTTTAAAAAAAGCAAACATATCCAAAGCAATAAAGCTTTCATTTTCTGCATTAAAGAGCCTTTTTTTTTTTTTGACACGGGTTTCTAATATAAGAAAAGCAGTTACCAGTACTGGTACCTACCATAATACCTTAGTGTAAATATGTCAGGTGTACGTCTTTATTGTCTTTGTTAAGGAAGAGCTCAATAACCTCAATTAATCCTTGCTTTACTACAGAACATCTGAGAGAAGCCAAGCTACATGATTTCCGGTGACCTAGCCATCTTTAACAGGTTTTTTTTTCGCATTTTCCTATAGTTTTCAGTCTTCCAAACAGATATCACCCTACAACTCTACATACAGCTATCGATGCGACAATTTGGAACTTGTGCGGCCATTCTGGGAATGAGTATTTGTGGAAATATAAGCTATATTACAAATCAGCATGTACATCATACTCCAAATCTGGGTTTCTTAACAATATTAAAAGAAGATCAGCTCAATCTGCAATATAAGGAATTTATCACTTATTTCCAGTTGGCTGCACAACTTCTCGTAGCACAGAACAGGAAGGCCCTTGAGCACCAGCACATCACACGTTGCTGACAGAATGTCTGAACAATTGGCTTATCTGAAAAACTAACCCCAAGGATGCATGCTTGGAACAGTCCAAGTGATGTGGACGATTTTGTTTACCGAAGATTAATTGATCAAATTTTGCCATAATCTTGTTTGCTAGTTCTGTGAAGTTCTGTGGATGTGAGTCATCCGAATGTTAATTTGAGTATCTTATAAAAGGCTGCCATATTTCAACAAAATCGTTGAACAGAATCATTCTGTTGCTGAAAAGGCTGCCATATTTCAACAAAATCGTTGAACAGAATCGTTCTGTTGCTGAAAGTTAATTTTTTAAAATTCCTTTTAAATTTTGATTTGCAGTGAAGAGTTTTCAAATAGAGATGTAAGCTAAGATCTGATTATAACCACCATCTATTCCATGTGTTTTTCTGCATGTCTCATTTTAATGAAGTGAAAAAAAATTCTGCTTATTGTTCACACAGCCATATGTGGCAATTATGACTATCCAGTGACAGCTTGCTGGTGTGAAATCACCTATCTGCTAGCTCTGGTATGGTGTGAGAGCATGACTTGTCAATGGAAGCAAGTATATTGTGCAGTAAGTGTCTCAGCTTGTTACTGTGCGTTCAGCCAATAGTATGGTGTGACCCTTAGTGCATGCCTGTTCTCTTTCACAGGACCTTGATAATTATGTGGATGTTCCTGGAAAAACATGTGTGAATGGTAAGAGGAACCAAATGTTGTGGTTATTTCTATGCCCTAGGATAATAACCAAACCAAGTAAGTTTCAGAGCATACTACATTTTTAATCTAAACAGATTAAATTCAGAGTTTAGCATTATGAAAAAGATATCAAATAAATTCTGAGTAAAAATGTTTGCTTCTTTACACAAAGATAAACATACAATAGCATTTTTGTTCCCTTCTCTTTACTCTTCAAGCCTCTGGCCACAAGATCCATATTCTTTTGCCCAATTCCAATGAGTACAAAGTCACCCAGCAGTATATTATCATGCAGCTATAGATGCAGATATAAATGTAACAGAGGCTGAGTCAGAACAAAATTAGCCAACAGCTATTCTACACATTGTTCAAATCTATCTTGTCCTTTTAAAAAAAACACTACAGAGATTTCTGCTCATTGTTACAATTGCAACAGCCCCCCCCCCCCAAAATACCCCTGATAATCCAACAGATGGTCTGTGAGCATTTACGTAGAAAAGGATGCTGTGATTGCAAAGACCCAGCATGGGTTTCTCAAAAATAAGTCATGCCAGACCAATCTGTTTTCTTTTCTTGATGGAATTACAAACTTGGTGGATCAGGGGAATGCTGTGGGCATAGTGTATCTTGATTTCAATAAGGCTTTTGACAAAGTCCCCCATGAAATTCTCACAAGGAAGCTGGTAAAATGTGGGTTGAATGAGATAACTGTTAGGTGGATTTGTAACTGGTTGACGGACCAAACCTAAAGGGTACTCATTAATGGTTCCTTGTCATCCTGGAAAAAGGTGACAAGTGGGAAGCCACAGGGTTCTGTCCTGCACACCTTGTTGTTCAACGTCTTTATAAACAACTTGGATAAAGGAATTGATGGGATGCACATCAAATCTGCAGATGACACCAAACTGGGAAGCATAGGTAAAGCCGCAGAAGACAAAATCAGAATTCAAAAGGACCTGAACAGATTGGAGAACTGGGCACAAGCTAACAAAATGAATTTCAGTAGGGACAAATGTAAGGTTCTACACTAAGGCAGGAAGAACCAGATGCACACATATAGGATGGGGGACACCTGGCTAACTAGCAGTACATGTGAAAAGGATCTAGGGGTCTTGGTGGACCACAAGCTTAACATGAGTCAACAGTGTGATGTAGCAGCAATAAAATGCTAATGCTATTCTAGGCTGCATCAACAGAAGTATAGTGTCCAGATCATGGGAAGTAATAGTACCACTCTATTCTGCCTTAGTCAGACCACACTTGGAGCACTGTGTCCAATTTTCAGCACCACAATTTAAGATGGATGTTGACAAGCTGGAACGTGTGCAGAGGAGGGCAACCAAGATGATCAAGGGTCTGGAAACTAAGCCTTATGAGGAACACTTGAAGGAGCTGTGTATGTTTAGCCTGGAAAAGAAGAAACTGAGAGGAGATATGACCTTCATCTTCAAATATCTTAAGGGCTGTCACATGGAGGAGGGAGCATGCTTGTTTTCTCCTGCTCTGGAGGGTAGGACTCGAACCAATGGCTTCAAGTTGCAAGAAAGGAGATTCCGACTAAACTTTTTTTGGGGGTGTGTGTGTGTTCTGACAGTGGAACAGACTTCCACAAGAGGTGGTGGTCTCTCCTCCATTGGAGGTTTTTAAACAGAGATTGGATGGCCATCTGTCATGGATGCTTTAGCTGAGATTCTTGCATTGCAGGGGGTTGGACTAGATGACCCTTCCAACTCTAAGATATCTATATGCTCATACTCTCCCTACCCTACACACTGTTGTCTCTGGCTGCCTAGTGCGTAATTTATTGCTGTCCGAGGTCTGAAGCAAAAGTTCTTTATTGTTATTTTTTGTTCTTTCAAATGATTTGCCATCAAGTTCACATCTGCAAGTTCTCTTTCCTTCAGGCATTCCAGGAAAGGGGTGAAAAAAGAAAACTCCCTCCAAATGATAGGAAAGGTATGAAAACTTGTAAGAACATCTCCCAGATGGCAAGAATGATGCCCTAAGGGGCAGTTTGTGCTGACTGCACCTCCCTAAAATAACTGTTCATAATTTGTTCAAGTGATAGTTTTACCTTTTTGTAGATCCCGGGGCACCGCAAGTTGCATATCACAGCTCAGCCAAGTGTAAGGAAAAGAAAAGACTGACAAGCCTGTTCTACCTTCTTTGTCTCCTTATAATTAGATTTACAATACTGAACAATTGTGCCCCTTTATTGCCTTATTATGTCTATTGTGGGGCTTGGCAGATTTTGTTTTGAGTGACACCACATACTTGCCGGTTTAATGGCTGACTAAACCTACCCCAAAGCAGGAAGAACAGGGAAGACAAATATATATTATATTGATGTCCTCTAAAGAGGGGGGGGGGATACAGAGGAAAATCTACAAAAGATTTCTTTCCAATCAACTAGTGGCTGCATTCTTGTTGTACAACTGTGCTCTGGAGAAAGTCAACACCATTTTTTTTAACATTCTAAACTCCAACAGAGAATAAGTTCCTCTGCTTAAATAAGGTGCACGAGAAGTCAACAACAATTTCCAATTCTTGGTTTAAGCCTAAGGAACGTGCAACCTTAACAAGAGATTAATTATGAGTACAGTAGACTTTGAAATGAGCAGGTTTTCAGTATAACTTCATAAAAAAACCAACAGTTATGTAGAAAACAAGCAAAATTACTGAACAGAAAAATACTACAAGACTAGTTTCTATGTTAATGTCCAGCTGAACATTCTTCTTTCAAAAAAAGATTAAATGCAAACTTTTACACCTCCAACACGTACAGATATCAGACAATAAAAGGCACATACATTGTATGTGATAATTGTTTAAAAACAAGCTGTTACTACATTTTCACAGATTCTCTTAAATGTATGTTAAATATCTCATTTCTACAAAGTGAATTTACATTTAAAGTACAAAGTGCAAATACTACTTTTGTTGGGTTTCTTTTTTCTTTTTTAATTGCCTTTTGGTGAGGGAGTCTCCCATGCATCTGAGAGATCTGCCTTGGACATGAAGTGTTCAGCCTTGTTTCTTTGAGGTTTGCTGCCAAAGAAATTTTGAAAAACAGAGTCACATATATATTGCTATCATATGCATTACAGCAACAAACAATTGATATACTGATATCATAGACACAAATAAAAATATACCGGTATCACAGTCAGTCTAGAACAGGCATCCCCAAACTGCGGCCCTCCAGATGTTTTGGCCTACAACTCCCATGATCCCTAGCTAACAGGACCAGTGGTCAGGGATGATGGGAATTGTAGTCCAAAACATCTGGAGGGCCGAAGTTTGGGGATGCCTGGTCTAGAACATGCTCCGTGGTACAGTCCTCTTGAGATCACAGGTGGGATATCAGAGGTCTGAATACTCCTATAGGTAAAATTGGGATGGGGGACATGTGAACTCCCTGATGTTTCTGGATTCCCAACTCCTATCAACCCCTGCCAGCATGGTTAGGGGTGAAGATATTTGTAGTCCAACAACGTGTGAAAAACCACAGTTTCCTTATTCCTGATGTGTGTTTTTAAACCCAACTCTCTATGCAATATACTAGGCTAAATGCTTAGCACACCAGAGTGCTTGGCTTTGTCCTCTCTCCGATGTGTTAGCTTTCCACATGTAGCGAGCTTTTTCCACGAGGGAGCATTCCAAAATACAACCTCTCACCTACAGTCTAAAAAATGTTCCAGCCCAGGATTCTGTCACTTCAGTTTACCACCTAATTCCCCACAACGTGTAGATCAGCTCTTGGTGAAATAGAAATGCTAGAGCACTTATTATCACCCCCTATTGCCCATTCCCCGATGGAAATGGAGCTGATTGTTCTCTTTTGAGGTGGGTGGTTTCTTTTAAAACCGTTCCTTGTCAGGCGTATTCATTTCCAATGCCTTCCTTTCAAGCGCAAGGCCTTGTGATGAAAGCCACCTTTGGCATCTGTGAGGTGCCTTCATAGCCTCACGTCGCTGCAGCAGTTAACTGCCAACAGATGGTTTGCACAACGAGGACCATTTCAAGGCTATCATTTCACAGCACCAGCTTTTAAAATAATTGAGACTGAGTCAGCAAAAATATTTAAAGAAATCAAATCAAATAAAGGGGGGAGGGGGCAGAAACCCAGAAATGACAGAACTGTTTCACTATATAAGTTACATGTTGTTATCAGATTACAGGAAAGCAGGAGGAGGGGGGGAGGTATATATTATGCGTTGAGAGCTGTGTGTAGCACATGGGGCAGCAACAGCTATTATATACTTGAAATAACCTTTTGAATGGTTTGGACTTCTACCACAGTAATTGTTTTCAGACTGCCTTGTTTAAAACATAAGGTATGTGAGGGGAGTTAAGGCTCTGGGTCCTTTCTTCAGCAGAGGAGAAATAAGCACATTTTCTTAGCTTTGAGGTTCTACCAAAGGTGTGAAAGCCTACACTAAATTAATTGCTGGCTTTTGGACGTGTCAATGTAGCATTAAGCAAATGACACGAAAGGACTATTTTTTTAAAAAAAAAATCCTTTGAGAGGTGGCTTTTCTATAAGAATGTACCAGAGCTGGCCCTGTTGTTAGGCAGACAGAGGCAGCTGGTTTTGGATGTCATGAAAGGACATAAGATGGCTAGCTATTTAATTTTTTCTTGTCTTTTTACTTCCAGGGTAGGGGAGCACTGCTTGTGGGATTAATTTGAGAGCCTTGAGTACCATGTCTTTTTCTTCTTCTTTGGCAATCACTCATAGACAGGGCCGTCTCTAGGCCCGGGTCCGGTGGTGCGGGGTGTAACGGATTGACACAGTTTTGAAATATTTATTCCTACCTGGCTGGAAAAGAGTTAATCCACCTCCAGCCTGACTGACATAACATTCTGATGGGGGCGGGACTGTTCCCAGTTTAAAAGGAGGGAGGAGCGGTTTGGTCAGTTAGGGAGAGGGAGAGGGAGTGGTGTGATGTGATGTGAAGAAAGTTGAGAGGCCAGGAGAGTGGTGGTTTAGATGAGGTTTAGGAAAGCTTGATGTTAAATGTTTGACAGAGTTATTGTACAACTGAAACACATGAAACGTTAAAGAAACACCTATGTTTTTAAGATAATAAAATTCATCTCTTTTGTGCCAAGAAGAATCGTCATTATTGTTCCAGCTGGGTATCAGAACTCACAGAAGTGGTGGCTCAATAGAGGACACAACTTACCTCAGGAATAGAGGCGACAGTTTGTGTCTTAGAGTTACACTGAGGAGGCTTAGGAGGATAACCTGGGGTGCCACGAAGTTGCCAGAGTGGAAAGGGCAAACTTTTGCAGTGGGGAATCAGACTGAGTGAGACCCTTTACTGTGGGCAAGAGGTTATTCCGTCAAACAGCCTAGAGTTTCTCAAGATACCAGGCCACGTAAGCTGGAAGACTCTCTTTACTAAGAAACCCACAAGTAAAAAGGGGTTTAATTTAAGGCGGCAGGAGAAGAGGGGGGGGGGTAATTTCACCTCTGGATTCCTGTGTCGCATTTTTAGTAATAGAGAGGGAGGACATCCGTCACACGGGGCACCAGGGTAGCAGGGCACCAGGGGTGCCGCTGCGCCCACTGAGAGGCGCGGCGGAGGCCGCCCCAGGCACACCGGATGCAGCCCTAGGCGCGCCTCTCAGCTGTTCAAGCCGCTCTCCGGAGGCGTGCGGGCCTGGGTCTGCCTCCGCCGCGTGCAGGGGCGTCACAACAGGGGGCGGCCAGGCTGGATGGCGCAGGGCTGTTCCCGCCGCGCTGGGAAATGGGGCGGGGGGGCGCCGCCGGAGGGATCCGTCGCACCAGGGCACCAGGCATGCTTAAGACAGTCCTGCTCATAGATGAGTAAGATTGTCTTCCATAAACAAGGTTTTAAAAGTGATTCCGTAAGTGACTGTGGAGGCCAAGTTCTGGAACCACACGTCCTTCCACAGTGGGGATATGGGCTTCTGGGTGGGAGTTGATCATGGTGAAGGTTTGCCAAGCGTGCCTTCCTCTTAGCACATTCTCCCTTTCATCCTGAGTTCGAGCGTCTTCAAAGCCCATGACACCTTTGGTAAAGGCTGTTCTCCAACTGGAGTGCTCGCAGGCCAGTGTTTCCCAGTTGTCGGTGTTTATACTACATTTCTTTAGATTTGTCTTGAGAGAGTCTTTGAACCTCTTTTGTTGATCACCAGCATTACGCTTACCATTTTAAAGTTCAGAATAGAGTAATTGTTTTGGAAGACGATAATCAGGCATCTGGACAACATGACCAATCCAACGAAGTTGATGTTGAAGAATCATTGCTTTGACACTGGTGATCTTTGCTTCTTCCAGTACAATGGCATTCATTTGCCTGTCTTCCCAGGTGATGTGTAAAAAATTTCAGAGACACTGTTGATGGAATCTTTTGAGGAGTTGGAGATGGTGTTTATAAGTGGTCCATGTTCTACAAGCATACAGTACCTTGACTTGGGGTGGGGAATCTAACACAGGCAGTGAAATATTTTGGGCTAGTCCTGAATGTGACTGCCAAGACACACAGAGTAGATAAGACTAAAAACAGTATTGGGAGAATAGAAAGGTGTCTTCCCTACACTTACCTGCCTGTTGGAAGGAGTACTTTCACCATTATTTTTTGGAGCTGTCAAGGAAGAAAACAGATGGCACGTTAGTTGACCATAAGAATCATTGCTGAGCAAGGTCTTAAACAAATATTTGAAACTTCTAAGTAATAAATGAGGATATTGCTTTACAATTAAATGTATGTATGTATGTATGTATGCCACCAATTGGGTGGGTCCTCCCCCTGCCTAAATCCCTAGAGACCACAAAAACTGAAACAAGATAGCAGCAGCTTTCAGATTTTTATTGGACTCCATAACCCAGTTGTGGCATCTAGCTTTATCATTTCCTCTATTTGTGATATTCCAGCTGTGAGTGTTGTTTCTTATACAGTGGTGCCTCGCTTAACGAATGCCCTGCTTAACGAAATTTCCGCTTAACAAAAGGATTTTTCGAGCGGAGGTTGCCTCGCTAGACGAATTCGTTTTATGAAAAATTCGTCTAGCGAATCGCGGTTTCCCATAGGAATGCATTGAAATTCAATTAATGTGTTCCTATGGGCAAAAAAAAAATCAATAAAAATTCAATGCATTCCTATGGGATTCGCTAGACGAATTTTTCATTATAGGAAAAGACCCGTGGAACGAAATAAATTCGTCTAGCGAGGCACCACTGTATAACCAAAACAATGACACCCCTACACAAGAAGATACCAGCAGACCAGGGCAAATTCTGAACTTTGCAGAAGTACAAGAAAATATTCAGAGAGGGTTAAAAAACAAAAAAATCTAAAGGCCGTGGAACACCTCTTACCCCAAATAGTCCATTGGGAACTGAGCGTGCTCAGTGGCAATGGAATACTGACCCGAGGCAGTAGGGTGGAGTGGGGAAATGGAGGAAATGGTGTGGGTCTGAACAAGCAGCCCTCCATGCTGCAACTTTTTGTTGCAGGTCACCTCTGAAAAAGCATTGCTGGAAGGGGTGGTTTAGTCTGCTGGCTTTCGCAAAACCAGTTCTCCATATAAGTCACAAGTAACTTATGAAACTCCAGATGCAATATCTTTCTCATAAAGCTGTGATAAAAGAGCAAGTTAGGAGATCTTCTTACTATGACGTTTCTTTGTGTCCGCCTTGTTATCTTCTTTCGTAACCCCCAGGCAACCCATTAGTTCTGGGACCGTTAAGGATTTGTCATTATTCACGTCACAGTATTCCACAAACTTTTTCACACATTTCTTGGGCTTGGACTTTTTCCTCAGGAATCTCTTAAACGGCTTGATTTCTTTTTTGCCGATATCACCACTAGCATTCTTATCCAGTTGTTTAAAATACCAGTGGACAACTCTTTCTTCCAGAGTGTGATTAGGATCTGGTTCTGAAAGCCTGCAAAAGACATAGGCCATTAAGTGAGCATAAAACCTTCACTATCAGTTTCCCCTCTTGGGCCCTCCCAATTCCTTCATCATAGTTGTGGTGCTTGTGCTACTGGAATAACAGGACGATGAATCATTGTGAAGCCCCCTGAAAACTCAGATTTGTGTCTGATTAAAAACACCACGTACAAAACTTATTTTGCTTGACCTCTTCCTTGCCACTGCCCTTCCAGAGGCAATACACCAAGAGAGGATTTATACCCTTAATTTCTTGCTTGTGAGAAAACCCATAGACATTTGGTTAGTCATTGTAGGAATCAGAGCCCCATGTTGAGCAAAAGATTCCTGCATTGCAGGGGGTTGGACTAGATGACCCTTGTGGTCCCTTCCAACTCTACAAGTCTATGACTAGATCAACCTTTGGCCTAATCAGTCCAGTAGGGCTCTTCTCATGTCCCGTCCCAAGTAAGATTGCAAACTAGCATATGCCCAGAAATCCCATATGCCCAGCTCATGGCTGGTCGCTGCAAGGGAAGGTTAATAGCAGTATGTAAGCTACCTGTCAAGAAAGCTCTTCCACCATTTGCCTTCACTCCAATCACCTCCTGAGCTGCTGCTGTAACAGCAACAGCAGCCACGACATCTCAAGTTGAAATTAAAATCTCATTCCTCCCAATTAACCCATCTAACAAAAAGTGGTATTATATACTATGAAACTAGCTCTCTGCCTGCGTCTTCCTCATTATAATTCTGTCAATATTAGGATACTGGGAGGTGGGGAGGTGGCCCCTGTTGCTCTATCCCCACCCCCATATTCTCCTCCTCCTCAATTTCACCCCAACCACCCAAACCACCTCAGCTCTCCAAAAAATCACCAGCCCCATCTTCTCTCCCTACATTTCTCCTCAACCTCCCCAGCCACCTCAGCCTTATATTTCCCTTCCGCTCTGTTTCACCTCAGCTCCCAGTGTTCTCGCCCCTATATTCTCTTTCTTATTTTTCCCTTTGCCTAAGCTCACCCCAAATCACTTCAACCTCATCTTATGCTCCCCCTCCATTTCAACTCATCCCCACATATTGATCTCAGCCTTACCTTTTCCCGCTTCCTCCTTCCCTTCACCTGAGCTTCCTCCATTCACCTTGACCACATCACCTCCTCCTCTGTTTCAACTCAACTCTGGTTGATACCTCTAACTCGGGCTTCCTCAAACTCGGCTCTCCAGATGTTTTGAGACTACAGTTCCCACCATCCCTGACCACTGGTCTTGGTAGCTAGGGGTCATGGGAGTTGTAGGCCAAAAATATCTGGAGGACCGAGTTTGAGGAGGCCTGCTCTAACTCCTCAAGCGCCCTCCCCATGCTCCTGCTGCCTGGCCATCCTCACCATCAGCTTGCCTCTCTTTCCCCCACTTTCCATTGGATGTAGCCAGCCTGGGTCTGAGGTGCACCATAGTGGCTGAGTAAACATTGTCTTTGCCAGTGAAGGCACTGCTGGGTTTGGTTCTGTTTGGTTCAGCCTATCGTTGCACTACAAAGCTGCAAAAGGCAAAACTAGAGTGCAATTGGCAATCTTCTACCAAGATAGGCATAGCTGCCAAGTTCCGGCCTGAGAAATAAGGGACTGGACCGGAAGTAGCAGACCGGAAGTAGCGCTGCCGCCATTTTGGAACTGGGCGGAGCATGCTCAGAAGCTACTTTTGATGCTGCTCTGCCCTGTTCCAAAATGGCCACCGCACCAGAAGTCACGCTGCAGCCATTTTGGAACTGGGCAAAGCAGCATCAAAAGTCACTTCTGAGCATGCTCCGCCCAGTTCCAAAATGGTTGCTGTGCCAGAATAAACCTGGGGAAAACAAAAAAATCTGTTTTTCCGGATGGGAACAGCTGGAAAAACGGGGGTTTCCCAGGGAATACGGGAGACTTGGCAGCTATGAAGATAGGAAGATTAACAGCTAAGCATAGGCTCACTGTATGCATTTGGTAGGATGATTATGAAATTTAATTTGACTATGAAACAGATAGTTTTATGTCCAACTAATCAGACTGCTTATATACCCACTGAATTATATGAGACTCAGAGAAGACACATATAGGATTAAATAGTCAGTGTTATTAAAGCAAATGAATTACCAAATACTGGTACATCAGTGCAGCTGATTTACACAGTGGAGCCATGTTCAGAACTTAATCAGATTTCTCAGCTAGCTCAGAATTCTGCCTCTTCAGTTCTAAAATGCACCATTGAATTTAAATAATTGGGCACAATCCAGCCACTGTTGTGGATATTAATAAGTCCATTTGGTTTCAATGGGGGAAAAATATTAAGTGGACTTATGCTCCATTTTGGGTGGATCATGACCTTGTTACTGCTAAAAAGGGACAAGTTTTTAAAATACATTTTACTGATGTGATGAAAGTCAAAACAGGTGAGGAACGTGAAGATCTAGTGACTGAGCTGCAGCAACATGAGGCCGAAAACCAAAATGACCCTGAAATACCTTTCCTAGCGGCAAAACAGTCATACCTTGGGTTGCGAATGCTGCGGCTTAGGCATTTTCGGGTTGCGCTCCGCACCAAACCCAGAAGTACCAGAACGGGTTACTTCCAGGTTTTGGCACTTGTGCATGTGCAGAAACACAAAATGGTGTCATGCGCATGCACAGAAGCGCTGAATCGTGTCCTGCGTGTGCGCAGACGTGGCGCTGTGGGTTGCGAACGTGCCTCCCGCATGGATCACATTTGCAACCCAAGGTATGACTGTAATAGTCACAACATGAGCAAAGTGTGTTGCTCAAAATTATATCATGGCTCTTATGGCATCACGTTGCATTAAAAGAAAGGAAAGAGTGTTCCACTTGGCACAGAGCCAGCAACTTCCAATGCGCCTGAATCGCATGTAATATATTTTTTATGAATTTATAAATTTTACTGGAAGAAACAGAGGCTATTTTCTTTTCCATGAGAAGTGTAAAACTGCCCACTGCAGAAAACGAAATGAAATGCTTTATTGGATGACTTCACTGCCTTTGACTAATGGCTTGGTGTCTTTTATTTCAGCATGCTGGCTATCGTCCAGCTAAAGCTAGTTATGTCTTAGTCCCAGGTTAATCATGACCAACTCGACTCCCACTGCTTTCAATAGGATTTAGTCAAAACTAACTTTAGCTAGGTTGGGGCTGCGGGCTGCTACCTTTGGAAGATGAAGCCTTGCTCTTAAACATCCTTGCAACCAGCAGCAGTCAGCGAGATGAACATGAGCAGTCAGCTTCCCAACATGGTGGGTTGCTGCTGCTTACTAAGAGAAAGATGGGCATGGCTCAGGTGTAGGGTGTGTGGACCAGCTTTGTCCCTCACTCTATTGGTAGGTGGTAGTGTTCTGCTGTGTTGGGAAGCCAGGAGAGCAACATGTGTCACCCATTCCAATTCACTGCTAACTACTGTTTGCAGCATTGCCAAAATTCAGTGATCTGATAAAGGGAAATGTCACATTGTATTTAAATGATCCAAACTGATACAGTAATTTCATCTAAGGGTGCTATTTTGGGGTGGTATTCAACCTGCACAATTAGAAACTGATCTTATATTCAGTTTGCCACATGTTTGCCATGTTTTGAACAAAGAATATCCATCAGCATTTGAGTGTGCCTTTCTCCCTGGTTTATTTTTGCAAGCAATGCCCCCTAATGCAATGAACTTTTGTATATTATTTTCACAAATGTATGCATCTTTATGCACTTTCCCATGATGTATGCATTGCAAACGCTTTTCTTTGTTGGAAAACGGCATTGCTAAATTTGGAGATGTGTAAATTTCAAAGGATGGCTCATGCATTGCTTCAGGAAGTGCAAATTGGGTAGGTTCATGTTAAAACGTGAACCAAATCATATCCCTCTCCCATCCCGAGGGCACACCTCCTTCATGATTTACCTATGTGACAATGTCAGATCATTTCAGAGCACTCATTGCACACTCTCAATCTAACCCCCTTTCAAAAGTCTCCATGTTGTGGATTCATTGCATCTTGTTACTTTTCTAAACGGAAAAATTTCAGAAGAGCCAGTGATTAATTTTTAAGGTGGAAGGAAATTACTTGGCTCAAGCCTACCTGCAGAAGTCATGCCCTTTTATAAGGAAGCCCTTCCTCTTAATCCCCAATATTCTACTTGATCCCTTTTTCATTTAAAAGATCAGTGTTGAGCTGTGCTGCTTAAATTATATTTGATAACTGTCATCAAGCTCTAGCTGTCTTCCACAAAAGTAAAAAGAGAGAGAGAAAGTGACAACCGGAATTACTTCCTCAAGCACACAGGGGACTGGTGCCAAACTAACTCACCTGCTGGAAGGATCAGAGACTGCATGTACCATGTCTGTGGAGAGTGCATCTAAAACACTTGTCAAGAACTCGTTCTTCTTGGGTCCCGGACAACCTAAAACGGAAACAGATTGCTTGCATTATTTAAGTCCATGTTGTGAGGAGCGGGGGGGGGGGGTACATCTGCACTAAAACGTGGGATACAAAGCCACATTTACATTTCGGGAATGTTGAGGGTCAGATGTAGGCCAAATCCTGTGGCGTTCAGAGCTGTCTTCATAGCACAGCGGACAAGTTCTGAACAGAGCTTCATATGTCTTACATGTTCAGATTCTTTCGGCAATCACGCCAAAGTCAAGTACAGTGGTACCTCGACTTACGAACAACTCGACAACCGAATTTTCGACTTACGAATGGGGCAAATGGTTGCACGCTTACGAATTTCTCGACTTCCGAATGGAAACCGCGGCGGTTTTAGATAGGGTTTTTTCGACTTACAAATTTTTAGATGGGGTTGCTTCGACTTATGAATTTTTCCATTTCCAATGCATTCCCATGAGAAATCGTGTTTCCAATGGTGCTTTTCGACTTACGAATTTTTCGACCTACGAAGGTGCCTTCGGAACGGATTAAATTCGTAAGTCGAGGCCCCACTGTACTTGTAAACTCCATTATTTCAATGGAAGAGTTATATCCAGTACTTGAATTCATACTAATCCCCAGTCCTTTCCCGTTGTTATGGCTGAACAGGGAATGTAAGCATGAACAAGAGTGTTGGCAGGGTTGGGTGGATCTGTCAATTTTGGTTTCTTTCAGGATCTTATCTTCCCATTCTCACGTTCATCCTGAAGATATTTCAACAGAGTCTTACTGTGAATTTCTCCTACTACACACATTTTTGTACACAATTTTCCTGTTATACAATTTTTCGCAATGCATTCCTAAGACACACATCTTTGCAATGCAATATTCCCCAATAGACTGCATTTTAATGTTCTTTTCACTAATATATGCATTTGCACACACATTTTACCAGAGCACCTACATTTTGGCACATGCTGCTTAGCTGGAGAACCACAATACAAAATTTATAATGTGCACATTTTGAAGGATCACTGAGTTTTGGTTCATGTATCATTTTGGAAAGTGCCAATCAGGTAAGTTTGCCTTAAGATGCAAACTGAATCACACCCCCTACCTCATCACTAGATGTGGAGCATGCATTGTCAGGCCTGTACCCAGCATTCTTATGCCAGGCCCCACATGCGTCAGCCTGACTTTTCTGTACTGAGTGGAAAGGCATGATCTTTGCATGATCAATTGATCTGTTTGATCAAGAATCCCATGTAGCCAATATAGAAAGGTCAGAGGTGGAGCGATTGGTGGCCGGCGCATGCCGTGATATTGTAAGTGGGGCTCTCAGGCATACCCCTTGTTCCCCTTACTGGTGTTTACATTCCCTGTTCAGGAATGTGCATTGCCTGAACAGGGCTAGAATCTATCTTCTGTTCATTCAGAACCTCCAACTGACTCTTTTTAATCCCAGCCTTCATACTGCCAACTTGCGCTCTACGCTTCAGATATTATCTGGAGACTTTGCCGCTTTTAAAACAATTCAGTTATGGCTATGTGGTTGAGGTAATTATCGAGAGGAGCATGGCTACAGAGCTAAGAATAATTTCTGAAACTGTTACGTTGGTTTTTAGATACATTTCTTTAGTGCGGGGGAATTTACCCAAATGGATTCCTGTTAGAGGAATGTTACAATAATGAAAAATGTCTGGTGCCAATTTCAGATATTGTAAGAAAAAGGAGTGCCTTATGATTGCTGTTTTGACACAAAATTGACCAGAATGGTAACCCATTCTTTCTACACAGCAGCTTGTGGCTTTTATAAAGGATGAATTATATTACTTTCCCAGATAATGTAAGACTTTTTGATTTCAAGTCATTTCTCCCACTGTTTAACAGGCACTGTGAGGTGCTGAAAATGTTTAATCAACCCCCATGCTTTCTTCCCCCAAAGCCTTCTTCTTGGTATAAGGACGACAGGACTGTGGGACTGTAATATTTTCCTGTTCATGTCAGCTGAAATATTCAAAATATCTATTTGGATTTGAAATTTGCCCCAGTGGTGGTTGGTGGCAGACCTTCCTCTCACAATGGCATAAATTAAGTCATTTTGTATGTGCACCTCAAATAATATTTGCTGCCTATTAGAATCATTTATAAAGCTGTTTATGCACAAAATGGGGAACAAACAAATAGGTACCTCAACACCAAGCATGTTTATTTGGAAGGAAGTCCCAGTGTTTGAATGAGACCTGTTTCCAAATGATACCAGTCATGATATAAAAGGTAAAGGTAAAGGGACCCCTGACCATTAAGTCCAGTCGTGACCGACTCTGGGGTTGCGGCGCTCATCTCGCATTATTGGCCGAGGGAGCCGGCGTACAGCTTCCAGGTCATGTGGCTAGCATGACAAAGCAGCTTCTGGCGAACCAGAGCAGCACATGGAAACACCGTTGACCTTCCTGCTGTAGCGGTACCTATTTATCTACTTGCACTTTGACGTGCTTTCAAACTGCTAGGTTGGCAGGAGCTGGGACCGAACAACAGGAGCTCACCCCGTTGCGGGGATTTGAACTGCTGACCTTCTGATCGGCAAGCCCTAGGCTCTGTGGTTTAACCCACAGCGACACCCGCGTCCCAGTCATGATATACACCTTTAAATAATACACTAAAGTAGGCTTCGGCAAGAAGAAACATTTTCCAAAAGCCAATAAATATTTTATATTTGACAGAATCTACTTAATCTCCAACCAATGACACAACTAAACATTTATAATCTAAAAAATCATGGGTGGTTCTCATATCAAAATTATACAAAAGGGAGCATTCTGGATTTCTGGCCACAGGAACATGACACGTGATATTCTGTGAAGTACTGATGTTGCAGGGGGGAGTTCAATCCGTAAAAATAAGGATAACATAAGGACTGCCTAGAAATGCTGTTGTTCATCAGACAGCATTTTGAAAGGTGCTGATGCTATAGATTATCTGGTGCACCAACACAATTGTATCCCTACTATTTATGCAGAAACAACAAGTGACCTATCTGAATAATCTGTTTCTGTTCAAAAACATCAATCCTGCACTGTAAAAAATAATAATAATAAAAAAAATCAATGACCACAGACAGTCATGGTTGCTTCTAGCAGTGGCACAACAAAGATGGCTGGATAGGAATTGTTCTTAGGGTCTCTGACAGCTCAGTTGGTTAAAGAATGGTGCCAAGGTTGTAGGTTCAATCCCGATAAGGGACAGCTGCATATTCCTGCATTGCAGGGGGTTGGACTAGATGATCCAACTCTGATTCAATGATCTCTTCTATGATCTCTACTTTCTAGGCTCAAATACATGTGTGTGGAAACTACCCACTTTTCCAGCATGCCATTAGGCCAAAGCCAGCTTTTAAAATCAACTTCATAATTGAACCAGGTTCATGACATTTAGTGTTGGACTAGATGACATTTGAGACCCATTCCAGCTCTATGATTCGCTTGTTTTTGAAATGTGCCAATTACATAATTATTCTTATTAGTACTGTATTAGTAATCAGCAGTCCTTCAGGGTATGTAATTAAACATGATGAAAATACTAAAAAGAAACACAGGAGATAAGATCTGAATTATAATCCATACAACATGTTATAAGGAAGGCACCCAAATCATCCATCAACAGAAGCTGTAAAGAGATGGTGTCAGGTGAGCCTCTGTGGGGAGAGCCATATTCTTGGGACTATCACTGAGAAGGCCGTATCATGTGCCACCCCCCTCCCTGAACCTCTGAATGTTGCTGAACCAACAGAAGGACCTCCTCTAGTGATCAGAATTTCCTGGGCTGCCTACAGGGAAGGAGGCTTTCTTTTGGATATTTTGAGGCTCACATCATTTGGAGTTTTAAATGCTCCTTGGAGCAACCTGTAGAGCTTTTACTTTAAACAAAAACAAAACAGGGGTTATATGAGTTTTCCCAGTGATGATAAAAGACGGTTTGCTTCTTGCAACAAAGATTTTACATTTTAGAGGATTGGCCATACGGATCCAGCTGTAATATTCAGGTCCAGGTCCTTTCCGTTACAGATTATCCAGAGAGTCACTCGTCACAATGGCTGCCTGTTTAGTGTTTTGGCTCTCCAAGGCTGTTGGATCTGAGAGATAGGAGGAAATCCCCCATACTGTGTGGGGTGGGACTGAGGGAAACAAAATGTTGGGAGGTGACAGATGTTCTGACACCTCAAGTTTGGGGAATCAGCCAGTTCCAGGAACAACTATGGCAGGGATCCAGCCTGATCTACAGTTCACAGTCGTCTCTGAATCCCTTGCTAAGATCTCTGTACAGATTGGATTCATGGCGCCAAAATTTTCCTCTCTACAACAGAATTTTGACATTTCCAAAGGCGTGGTGAAAGTTTTCTGGCAAGTAGGGTGGCGGCAGCCAGCTCTGCCCGTCTTGCCAGAGAGAGGAGTGGAACTGAACTGGAGTTGCACAAGTAATGGCTTGCACCATTACTGGGGGGGGGGCGGGACTCATAGTATTCTTCTGCCAAGTTCTCATACATTTCATTACAGCTGATGTAGCGATCACCTATAGAATCTAGTTTGGGTTTTCCCCAGGCAAGAGGTACAAGCCATATCTGAGTGATCTGTTCCTCCTCTTCTACCTGGAAACCTGCCATTCCTTTATACGGTATACTCTGCAGCCCTTGCTGCCACGATCTAGTCAGGGTGCAGAATTATTTACTGAAGATTCATATACACAGATTGGGTACAACCCTGAGGTTTGGGGGTGAGGAAATGAAACTGACATGTTTCCTTTAATATATTGAACTCCTATTTTTCCTCTCTTCTTTTGACTATCACAGCAAAATATTTTGGGGTGCTATGAGGGGGGGGAGGGAAAACTGTTCCTGTTTCTCATGGACTGTCACCCAAGCTTCTTCTACTTTTAATCCCACTCAGGGTGCACTGAGTTGTGCCCAACATTGGGGGGGGGGTACATCATGCATGCATGATGTCACACGCAACTGGGTTGCACACATAGAGTGATGTTCACCCTCGTGTGTCCCACCAGGCTGCTGAGCACTCACCTGGTGGCAGGGTGGTGGTGGGTGTCAGCCCCCTCAATATTGGGGGGTCCTGAGCCCCCTCCATACTCGGCGCCCTGTCCCACTCTCTCTCCACAAGGGCCCACAAGTTCCCTTGGGACAGCCTTCAACAACCTAGTATAATTTAGATGTTTTGGACCAAAGCTCCAAGCAGGTTCAGCCATTGCAGACAGGGCTTGCTGGGGTGGGCAGAAGTTGTAGTCCAAAACTTCTGGAGGGCAACAGATTGGTGAAGGCTGCCTTGGAGTTGACAGAGACAGCTTGAAGACAGATCAACAGAAATCAGTGTGTGAAAAGGCAAGTATGTGAAAAGACAACAGTACTTATCAGAATCGCTTAGAGCCTCAAGCAAATTGCTGAGACTATTTGAAAAAAACATAGTCAAGAGGTTATTGCTAAAAGTGAGTACTATCCCACCCCCATGCTAGCCCTTTAAAAATCTGAAAGGGTTGGTTTTTTTAATTGCCTAGAGTAAATCTAGCAGTTTCTCCCTCCCCTTCTTCTGAGATCATGATGCCACATTAACCCTACGCCTGTGACTCCTGACATTTCTTTTCTGTGAACACAATATATATATATATATATATATATATATATATATATATATATATATATGCGAAAATGTAAACCAGACAAGTCTAGTTCCTAATCATTTCACATCTGGTAATATGCAAGAAATAAAATATGGGAATGAGCCAGAACTTTCTGATGTTTGGTCAAGCTTTGGAAAGTCTTGCTAATATTCCCACCCCCACCCTCACCCCCTGATATATAGATCATTTTTAAAAAGGACAGAAGGATATTGTTTCCTTCCTCCTGCTCTGGGGTGTTTACTGAGTCTTTGGGCAATTTAAATATTTCCAGATTTTGTAGATTAGGAATTATTAAGAGATGGGTCTGTGAAGCTACAGTAGGGTGTGGGAGTGGAAATTGGGTTTTGTCCTTCCTTATTCGAGAGATGTTGTTTGCAGATGACACAGTCTTGACGGCATACTCCAATGAAGTTCTATGGAGACTCGCCAACCGTCCAAGCCGGCAGGGAGTTCAGCCTTACCACCAGCCTTACAAAGTCACCAACACTCCACACATCAGCATTGGTGATCACACGCTTGAGGTGGTAGACAATTTTGTTTTACAGAGTTCCACCATAACCAGCAATCTCTCCATTGACGCTGAGCTGGACAAGTGCCATGGCAAGGCAATGGCTTGTCTCTCCAAAAGGGTATGGGAGAATGTGGTGCTAACGTCCAGTACCAAGATGAAAATCTACTAGGCTTGTGTGTTGAGCACACTGCTTTATGGAAGTGAGTTGTGGGCAACTTACAACTGCCAGGAGTGATGCCTTCACACCTTCCACATGTGCTGTGCCGGGAAGATTTTGGGCATCACATGGCAGGACAGAATCTCAAACAGTGATGTGCTCTCCCAAGCCCACATTTCCAGCATGTTTAGACTCCTGTCTCATCGACATCTATACTGGCTTGGTCCTGTCCACAGAATGGAAGATAGCAGGATTCCCAAGGACATTAGCTGAACTCACAGGAACTTACTTGTGAACATAGGATTGCATTGCCACAAGTGAGAAATTCAGAACACAAGACTGGGAGGGAGGAGAAGCTGCTTAATCCCTTCCCCTGCCCACTACTTTTCCGCTCAATTCCTACCCCCACCCCGTTTGCTCCTCATCCCGCCTAGTCCCCGCTGTGTGTAACATTGTTGGACTAATACTGAACTGCAGGCTTAAACTGCTTTTGCGGATCTGTTCTGTGTGTACTGTATCATTATGCCTGAGATGAAGCACATAAAGTGCACTGAAAACATAATAACTGCTCTCAAAATGAAATTAAAGGCTATCTGTTTTCATTATTAAAGTGCTTTGCTTGATCACGATGTCAACATCACTTTCACAAGTTTTTACCGCAGCTCTGATCAATTCTCTTTCTGCATCAATCTGTATTTTGCTATTTTCTTTTTTAAAAAACCTCTTAAAACATGCGTTTAAGTGTGTGTGTTTTCACAAAATTTGCATTCCAATCCATATTTTTAATAATTTAAACTCTGAGTCGCGCTGAAACTTTAGGAAAGAGTGCAAAATCCTGTAGATAGCCAAGATTTGGATCTTCACCTGGGTATGAGATTTAAGGACCAGGTAATTCCTTATAGAATTCCTAGAGGTCAAATTTCACAAGAATCCCTAGATGTTGATCCCAGGGCGGCTCTGGTTTTAGGATCAGGTTTCCTATACAGCAATCTTCCTATTTTGACCAAATCAATAAATAAAATGCACCTCAGAATGACAGGGAACTTTCCACTGAATTATCTATGGTTTCCTGAAAATGCATGTCACATAAAACTGAGATGGTATTTAAGTAAAAGAACTCTCTTTATGGGGGGTGGGGAAGCTTGATATTCAGGCAAAACACTGAACTTGTCACTGTGAATTTTGTAACTCTGTTGCTTAACCTGATGTGAAAGCACCAAAAGGCCAAGCTTTTAGAGCAAACACGGGGTGAATGTTCGACTTCCCTGACTTCCAGTGTTGGTGAGTAAGTGTGCTTTAACGTTTGCACAGTGGAATCTCTGTTCCACACAGGTGTAATCAAACACTGAAAAATTCTCCTGAGCTTCATGCTGTGCTTAATTTCAGCAGACTTGGGAATAAAATGGTTGACCTGAGGAAGGTCTAGCTGGATGTCAGGAATAATTCACCCTCAGTGAATTCCTCTATACAGACAAGAAAAAGGGCAGCGAGAGAGCTTGTTGAGGAATGTTTCGAGCAAAACTTTCATGCCTCAGCTTCTTTCTCTCTCTCACACACTCTCTTTCTTTCTTTCTTTCTTTGCACAGCCGCCTATATTGTGTGGCTTTGACAGATTACATTAATAATTTCTTGTAAAGGGTTGAAGTTGAAACCACACGATGTTACCCTGCAGGTTCAAAGATGTAACACAGAATTAAGTGTTTACTTTAGAAATAGTTTTGCCCACAAGTATGTTTTCCATTCAAACACAAAATGAACCATGGAGAAATTAGGCCAATGAATGCATACCTCATGTGACAAGGATATACACAAACACTTCACCTCAGCGAGGAGCTAAATAGCATAAAGTTCTCCAGTGTCAAATGGGCTGTGCAACCCATAGGCTACCTATCTGTACCAACGTGTGTGTGTGTGTGTGTACAGTGAGAAAACCTCTAACCCATGTTTTCATGTGTTCCTACAAATGTTGCTGTTGGCCAGTGGGCAGGATTTATTGTAAATTGCACTCTTCTCAGCTGTTTGGTGGGCTAGGGGTAAGCAATCACAATGGGTGAAGAGAACAATTGGAAGGTAGGCTGGTAGCAGGGTGATATATTGGGGTAGTGTATGTGTGTCTGCCTTTCGCTGTCCCAGAAGGGAAAGCCTTGGAAAGTGAGGATCAGATTGCTTATTTGTTTTTTGAAATATTTATAATCTGCACTTACATAAATGTATGACAAGGCAGGATGCAAGAGCATCAGAAAATCAATAAAAGCACTGGAGGTTTTTTTCTTCCCGATTTCGGGTGCAGCCCCACACAGCTGAATGTTTTTCCATAAGAGGAAAAGGAACCAGTGGGGCTTACTTCTGAGTAGACATGCATGGGATTGCACTGTTAAAAAAGTTGACAACACAATATACACATCTATTCAGAAGTAAGGCTCATTGGGTTCAAAGAAGCTTCCTCCAAGGTATAGCATCGCAGCATAAAAATAGCCCCCCCCCCCAAAAAAGAGAGTGTTAATATTCTGGATAAACTTTCTTCTTAAAAATGAACCTGTTTCCTACAAAACCTAGAAAAGCCACCTGAAAATGTTTAATATTTATGATCCCATATAACTGTTTGACCAGGAAAAGTTTCAGGTTAAATATTAGAGGCTGAGTTTAAGGTTTAAATTGGCTTAGGAAAAGAGATGCATTTTCAGAAAATGTTTAAATACTTACTGACAGAGTGCAGAGACAGTGAATGCCAAGCAACTGGGGCATCAAGGGAAAATGGGCAATGCTCTGCTGAATCAGTAAGCATCCATAGGACAGAGATATAAAACTAAAGGTGGGAAGCAATTTCTCTTCGCCTCCTCTGCCAATTTTTAGGTAGCTGTCCATCATATTAATTGAGACTACTCATGACAGAAATTGGGGGTGACAAACAAAGGTAAGCATCTATTGCTAGGTAGGAAATTGTAACACAGAGGTCCAAAATTGCATTAATTCCAGTGCTTAAATTACTGGTCCAATAAATAGTCTGGTAAGGACATCTTCTGGCTTCTCTTTTTTGTCAAGGTCTATGCTCCAGTGGGGCTCCAATACTTTGGCCACCTCATGAGAAGAGAAGACTTCCCTGATGTTGGGAAAGATGGAGGGCACAAGGAGAAGGGGATGACAGAGGATGAGATGGTTGGATAGTGTTTTCGAAGCCAACAACATGAGTCTGACCAAACTGCGGGAGGCAGTGGAAGACAGGAGTGCCTGGCGTGCTCTGGTCCATGGGGTCACAAAGAGTCGGACATGACTGAACGACTAAACAACAACCCACTCCGGTGGGAAGGTAAACGGCGTTTTCGTGCACTGCTCTGGTTCGCCAGAAGCAGCTTTGTCATGCTGGCCACATGACCTGGAAGCTGTACACCGGCTCCCTCGGCCAATAACGCAAGATGAGTGCTGCAACCCAGAGTCGGTCACAACTGGACCTAATGGCCAGGGGTGGCATGCTTTCATTGAAGAGGAAGTACCTCTTACCCAAGAACAACAATTCTGCTGTATGCAAATGACAGAATCCTATTGGCACAGCATTGATTAGGGTTACAAAGACCTAGACTACTACTATTATTTTTAGCAATTACCCCTTGGCAGAACATCTAGCCATTAATGATGTAAAAAATGAAGATTACGGTTTTTCAGACATAAACTTCAAAGTTATAGCTAGATGATAGATGGCCACTCAATTGATCAGACCTACTCATTCAAATATTTGGACATTTATTTTTCTGCCAACAGCAACTGGAGGAAAAATTTATTAGGCTTCAGACTACCACCAGCACTGGCAATCATCTACCTTTCCATAAATAGTTTGACTTACATACTCTAATAGTTCCTGAAGCACTTCACTTGTTATATGGTGCTCAGGTTTGGAGTACTTGTAAAATAGTGAGGACTGGAACCACTGTAAGCACATTCTTTTATTACCTTTTTTTTTTTGCCAAGCTACACTTCAGTTACATAACTGAAATTTATATTAATTTGATATTAATCACAACAGAAATTGATCAAATATTATAAAATGCCTCATTGCTGAGAGTATCTCATTGTCTCTGTAATTTACCCAAGTTCGTATTTTATCTTTGAAATTTGCTTAAGAAAAGACATTAGTATTCGTGAAGAATGTTGTTTCTGTTATTAAGTTTTGAAGGATTTTTTAAAATAGGTTACAAATATAGTGTTGTATCCAGTGCAGCACTAAACAACTTGTTCTGTCAGGGCAAGGAGTCGTGCACAAGGAACCTCCCCACTCTCCTCTCCTTAAAGGTAAAGGGGCCCCTGACCATCAGGTCCAGTCGTGTCCGACTCTGGGGTTGCAGCGCTCATCTCGCTCTATAGGCCGAGGGAGCCGGCGTTTGTCCGCAGACAGCTTCCTGGTCATGTGGCCAGCATGAGAAAGCTGCTTCTGGCGAACCAGAGCAGCGCACGGAAACGCCGTTTACCTTCCCGCCAGAGCGGTCCCTATTTATCTACATGCACTTTGATGTGCTTTCAAACTGCTAGGTTGGCAGGAGCTGGGACTGAGCAACGGGAGCTCACCCCGTTGCAGGGATTCGAACCGCCGACCTTCTGATCAGCAAGCCCTAGACTCTGTGGATTAACCCACAGCGCCACCTAGGTCTTGGATTAACCCACAGCGCCACCTCTCCTTGCAGACCCCCAAACTCTGTTCCGGGGCTTCCAGATTTCTGGAGGGCACAGTGCATGCCAGAGAGAGGAGCAGGGAGTTCTATTGCCCAAGTATAAATCCTTGTGTTAACAAGAGCATTGGATACCACTCATTGGATTTAATTCTGTGGGTTCCTTCAATCCTCCATAGCAAATCTGGTGAAGGGGCATAGGCAGGGGGTAGGAGAAGGGGAAATGTTCCACTCACAAGTGGAAATCTTTGCGTTAATGGCACAAGTGCAGCACCCATTGGATTTAACTTGGTATAGGTTTAATCATTGTTGTTGTTGTTTAGTCGTTTAGTCGTGTCCGACTCTTGGTGACCCCATGGACCAGAGCACGCCAGGCCAGAGCTGTCATAATCATATGACAGTTCAAACATATAGTTAATGCTCCCACTGGAATCAGAGACTTGGAAATTACAATGGCTGGATTATAAGCACACTTTCTTGTTTTTGACTATGCATCAACGAGAAGGGTTCCAAGCATTAACAAAACTTGCTGGATTGCACAGCTTTTGAAACATGTAATCTGAGCTATCGCTCTGTGGATATATTGGCAATGAGATGTTCTCCTGCGGGTTACATTACTAAGAAAAAGGTAAGCTAGCTGCAAAAGCCAAATAAAAACAATTATCCTGGAATCTAAGGAGCTGCTTTCTCAAAAGTAAAAACGTTACTAAACTGTGATAATAAAACAATGTGGAAATGCAGTGTGCTATCTTCAACAGTGAAATCTCTGTCACCTTCTAATAGGGACGGAGGAGAAATTTGATTCAGTTCGTATTTACCGGTACATAATTCACAATGTATGGAACAAGATGTGAACCAAAACACAACCTACTTTTGAAATTTACATTTCTCTGAGTTTCACAGTGAGGTTATCCTGCCGAGCTGTGTGTACAGAAACACATACTGTATACTAGGGATAAAGGGTGCATATCAATGCATAGTGAAAATAACATACAAAATGCATTGTATTAGGGGACATTGCTTTGAAAAAAATGTGTATATTAGGCAAAAGTGCACAGAAAAATATGCATAATAGGAATTCATACTGATGAATTTCCTGATGAATGCTGATGGATTTTCACAAGGGCTTTTTTAAATGCAAACTGGTGTGGAAATGTAGAGATTGGAATTTAAGATTGGAAAAATGAGGAACAGATAAACTGAAATTGTCAGATTTGCTCATTCCTACCTTCCAACTTGTGGCAGGTGACAGCCTGAAGCAGGGACTGTTTTGTATGCATGGAAACACCCACATTTTGTAATGCTGCACAATCAGGAAGTACTACAATACCCAGGGAACCTCCACAGGGCCAAAAGGCTCCTTCAGGTTGCTGCCTTCCATGAGTTGGAAAGCGATGAGACTGGCGATGGAGAGGGGTGGATCTTGTGCACTCATACATGTCCTGCCCCCCCATCACATTTATTGCTCCTGTTTAGTGACTCTATACCTGAAGGAGCGTCTCTACCCCCATCATTCAGCCCGGACACTGAGATCCAGCGCCAAGAGCCTTCTGGTGGTTCCCTCACTGCAAGAAGTGAGGTTACAGGGAACCAGGCAGAGGGCCTTCTTGGTAGTGACGCCCGCCCTTTGGAACGCCCTCCCATCAGATGTCAAGGAAATAGACAGCTATCTGACTTTTAGAAGACATTTTTCTAGGAAAGTTTTAAATGTTTGATGTTCTATCGTGTTTTTAATATTCTTTTGGAAATTGCCCAGAGTGACTGGGGAAACCCAACCAGATGGGCAGAGTATAAATATATTATTATTATTATTATTATTATTATTATTATTATTATTATTATTATTATTATCTGGAGAGGGAGGGCTGAAGACTTATGAAAATCCAGTCATTTTTCATCTTCTTCAATTATAGAATGTGCTTCTGCTCGCCTGCTGTATTTTCCCTGCCACTTTGTCCTGAAAAGCAGGTTGCCATGTGGCGCAGGATGAGGATGGGCACAGTGGTGATCTTCAGGAAAAACCACCACGAAGCATATCAATTGAGTAGGTCAGGCCTCTGAATCTGGGCCATAGCTGGCAAATGCTAAAATTAGGAATGCAGCCTTTTCCCATCGTTCACAGGAGTTTAACATAATAATAATAATAATAATAATAATAATAATAATAATAATAAACCTAAAGCTGGTCAAATATATTATGTACTGAATTGCAACCCAAAGTATGCATTTACAACAGTGCTTAAAATAGAGGTTTATAAATGGAAACGCTGACAGAAACTTCACTATAGTGATAGCTGGAGGGGACAATAGTTTACCACCGTGGAATGGAACTTAGCATGGCAAAAATGTGCCCCTATATAGGCTGGCTGTGGGTTGATATTGACATGGCCTTTCCACATCTTCCACAAAAAACTGAGAGGCTGGCACAAACTACTGTGAATTGCCATCCACATTGGGTGGTTGATAAGAAGCTGTGAAATAACTACCACCAAGAAGAAGAAAAACCCCAAACCTATAATTGTTCAGTGAAGTGTCTTTATTATTCTTGCCCCCGCCCCCCACATCACTGCACTCAGTGGAGAAAATTTGCAGGATACTTAATATCCCCCAGTTCCCTTGGGAAGGCTTTGTGGAATTTCTTGCTGAGGGTACTTCAGCACCTCGTGCAAGTGGGGCCATAATTACCAGGCAGGAGTTATTTTTATTAAAACTGCCGATCCACCCGCATCTGAATCGCTCCTCTAAGCCACTAACAGAGAGGTCTGTGTAACTGGGCTGTGCTTTCAAACCTGCCTTTGGAAATTGGCATCTGTGTGGAATGGGTCCCCTGAGCCAAATATAATATAGTGTACTTTATTAAACCACAATAAGCTAATGCTCGAGTAGCTTTAAGAGTCTCTGTTAAACCCACAAGAAGTAGGGAAATTGAGACGTACATCTGACACTGTCCTTAATTTGTGCACTGCACAGTAAGTATCTAGGAAATGAGCAGTCCCTCCTTAGCTTCTAGAATATCCTGCAATGACAGAAGCACAATGATTGTATTAAAGAGAGAGATGATGGTAATTATGGTTCTAAAGTGTCTGCCAGAAAGGATGGAGTGCAGCAGACTTCATATAAACTACTTTACTGAGTGCAGTTTGATTACTAATAGTCTTGGGTCCACTTACAGCCTCGAGATCCAGTTACACGATAGCAACCAATTATGGATTAGTTGGATGGTTTCTCCAGAGAGCCACAACGTTGGATGTTAGGTTAATTGAGCACAAGGCGGTGAGCGCCTCAAATTCACTGATCCCGCCGAAGCGTTCTTTGCAATCAAGCGGAGCTTCTTTCTACACATAAGAACACAAGAAGAGCCTGCTGGATCAGGCCAATGGCCCATCTAGTCCAGCATCCTGTTCTCAAAGTGGTCTGCAGGAAACCAGCAAACAGGATTTGAACACAAGAACACTCTCCCTTCCTGTGGCTTCCAGTGGCTGGTATTCAGAAGCATTACTACCAATGATGGAGGCAAAGGTTATGCATCATGTCTAGCCATTGATAGGTTTATCTTTGGGTTGCAAAATAACCATCAGATATAAAGCCTAGAACCTTCTGCTGGAAAATTTCCACTCCACTTTGCAGTATGCTCTTGACCAGGCATCCCAAACTTTGGCCCTCCAGATGTTTTGGACTACAATTTCCATCTTCCCCGACCACTGGTCCTGTTAGCTAGGGATCATGGGAGTTGTAGGCCAAAACATCTGGAGGGCCGCAGTTTGGGGATGCCTGCTCTTGACCATCAAGGTGTATCTCCATGGCTTCCAAGATAGCTGCAGCTTCTTCCCTTATTTCATGCCTCACAGTCAAGCTTTAGAAGGAAGCAGGGCTGCATCCCTTACTTCACATATTCTGGCCTATAACAATGGCCAGTGCTATTTTACTAGAAAAAGAGGTGCCGGAACTCACCATGAATGCCTCTCTTGTAATGGCAATGGGGCCCACCTGAGAGGTGCCGGAACTGAGTTCCAGTGAGTTCCGGCTGAAAAAAAGGCCCTGGCAATGGCAATTATCAAACATTCCTGACAGTATTCCTTCTAGAAAAGTCTCTGTAAATCTCTCCACAAGAGTACTTTAAAACAAAGACAGAGAAAATCCGAATCGCTTTGTTGCGCTGCAACTTAGATAGTGTGGCGGGAGAGAAAAATACAACAAATTATGTTTGGTAAAAGGGATGGGTCAGTTAAAGTCAAATAAGAATGTGTGTGTGTGTGTGTGTGTGTGTGTGTGTGTGTGTGTGTGTGTTTATGCGCATGTACGTATGGCTCAGCTTGCATACCATTAATGAGTTATGACCAGAAGGGAACAGTTTGACATGGAGATATGCCAAGCCATACCTGCTGCATGTAAAAGCCAACTGTGATAATAAAACAATGTGGAAATGCAGTGTGCTATCTTCAACAGTGAAATCTCTGCATGTAAAAGCCACCAGAACATCGAATAGGCCAAAGCCATAATATAGCAAGGTATTGCTCCGTAAGGATTTCCAGATCAGACCTGTTTTCTTGGTCTCTAAGCAACAAAGGGACTTTCTCCCCCCACATAAGAAACAACCTGGGATCTGAAGCGTATATCTGATCTGTGCAATCCTTCCACCTTTGGTCATATGAACAGTGGGGTGTAGGGTAACATATGGAATCACTAGAGCTGTTAAGTATATGAACCAGCCCTCTGCCTCTCAGACATGAACTTTATGAGAAGTTCCCAGCATTGCTTGGGTGAGAGGGTTAGGAGGCAATGGGGAAAAAATAGGGGATCGAGGGGGGGGAGGAATGGAAAGATAGAAATGCAGCGTGCAGCAGGAAGAGTGTGCCAACCTGAACGAGGAAAGCATAGAGGAAGGAAGCTTCTCTTTCAGGTGGACTGTCCCAGAAGAAAGAAGTGAATTCTTTAGAAAATGAGTCACAAGAAGTAAGTCCCAGCAATAAGCATAGAGACAATCTACCAGTTATTTAGCCCTACAAGGTACAGCAGATAATCTCACCTGAGATCCACAAAACCCTAAGGAGGGACGTCTGCATTGCTGGACCAGGTAGTTCTCTGCGACAGTTAGTGGCGTGATGTTGGATAACAGTCAGTGTCTATTTGTTCCACTTTAAGTATGCAAGGACTGCAACCCAAGATGCTCTGAACACAGTAGGACCAACTTCCAAGTAAAAATGTATTGGATTGTGCTTTTAAATTTGGATTGATAATGTTTCTCTAACAGGAATCTCTTCCCACAAGCTGGATAGTATTAAAATGAATGCATTTGAAGCCTCTTTCTTTTTTCAAGGATGCATTCAGTGGAATGGGGGAAAGTGTTAAACAATTTCTGTTTAATTATTAGTACAGGACTAAAGTATCTTCACTCCACAGCCAACCCCTACTCTCCTTGGTCAGTCATTTTGTTCAGGTTCATAAACGGAGATTCAAAACACCACAGTTTTTATGTGAAAATGAGTGTCCTTGGCTCAGTTTAAAAAAGAAATGAAGAAATGCATTCATTTCTTACCATAATACTCTCATTTTAAATGGACACATTCATTTGAATGAAAATATTGTGGTAAGAAATATATGCCTCTCTGTGTTTTTTTGGGGGGGAGTTTTGTGTGAAAAAAAGTACATTGGGTTCTATTCTCTGCTTTGCAGGAGTGTTTTGCAAGAGCTACATCCTCCCTCACCGTTTCCACCCTTAAGAGAATTTGACCATTGGGCATCTGCTCACATTCCCTCTCCCAGCTCCAGCCTTTAACAAGAAGTGACTATTAAGTGAAGTCTGCCCCATGACACCCCACAGTTACAGATGGATGCAGGCTAGCAACAATGAAGCATTCACCCAAGCTCCTGCAAAAATCTCCAAGGCCAGAGCCCAGGCAGCTGAGGAATTCTACAAAACAAGGTTTTCACTGTGGAGTAAGTGGTGAGTTTTTAATCTCCCAGCACACTCGTTCTTCCCAAATGACCTTGGTTTCATCAATCTACCTGCCTGTCTCTGGGAAATTAATGACCTTCAAAAGTAAACACGACTTGAGACCAACAGCAAGTTTTGGTTTCATAAACTCTAGAAATGCTAGCTCCACAATGGAGCATATTTTTCCCAAAGCAGCTCTAGCCCTTCCTTTTAAAGCATTTTCTAGACCTTACAAGGACTGCTCCTGCATGGTTTCAAATGATCCAGGAATTCAAACTGGGCACCTGCTTAAGAGAGACAGCCTATCAGTTTGGATGCTACAGAAAAGAGAGTGCTGCTGAGTGGAAGAGGCAGACATTGCTACACCCGTCAAGGAGCATTTAGGATGGGGCTCAGTGACTGCTGTACTTAGCCAACATCATGACAGGTTATTTACCTGGTGTATTAATAAATATACAAATGGAAAAGACGAGCAATAGGAGCTGCACAGAAGCAGAAACAGGAATAACTCACGTCACCCTAAATTAGGGTTGCCACATTCTGAAGGGCACAAACCCAACTTAAGCATATCTGGCGCTGTCTTAAGCATATCCGGCACAGTGGTGCAAAATCCCTCTGCCGCTCCCCCCCCCTTTCCCAGAGTTATTTAGGTATGGAGGAGGCAGGCAGCAGCTGGAGGGCAGTTCCTCTGACAGGGAAGAGGCGGAGGCTGCATGCAGCGCCTTCTGGCTCAGCTGGCCGCTTCGTGCCGTGGTGGCCATGGCAGGCAGCACACCGAGCGAAAGAGGCCTGCACCGAGTGAGCAAGGGTGTGTGCGCCACTCCTGCCAAGCATCGGCTCGGTTTCTTCCCTTTTAGCCTCCTGGTGCCCCACAGAATTCAGTGCCTGCAGGCTAAAAGGGAAAAAACTGAGCCGACGCTCGGCGGGAGGGGCACATGTGCCCTTGCTCACTCAGTGTGCTCGTTCAGTGTTCCACGGGCTCTCGCTTGGCCCCCTCCAGAATCTGCCACCAGCCTCTATGGGTAAGACAGGCCTGCACCCTACCATCACCATGCATCTCCGTCGCTTGCCCCCTCCTTGCCGCTAACCCCTTCCTCGCCTGCCTGCTCTCCCCCACCATCCCTCCCCTCTCTTAGGGTGGCCATATTGACAGACTTACCCTTCACATGGAGGCTCCCGCTTGCTGGTGCCTGGGGGGTGACTCCGGGCCGCTGAACGGGCTCCACTATGGGCTCCGCCTCTCCTTTTCAGGCCTTTGGCCTCCAAGTGGCCACTGGCAAGGCCGGATCCAGGATCAGGTCAGGGTAGGGAGCCTCTCCGATCCTGCTTGGGCTTTTACCAGTAGCGGCGGCAGCAGCAGCAGCCCCTAATGGCTGCTCAGGCTATGTCAGAGGGGACGTGGGAAGCAGTTGGCCTTGCTGCAGCTCCAGGACCTCTCTGGTCCTACCTGGGCCTTCCCCGGCAGCAGCAGCAGCCCTCAACGGCTGCTCAAGCTGCGTCAAGGAGGAAGCCGCAGGCAGGACCGGAGAGGCCATGGATCCACTGCCACCGTTGCAACCGCCAGCCACGTCCCATCCAACATGGCTTGAGCAGCGCCACATAAATTCATCAGTGAAGGCACTGATTTGATCAAATATTTTTTAAAAAAATGTATGGGAAAGTTGAGTGCCCATTGCTCTTTGGTATCAGTAATACATTGCTCATTATTTCTAGACTTTTGTTGTTGCATTGATGTGGCAGATGGCATGAAATGGAAAGCTTTGTTGAAGCTGCCTGATCAGCTGTAAATTAATGCCTAGCAAGTTGGGTTTAGTCCAGGCAGGGGCAAAGGAGGGAGCCGTGCACTTAAGTTTCAACATAACAAAGCAACTTTATACTGGGTCTGATTGATGGTGCCTCTCCAAGGTATCAGACTGAGGTCCCTGAGGTCCTTTTGACTGGCAATGCCAGGGCTTGGAACTTGAGCGATATATGCTGCACATCACCATAGAAGTGGGAAATACAATATGCCGAGCACTAGTGAGCAGTATGTAGCTGTGATACAGGAGGGTTGAATATGTGCACATCTGTGCTTGAATTAGAGCAGCCCCAGTTCAAGGTGAGCACAGCTCCCTCTCATGAGCAAGGGCAAAGGGGCAGTAGTACAGAGCTAGCGGCAGCTGCAAAAACTGGCATTTTCAAGTGGAAAGGCTACATGCCTGCCTGATTTTTACACGTACCTGAAGAGTCATTATTAAGGGGTTCGCATGATGCTTCCCTTGCTTCTACAAGGCAGAGGGCATCTTGCATGCCTGGGCATAGGTTTTGGAACACCTTAGCCATTACAATTAAGCAAACTCCTTTTGAAGTTTGCTTCTGACACCTGTTTCACTCTCTCCCATTTTCATGGCGTTTATCTGATGCAGACCGCATTGATGCAATGTAGACTGCATTGATTATCGTGCCTCATAAGTATTTTATGCCGCTTTATGTATATACGCGTATATAATATTGATCGCTCAGAATTGCCCTTTCAGGCTTTTTGAGTAATTGGAATGCTATCCCCCCACCCCGAGAAATGGCCACATACTCCAAGGGTTATAAAATATTAAGTATAGGTGGCACCAAACAACTAGTTTGTTTTTCAACTAGAAATGCAAGGTTTTGCCAATGTACAAGGAAACATTCCCGAATGTTTCTGATGTTTCCCTTTTCAAGAAGTTTCTCCTCTTCCTTCAGGGCTATTGTTGAGCTTTTCAGAATATTTTGATAAATACATTTCAACCAGAGGACCAACCATGGAGAAGGGAAGTTCGTGAAGCTTCAGATTATGGTGCCACCAGCAGGAACCATGATGCTCAGTGGCAGAGCTTCATGCTCTGGCACCAGGGGCAGGGCTGGTGCCTGTTCTGGGGGCGGGGCGTGCCTCCCGGAAGGACGGGGCTGCGTTCCGGGGGTGGGGCGCACCTCCTGGAGGGGCGTGACACATGTTCCGGGGGCGGGGTGTGCATTTGGGGAGCGGGCGCCCGCGATGGCGCCCCTTGGAGCCCGCCGCTTGGGACAGCCCGCCCCTACCTTCCTATGCCCCTGATGATGCTACCCAGTCCAGCACCACCTCACTAAGCACAAGTATGCAAAAATAATCTGCCTGCTTGGAGGGATCTGGCTTGGAGCCAGTTGGCTTAAGTTTTAGCTAGGATAAAACAGAGGTGACACTTCCTGGCAAAATAGAGCATTTAAAGAACTTTCAGGAACTCTCAGTGCAAATGAAGGCAAAGTTACCTTTACATGTACAGTGGATTTCTGCTAATGTAGATGTCTATTATCTTTGGAGCTTAGCAATAGGTTGTAGACACTAATTAATTCACAGCACAATCATACACAAGTCTCACTGCATTTGATGGAGTCAGTGGCAGACTTTGGGTTTTCAAATTTCAGCGAAAATTTGGTCCCCCCCCCCGCCTCACCTTCCATCCTACATCATAGTTTCAGCACTCCCTGCTGCACCCTCTCAACTCTGGAGTCATCTTAAATTTTGGTTTCATGGGTTTCCATATCCACAACCATTTTCTAGGAGTGATATACACAGTACCTCACCACCTCAGGCAAAGGATGATTTAGTACCTCCTCATCCCACATACAGAAGCCAGATGTACAGGCAACCTCACTTCAACACTGGAGATGGGACAGCATATCCAACAACACCTGGGGTGTGCGTGTGTTCTGCTGTTGTTCCCATTTCCTATCTCTCACCCAAGGCACCCTCCTCACTCTGTGTAATGGTAGGAAATGTCCTGCACAATACTTTGAAGTCACGCTTGCAAATGCCCATTTGTCTGCCCACCCTGTCAAGCGAGACACCAATTCTTCCTTCACCCAAATGACTAATAATTGTGGGCAGAAGAGCTAGTATTTATTATTATTATTATTATTATTATTATTATTATTATTATTATTATTATTATTAAAAACTAAATTCCTTTGACAAAACCAAACAAACAAAACCCAAACCAATTGATGTTAATTTATATAGTGCCTAGCATTTTCTAGGTGCTATACACAGATTTAAAAAATAACACCAGCCCTGCAATTGTGAAAGACATATCACAAAAGAAAAAAAAATTAGGGAGGGAAGAGGAAAACTAGCAACCAGGTATCAATTACATAATGACCAGCTTATTATTATTTTTTTAAAAAAAAAATTACACACACATACTTTGTACCCTCTCCTTTTAGCATCCATAGGCATTTTTAGATTTCACTATAGAAATACTTTTTGCAAGTAACTATGAACAAACAGAATGCAAAAGAAAAACAAAAGGTATTTGTCCTGAAATTCTAGATCCTGTTCATTAAAAACCACCAATGAAATGGAAATACAATGGACCTTCAGGAAACTGACTACTGACAACCAAGGATCTTTGGCAGTCTTTGGCCATTCCTCATGAGCAGAGACACCCTGGAAAACCATGCCAAGGGCACTGTGGTTGAATGGAATCCAAGACCTCATTATATTAAATGGTACTCTGGAGCCATTTCTCATCATTTCCTCTGCTATCCCTAATGTGGAAAAAAATGCCCTTTTAAAGATTTGCAGGTATACTCTTGTATTTCAGAGAGAAATCTCTATTAGTTCTTTATAGTTATGGGATTCGTAAGCTACTAAAAGTGCTCAATTAAACAGCCCCATTAAGTTTAGTCTATAACCCTGAATATGCACTAGGTTCTTATAGGCCTTGTGCCTTATGAAGTCAGTGATAAAGTTCTGAGAAGAATGGCTATCTCAAGGAACTTGCCTAGAAAATATACATACATACAGCCACACAGCTGACCAATTTTGACACATTGCTGTTGAAAAGTAGGGATGAATTTTGAAACCCTGAGCACTTGACATACTTAATTGTGTGTCAAGACCCTGTAACCACCCCCTCAAGGAGGAATAAAAACACAAAGACCCGGGATATAAGGTTAATGTTATTGGGCAAATTTAGGCCACAACTTTATTGGTTACAGAATGTGAGCGGTATTGGCTTAGGCATTGAGTAGACCAGGCTATATCTGACTCCTGCCCGCTGCGCAGGAAGTCTGGTAGGGTAAACCACTGGTAGGAGGAGCCCCGTTGATGCAAACCAACTCGAGCTCCCCCCTCTGGGTTCCCAGAAGGGTCGTGGCATGGCCCTAGCCCGGCCCCGGGCTTCAGACAAGATCCACATCCCTGGATTCCTTTAACGGAATGGAGGGGCAGGCAATGGCCAGGCCTTCCCTCCCCCATCAGAAGGTCACCCAATGCCTAACCGCCACAAGAGAATCCCCCCGGGCAGCGCGGAACAACGTCCCCACCCCCAGAAGGGAGAGGGTGGTCACGTGATCCACCGCAACTCCGCCCCACAAGGAAGTGGAGCAGATTTTCCATCACTGATGAGCTGCCAGAACACATCCTGGTCTGCATTGTTGCTACTGTTAGGCTTGGCTAGTGTGTCCTTGTTTATGGTATCATTTGTTGGACTGACTTGCTTTAAGTTGCTAATTTAGCTGATGTAAGCTTCCATAGGTGAAACATCAAGGAAAGGTGGAGGGGGGTAAGAATGCTATTCGGTCAGTTCTGCATTTAGGTCTCGCTTGCATGCTTCCCATAAGCATCTGGTTTGCCACGGTTGAGAACAATCTTTGGCCAGGAGATTGCTTGTGTTCTTAATGGTAGTATATTTATACATGATGAATAATAAATATTTTTTGGATATGTTACTTTAAGCACTTTATGGATCCTACGCCAGATATTAACTATAGACATGGCCCAAATTCAAAAGTGAGGGGTTTTTTGAGTTCCCCAATTTCAACAGGAGAGTTCAACATATGTTTATATATTTCTCATCAAAATCAATGGAACCACGTACATGCAGGAAAAAGTTCAATGAATGTTGTCATAGGGATAACATGAACAAAACTATGAATTAGGTTTTTTTTCTGGAACCACCAGTTTTTTTAGAGGAATGGGAAACCCCCTTTTATTCCTCTTTTGCTCAGTAGGTTACCCTATAAACAGAAGAACAAAAAGGCATTCATCTTTTCTCCCTTCCATTTCCCATGGTAACTCATAAAACAATACAGCTGTAGAGAAGAGAAACTTCTGAAAACCATTTTTTATTAGTGCATTAGTTTAATAGCACAGTAGGCCTTTATCTGATGTGTTTAATTGCATCCAGCCTGAAAAAAACAAGCATGTCTGTTGGAATAATGCTTGTTCCTTCCGCTCCCTACCTCACAGTCTAAGACACCATCTATGCTTTCGCCCTCATTTGCTTACTGAATAGGAATAAAATTCATATATTGATAATTTCACCCAAGTATTAATGCAAAGCCAGCATTTGCGTACAAACTCGCCTGCATAATGAACTATTTTTTTTCTTTTGAAACTATGAAAAGTAATACTTAAAACTCCGTAACACAATAAGTAATTTGAACATGTGATTGTTCGTTGGTTGTAACTAATTGGTTACGTCATAAAATATGTAATCCTCTTACTTTCACACATCTTAGCAGGGAGGAAAAAATGTGCAACGTGACAAGGAAGCAGTCACTCTGACGTTCAACGGCTCAAGCAGATGCTCTGTTATGCTCGGAAATAGCACATACTTAATGACTTTAAAGTAAGTGAAATATTCAGGCAGATTCTTGTGGATTTCAAGTCTGGCTGCCACTCAGGGCTCAGGTCCCTGCTATGCAAACAATATTAGCCTTGCCACTTGAACTAGGATGGAAATTATAACATGTAAAATGAACACATTCTCAACTATGTTAAGAAGCATTCTCAACGACAGAATGTAATTTGGTGATATAATTTCTTCACCTTTGCTTCACAGGTCAAGGACCTTGAACAGCAGGCAGAACTGGTGCTGAGGATTTTCTTAAGGGGTTTGCAGGGGGAGACCTGCTGAAGAACCCCTGAAGATGTCAGAGTAGGAACTGGAGCTATAGTTAGAGTGTGCTCCAGGAGGCCAGAGCAGTGTTCAAAACTCCCATTGTTCTAGGCGCATTTTGCGACAGGCAATTTCATTAGCGCGAGCAGTTTCCGAGCTCTGGGCACAGTACTGCGCGTAAAATTTCAGATTACAACTGCAGAGTGGAAGGAAAGGAGGACCTTTTTCTGCCTCCCCACTTCCGGCTACTCTCTGAAGACTGGAGAAGAGACCCTCTTAAGAATATCAGGGGGTGGGGGCACTGGCAGAGGAAGAGGAGTACAGAGGGAGTGCACTGCCCCCGGAAGAGCGATCCCGGTGGGGTGCCATCGTGGTTGTCCCCCGCCCATGTTGGGTGCCACGCCTCTGCAGGCAGCAGGTCCCACCCCCCAGGATGCACACCACACCTCTCCAGGCGGCATGCCCCACCCCAGGATGTGCGCCCCGCCCCTGCGGGCAGTGCACCACACCACACCCCCAGGACATGTGCCAGCCCCTCCCCCGTCTGCTCTCTGCCCCCTGGTGCCAGAGCATGAAGCTCCACCACTGGGTGGGGGAAGGACTAGACCATGTGAAAAATGAACATAATATTTTAGCTGCAGTTTATTCATTTTCAGCTTTGTATTCTTGTTATTAAAAAAAAAGTGCAGGTTGTTGTGCCCATAACCTGGGTTTAAGGTGCCATTTAACTCCTAGCTTTCATATCTCAGTTTCTAACACTGGGCCAGAATATATAAAGTATTATTCTTGAGTCTCCCAGTTGTTGGAAACAACATAGTCTGCACTCATTGTTCCTTATTCTATTTTCCCCTTCTTGGTACCTTCCCTGAACTCACTGTGGTATGGACCTTGGCATGTTGCCTGACTTTGCCTCTGAATCTTGTTTTGGACATAGACTGATTTTCTGGGCTTGACCTTAAGTTTGTTTGGAATATGCTGCACCTGCCACCCTGCCCTCATTTGTGAGTGTTTGGTAAGAGGCTTATATCTCCTAGGACTGGGACCCTAGCCCTAGAGGACACCTGCTGGAGCCCACATTGGTCCTACTGACAATGGGGCACTGCCATTGGTTGGGCTGGGGCATAGGAGGCTTCAACAGTAGCGGGGGGGGGGGGAAGAGATCTTACATCAGTAAGATCTCCAACATTTGAGTCATGTCTCCAACATCAGAGAGGGATGTCCAATATATCCAATGACCCCACACAATGCTCTTCCGGGGGCCTTAGCATTGACCGTTAATATCTCATCTTGTAATCACACACATAGAGGAGGGAGTGGAAGAATGGTCAATAGCCACAAGGCAGTGTTGTCAGCAATCCCCGGAAGAGATAAGTGTTACAATTACATGTTCATAGCGCAACCTTTGTTCATAAAGGAATAATCACTGCAAGTTAAAAACACATAATTCTCCCCAAATTTTGCATTCTCCTTTACCAACACTAATTAAGACTATAGCAAGAGTCCTGTTTAATCTAGCATTTTTTCCCTCAAAGATGCCTACAGGAAGCTCATAAGCAAGACATGAGCACATTAATTTATTTAGCCTATCACATAATATATTTAAATTTTTATTCATCTCTCTGGTAAGCAACTGGTGAAGCTTGCAAATACTTTCACCAATGCCTAAATGAAGAATGATGACCTCATTAGAAACATTCAGTGTGGCCGGCGCATTCCATGTGGCTGGTGCCGAGGTGTGCCTTGTAAATTGTGGGGAGTGGAGGGCTGAATCAAGCCCATAAAATCATGCGTGCAGACTTCTCCTCAGAAAAGTAAATTGTAAAAGTGGCATGTCCAGTGACTGCAAATGTTAATATTTGAAATTGCCCAGACTGAAGGACTTAAGAGTTAGTGTGTGCTCATGAAGTCAGGGGAAAAGATTTCATAATGATTATATCCTACTATTGGACAGTGAATGAGAAGGAGAGGAAGAGAGAAGCATTTTTTCACAACTGAGTTTTCAAAACTATTATGCCATTCCAAGTTCAGCTTGACTTGACCAAGCTTTGTCCTGGTGGAACAATGAGCTTAGCAGCCTTTGGCTGCAGTCGAAAGACATTTAATCTAGTGACCTCTTTGATGCAACTTATCCTGGAACAAATGATTTCATGCTTGCTGCTTTTGTAGGTAGGCAGTAAACCACTCAGGGGTGGAAGAATGATTAGGAACTTGGCACTTCTTGTAATTGACTCAGGAAAACCTCAAGGTCTATCTGTGTAATAGGTAAGATGCTCATACTCTCAATTTTATAAAAGGTTACATATAAATAGAAAGTATGTAACTAGTGGGTACATTGTCCTACAATAACATCAATAACCAAGTACTTACAAGCCAGAGGTTGCCAAGGGTAAGCAACTTAAATGAAGGAGAACTCAGATCCATGTTCCATTCGCCACTTCATAGCAATTATGAGTTCATGTTGCAGCAGTGGTTAGGGAATGGTCTGATAATAATTGTAGTGCAAGCCCAGAAGGGTAGAATTTAAACAAGCATTGTCCTTCTAAAGTTCAGAACCTAAACCCCAAAGAAATTACCAGGTAGGAACAGAGAGGTTGGAAAACTTTTGTTAATCATGCCTTTGGCAAAAAAAAAAATCTGAATGTGGTTACAACATTACTGCTGCTATAATAGGGGAATGCTTCTGGTAAAGTAGTATCAGGAAGGCTGAAAGGAAGTGTGAAATTTGGCAGCTTCTCATGGCATGTTACAAAAGTCAGTAGTAATATGTTTAAGATCAAGTTGCGACCGTGGTTGGCGTTTTCCAATTAAGGTCAGTCCAGGCCTGCTCACCATTTATGTTTCACTTAACGAAATCAAGGACTTAAATGAATATAGTCTGAATCCCTAGAGACCCACTGCCAATCAGTATAGACAAGAGTGAGCTAGGTAATCTGAGCTGCAGGAAAGTGGAAATTCCCTTGAATTTCTATATGCCAACCAACCACCACTGCCAGCCCATGTAGGCAATACAGGTCTAGGTGAACCAAGGTTCTGACTCATTAGTAAGGCAGCTTCCTTTGTTTCTATGAGCAAAGTCTAATTTAACATTCCTTCCAGTAGCACCTTAGAGATCAACTAAGTTTGTCATTGCTCATACCAATGACAAACTTAGTTGGTCTCTAAGGTGCTACTGGAAGGAATTTTTTTATTTTGTTTCGACTACGTCAGACCAACACGGCTACCTACCCGTAATTTAACACTGTTCTGAGTACTCTACAGAGCAGGGCCTGTATACCAGCACAATCATTGATGAGTTTTCTCATGTGAAATTTGCACTATACTAGCTCCTGACATAGACCTTCTTTTAAAGTGTCATTTCCTTGTTCAGGAGAGGTTGGCCAGGCTTCTCTTGTCACTGGTGAACCCTCCTCATTGCTACTGTGGATGTTCCCTCCCCATTCTCAAATGCAAGTTTTTTTTGTTTGGGGAAGGGAGGTTCTGACAGGGAAAATGTTCTCAATGAAAACTATTTTTTTTAAAAAATCCCCAAAGCTCCCAATTATTTTTAAGGCAAGCCCATCTTATAAAATAAAACAAATTCATAAGATGAAGCCTGCAATCCAAAGAGCACTTTGTTCAAAATAGGTGGCACAGTAGAAGCATTGTTAAAACACCCAAAGGTCAGTCATGTGCAGGTCTCCTTTGAAACAATAAATGTAGAGATTTTATCTACTTCCTTTGAGCGTAAACGGAGTTTGGCATCGTAATGATAGCGTAAATCATTTCTTGTGCTGGAGAAGACAAAAAGATGTGCATTATCCTGTGGAATATTTAGCTTTGTAACATCCAAACATACCGTTTGTGTTCAGGGATCCATTTTGGGAATTACTGACCTAGATGTTGAGTTTCACGTGTACAGTAAAAATTGGATTATGCTCCATTGCTACTAATAGCAGATTTCATCTGATTTCCATGACAGTAGAAGCAAGATCCAACACAGCAAATATCAGTACAACTTCTCTTACACTCACCTTAACAAGTAATGTCCAAACAGGAAACCTGGCATAGCAATTATTCCACCGACTTTTGCTTTGGGACTCAAGATAGTGAAGTCTCTCTCCCCAGGTTAATTCAGTGAACAAACACCCAAGCTAAACACCATTTATTATACACTGACCTTGAAGCTGGCGCCCTTTGAACAAATCTTTTGTTTTGCTTGGATGAGCTCTGGCACTGTTATCACATTTGGGTTGCTCATATCTGAAGGGAGAACGGGAAGAAGAAAAGACAACAAGGTAAAGTCAATTTAATTTGCAAAATCTATCACATCAAAAATGATGTAGTCACACTGAAGTTTGGCAGAGTGCTTGGACTCAGGCGTTCCTCTAAAACTGCAGCCACACATCTGCACAAATGCCAAATAAAGCACATGCTATAAAACCATTAATTAAGACTCGTGCCATTCCCTGAGATAAGCACTGCTGAGAAATTTCGGGGGGGGGGGGACTTTTCAAAAAATGGGTCTAGGAAATGCTTGTGCCTGATCTAACAAGACTGTATAGCAGTTTCCTCTCTCTTAGGCAAATCTCTGGTACAACCATTTTCCCTTGTGCATCTATAAGAAACTGAGCTCGCAGTGTGCTATGAATCTGCTGCTACCAATCCTGCTATGGCTTATTTTATGACTACGTCTTAAAATAGGAGAAACAGGGTATCTCCCATTTGAAATGGCCCTTTCTTCTTCTGTTTAAGGCGAGTTTACATGCCCAGTTCATTCACAATTCTCAACAAGCCCCTTGCTGAGGCTTTGATACAAACACACTCTTTTTGTGGTCTTTAGAGTGTCCCAAAATCCTTTGTTGGCTGCTATTCTGGAATTTATTTCATTAGTTTTCTATAGATAACTTTTAAACAGTGGGCAGGGGGGTTGTTGTGTTGCTTGTTATTATATTATTATGCACTTTTGTGTTTTTATACTGTAAACCTCTCTGTGATGCTCGGATGAAGGGTGGTATATAAATTTAATAAATGTTAATGATAATAATTGAGATTTTGCTAAAATATAAGCCTTCTATCTTTACAGGCATATATGGCCATGCAAAGGAAAGGCAGATACCCAGAATCTGGAACTCTACCGCTGTATTTTATTGTGGGATTTAATTTGTATCACTCACAGATAAAAGCTGAGATAGAACAGTTTGAAATATGCTTTCTATGGTTCTGCGTTATGCATCTTTTTCACCTGACGAGCTCAAGGAATCATAAGAAATTCATGAGCAATGAAAGGAAATGGGAATTTAAGCCAGCCATTGGCTGTGATTTGGGTGTCAGTGTTACAGCTGTTTCACTTGCAGTTGCTGTGAGATTTACTTCTCCTTTAAAAATGTCAGTGTTGAGAAATTTAGATTTGCAAAGAAAATGACAGATGCTTTAATCCTCAACTGATTATTAATTATCTGGAGGGAAAGTCTGCTGTTAAACTAACACCAACTATATGGTGATGGAATTACAATGGATTGATGGTTCTTATGAGCTACACTGATGGAGAAAGGAGTTTGAATATACCTCAGGTGCTTGAAAACCACTGTCAAATAATACTCAGATTTATCTGTGATGTACTTTCTTTGAAGATTCCCTCCAATTTTCAAGAGGAATGTAACTGAATGATATCTGTGAAAGGTGAGTGAAAAATGAACTATGGATTCAGACGGGCACTTTTTCCTGTTGTGTAGTGACTGTGGTGTATATTTACCACAAGATGGATTCAAAATGGAGCTGTCTTTCTAGAAAAGTCCGATTGTATGATGGACTCCTCCTAGGCAAAGATTTTGTAGACTGATGTGTCAATATAAAGGTTTGGGGTGTTTGTGTTCGTGCTTGGCTTTGTTACATTTCCTGTGCTATTGAACTCAATAATATAAAGAACCTGGTGCTTGAACATGATTGATCTGGTTTCTCCATTGTTTGATTTGGTACCGCCCAGGCAATTCAGCTTTTTACCCAGTCACGGTAGAGAGTGTAGTTTTCCCACTACACTCAAATTGAAAACTCCTTTCAAAGCCATCGTAACAAATCATAGAGTGCTTGGGCGCCATGCTAGCCATGAGAAAAATGACTGGTTGGAATGAAATAGTCCCCGCCTTCATTGTTTAATTTATCTTCTCATTGTCAGTGAGAAACTAGCCATTTCTGAAACTGGCCTGTAGCCCATCAGATACAGATTGCTCCAGGAAGGTGCAATGCAATTTCATGCTCAGATGAGTGTGTGTCCTGTGGGTGAAAAAGACACCTTTAGAGTACGGAGAGCAGAAGCTGTTTTGATGGCAAGCTTTCGATGGAGTGGATGGTAATTGCTGATACATGACCTCTTTTAACCAGCCAAGGAAAGAATGAAAGAGAAATCTTTGAACTAGGTGCACTAATGTAGCATCTGGCAATTGGCCTGAATGCAGATTAATCTGATACCCCATCCTGCATTCTTCCCTTCTCTTTCTCTCTCTGCCTCCAGATTCCCCACTGCAACTGGCATTTCATGCTTAGACTTTGTGCTCTCTTGTTTTATTTTTTACCAAGTCCAGATTTGTGAAGGATTGTACTCAGCAACTGCCTATGTCTTATACAAAATAGCACACTGTTGGCAAATAAATCAGTTTGCTAGAAAAGGAGAGAGCGGCGCACATTATATTTATTTATTATAAACCCCACTATTTCTTCTACCTAGGAGCTTAGATTGGCACACATACGGCTCCCATCCAAGCAATGCTCGGGCCTGCTTAGCATCTGCTATTGAGCCCCATCCTGCACCTTCAGATCCCTCTATGCATTCTCTTTGTGAATAGGGGTAATGGTGGCTGCACCAGCAGTTGCACGAAGAGTACAAACTGCAATATTTATTACAGTAGTTCTCCCAACCTGGAGGGCTGAAGATGGTATTTTTTTAGAAACTAAAGCTGATATAATCAAAATTCAGACAGTGCATAGGCTACACAAGACATAAAGGTAAAGGGACCCCTGACCATTAGGTCCAGTCATGACCGACTCTGGGGTTGCGCACTCATCTCGCATTATTGGCTGAGGGAGCCAGCGTACAGCTTCCAGGTCATGTGGCCAGCCTAACAAAGCCGCTTCTGGCGAACCAGAGCAGCACATGGAAACGCTGTTTACCTTCCTGCTGTAGCGGTTCCTATTTATCTACTTGCATTTTGACGTGCTTTCGAACTGCTAGGTTGGCAGGAGCTGGGACCAAGCAACGGGAGCTCACCCCGTCACAGGGATTCAAACTGCTGACCTTCTGATCAGCAAGCCCTAGGCTCAGTGGTTTAACCCACAGCGCCACCTGGGTCCCCTACACAAGACATACATCCCATGAAGATATGTGAGGGGGAGAGGAGGCCTAGAAAATGAAAAGAGGGATAGCAGAGCTACCTTTTAAATTCAAAGTTCACAGGGTTGCCATACGTCTGGAATTTCCCAGAATACGGCAGTCGTAAATATGGCAACCCTAATGTTGGCAATCCTATGACCCATGGGAGGGTGTCCGAGGGCCCACACAGGCTACATTGGCTCTCCCTCTCTTGACAATGGAAACATCCATGTCCCAGACCCTACCAGTTTCAGAGCTTCAAAGGGCTGCTGCTCAGCCATGAGATAAAATTCCAGAAGGGTTGTCATATAATCGGTTTCAACAAAGCCGCCGAAGCGTTTTGTTACCTCAAAGCTTTCAAAAAATAGTTTTGAGGTACACAGGACTCTTCATATTTCAGTCATGAGTGTAGGCTTTCGTTTGCAGGAAGAAATGACAACTTTCAGGGGGGAAACTGCTTTATCTCAAGTCAGACCATTGGGCCCCTCTAGCTCTGTAGGGACTACAATGATGGGCAGCAATTTTCCAGGGATATTTCTGCAGCCCTTTCTGGTGATGGCAGGAACGGAACTTGGGAGTCTTTTGCATCCAAAGCATGTGCTCTACCAAGCAGCAATAAAGTCCTCCTCCGACTGAGAGTTTGAAATTCATTTTGAACAATGAATGCCTATTCTGGCCTTCTAAAGCTGGTTCTCTCGAAAACATTGTTTTGTATAGGAAGAAGAAAAAGATCGGCCTTTTAAACCACTTGTGCTTGCATCAAGTGAAACATGCTGCCTTGGCTCTTGGTGGGCTTCCATACAAGCATTCCTAAAGAAGCCCAAGCCCACATTGTTTCCCTTGGAAAGCGATACTTTGCTTGCCTGCATCTGCTAAACATGGCCCACAACTCTTCCCCGCATTTCTGGCTCTGCTGAAATTCATGAACTTCAACTTACTATTTAACAACATGTTAAAAATACATTTCTTCTTTCTACTGCTTCCAGCACTGTTGCTCCATTGAAGTTAATCATGTGAAAATGGTCTGAGGGGACTGTTTCTGGGAAATAATGGCAATGTTTCTGAGGTTATATTTCTTTTTCTTACAGGGATCCTGGCAGGTCTGATTTTTCTTTCCTTTACTACCAGACAGCAAGTGATTGCATTTTCTCATATATATGCCACATTTTGCTACCCAAAGTGCTTGGTAATCTTATTTTATCATTTACAGGCCACTTTTTTCCTACTCAGATTGCTTTACAATCTTGTAGCTTCTTGCATTAACCCTGTGAGGTTCGCGAATGTTGTTTTAATTTCACAGTAGGGGACTGAAGTTGAGAGATGGCGACTGGCCCTAGGCCATACAGAGTCCATAAGTAAGCTGAGATTTTTACTAATGTCCAAGCATAGACTTGCATTGCCACAGCACAAGGGTCTGACATTCATATATGTGCTGGGAGGGCCTCACGTTATTACATTATTGCAATATCAAGATGTAATCACAGCTGCCACTTTTCCATTTGAAGTAAGAGGGAAATCAATGAAAATGGTGGTAATTAATGAAGGAGATCAACGAAAAGAATGATGCTGCAATCAGAATCCACAGTTGGGCAATAAGAATGCAATTTACATTGTACCAAAGTCAGCAACAATTTTCCCATTGTTTTTAATGGAACGTGATTGTTAACCTCAGTCTTCACCTCTTACCAATCAAGGCATTGTTAGTGCAATCAAAATTATATACACACATATTACACACACACTTTTATGTTGCATTTCAACGTTTTTCAAAAGTATGGACTGCAAGGTTAAGATTTAGTTTAGGGTGAAAAACTGAATGCACCAATTAAATTTGGAATCATCATATTTTGAATGTGTATTGAATTGTTATGATGCTGTTTTGTAGTAGATTGTTTTGTCTATATTGTGTGATGTTACTGTCACTTTAACTGTGCAATTCTATGTATGTAGGATAGCTGTGGGACATGGGTCGTGCTGTGGTCTAAACCACAGAGCCTAGGGCTTGCCAATCAGAAGGTTGGCGGTTTGAATCCCCGCGACGGGGTGAGCTCCTGTTGCTCGGTCCCAGCTCCTGCCAACCTAGCAGTTCGAAAGCACGTCAAAGTGCAAGTAAATAGGTACTGCTCTGGTGGGAAGGTAAATGGCGTTTCCACGCGCTGCTCTGGTTTGCCAGAAGTGGCTTAGTCATGCTGGCCACATGACATGGAAGCTGTCTGTGGACAAACGTCGGCTCCCTCGGCCAATAAAGCGTGATGAGCGCCGCAACCCCAGAGTTGTCCACGACTGGACTTAATGGTCAGGGGTCCCTTTACCTTTACCTATGTAGGATAGCAGCATAAGAATGCCTCTTGACATTTTATTGTAAGGCAATTAAATTGGCAGTTGTATGAACATTATAGTTGTTTAACATGATTGCTTCTCAATATAGCATGCTACACATGGGTTCTCATAAATGTGTGTCATATGATCTGCCATACTATTCACAATCTTATCTCCCCTTCCCCACTCTGTTCCCTAGGAAACAGGACAAGGAATAAATGCCAACGATCATCTCCCTCCAAAATCCCTTACCTAGTTGATGTACCAGGTATGGGGCGTCCTGTATCGACAAGAACACACCAGCAGTAACCCGTGGAAGGGTGACATTGCACGGGCTTGTAAAGGCCACCACTGGCACACTCTGGAATGAACACATTGTCTTTCTGAGGTTGTTTAGCTTCTTCTAATGCTGACTGAAGTTCTTGGTCACATGATGCCGCTGCTGGAAAGAAAAGAGCAATAAAGCTATGGAATCATCTATAGACTGATCAAGTAGCTGGTAGATTAGCCAAGCAGCCAAAGTATAATAGAGTTTGGAGGTATGGCACCTGTCACATGAACCTCCACTGGCAGTTTGATAAGGTGAGCTCAGTCAAAAGTCTTCCTTCATTTATTTAAAATATTTGCACACCGCCTTTCATTAAAACAATTGCAAGGCATTTCACAATAATGCAATTACGCTTCAGGTAACAAGCTCCACTATCCCGGAGGTAGATGCTCCTGGTAGTGAACTTTGCCCCAGGAGGCGAGTGGAAGTTGCATGCTGGTAGCAAGCAGCAGGAGGCCCCATTAGCAAAACTGAGTCTTGGGTTAAGAATGGTTTCGGGTTAAGAACAGACCTCCGGAACGGATTAAGTTCGTAACCGGAGGTACCACTGTAAATGTGATTCTGCACAAGTCTGCTTAGAAATATGCCCTGCCTAGTTCAATAGGACTTACTCCCAGTTAAGTGGGTATAGGCTTGCAACCTAAAGGCCTTTCCAGTTGTGGCTCACCACCTGCAGAACACTCTCCCCAGTGAGGTCTGCCTGGAAACTTCACGGACATCTTTTTGGCCCCGGGTAAAATATGTTTCCCTTCCCCAGCCCTCTGATGGGCTGAGTTGGTTACATTGTATTGTTAATGGGCTGCCAAAGCTTTATGTCGCTGTTGCAAAGGGTTCTTTTGAATTATAAAGAGTTTAATGCTTTATTTGCTGCCTTCCCTTCCTTTGGGAGGAAGAGCAGGATATACATTAAATAAATAAATGGGACTTTTCTCCTTTCTTTTTCTTTTATGGTAGAATGCAATTCTCTTCTTGTTTTAAAATGTAAGTCGCTTGGAGAACTTCTTAGGTAGCAAGTGACCAATGTCATCATAATCATAATCATAATAATGCAGAAAATTACAAGGGCACCTGTACCCACCTTTAACATATCCAACTGCTATACACATATTTCCTCTCAGTTGTCTAATCCCAGCAACAAGCACACAACAAACATTACCAATAACATCCCTTTGCTGATAATTCTCCTTTTTGCATTAATATAATGAGCCACGAATGGACAATTTGAAAAGGCTACTTTCCAGAGCTTTAATTAAGCTTTGACATTCAATGCAGTCGCTCCACAGAAACCCAGTAACAAACACCAGTGACTAAAAAATAAACAAAAACAAAACCAAGTCCTGCAAAGTGAGATATGTCACCCACTGTGAAGTAATGTACTTTAAGCAAGTTCAGCATTTAAGAAAAATAAAAATTCCCTTTAGGCTTCTTAGGAGAAAGTGGTGGTTAAATTTGGTTCACAAATATCACAAAACTGTAGTTCTTCACTGTGACCCTTCCATTTCAAGTAATTTCGGCTTAGCATACTAAACTTCCCAAGCTTGACTTAAAGCAAATGCTCAACTATGCAAAGTAAGAAAATGGTTGGTGTATATCTCAGAAGACAGATATTCTTAAAGGATGGTTAGTTCTAAGATTTGACTCACAAACAGCCTTACTTCCAGGGAAGGCTGGTCCATTAGCATCAATGGGGCACTGCCCCACCAACCTCATCCTGTTCTACCTGCTTTCCTTCTTATAACCAGTTGAGGGCATGGCTGTCAGCTTCCCCTTCCTTAGTCTCACTGCTGCCTTGCTAGAACTCAGAGGAGGATGGGGACACAACTATAATTAGTTGGCTTCACACATCAATGGTCCTTGCTATATTTTTCCTTGGTCATCCCACCTTCTGCCCTACCAGGCCCAGTGGGAATCAGCTGCCACTGGCTACTTGGGTTCCATTGCCCCCCGAGAGTTCGCACATGCTGCAGGCAGCAGGGAGCGTACAAGCTGCAGCAGGCAGAATTCTTCTGTCAGGTTCCAAACAATGTCTTCAGGTTTCACCAGCCATGAAAGGTTGGTTCATAAGACTTGGCTTTTAGCAATGATGGTGAAATATATTGCATTTGTGCATATACACCAGAGGTGGGAACAGGCCGAGGGGACAAATATGGACTCCAAACCTCTCTCTCTGGCTCTCAGAACTCTCCTGTCACCAGCCGAGGTTTGTACCATGAAAGTTTTTTTGCCTGCTTCACACCCTCCTTGAATGTTTTTGCTCAGTTGGATATGTCCTCTGATAGGCCCTCTTGCTTGCCTGGATAGAGAGGGATGCATAAGTGGGTGTAGAAACTAGCCTACAGTATACAGGTCACGTTTACATTCTTTGTGTTGCCCATTTTTGGCCTCTGGCTTTGCCCACCACTGGCATGTTGCCCAGAAGGGAATATAACCCTCTGGCTGAAAAGGGTTGATTACCCCTGGTGTACATAATGGAAAGTGACATTAAAAACCTTCCCATAAATCTTTGTTCTCCATATATTTGTAAGGCATTATAAAATAGAGATTACACCCCCATCATTCTGCCCGGACACTGAGGTCCAGTGCTGAGGGCCTTCTGGCGGTTCCCTCGTTGCAAGAAGCCAAGTTACAGGGAAACCAGGCAGAGGGCCTTCTCGGTAGTCCTGCCCACCCTGTGGAATGCCCTCCCATCAGATGTCAAAGAGAAAAACAACTACCAGATTTTTAGAAGACATCTGAAGGCAGCCTTGTTTAGGGAGGCTTTTAATGTTTAATAGATTATTGTATTTTATTTTTCTGTTGGAGGCCGCCCAGAGTGGCTGGGGAAACCCAGCCAGATGGGCAGGGTATAAATAATAAATTGTTGTTGTTGTTGTTGTTGTTGTTGTTGTTGTTGTTGTTATTATTACAAGCTTGAGTCCCTTTTGCTGCTCTCCTAAAAAGGCTATGGATTGGATTCTAAAGTATATGTTGATTTATGTACAAAGTTCAAAGTACATAACTGCAAAAATGCACACAAAAGTTAAGATTTCCTATTCTTCCTTCTCCTGTACCCCCTAAAGTCTCTCTGGGGGGTGTCAAGAAACCGGTTCCCTTGAATGGTGTAGGATGGAGTCACAAGGGGTCATATGAACAGAGAATTGACTGAAATTGCATGTACCTCTTTATTGGAAATAATTTCATTTCAAGCCTGGATGGATACTGTACTTTCTTATGTTGACTATTGTGAATCAAAACATGAGAATCAGAGAACCAGGAGCTTTTATGTGTTTTAACTTGTAGAGAATGCTTAATGTACAGCTGCTTGTTGGAAATTTAGCACTCTTGGAATTTAGGTACATTCTTGTGGCCTAACAAAATTCTCAGGGCTAGCCTACCTTCATTTGCATATGCCTTCTAGCTCAGCTGAGTAAAAGAAGCTGCATCTAGCAGATGCAATCATTTAGCTCTGCGGTTTCCTATGGGACTATCATGCTGTTTATAGGAGTTGGCCTTTTGGAAGTGCATTTTGAAGCAAATGCACACTAGAAACGGAATACTCCAAACACATGTTTACTTCTGGTTCATCAGGAATGCAATCACAATCTTATCTTCCTGTAACATCTCGCCATATCTATATTTAGCACAGTTTTGAATTAGGTTAAATTAAAAAACAAAACAAAAAACAGACTCAGTATAAACTTCTTCTATACCGTGTCATCAGAAATTTGCCACTTAAGCCACAATCATTGAAAGTAAATTAGATTAACTTTTACCAGAGCTACGCAACCTGCTCACACAACTCTGGGAATGTTAAAGTCTCTCTTTTCTTTTCCACTTGTCTGTCACCCTTAATTTCAGCAGATTTTTTTTAAAAAGAAAAGTGACTTTATTGAAGTAAGCATTAGAAAACTGTATTTTTTTCATGAGAGCACCTGCCTTTATGAAAGGTTCTTCATCTAGATTAAAGTTCACCACAGCATTTCTTAAGTCCTCTCCATGAACTGTCACTGTATTTATAAAACATGATTAACATTAAATGAATGAATATATTAGTATGGTTTATTCTTTTACAGGTTTGGTTCTACTATTTTGTATGTACCATTTTGTACACACACACACACACACACAGAGAGAGAGAGAGAGAGAGAGAGAGAGAGAGAGAGAGAGAGAGAGAGAGAGCAAAATGTAATGTAAGTGAACACTCACCAGGGCTCAGTCCCCAGAAACTCTTTTCAGTTTTCGACTTGGTTTTAGAATATGCGAGTTACAGAAGCTAACACCACTGAGCACTCACAGAGTGCCTTTCCCCTGTGCCCAGAAAGCACAGATTTTCTAAAATAGGTCCCTTTCTAAAAAGACCTATTTTAGACTATATGGAAAGTGTTACCGAAAGTACAAGTGTAAAGAATAATGCCCGCCTCCTTCCCTCAATATACTCCAGACTGTGGACCTTTTGAGTTGAGTTTTCCTCGTGAAACCCTGTAAAGAAAAACTTTGCAAAGAAAACCCTGTAAAGAAAATCTAAAGCAGAAAAAAGTACAGTATTAAGATTATCAGTGTGTATAATTGTTGAGCTGTCTTAACGTGGTTACGTTAATAACTTACCCTGTCTGGTTTGGTTTATTTTTTAATTGATATTTTCAAAAAAGTTTAATGAGCTAAAGTCATAAAACAGAGCAGCTAAAACGGTAACATCCTCAGCCAATATAAAATCAAACCAATATGATATAAACTGACCCAGCAACTGGGCCAGTACTAAAACTCCACAATGGCCTGTGCATGTGTATTGCATTTATGTGTTTATTTTTATATCTCTTTTGCTGGCGATGAAAGCTGGCTCAGAAATTCTGGCAGCAGCCCTATCTCAAAGAGGAGGACATTCCATAAATGGGATGCCAGTGCAGAGAATGAATATATAAATACACACACATCTATATTATCTATTTCTATGTAATAGTAAATGAATCGCAGCTGCACAGACTTACAATTTCAAATTTATGAAAGAACAGCACTCTCTCCATTGATAATATGTTTCATTTTCAAGTGTTATTAGAGCTTAAAAGATGGATTATTTATTTATTTATTTATTTTGCACGGTCTCTATATGCTGTTAAAAATGTGGCTGTCCTTGCAGTGTTACTCATACTTACCCAAGAGAAAGCCTGAATGAACATAGTTGGACTTACTTCTGCCTAAAGGTGCACCGAATTCTTAGAGGACAATTGTTTGAAACAAATATTACCCGAACTTAAACCCTCACAGAAGCTTTGGCATTGACAGAATTGGCTTTGTTTTCTAAAGCATGCCACATCAAGCAACTGCTGAAGCAAGCCTTGTATTTACTAAGAATGCATGAAAATCACCATCTATTGATGCTGACAACATCTACTGATATTTAACACCAAGCAGGAAATATAAATGAGAAAATGAGTTTCCCTTTAGAAGCCACACTGTCCAGACAAGGAACGTGACTTTGTGTGGAACTTGTCATTGTGTTGTTGGCCATAAGGATGACCATAACTGATGGTTAGGAAATCGACTTCCGAAGATCTTTCCTTTAAAGTAGATCTATACAGAAGTTATAGGGACCCAGGTGGCGCTGTGGTTAAACTACTGAGCCTAGGGCTTGCCGATCAGAAGGTTGGCGGTTCGAATCCCTGTGAGCTCCCGTTGCTTGGTCCCAGCTCCTGCCAACCTAGCAGTTCGAAAGCACGTCAAAATGCAAGTAGATAAATGCAAGTAGATAAACGTCGTTTCCATGTGCTGCTCTGGTTTGCCAGAAGTTGCTTTGTCATGCTGGCCACATGACCTGGAAGCTATACGCCGGCTCCCTCAGCCAATAATGCGCGCAACCCCAGAGTCGGTCACGACTGGACCTAATGGTCAGGGGTCCCTTTACCTTTACCTTTATACAGAAGTTAATATACAGTGGTACCTCGGGTTACAAACACCTTGGGTTACAAACACTTCGGGTTACAGATTCTGCTAACCCGGGAGTAGTACCTCAGGTTAAGAACTTCGCCCCGGGATGAGAACAGAAATCGCACGGCAGCAGTGGGAGGCCCTATTAGCTAAAGTGCTACCTCAGGTGAAGAATGGCTTCAGGTGAAGAACAGACCTCCGGAACGAACTAAGTTCGTAACCAGAGGTACCACTGTACATTCACTGCTTTATCATTCAGGCTTCCAGTTGCATAGACAAGCCTCCACATGTTCAACCCAAAACACATAGATCCCATCTCCAGACTTTCCAACCAATACGGAAAGATCTAGGGGTGGAGCTGGTGGGAATGATAAAGTGTGGTGGGGCAGTGTATGCATTTGTGTGCTGTCCCCCCCCCCCAATCTCGCATTCTTGGAACACATGAAGGGTAACTTCTGTACAGTGTTGGGTAGAGGATTGTCAATCAGCTGCTTGTGATTAAAATTGAGCTGAATTCTGTGGTAGAAGTGAATGCAAATATTTGGGGTTTCTCTTGATCATTTCAATTGGTCATTCTGACCGAGTAACTATTTAGATTTATGGCCACAAGGTTGAGAAATCTGGCCTTAGTTACTTTACACAGAAGTGCCAAGAAGCATCAACTGCAGTGGGCTCTGCTGTAACACTTCCGTCACTCTGCACAACTAACGTTTCTGGTACAGCTCAATATTATTTTCAGATGCCTTGCAGATGAGACGCTTTCAATTCTAGAAGACGGCATTCTGCATAAAACTAATCTAACCAGAAGTTACAAGTGCCTTCTGCATAACTCTTCTGGACAAGCAGCTGTTCACAGAGTTAGACTCTTGCAATTTTTTAAAAATATATTATTTAATTAAAAAAAACATTTTAAGAATTCAGACTTTTAAAAAAATCTGCTTGAATGTTCCATTTTCAAGGATTATACATGATATGTTTCAAGTCCAAAGTCCACGTTTTTCCATGTTTAAATTGATTTTAGATATATAACTAATAAGCAAGTTGTTATTGAAGTGAGGGCATGTCAGAAGGAAAATGAATTGCTATCTGTTTATATATATATTAGTAAAACTTTGTATCAATGTAACTGCGTAATTATGGTGCTGGAGGAGACTCTTGAGAGTCCCATGGACTGCAAGAAGATCAAACCTATCCATTCTTAAGGAAATCAGCCCTGAGTGCTCCCTGGAAGGACAGATCGTGAAGCTGAGGCTCCAATACTTTGGCCACCTCATGAGAAGAGAAGAATCCTTGGAAAAGACCCTGATGTTGGGAAAGATTGAGGGCACTAGGAGAAGGGGACGACAGAGGACAAGATGGTTGGACAGTGTTCTCGAAGCTACGAACATGAGTTTGACCAAACTACGGGAGGCAGTGCAAGACAGGAGTGCCTGGCGTGCTATGGTCCATGGGGTCACGAAGAGTCGGACACGACTAAACGACTAAACAACAACAACAACAACAACTGCGTAATGTTTTGTTTAACTTTTCTGTTGTTCTATTTTTGTACACAGCTTATAGTGATATTTTTATATATTTAGTGGTATAGAAATCAAATAATCAAAGGAAGTAGTGATGTCCACCAGCTTGGATGGCTTTAAAAGGAAATTGGACAAATGCATCACAGATAAGGCTACCAGCGGCTGCTAGTGTCAGAAGCAGTAACTCTCTGAATAACTGTTGATGGGAATCCCAAATGGGGAGGGAGTGCTTGTTGTGTTCATGTCCTGCTTATGGGCTTCCCAGAGACTTCTGGTGGGCTGATGTGAGAACAGGTGGTTTGGCCTGACCTCGCGGGGCTCCTCTTATGTTCTTAATGGTGTGGTGATACTGTAGAGCAGCAATGTCCAACCAGGCGACCGCGATCGACAGGTAGATCGGCAGAGCTCTCCAGGTCGATTGCAGGAGTTAAAGAAGAGATCGCCCGGTTTCTCCTGAGCGATCATGATGCGCCCCGCCCCAGGCCCTATATCCCAGGCCCTATACCCCAGTGCTGTTAAATGTTTTATCCCCTTCATCTGCAGCAGAGTGGGCGAAGAAGGGAGGGGTGCGAACTGTTGAGTGAGTGATTTAATGCAACCCTCCCCAAAACAGCTCAACAATTCTGGTCTCCTTCCCTTAAAAAAGCGCAACAACTATGGGCAATGACAATGGGTAGATCACTGCCAGTTTTATTATACTGGGAGTAGATCGAAGTCTCTATAGAGCTGGACGTGCCTGCTGTAGAGCATATCCACACTATACATTTCAAGCTCTTAGACCACTTTAAACAATCATGGGTTCCTTGCAAAGAATCCTGGGAGCTGTAGTTTGCTAAGGGTGCTGAGAGTTGTTAGGGAACTCCTTCCCATCAAGACGTTAAGGTGGCTTCACTTGTGGGCCTAGAGTGGTGGTCTAACATAATATAAATGAAATGGTGACCTCCATTATCAAAAGAAGTTTCTTCTGAGTCATGGTCAGGGGTGTAGCAAGTGGGGGCAATGGGGGCGGGGCACCCTGGGTTCCACTCTGGGGAGGGTGACACTTGGTGCCCCCCCCCACGAGCAAGCAGCCAGCCGCCGCCCGGTAAAAGCCTCGCTCGGCAGCTAGCTGCTCACTCACTCGCTCAGTGCACGCTCTGCTTCTCCCTGCTGGGGCAAAGGCAAGGGGCAGGCCAGGGAGGGGCGTCAGCGGCGGCCACTGATGTCCCTCCCTGGCCTGCCCCTTGCCCAGGAACAAGTAAAGCGCGTGCCGAGCCGGTGAGAGAGCAAGCTTTAAAGCGAGGGTTTTTAAAAAACCTCATTCCATGGCTTGCTCGCGGCTTGCCGGTGGCACCGCTCTGTGACCCTAATGCCGGGATCCTCCGCTTGCGGTTTCGCTCGTGGAGGATCCCGGGCGGCAGCATCCCCATACAGCACTGAGGCAGTTTGCTGGTAGCTCCGCTGTGTAGCTCGCATGTGCGAAGCTGCTGCCTATGGCACATGCATCGGGCGCGGCAACATCACACATGTGTGCTGCGTGGCGGTGCCCCGCCCCCGGGTGCACACCCATGGTGCTGCCCCGGGTGCTGGAACGCCTTCGTCTGCCCCTGGTCACGGTGGCTTTTGTTGGTGGCACTATTTATCAAGTCAGTTTTCAGCCTTTTCTTCAGGCTCAGGAAAAAAAAATGATTTCAGCCTTAGTTTGAAAGAACAAGTCAGTGCACCACCCTTCTGCTGGCCCTCTCTGCATAGGGATTTATTTACCCAAATCACACAGAATTGTCTTTCCTAAAGAAGCAGGGAAATTAATTTCAAAAAGCTGAAACCTCAACTGAAATGGGTGGCTGGTTCTGGCATCATACCCGGATCCAGAAATAAGGATGCTCCAGGAAGGCAAATGAGCCAATAAGAATACCATAGGATTATTTCCTTACAGCGCCAGCAATTTTTTTAAAAAATATACTTCCATGAAGTTTACTTTTCATATGTTTATAGTCAGCTCCAGTGGCTCAGCTTTTATTTTGGCTCCCGCAGCAAAGGCAGGCCCAGGGCTTGGCTCTGCCATAGGCCTGCGAGCAAAACAAGGGCGACATGAATGAAAAACACATCTCTACCCCACCTTTCCCTGGAACCATTGTGGGGAAAGAAAGAAACATTCTCCTACACTTTGGGCAATGTTCCACATAATCTATCAATTAAAAAGAACCCAACCCTCACACTTCCTCTTGAAGCAAGGAAAGTCTTTGTGGTGGCAGTGACTTTGGCCCGAATCCTGTGATGACATATACGGATGCAACTACTCTGAAAGGAATGTACCCCTATGACCAACAACATCCTTAAGCTTGAAAACTGTGTACCAGTATTTTCATATGTCCAAGGGGGCCCATGTCTCCCAGCCGCCTTCCCTTCCCTTGGAGCTCTCCCTCCGCTATGACATCTCTTTTTGTGTGTGCATTCATTTTTATTTCTGTTCAGGATGGCATCAGGGCGGTTACAGGCAATCATGCTTTCAATACTGCACCTGTAAAAGGCTTAGAGACGGCTTCATTTCCAATCGGTACATACCTTGTAATTTGCTGCTGCATTGCCGTCCTGTAACTTTCTATATAGCACAAATGCTCTGGAGTTTGTTCTCTTGTTCTGCTTTGGTGGCTCTGCGGAGCAAAAGTGCCCCTCCAGGTGGCAATAATGTGGTCCATCACTCTCACCTCAACAAGCCTTCCTCTTCCAACAGTCTCTCAAACAACTGAAGCCTCTTACAGCTAGCCTTGCCAGCAGGATCCCTGGTTCATTATATTATGGAGTTGTCTATTATATGGTGGAGGGTGGCAAGCTGGCTGGGAATTTTGGAATTCTCCAGCCTACTGCCTTTCTTGACCACTGGTTGATTGAGTGGTATCTTCATTATATACCACTTTCATATAAAACAAAGCATTCTTAAGACATTACAATTCAAAAAGAAACAATAAACTAAGCTGAAAACACTTCCCCCTTCTCTAGGAGCCTCCCCATCTAAAGGATGAAGCACCTTCCTCATTTTAGCATCTCCACAACATTTCTCAAACCAAAGCACTGTTCAGACTATCCTGGGGTGGTGGGGAGAATCATCTTTGCTCATGGCCATTGGCCCCACCCCTATCCCATGGGTTGAAAGTCTAAAAGAGCCTATGTTCTGTATATGAGTTGGATTTCTCTGGTTAACAACAACAACAACAACAACAACCATTTATACCCTACCCATCTGGCTGGGTTTCCCCAGCCACTCTGGGCAGCTCCCAACAGAATGTTAAAAATGCGACAAAACATCAAACATTAAAAACTTCCCTAAACAGGGGTGCCTTCATATGTCTTCTAAAGTCAGAGAGTTGCTTATTTCCTTGACATCTGATGGGAGGGTGTTCCACAGGGCGGGCACCACTACCGAGAAGACCCTCTGCCTGGTTCCCTGTAACCTCACTTCTCGCAATGAGGGAACTGCCAGAAGGCCCTCAGAGCTGGACCTTAGTGTCCGGGTTGAAAGATGGGGGAGGAGACGCTCCTTCAGGTATACTGGGCTGAGGCCATTTAGGGCTTTAAAGGTCAGCACCAACACTTTGAATTGTGCTCAGTAAATTCTAATCCAATGCACTTTGTAGCCTAGGCTATTTTAAACCTCACAAACACACAGGTGCCCATTAGTGGAAATGACCCCAATTTCCCTGCACACATCTGAACTGGACTTCTGTCTTCATTTACACTTTAGGGATGGGGGGAAGCTTCCAAAGTTGCAATCCAACTTCAACAGAAGGGGATGGAGAATAGTTCGCCCATATGCTGGTGCTTAATGTCTCTCTCCTCCCAGACACCGTCATTCTTTTTCTAGCCCCTGAGCAAGGAGGAGCTACTCTTCAGTTTCAGCAGAAGTAACATGACATGGTGCTTTGCCACAAGCCAACCCTCAATACTTAGGACATTAAGCTCAGGGTCCAGCTCACTATACAGGAACCATCTCCTTTTCCTGCAAGGCTTTTGTGCTCCAGCTCTGTGCTCCAAGGTGTGGCTGTGAACTGGGTGTGGAAAGAGACAAGTACTGTATTGTAGTCACCAATCTCATGCTTCTTCACTAACTTCCAGCAGCTTTACTGAATTGACTGGGAGTCATGCTCACAAACTTCAGGCAGCCCACGGAACAAGGTTTGGCCATCCTCTGTTATAGATAAACAACATTTATTTATCTTGCAGGATCTGGCTTCATTTAAATCTTAGATTATTTCTATCTTTACTTATTTCACTCCAACTGCAGCTAGGCAAAACAAAGGGTTGTTGCTGTTGTTTGTAAAATCCCATTATACAAAGTATATCTGCTTCCCTTTACGCTCACAGTCCAAGTATCTGATACAATTCCATTATCTAACTTGGAAGCAACACAGACAATTGTGCATGTTTTTCTGGCCACAAAAACAACTTATACTAACGGAAAGCACGCTGAATAAATAAACACTAATTGATCCATTGTGCTGGATGCTCTGACATGTATTATAACAAACGTGTTTTCCTAGGCCTTTTTCTTTTTGCAATACATTTTAGCGTATTTGCTACAAATATTTGTTGATTCTGGCCCTCACCTTGTCTTGCTGTTAGTCTCACACCACATGTCTAAAGTCATTTGTGACAAGGAGGAAAAATCCTGGGGCCTATGTTTTGGCAAGATGGTTCAAACAAAACAGATTCTAAATGTTTAATTTCTTCAGACAAGCCGTGTCGCAAGAAACAGTGATGCTGGCATTCAGTCACCTAATAAGGCAATATTTTTTTATTACAGTTTACATTAATTCAGCCCTGATGCTCTGCCTAGACATTTCTTTTCCTCCCTTTTTTGTTATTTGAGCAGATGGAAGGTTCTCCCCGTTATTTGGAAGAAGAAAAACGGAACATAGTGAACAAAGTCTTTAGGGATTTTATGTTTTAATATTTAGAATTCAGATCAGAATGACTAGTTACTAATAATCTGCAGTATATTTTAACAGTGCAAGCACTCAGAATCAATCAGAGATGAGAGAAGTTGTTCAATAGCTGGCTACAATCTCGGCTTCTTGGGAAAACAGCATGATGGTCAAATTAGCTTGCATATTATTATTTTATTATAGATGATAACCTCACAGTAAATGTAGCCTACCCCTGAATATATTCTCAACAGAATCCTAATTTAATGCTAGACTCTAGAGCATATTCTTTGCATGCAGAATGTCCCCGGTTCAATCCTTGGCATTGCTCCAGGAAGGCAATCCATAGCTCAGTTGGTATTAGCCTTCTTTCCTATTGAAAAATAAGGCCCCAGCTCAGAGAAGGAGTTGTGCTTTAATTCCAAAGGAAAAGCAGTGATACAAGTTACCCAACTAGTATCTGAAGTGATACAAGTTACCCAACTAGTATCAACAGGTATCTGAAGAAGTGTGCATGCACACGAAAGCTCATACCAAAATAAAAACTTAGTTGGTCTTTAAGGTGCTACTGAATGAATTTTTTTATTTTACTTCGATCCAGACCAACACGGCTACCTACCTGTAACCAACTATGGGTGGTAAGAGTAAGCTTACTCAGAGCAGACCCACTGAAATTAATAATCATGACTAAGATAGTTTCATTAATTTAAGTTGAAGTGCTCTGAGTAAAACTGCTGGTAAAGCTTAGTGATGTTACCACAATCAAGTGGTATACAAATTTTGTTAAATAAATAAAGCTGGCAAGAACAGTGATTGTCAGTTTTCTTACTCTACATGGATCCCTTTCATGTTGACTTGTTTATCAAGGAACTCGTACGTAACTGCCACAAAATTGTTGCATGGGAAAGGTTGCTGATGATGGAGAAGTTGTATATGCAGGCAACTTGTCTGCCATTACTCATCTTTTCATAAAAGAGCCTCTGAGAAGCTTCCAAGGAACCCCAGTACTCTTCAGCTGACAGTTTGAAATTGACACCGGACTTTTAATAGTTCTTCGAAAAGAGTACTATGTTTGGTAGGAGCAGATCGCTCCTCCCATCTTGGGACCTTGGTTGTCAAACCCCTTGCAAGTCAAACATTTCGGCTCCCAAACACCGCAAACCCGGAAGTGAGTGTTCCGGTTTGCGAATGTTCTTTGGAACCCTAACACCCGAGGCGGCTTCCACGGCTTCCAATTGAGTGCAGGAAGCTCCTGCAGCCAATCGGAAGCCGCACCTTGGTTTTCAAACATTTTCAGAAGTCAAACAGACTTCCCGAATGGATTCCATTCGAGAACCAAGGTATGACTGTAGTTAAAACAGAGAAAAATGAAATTAGTGCTTACAGTACTGCCTCCTGGCAATTCTTGGGAATCCAAGTTCAAATAATACCATGAGGGCACCACTATCATTTCTATCATAGGGACATAGGAAGCTTCCTTATGGAGAGCCAGATCATTGGTCAATCTCTATCAGTATTTCCTGCATCAGTATTCCCCTCCAGTGCTGCAGACAAGAATCTTTCCCAGCCCTACCTGGAGATGCCAAGGATCAAACCTGGGACCTTCTGCATGCAAAGTGGAGTCATAGTCCTTTTCTGAATCACATGCCTCTCCTAAACCACATGACTTTTTTGAGATAGCTTTCAGGAAATAATTATCAGGAGAAAGCTGCTAGCAGTGTAAGAAAACCCAGAATGAGTCAACCTCTTGAAATCTGCACTGTCCCCTTTAAGACTCCCTGGTGGGTTGCTTTATTAAACGATTTATTTAAAGGCCATAAACAAAGTGATATGTGATTACTTTAATGGGCATCATTCATCCCTGTTAACTTTCAAACAAACAGGCGCGAGTTATTCAACAAGTGAGTATTGACGCTGCTGCTTCCCTACCGCATGGCACACAGAGCCAGTTTTGTGTCTTGAAACTCATTCATGCAACTAACTTGCTCCCAGCGCAATCCTATACATGCCAACTTAGAAGCCATATTTAGGTCAATGGGATTTGCTTCATTATCCAGCTTTGCCAGCAACCAGTTGAGATAGCTCTACAATGGAGCGCATTTATTTCAAAACCTTATACACTGCCTATTTTATTTAAGTAATTTTATATTTTAGGTATTTAAGAAAATTTATATTCCATCTTCACACACACACCCCACACTCCCCACCAAAGGAGCCCAGGGCAACAAACAACAAGGGCTAAAACAATTTTTAAAAAACCTTTAAAATAATTCACGTACAGGTGCAGACTGGGAAAGATCTCGACTTAAAAGGTTTGTTGAAAGAGGAAGGTCTTAGTAGGCACTGAAATGCAACAAGGATGGTGTCTACCTAATATATAAGGTGAGGGGATTTGCACTGGTAGAGTCAATCTGGTGCTTCTTCCATTACATTTACATTGTGTTGACCTCCCTGACACTCCCTCTCTCCTGACTGATAAGCATCAGTGACTCAGCTGCTGGAAGGTTATGTGAGTTTTTTCACCCCACCAGTTCTGAAAGACCTGCATTGGCTCCCAGTACGTTTCTGAGCACAATTCCAAGTGTTGGTGATGACCTTTAAAGACCTAAACAGCCTCGGCCCAGTATACCTGAAGGAGTGGCTCCACTCCATCGTTCAACCACTAAGGTCCAGCTCTGAGGGCCTTCTGGTGGTTCCCTCCCTGCGAGGGAAGCAGGCAGAGGACCTTCTCAGTTGTGGTGCCCGCCCTGTGGTGCTCTCCCATCAGATGTCAAAGAAACAAATGACTATCTGACTTTTAGAAGACATCTGAAGGCACCCCTGTTTAGGGAAGTTTTCATATTTGATGTTTTATCATGTTTTTAATATTCTGTTGGGAGCCGCCCAGAGTGGCTAGGTAAACCCAGCCAGATGGGCAGGGTATGTATGTATGTATGTATGTATGTATGTATGTATGTATGTATGTATAAATAAAATTATTATTATTATTATTATTATTATTATTATTATTATTATTATTATTATGCTGTCTACCACTGAGGAGAAACATACAGAAGAAAGCAATCCTCAGATCATGTTATTTAGGAATTTGAAGGTCAGCAAGAGTATCTTGAACTGAGCTCAGAAATAAACTAGCAGACAGAGTAAATCACATAAAGCTGGTTTGATGGGGACAAAATGCCTCGCACCTGTCAGCATCCTGACTGCCATATTTCCCACTATTTGCAGCAGTGGAACAGTTTTCAAGACCTGCCCCACGGGCAGCACAGCACAGTAGTCTAAACTGGACGTCAAAGGGGCATGGATGGCTGTGGCAAGTTCAGACTTTGTCACGAAGGGCTGCAGTTGATGACTTAGACCGAAAGCTTCACCCAACTTATCTCAGAGCAAGTAACCATTGAATTCAATAGGGTTTACTTCTAAGCAGACATGGTTAAGATTGCGCCAGCAGTTAGGTGTGTTTTATTCAAGCAAACCATGTAAGTTTTATGCAGGTACAATGTTATCTTCCAAATGAGAGAGCTCATCACTAAGATACATGATGTAAAAATGCAATCATATCTAAATAAATCCATGTAAATAAATTCATTTGCCATTCCTGTACTTCCAACTGTCGAAATGCAAGCCTCAGATTTATGATGCTTTCCTGGTTGCTCTTAATAAAGTATGGAGGACAAGCAGATCCTACGTATGAAAATAAAAAATGACTGGAGTTTCACTCTGGAGTTGCAGAGAAGTCATATAACGTAATTAAAAATACTTCAGTGAAGATTGCTATCTTTTTTGGCATTAAATTAACATATGCTATAAAATAAAATGACCAGCCTTGCAAAAAGGGAAAAGCCGGCCAATGTTTCCACAGTAGAGGTTCCATAAAATAGTGGAACATCCTGAACACAAATGATATCTCTTAGATGTTAAACAGAGCACTTTTAAAAAATGTTTTAGGGTGGGAGGGTCTTTAACCCTGGTGGGAGGCAAAGGCTAGAGATGCTGGAAGCCAGAGCTTATAAGTATTTCAAACTAATATGTAAAATTAAAGGATAAATGAAAACGCTCGTAAAATGGGATTTTTGAAGATAGGGCAAATACCGCCATACATATATTCCAGCAGACTGGCTGCGTAAAGAAGCAATATATACAAGTTGCTCCAGGGAGGTCTGAGGAGGCTTATCTCCCCTTAGAAAAGGCAAGGAGAGGAAAACATAAAGAACAAAGAATTCATTTTACCAGTTCCGGCATTCAAAGAACAAAACAAACAAGAGCAACCCACAAACTGAACCACTGCCTACCTGGCCAAGAAAAAGTCATAGACAGAAGATGCCATCCCATACATATCTTCCACTTTTTAAATGGGAACACCCTATACATTTCTTCTCAGGAGTAAGCCCCGCTGCGTTCAATGGGACTTACTCCCAGGTAACTGGGTATCTTTGACTGCGATCCTACTGTTAGGTACTGAGCTGAATCCGAGTATATTTCACCTACACATCTGGAAGTAAGTCTGACTGAACACAATGAGACCGGGGAAGGAAGTGAAGAGGTGGAGAATCTGCTGCTTCCAAACCCCTGTCACCTCTTCTCCCTCCACACACACTCACACACACTGTTGTCTCCCTGGCAGTTCTCTCGTTGGTTTCACAAAGGGAATGGTTTCAGGGCCTCACACTGACTACTACTGTGATTTTCCAGTGCTGGTGGCAAATCTGTGACTTCTCTGATATTTCTGAATAAAAATACATGAGCCTTCAAAATTGGATGTCTATGATGTTTGATGTGGATACTTGAACAAGTTTCCCATGTCCTGTATGAAACAATAGCATGTCTTTGCTCTATTAGAGACAAGAGAAAAGGCTGCAATTGTAAAAAACAACTGAGTATTTTCTTGCCCTCAGAAACACCTCAAGAACCTTTCCTCATTATCTTAACAACTCGGTGAGGTACAGTTACACCTTTAACTAGTAGGGGACAGAGACTGGACTACCATGAGAAAAGTTAGTGAAGGGAGAACACACTTGTCTCTAACTCTCCTCCATACCCCGGGACAGCAACAAAAATGTTGGCTTCCGGGCTGGCTGGGTAGCTTTCTTTTTGCCTCATTGCAGAGTTTTTATGAGGGAAAAGAAAAGTGCTTTTCAACAAAGGTCTTCAAGGGTGCTGTGAGATGAGGGTCACATCCACACCATGCATTTAAAGGACGCAGCTTCCCCCAAAGAATCCTGGGAATGGTAGTTTATCCCTCACAAAGGTGCAATTCCCAGCATCCTAAACAAACTACAGTTCCCATGATTCTTTGTTCCTTTAAATAGATGACATGGATGTGACCAAAACTGCATATACAGCCAAACCACTGTGCTTTTTGCACTCCCTCTTTTCAAGGGAATGTATTCACAGTGCCCTTGAAGAAGTCCTCTGTCAAAACATGTTGGGTCCAGTGACAAATGTTAAAGTGCAGGAGCTCATCATGACAGATTCCACAGCCACGCCCCCAAGGGGAGTCCAAAAATGCAGACAGCTAAGCTGCTCTGTTAAGTCTAATAAATTACTTCCTGATGCACCTGAGAGTTTCTTTCTTTTTCCTCCTGCATTTGTGATCTCCAGACATTTCTTCCAGATTATTGATGGCCTTTTCACTTCTCCTCACCCCTCAAATGTCTTAATGTCTTTACACTGAGAAAGCACTAGCAAACACTTATGCCAGCAATAGGATTGGAACAGCCCTCCACCCTGGCTGGATCAAGTACATCTATTATGCCCCAGATAGGAACTGAGACATTCCCACCAGATCCTAGGAACTGCGCTGCTCTATACAACAATTAATAGGATTGGACTGTTAGGCTGGATTTTATAGCCCACAAAGTGCTACACTGGGGTGAATACCGATTGCAATTTTGTTTCCGTTTGTGGTCTCTTGCATTTGCACACGTGAGACTCTTGAATAAGTAAAGTTGGTTCCAAACACAATAACTCCTTTGCTTTGGCCCTAACTAATCTCCAGTGCAATAAAAATGAAATAAATACCACTTAAAATGAAGCATTTCTAGGCTTTGTTTCATTTTGTTTTACTCTCTCGAGAATGCTGTGTTCCCTTGCATATCAGTCAGAAAAATAACAATCTAAATTTCCAATACACCAATTACATGTTGTCTAAACAGTCCTTTTGTATTCTCTTTCTGACTCTCTGTGCCAAGAAAGGGGGAATAGAGAAAGATGGCAGTAGAGGATATTCCAGAATGGAGGGATGCTCCACACCATCACCATCTTAAGCGATGTGCTGCAGCAATGGAAGTTCTATGCTCACAAGAGGGCTAGATAAATCTGCCCATTTTACTTTCTCTCAGTTTTCCCAAGTTATCCTAACGCCATGCATTTTTGTCTTTCTTTTTCACTTTACAGGGAGTTTCACCTACTACATGTACTTCTGCATGCAATTTTTGAATAGAGAATTGCACCACAAAGGTGAGTGAGGTGCAAATTATGGGGTACAGTTGATTTTTTTGTGTGTGTGCAAATTGGGAAAGGGGGTGTAAAAATGTGAACCCAACTGAATTTCTCCCCTAGTTTTTTTTTTTGGGGGGGGGGGTAAACTTTCAGGTGTGCAGCCCAAGCTGGGTGTGTTTAGCCAATGAGAAGCTAATCACTTGGCTACAGCTGCCTCCACAGTTGCTCTGCAGGTCTCAATGGTAAGGGCATAGTGTATTTCCAACCCGCTCAAGGGCAACATCCTTTTCCTGCTTCTGTGCACCCATCACAATACCTTTTCACTGCTAGATACTAGATGCTTTTCACTAGAGATACTTGTGACATTCTTCAGAAGCGGGATCATATACAGTCTTCGGTGGCTCAGCAATGCCTGCCTCAAATGATTTCTCTTCAAATCAAAACCAAACCTGCAGAAGAATTCCTGGCTTCCTCAACCCACCTCCGTACGCATACTTAACAAAGGACTGTACTCTATTTCTTCAGCTTTCATAGAAGAATCCTTTATTTGAAAGCATCTTCTGTTTGAAGAGCTGCCCAGTCCAAGTCTGGGTTTAAAGAACCCCAATAAGAGAGAGCATTTTGTACATTTGTACATCTTTCATAGAAGAATCCTTTATTTGAAGGCATCTTCTGTTTGAAGAGCTGCCCAGTTTAAAGAACCCTAATTGCGTGGTTTGTGCAGTGACTCAGCTAAGCAAGGTAAGCTGGATCCGAAGGGTCCGAGCGACGAGACGAAGCAGCTGGGAAAACGAAGTGGCTGGGGGTCAGGAAAGAGAGACTGAATCCCAGCCGCACGCTCGATTAAATTAGCGAGCCACGCCCCCTTGGAGCGTCCTAATTGGACACGCCAAGGGAGCGCCACGGTCTGGGAGCCAGCCAATGGGCTGGGAGAATGGCAGCCATTCTCCCAGCACGTGCTCGGGCTCATGGCCCGCCCACAATCTCACCTCCTTCTACGTCAGAAGTGACTTAAGAGAAAGCATCAGCTGTGAAGCTTCCCATCAACACCTTTACAGCAGACTGAGCAGGCATATGGGACACATGGTCACAGTCTATTCTAGTATGGTGAGATATATTGCATTTCAATTTAAATTATGATAATTTTATGCAAATGTTATGCAAATCTGTACTCTATTTCCCCCTTTGGTTCGGTGATGAATTTCCCTGGGGGGGGGGCACACAGGTAAGTGGCCACCTGTCTGATAACAAATATGAGCACCAATCCCTGTGGTAACCTGTACACCAAAAGAACACATTCATGTCCTTCACCAAGTGCTAAAGAAGAAGGAAAGCTACAAAAATGATATCCTGGTTAACTTGAAAGGATTATAAGGGGGAGGGGGTAATATCTAAGTATGAAACTGAGCTAAGACTCTGCTTTAATTTTAGCTTTATTAACTGCATCAAAATAATTATGCTCTATCATCTTACCAGAATTTTTATTGGTCTTATTCTGCCGGCTCTTTACTTGCTCGGTCCATAATGTAGGGTAACGAGAAGCTATATCTAGAAAATTAAGAACAAAATGAGATCATTATAATGGAAAATAGAAGCGATGACAGACTAGATTTAATGCAATAAAATATTAAGTAACCTAATAAACACAGCAAGGCTGATTTCTTATTGAGAAGCAAGTTTAGAAAAGGTTGACTAGTGATATTTAAGAGGAGATGAAATGCATGTTATGAATAGAAATCAAGTCCATATTAAATGACACTGTAAATTAAAGATTTAATGGGATAGTCAGTGCAGTTCATATTCTTCAGTCATAAACCCTGCTGTGCTTATGAGGTGCATCACAGTTCTTTATTGAGCTATGTGATCCTAGTGAGCTTTGGAAACCAACAAAAATTCTTGTATCACCTTAAAGGAAAGGCTAGAAGTGTATGTATTGTAGCATAAGCTTTCACTGATGGCAAGTGAAGAGAAGAAAAGCCTTGTTGGATCAGGCCAAAGGCCCATCTAGTCCAGCACCCTGTTCTCGCAGTAGCCAAAAACAGCCAGGACCCAAGTTCAACAACACTCTCCCTACTTGGATGCCCAGAGACTGAGGCACATTGCCTTTTGACAGTGGAGGAAGAACACAACCACTGTGCCTAGTGGCTGCTGATAGCCCAGTTCTCCATGAAAGATTCCACACTTCACTGCATGCAGAAAGTTACTTTCATCAAACATGTAAAAGGGCTATGTTAGAACACATCTATACCACCAGGTGCCGTAGAAAAGCACTAGGCATATCAAGAGATCCAACGCACCCTGGTCACCATTTCTTTCAGCTCCTGCCATCGGGACGGAGATATAGAACTATGCAGGCAAGAACGAGCCGTCTCAGGAACAGTTTCTCCTCTGATTTTGGCCTTAAATGGAAAGCCTGGACTTTGAAGTCATCTTATTTTACTTGTTATTTGTATTATATTTACTGTTTTTAATTAGGTTTTGTAATTTTGGATTATGCGGAATGCTTTATCTGAGTGGATGTAGCAACCGAGTAATTTCCGTTGTTCCCGCAAGGGGACAATGACAATAAAGATATCTAAAAATGTTCTTCTAGGACATCTCCCAGAAACACAAAAAATAGGCATCTTTTCTGTGACATAACACTGTGAGCAAATGGTCTATGGATACAGTATAGCCATTGTTTCCCCATCCCATTTCCAGAAATGCTCACCTTCTTCATCACCTTGGGGCTGAGTCTCCAGTGCAGGAGCCGAAGCATCATCTGAATTCAGAATGGAAAATATTTGCAAGGAGACTACAATTATGAGAGTAAGCTAAATAAGGGGACATACTTGATTGAGACTATAAAAAAAATGCATGTAGCCCAGACCATCCAATATATAAGCAAATAATATCAGTGTTATCATATACATTTTTTTTTAAAAAAAACATTTCACATTTGAATGGTACAAGTGGGCCCTTCAACAAAAATTTGCCCTGCCTGTATAGGAATCCCTTCCCTCTCCCCTCATTGGCTGTGTCCCCCCCCCCTGCCCCGCCAAGTCTTCCAATCAGCATTCTGTGTCCCTAAGCACACTCAGCCCTCATTGGGGTGTTGGGAGGTGGAGTGGATCTCCACTCTTTAGATATTTTTTGCTTTTCATTCATTCATTTATTAGATCTATATACCACCCTTCATTAAAAGATTTCAGAGATAACTATCTTCCTTTTGTGCATAGATGGTGCCTGCCGAGGGAACATTTCTTGATCTTCTGGCCAGTTTAGTCACTAAACCCAAAATGCATTTGCAGAGTCAGGAGGGTTTTCTTTTACGGAGGTTCATGTGGGCAGATCCCCACAAAAAGCCATTTGCCAAATAATAAAGAGAGACACCTACACAGGAAAGAGTTTTTACAAGGGTTCACATGGCAAACGGGTTGTCTGAATAGTCTGTCAAGAGCACAAAGTGCTTTTTGTGTGTGAAATCACAAGCATTGGGGAAATGCACTTCTTCAGTCTGTGCTCTGACCAAACAATGACGACCATCCGTTTTCTCTGTGCTCAGACTGAGCAATGCGGACCATCCATTTTGTCTGCGTACAGTCTGAAAGAAATGGCCTGTATGCAGTAGGCAACTGGATTTACAGAAACTTGAAACAAAAGCAGAGTTTGGCACAACAAAATGCTGCTAATTCTTCTGCAGATTACACAAACAAGTTCTCTAGACAAGTTTTGATTTGCTGCATATTTCCTATACTCATGCTACCCAACAAAGGAAAATATAGTAAAAATTAGAAAGAGATCGAGTCCTGTAAAATGTGTTGATTCAAGTTAAGACCAAATGCCACAAATCCTTTGCAAAATCAAAGCACTTTGGGAAAACAATGCTTTCGTTTTTTATATCTGGGGTGGGGGTGGGGAACAGTTTGTCTGAAAATCATCTTTTCACATAAGCAATGAAGGGGAATATGACTGTGAGCCATGATGGCTAGGGCTGATGAAAGATGGCACTTCAGAAACCTACAAGTTCTCCAGCCTTGTAAGAAAGACTGGAATAACTGGAATAAGACTCTTGAAACCTTACTGAAATGGCCAGGGCTGTTGGCTGTGTCTCATCTGAAGCTGTCTTTTGCTTGGATGCCGGATAGTAGTCAAAACCAAAGCTGGTGTGGATTTTAATCTTTATAAAAACACCACTGTTTTAATCTGTTTTTTACAGATAATTTCAGTGTTTTGTTTTATTTTCTTCTGATTTCTTTATTTTTTTGAAGAATATAATATTATATTATTAGAATTTTTCTTTTACAATCAAGTGGTATGTAATTTTTGATAACTGTTGTTGTTTAGTCGTTTAGTCGTGTCCGACTCTTCGTGACCCCATGGACCATAGCACGCCAGGCACTCCTGTCTTGCACTGCCTCCCGCAGTTTGGTCAAACTCATGTTCGTAGCTTCGAGAACACTAACTAAAAAATAGGGACCCAGGTGGCACTGTGGTTAAACCACTGAGCCTAGGGCTTGCTGATCAGAAGGTTGGCGGTTGGAATCCCTGTGACGGGGTGAGCTCCCGTTGCTTGGTCCCAGCTCCTGCCAACCTAGCAGTTCAAAAGCATGTCAAAATGCAAGTAGATAAATAGGAACCACTACAGCGGGAAGGTAAACGGCGTTTCCATGTGCTGCTCTGGTTTGCCAGAAGCGGCTTTGTCATGCTGGCCACATGACCTGGAAGCTGTACGCCGGCTCCCTTGGCCAATAATGCAAGATGAGCGTGCAACCCCAGAGTCGGTCACGACTGGACCTAATGGTCAGGGGTCCCTTTACCTTTACCTTTAACTAACTAAAATAATGATGATGTTCCCCAAACAAAAAGGAATGCACCAATGCAGCTGGCTAAGTGATGTTGTAAAGGCCTTTCCAGTGTAGAGCAGGTGAGTCTCTCCAGAACCTTGCCATCATCAAGTCACAATCCTGTACAGCAGTAGTATACACTGCAACTGCTCTGGCTTGTCATCAGTAGTGGTCACTGCCAGAGAACATTCAAAGATACCATGAGAATACTGACAGCATTCTGCGTGAGGCTAACTTGTGGGTAACTCAAGTAACCTCTAAAGGAAACAGCTGCCTCTGAAGAGCCTAGAAAGACTAGGTGTGTGTGTGTGTGTGTGTGTGTGTGTGTGTGTGTGTGTGTGTCTTTCTCTCACAATGTTCAAGCAATATTGCACAAAAATGAGAGGAACACAGTACCTGGCAGATGAGAGAGAAAAGGCAAGAAGCTGACAAGAGGAAGCCAAGATTTTTTTGGAGAGAGGACAGCTAGTCTCTTTTTGTGTGTACGGTGGCTGCGCTGCAGAGAAATTTGTTTGAATTTGTCGAAACAAATACCCTTCTGTCTGCGTCAGATTCCTAAAAGGGTGCCATAGGGCCTTTTTACATCATGCAAGCAACTTCATAAATCATTATTTCATGGCTGGTTTTAGAGATTTAGCTGAGTTACTGGCATCTCCCACAGACTCCGGTTGCCAGCAAACATTTCTCAGGTAAGAATCACAGAGGTGTTTGCTAGGATTAATGCTCATCGGAGAGAGCACGGGTTTTTTTCTCCAAGAATGCCAAGAATAATAATGATGAAGTAGTCGGTGGAGGGAAGGAAACTTGAATTCAGTCAGCTTCTGCTCCTGCGCTTCTGAACAGATGACTAGCACTAAGAGAGCTATTGCTCTTCTTTGCTGTGTCCAACACCCCCATTTTCACCTGACAGCCTATGTAGTTGCTTCTGCCAGCATTACTTCCTTGGCCACCGCTCAGCTGTACATGTGGTGGGGTGAAATCCTGACATCGCTGCTGCTGGACAGGATTAGGCAGGGGTGGCTGTTGGGTCAGGGTTGTGAGGTTGCACCAGAAGAAGCACCAGAGTGGCAGTGGCAAGTCTCACTGGTGCAACCATCTGGCCCCCAACTTGCTGCTGACTTACTCCTATCCAGGTGTCAGGAGAGTGTCTCCATCCCATTGCAAGTGCTGCTACTGGCTGTTCATAGAGTTGTGAGTTTAGGGCCGGTTGGCTGTATGCCCAAGTCCCTTCCAATTCCTGGATCCAACAAGGATCCAATAGATGGAATAGCCAAGCCAGCTTCTTGGTAATGGCCCACTGAGTATGGCTTGCTAAGGTAACAAAGGAAGTAGCTCTGTGCCAGAGGAGAAATGGGTGGGCCCCACTTCCTCAATGGTCTGGTAGTTAGAAAGACAAAAGCCAGAGTTGAGGTGTGTGATTAAAAAGCAAGAAGCAGGCTGGGCATTATCATTCCTTTTGGAGTGATAATGCTATAAGCCCTCCATCATAGACTCAGGTTGTATATATGTGCAAATCAACCATATATCCTAAAGACACCACAGTCTCCGTTGTCCCTCATTCCAAGGAAACTGAACTCTGCGTAAGCACCTGGAACCTCACACTGCTTGGACATTAGGGTGGCATGCAACCATATATTTGTGTGGACAGGCAGAGACCCCCTAACCCCATGCGACTCCCTAGTGGAATAAAGACTCTGAGGTTAGGCGGGAACCTCCAGGTGTCCAGCTTGGGAGGGGGCAAAGCCAGGTTGTATTTTAGAGAGCCATGTAGGATCAGGGGGCTGTGCACAACCACACAAAAAAGCCCCCATTTGATGTGGGGAGCGGTCACTGTATGCACAAAAATATATTGGCCATGTCTAAAGAAACATATAAGGAAGAGTACAAAAAGGCCCCCTTGCCCTGCTGAGATTCCTGCTTTCAGGTGATTGGACTAGACAACACTTGGGGTCCCTTCCAACTTTACAATTCTATGCTTCTATGAAACACAGATGCACAAAGTACACGAATACGAACATTTTCTTGTTTTATATTTCTTGTTTTATATTTGTGGGCTTTAAGATGAGGGTGGGTTTTAGGGGGGTGGGGTGGGGTTGCGAGACATTGCTGGAAGAAGAGGCCCTCAAAATCCTAAATGCAAATAATACTAATTCTAATCCTATGTCCAACTTTAGTTTGGCTAAAAATATAGTGTCATTTAAAAAACAAAACAAAACGGAGTGCCTTTTAAATGTCTGATAACATTATATGGAATACGTATAGCTGATCCCTGCAAAACCTTTCAATACAAAACATGCCGATCTCTTACAAAACACATGTTGGCTCTGACTGGCAACTGGGATCCCAAGATGCCCCTTAAACATCTTTCAAGATGTTTGAATGATGAACATTGTGAAGTATTAAGCTTAACAGTAATTCTGCCATGTTTAGGTAAATAGGGTCTGGCAGCTGACTGGCCTCCGTAGCAGGAGTTGGCTTCATAAAGTTTCCAGATTCACACCTGGTTTTGTTCCATATATATCAGGCACTGTTTGTAGCTGGGGGCAGGTGATAAAACTTATTCATTGCTGCCCAGCCTCAAAATCCAGGAAACTTTTAAAGATGGGCACAGCGCATGCTGGCTACACAAAGTGCCAAAACAACCAAATTTACGATCTGTATTGAGTTTCTTCAGAAAGTTATGAACACCTGGAGCCCACGCATTTGCCTGGCAAATGTATCAAAGAAAGATTGTCCTCGAGTAATATATGCATAATTTATATTACTCAGTTTAAACAGCTACTGATTCTTTTCATAGGAGTAAAAGAGAAAATGGCAATTATTCCTAAGGATCCTGTGCAGGATCATAAATTAAGGATAGTTACATAATTTCCCATCTGTCACATATCCTTAGCTTGGGCACTTAGAGGGGGGGGAACCCCACACATATTAAATATAGTTGAATATGCATTACCATTAATCTTGGAGCTAATGCCATCGACTACAGTGGGAGGTAAACTGGTCCAGACATATGAATGATTTTAGCACCAGCACATAAAAAGCTATAAGGATATATCATTAATAATAACAGCAACTGCTTGGCTCTGAATATGATCCATCAGTTTTAATCATTACAATAACTCATCGTAACAGAATTTAACCTCAGTCGCCACAGTGATGGAATAAATAATGGCACTGACATTTTGATCCTAAACCAAAATTGGCTTTACAAAAAGGTGCAGAATGGTCTGATGCACTAGGATGAGGGTTAATAGAGACATTTTAAAACAACCACAACAACAACAACAACAACCCAGCAATGCAACAATTTAATAGAGGCTCTACTTTTGATACAACTGATATTTCGAAACTAGAAAAGGTTTAATCTAAGATGAGTTAAAACCCCTGATGTTAAAAACAATTGTCTTAGTTCAAGGAGGAAAATCCACAGCTTTCCATTCCCATTTGCATAGGAACACTTATTTGGGCTGTTCTGCTGAAATGATGGCAGAGGCCAATAACTTAAGAAAGGAATATGGAGTGCTGTTTTTCTAGAAAAAATGGTGTCAAAACTCACCATGAATTCCTCCCTTGTTGTCTTATAATTCCAATGGCTCCCACCTGAGAGATGCCGGAACCGAGTTCCAGCAAGTTCTGGGGGGGGGGGGAGCCCTGGGAATATGTCATAAGTCACTTATACATGACTAGTTCCATGTGTCCAGAACTGAAATAATTAGGTTGGATGTAAAAATCATTAATTCCAAAGGATGAAATGTCAGAGTACACAATGGAAGTCCGCAAAGGGGAAATATGAAAGTAGAGGATAATGCATTTTTTAAACTGGGGTATGAGTTACCTACCTCATTAGGTAACTAATCCTGTTGTCTGGAAGCATTTAGGATGCCCCTATAAATATATGCGGGTGGCGATGTGAGTTAAACCACAGAGCCTAGGGCTTGCTGATCAGAAGGTTGGCGATTCGAATCCCCGCAACGGGGTGAGCTCCCATTGCTCAGTCCCAGCTCCTGCCAACCTAGCAGTTCGAAAGCACATCAAAGTGCAAGTAGATAAATAGGTACCGCTCTGGTGGAAAGGTAAATGGCGTTTCCATGCTCTGCTCTGGTTCGCCAGAAGCTGCTTTGTCATGCTGGCCACATGACCTGGAAGCTGTACGCCGGCTCCCTCGGCCCATAAAGCGAGATGAGTGCCGCAACCCCAGAGTCGGTTACAACTGGACCTAATATTCAGGGGTCCCTTTACCTTTATAAATATATGTGGCTGCATACATGGGCATCCTGATGCCTGCCCTGAAAGGCTTGAGTACTTTTTTGAAAGCCCAATTAGAACAAGAAGATCAGGGAACGTTCGCAAAGTCTCGTCCCAGGTGGGATATCTCTCTCCAATGCAGGAAATAATTTATTGTGCCTTGAGGCAGGGGAAATAAGCAGTGGCGGTCACTGGACATGGCTAGCACAGGTCCTGCTTGCCTCAATCATGCTCACAAACATTCAAGCAGGGTGCTCACTTTTGCTCAAATGCTTGTAGCTTTATATTCAAATGTGTGAATCTTCACTGCATCCCTTAGACAGTCACAGGACAACTGTGCTTTAAGGTTGTGGGGAAATGTGACAGTCGTGTCTCAGGGCAATGATGTTTGATAGCTCTGGGACTCTTCTGTTCCAGGCTGAGTGAAAACAAGAATATGAATACATACTGCTAAGATAACGTTAATACATCTGCTTGTCAGTAGGCATCCAACCTTATTTTTATTTGCAGTAGATTACCCCACAGGAATGTGCTCCAGCTTGCTGTTTAGAATGTCAGGCAGGAATATTTTTCAGGAGATTTATATCTACGGAAATCCACCAAGACGTGGCCTCTACTTGCCAGCAGGTTTACACCCAAAACTAAATCAAGTTACCTACTTGAAACAACAGGCTGGTTAGAGTCTTGGCATTGAACTAGGAAGACCCAGGGTCAAATTGCCAGCAATCCATCAAGCTCACTGGGTAATATTCAGCCCTGGGTAATATTCAGCCCGGTATTATCACCTATCCTAACCTACCTCACAGGGTTGATGTAAGGATAAAGTGGGGGAGCATACAAGTAAGCCCTGAGCCTTCAAGCGGAAACATGTCTTTGTCATGTTTAACTAGACATGACAAAAAACATTGCAGGCAAATGTATATCACCTTAATCAGGGCAGACTGTGTCAGTTGTTCCCTGTGTGCAGTGGAGATAGATCCAGTTGGTGCAGACCTATCATTAAATCAATGGCTGCTTAATTTTCTGGGAATGAATGGTGCTGGATCTAACAGAATCATCTCTGTGCCCAGGCTTATCCTGTGCTGCTTCTATCAGGCAAAAGACGTATCCATAGTCAATGGAGAGCAAATTTCCTATTTCATTATAAGATATTTACCTGTTTTTCCTGTACCTTCACGTTGTGGCAACTTCTCATTTAGGGAACCTAAAAGGTTAGAAGAGGGGGGGGGGAAGGTGAATTAGAGGAGGGGAAAGCAGATGTGTGATCAAGAGCAGATCCACACAGTGGGTGGGATTCACTTAACAAGCCCCGTCAGTGGAAGCTCTGTGCAAAGACCTCCATTTGCACAATGATGCTTCCCACCCTCTTCCCTCATGCTCCCAAAACTGGCTGCCCCAGAAGAGTGCATGGAGGAGGAGAGGGAGATCATTCTGTCTGGCAAGCTGAAATACTTGTGCAGACAGCATTCATCATAGCATGACCATTGAATTCCACCTTATACTTTTAAATCACAGTCAGCACACTTCTAAAGGACATGATTTCCTTCAAAGAATCCTGGGAGCTAGAGTTTCCCCCTTGCAGAGCTACCATTTCCAGCACTATTATCAAACTACAGTTCCCATGATTCTTGTGGGAAGCCATGTGTTTGCAAAAGGCACACTGTCAATCTGCCCCAAGGAGAGCGAGAGCGAGTTGGCAACCTTGGCAAGGTTGTGGTAATATAGGAGAACTGAGGAGGGAAAGCAAAACAAATGATTCTGTGAAGCACTTACAGGATACTTTTCACAACTCCTATAGTGCTAAGCACATGAGAAAGAAACTATGCAGAAGCAAATATTTTTGCACACAACTTCAGGGGAAACGTTAGCTAACAACAGGGTGTACGTACATCACCTTTCCCTGCAACCATTTAACACCTGTTTCTAAATTTCCGTTCCGTCTCCCAAGGGCTCAGTGGCTCTGGAATTTCTTTCAGTTCCCTAAATGTTGATATCTTGACTTAGGGAGCAGTAAAAATGTCTGTGTTGCATCTGGTACTTTTCAGCAGACAGTTTGTGGGGGATGGGAGTATTTATCTTTATGCTGCCAGGAGAGCACATTTGATTACTTTGTACCTCTCAAGTTGACCGGTTTTCTTACAATAGTAGACTAACGGGGGCAGGAGGCACTGGAGAACCTGTGAACTGTAATAATGCTTAGCGCCCATCGTCTAAGACTGGGGTGTGCAAAGTTGATTTCAATATTGGTGGCCTAACTGTTTTTTTTCAAGGATGGATCAATTGTAGCAAACACAGCATAGCCTCATTTATCCAAACAGCCTTGTCCAGGAAGCAGTGGGAACATGCAGATAACCAGGAGTTCAGATGCACAGGAATGTTGTATCCATAAGAGTTACACTGTGACCTACGTGAGCTCATGTGGAAGGCAAAGAGTTAGATAACAAATAATTGGGATTTCAGCTAATCTGCAAGAACAGTGTTGAATGAGTTCTGTGGGTGGCATAACGCAGATAGACTTGAGTGAATCTAGTGAGGATTCCGGGGGAATAGCAACAGGGTGTGTAGTTTAGCTACAGGCAATTTCTAGGGGTACGTCCAAGGCCATGAAAAAAAAACCCCACTGAAGGACCAAAACGTATGAGAACTGAAAGCAGGATTCACCTAATGTAGGGTTGTCCTATGTCCAGAATTTCATGGACATACCCAGAATACTGCAGCCGAAAGCAGTGCCCGGGCAGATTATCAGGGATAATCCGGATGTATGGCAACCAATGTCTGCAAAGTTATTTTTGCTGATGTCCCTCAAAAATAGCTCAAAAGCATCCAATTTCTTTGCGATTTTGCAAGCTCAACAACTTTTCTGTCCAGATTTTCACTTTTTGAAATATGGCAAACCTACCTAATGAGTCCTATTAGTGCAAGCCCAGCATGAGGTCTTCCACCTGTGAAATGGGTTTCCCCCCTCTCCCATCCACATGATCCAGGTGCACTGAAATTGGCTCAAACTGGGGGAGAACCCTTAGAATAGTGGTAGGGGGAGAGGGGGGATTGTTCAGCAATGTTGAACCCCACCTACAGTCTATTGTATCACACCAGACTAAGTAATTAATTTATCTTCTAGGACCCTTGCAGAGGAAGAATATGGGATGTTTTCCCCAACTCAATAATGCAATGAAAATAATTTAAATGAATATTACACAAATGAAGCTTATTTTTAAACATTGATCATGTCCATGTTTTGTGCAAGAAACACAAAAGGAGCTGGGGGAGATGAGCTTCAACACTAATTTGATATATCCACCCTACCACCCAAATAACCAAATATAAATACAAAACCAAATGACCAAATATAAATACAAAACAGACTGAATTCTGTCTCATAAAACATCCAATAGTAAACCCATCAGTTTGAGCTTTTTGTGAAGACTCAATGCTTTGAGTTAACTCAGAAGTTCAATGCTCCCCACAGTTAAAAGGGGTGAACTTTGACTAGATTGTGCCTACTTAAGGATTTAAAAATGCACTGGATTTATTGGAACCCCTTCACCCACATATGTTTTTTATCACTGTTGCCCACAGTCCCTGAGCCCATTGATCTGGCAATTATTCTCTTTGTGAGAGGCGGGGGCTAAGATCTGGAAACCAATTTTATTTGCATATCAAAAGGCAAGTCTAGGCAAGTGATCTACTAGAGCAACAAAGGCAGTTTCTGCCCCCCCCCCAAAAGCCAAAACCAAACTAGAAGGGATCTAGATAATCAGTATAATCAAAGAAAGCCTGGAGTTGACTAGGCACTAGCCACTTTTTGGGGGCGGGGGCAGTATTTGAAACTGCTTGGATGATAATCATCCAAATCTAAGTGACCCAACAATAGGTTTTTCCATAAGAGATGTACCACCACCTCTTTCAGTATCAATGGAACATGCCTCTCACTCAGAGATGTTCATTGTTCCAGTTTCCAGATATCCAGCCCCAAGAGCTACCATAGGCAAGAGTGGGGGGTGGGACAGTGGGCGGAAAGACACGCAGGTTTGTTTGTAGGGCCACCTTAAACCTTCTTAAACCTTGACAGTGTGTTGGATCTCTAAATGCCCCCATAAAGTTTGGGGAATCTTAGGACTTAGAGGTGAAACGTGAAAATTGGCTGTTTGGCTTGCAAGACTGCGGACTGCATGGTGAGTTGAATTTGGGATTGAATTTGATCGCTTGTGGACGTACCCTACATATCAGTCTGAGGTCATTTTAAGTTTTGCACAGAGGATCTATGAAACTACAATCTTCTTTTAATAACTTCAATAGGAAGTTAGCTTGCTGTTTGAAGTACTGTTGGCTATTACATTGGGACATGAGGTTCATCCAAATCCAAAGTTCATAACTCCACTCAAATGATGGGAAACCAAACCACATGGAATCCAAGAAGGAAGAAAAATCATCTAATCCAGTGTGAGGCTTAAAAGCCAACCTTAGCAGAGAATTAGTTGAGCTTTTCAGGAAAGCCGAAATGTCTATCTGTGAGTGTAGGAAATTTCCATTACTGCACCAGATGTAGGATCTTTTCTTTCCCGATAAACAATATGTTTATAGGCGGATTAAAACAGTCAAATAAAAAGTTGAACAGATTCTTTTAGACATGATATATGTCTTTACCTGGGCAACGTGGAGTTTTATGTGCTACAGCTGTACCACTGATGGGACGACCATTGGAAGTGACACACCAACAGTAGCCTGTGTAGCTGTGGCACTGGACCTGTCAGAAAACAACACAAAGTATATGTAACAGAACATGCACAGTTTAGCGTTTCAAATTTTCATTAAAAACAGTTTTATCAATTAGCTACTATACTCTGCTATAATCCTCTATATTACCATTAAAGGTAAAGGGACTCCTGACAATTAAGTCCAGTCGTGAACGACTCTGGGGTTGCGGCGCTCATCTCGCTTTAAAGGCCGAGGGAGCCGGCGTTTGTCCACTTCCGCAGACAGTTTTTCCGGGTCATGTGGCCAGCATGACTAAGCCGCTTCAGACCTAACACCCAGACTTTTCTCTAGTGTCAATGGCCTCCATTTTTTCCCTGTAGGACATGGGGTGCAATCTGGGACTCAGCTGAGAGGGGACAAAATCTGATGTTCACCCCAGACTTTGGAAATCAACAAGGACACATTTAGTCTTTAACTGTACTTTCAAAGTGTAATCGTGTACTTTTCCCCAGATGGACAGGAAAGAGCTGAAGAAATATTGCTTCCTAATGTTGTTGACTATAGTCAAGTGTGAGACCCACACGTCACACAGTTCACCGGCCTTAAGCTAAGAGTTCAGGATTGACATTCCCAAGTTTATAAAGGCACATATATTCCTTTTAGCCGTTTTAAAATATGAACTGTGACATCAGAGCAAACCCATAGTTATTCTGAGTCGGAAAAATGAGCTGCTGCAACCAGATGCAACAGACATAAATCTGAATTGATAGACATGCCAGATAAATAGTCAAGAATTTTCAGCCAACCTGGCTGTAAGTCCCATCATCATTGCATTCTGGAATAAACACTTGCTGGAACTCTTTGCGTGCTTGTTCCTGAGTGTACTTCCTCTCTGCCACACATCTTGAAAGATCTAAAGAAAGGAAAGCAATACTGTGTTAGTGCCTCTGTACATCAGAATACCGTAAAATAGAATAGGTGTGAGTGATGCGGATTCCATAGGCTGGCTCTGCACAGCTTCCTTTGAGTTGTCAGTTTTCTCCTTGAATATTCAGAGCAAGTCTTCAGCCAGGGAAATTTAGGAAACACCCAAAAGGAACAGAATACTCAGACTCTGATCCAGATGCCCATGAAGTATACTTTGCAAAATTGTATGGATCCTTGCTCCAATTTTGCAATAACAACAGCCACACATGCTGTCTGATCGGCCTTAATGTACCAGAAGTGTGAGAGCCAGTGTGGTGTAGTGGTTAAGAGCAGTAGACTCGTAATCTGGGAAGCCGGGTTCGCATCTCCGCTCCTCCACATGCAGCTGCTGGGTGACCTTGGGCTAGTCACACTTCTTTCTGAAGTCTCTCAGCCCCACCCACCTCACAGAGTGTTTGTTGTGGGGGAGGAAGGGAAAAGGAGATTGTTAGCCGCTTTGAGACTCCTTAGGGTAGTGATAAAGCGGGATATCAAATCCAAACACTTCTCTTCTTCAGAAGGCCTTTTTTTGGGGGGGGGGTTACTAAATATAAACATGCCTCTGAAATATAGCTTGCTTGAAAAAACAACAACACATAACTCATTTGTGGTTAATATTTCCCTGTCATACCATGTTTCATACATTTGGAGGGAGGGGGTTTGAAATAGAAATGTGTTCATCTTGTAATGCTCAGGCATATATTGAATCAAGCAGCAGTCCCCTTCATCCCAGAGAAGGGGCTATAAAATGCCTCCCACTCATCCCAGATGCCAGACACTAAGGCACTAAGATTCCAGAAAGTAGGAAAAGGAGAAAAGTGGCTGTGGCCTTTCGTTCCTGCTGCTGTTGCTACTTCTGTAACTGCCACTAGACTGGGAAAATGACAAAGAAATATGGTAATCAGAAAGGGCAGTACTTAGGCATGGATTGGGGGGAGGATTAGGCAACAATGGTGTGCTCCTAATGATGTCATCAGAAGGACAGCAGAATTCCTGAATTTTGACCTAGGCATGAAAAAACAAAGCTGTATTTCCAATCTTCCAGGAAAATAGTTGGCTTTACCAGCACCAGGACCACAGGAATTTGCCCAAAGGGGGGGGGGAACTATGCACCTTTGCAAGTATCATATTTAATAAAGACTTCTATAGCCAATTCCTGTTACTGTAATTATGTACTGCACTATTAAAGTCCATTAAAAATATCACATTTGAAGACCAAGTAGAAATCAAATGGATTCATTAACTAGCATACATAATTAATGCTGTAAAAAGTATCTGATTCTGTGATGAGTTCCCTGCTCCCCTTGATTCAAAGTTCAACTTACTTGGAAATCCAATGAAGCCTATCCTGAAATCCTTACCCCATCATTCTCCACCAACAGGACTAGCTGTTTTCTTTCATTACTTGCTTTTGTTAAAACTGTGAGTGTAACTGGTTTAATTGACACTAAAATGGGAATGCCTATGTGTGTTGGTGAAAGGGTTTAACTGGTATATTCCATCGAAGCTGAAGTACAACAAGAAGGGCTCTGTCTCACTTTTAACTGTGTTAATAATTAACTAATTGTTGTTCTCTAGCAGCTAACATGTGAGTGACTGTATGCATATTGTATGATGCTTTTGTTTTTGAAGATAGTTCTGCAAGTAAATATTTAATTAAATTTATTGCCTTGGTAATGTTTTTCTTCCAAAAGGACTCAATTTCTATGCATCCAGTCACTTCAAACTGCAACATTAATATCTGCAATAAAAAGTGTACTTAGTTTTCTTGGACTTCCCACACTCCACGAGTCCTTTTGAAGATATTTGGGAGGGTTTTTTTTTTTTACATACACATATATGCAGTGCTATTTTTTCTAAAACAAATGTTTAGGGGTATTCTCATTTTGACTCAAGAAAACATAGCTGCCAAGTCTCCCGTATTCCCCGGGAAATCCCCGTTTTTCCAGCTGTTCCTAGCTGAAAAAAACAGATTTTTTTTGTTTTCCCCCTGTTTATTATGGCGCGACGGCCATTTTGGAACTGGGCGGAGCATGCTCAGAAGCGACTTTTGATGCTGCTCTGCCCAGTTCCAAAATGGCTGCAGTGCGACTTCTGGCGCGGCAGCTATTTTGGAACTGGGCAAAGCAGCATCAAAAGTCACTTCTGAGCATGCTCCGCCCAGTTCCAAAATGGCGGCAGCGCTACTTCCGGTCTGCTACTTTCGGCCCGGTCCCTTATTTCTTCGACAGCAACTTGGCAGGTATGTCAAGAAAACCACCATTTTATAGCTCAAATTGGGAAAAATAAATACAGTAAATGGACAAAAGTACAAAGATTCACAAAATGTTGAGGGGTATGTGTACCCCTGCATTCCCACAGAAAAAAGCACTGCATATATGGAAGTTCAAAGACTTATCACTCCTTTGCTTGAGACTGCAACACTCTGGGGGAATTTTTTAAAGTTCAGTTTCAATTTGGACAACATTTAATGACAAATTTCCGCTTTCCAAAGCGCGAAACTTCCTACTCTCATTAGAAGTACATTTTGGTTTTGGGAAGGAAAAATCCCTCATATCTGAGGCATCTGATGAAGTGGGCCCTGGTCCATCAAAGCATCTGCCACAATAAATCCATCCATCTTTAAGGTGCCATGAGAAACTCCCCCCCCCCCCCTATAAAGGCCAGTTTCTTAAATTCACACCAAAGGCTCTTGCTGTAGTTGGGTTCTGCTGTGGTAGTCAACTGCCAATGTTTTTAAAAGTAAGAATAAAATACAACTGCTTTGCCCAGCTTTCATACCATACGCCTTATCCCAAGCTTATAAGTTTGCTCATGCTTATACACTACTTACTAGCATGTGGTTTTAATGGAGAGAGTGTTTCGGCTGAAAATAAATCTCTCCTTTGGTGGACTTCTGTCTTCATTTTCAGTGCAGCATGTGGTTTAAATGGCAAAAGGAAAAGTGATCTAAATTCCAGGACGCGAGAGTTCCAATCCTCAACGCACTTTGTCAGGAGCAAGCCCCACTGAGATGGATTGCACCTATTCTCCTAAAGAATGTGTGAAGGATTTCATCCAAGCTCTCTCATACGAGGCTGATAGTATTATAAATCAGTTCTTACATAGGAATTATCACTGAAGGGTGCTAGAGAGATGAATTCCTATAGATTTCTCCTGACTGAAACATCCTTCTTTGTAGTCTATCCAATATTCTAGGAGCTTACATAAAGTTAAATCTGATGGAAAAGGACACCTGCTAACGTTTCTGGAATTATTCAAGCACAGGAAGCTGCCTCCTATTGTCATGGAGCTGAAGTGCATGTTTCTACCTCAAGACAAGCAATGTTACCATGTTGCTCTTCTGGCTGTTTAGGGCAGGGGTGGAGAACCCGTGCCCCCCCCCAGATGCTGTCATACAGCAGTCCCCACCATCTGTGACCATTGGCCATGCAACCTGGGGATGATGAGAGTTGGGGTCCAACAACATCTAGAGGGCCACAACTTTCCCATTCATGGTTTAGGGCACTGGTTTTCAAGTGCAGATGTTTATTAAAGGTTCCTCAGATTTCCTCACATTTAGTTATGTGGAAAGTTCCACGTCTTGTCCTCTTTATGAGCCATCCATGAGCGATATCATATGCCTTAGCTTTACAGTGAGGTCCAGTGCCGCGGGCCTTCTGGCGGTTCCCTCAGTGCGAGAAGTGAGGTTGCAGGGAACCAGGCAGAGGGCCTTCTTGGTAGTGGCGCCCGCCCTGTGGAATGCCGTCCCGACAGGTGTCAAGGAAATAAAGAAGTATCTGACTTTTAGAAGACATCTGAAGGCAGCCCTGTTTAGGGAAGTTTTAAACGTTTGATGTTTTATCATGTTTTTAATATTCTGTTGGGAGCCGCCCAGAATGACTGGGGAAACCCAGCCAGATGGGCGGGGTATGAATAATAATAAGTTGTTGTTGTTGTTGTTGTTGCTGTCACAGTCTGGTTCGATTTGTGCATTTAATCCTAGGTATCTCATTGAATGGCAAAGGTGAAAATACATATTTTTACAAATGGACTTGTTTCAAAGATGAGTATTTTTTTCCCCTCAGCAAGAAAATTCCATACAGGCCAGGCCCCATTTAAATGGGACAAAGCAAGCTTACCCTGTTTTCTCTAGGCCAGTGAGTATTCATGTACAATATATTATACTAATTTCTGCAGTTATCTATCTTTTTATTTTATAAACAGAAATTCCTACTCGACAGATCAAAATAATACTTATCACTGAGAAAAGACTACTTAGAAAGTGATTAAAGTAAAATGTTTGAAATAAAATATACCCTAAGGGCAAGCCACAGACGCTTAGCTGTTCTTGAACCAAATGTAGAGGTTTTCTTAAATCTGTAAAGATTTGAATAGATGGGACTAATATTAAGTCACACAATTTGGAAACTTCTAAGATTTCCCTCTGCACCCACACCCACTTTATATGGATGTTTCCGTTTTCTGGCTTCTCTCCCCCCCCCCATTTTTCAGAATGCCGAATTTCAGTGACATCTTGTGGAAGCATCCGCACAAGCTTTAAGTTGGTTTTATACCAGTTAAACCAGGGATGGGGAACCTGTGGCCATCCAGTTCCAATAAGTCATCATGGCTAAATGGTCCCTTGAGTAAAGGTGAGGTATAAATGCAATAATAATAGATAATTTGCTGGAGATGCTCCCCACACTGCTGAGCCATTTCCATATTTTAAAAGACAGGCAGTTGCAAAATGTGAAGGATGCGACAAGCTGATCCATAAATGACAGCACCAACATTTCAGCATCCAGTGGTCTGTTCTTCAAAGTATATTTCACCATCCACATATGTTGTTCGCCCAAAAAGTCAGGTCTTTGGGGTGGGGCAGCTTGCCTTAGTGGATTTAAAATATAAGAGAAGTACACCGGTTCACTTGTTAGCTGACATTAGTGAGAAATAGTTCGCTGAACTGTTGAAATTCTTTACCTATTCCTCAATGTGTCAAAACACAGACTTCCTGCTTTTTAATAGGGATATTAAGATACTGAGAAGAGTAGCCAATTTTAAATGGCACGAGCCAAGGGATGAGCCAAATTTTGCAAAGTATAATATATTAATATAAAAGCTTGGTTGATTGTTTCAGCTATCTCAATTTTATTTTTGCATGTTTCATACTGACCCAAAGTTACCTGCAAACTAAAATTAAAAACAGAACCTCAGCAGATTACTGGCCGAGCCGGACTTTTGCTAGTCAACTGCTAGCTTTTATTTAGTCATTTCATATTGATTACACTGAATTCTGTTTTATTTTTCACGAAACTTGTTCTGCTGTATATATTCCTCCCCCTGTTTTGTTGATTTAAATTGTGATGACTATTGGCTTTTGTTGTGTTTATTCTCTCCTTCCTGCCTCCCTCATTTTACTTTGTATTATGGTGATTGGTGGTTTTAAGCAATACAATTGAATTGATTTTCTCAATGAGAAACTGAGCAAGAGACACATTCATAGAGGTGTTCAAATGGACCCCCTGATGTCTTCACTGAACATGAGGAGGAAATAGGATTTTGCCTCTTAGCCATTTCCAAATGCAGGTGCACCCACTAGCAACACCCCCTCTTCCACGGATGGGAAATAAATTTGATTCAGTTTGCATTTCAATATGAACCTGCCATATTCACACTTTCTGAAACATTATGCAGATTAAAATATAGCCATAATATGAAAATGTGCACTTTTCTGAATTTTGCAATGCTGGTTTTTTTTTTGGTCAAGTAATGTGTGCACAAAAGGCAGGCAATGGGGTAAATTATGCATAAAGATGCATATAATAACAAAAATAACTTGCAAAAACTCATCATATCACAGGAAATTACTTCACAAAAATATGTACATTAAGCACAATTGCATACCAAAATGTGTCTGTTAGGGAAAATTTGCACTGATCAATTTTAATGAGGATTTTATTTTAATGACAGCAAGCAAGCAACTGGTGTGTAAATGTGAAGAACTGGACTTGGAGAAATGAAAAACTGAATGAGAGGAAATGAAATGGACAAATTCACCCATCCATGCCTCATGCCTTTGACATGAGCAGAGATGGAAGTATGTGTCTTCTGTATCTGAGTAAGGCCTTCTCTCACTAAAAATGAAATAATGGCCACCAGCTGGGGTGTCATGCTCAGCGGGAACAATCACACACCCCTTTCATGTACTCACTGAACATGCAAGGAAACTCCTAATGAGTTATACATCTACAGCTATACATCTACAGAGAGGTTAAGTTTGATCTCAGACTTTCAGGTGCTATTTTGAAACAAACATACAACCCCAAAACGTTCATATATTAAAACTAGGGGTGTTCAGCACTCACATAAAAGTACAGCATTTCCACACACATGCATACACAGAAGGGCTGGTGTATAGTGCCAGAAGCAACAGACCATTTCTACCTCTTTTAAAAAAAGCAAAATGCTGCAATCTGGATCTCCGCAAAGAGACAAAGTTATCTAAGCTGGAGTGTTCTTCCATTGGCACCTAAACAGAGCCTACCTCTGAGCAATTCCCATTTGCAGCCACTCAGCAATTTAGATATTTAAATAAGGAATGCTCTACTGGAATCTTGCCCGATGAGAAAATATTTTTCGCCTTCTTTCGGCACCAGCGTAAATTCTGGTGAGGTTTGACTGTTGCTGTTCCAATTCTGCTTGAAAGCCACAGTTTCTCCTGTTTATTCCTCTCTACTTTGTGATGGGGTCATAATTCCATCTGAAACAAGAGAGTCCGTGCAGGTGTTGGGACTGGTGCCTGGAAGTAGTGTGAGGCTTGATGGAGGCCAATAAACAGAGGCTGAATCCTGATAAGATGGTGGTGCTGTGGGCGGGTATGCTGTGTCTGGGACTCAAGTGTACCACTTGTTCTAGGACAGGCTGCACTGCCCCTGAAGGAACCAGTTCATGGCCCAGAAGTTCCCTTGGATTCCAATCTGTTCCTGAAGTTCCAATTGGCTTCTGTGGCTAGCAGTGCTTATGCCCAGCTTAGGCTAGTTTGCTAGCTATAGCCATTCCTTGCCCTGGGTAGCTGGGCCCCATTTCTCTGAGCTCTAGACATCTCCCACCTGGAAAACTGCAGTGGGGTCTACATGGGGCTGCCTTTGAAACTAGTTTAGAATCTGCAACTATTCTGAAGATTTAGTTACAGATAAGTAGCCATGTTGGTCTGCTGTCGTCGAAACAAACAAACAAAAAATTCCTTCCAGTATTCTGAAGATTGCAATGGTTTGGTTGCAAGTGTCACAGGTCCTGAAAGTGCTGAAAATGCCAGGCCCAATTCAAAGTTTGGCATAAACACAAAAAATGGCCTTGGACCCAAGTACCTTTGCGAACAGGAACTATCTCAGGTATAGTTGTATGAATAGTTGATTCAAGCACACAAATACAGTCATACCTCGGTTTAAGTACGCCTTGGTTTGAGTATTTTCAGTTTAAGTACTCCGCGGACGTGTCTGGAACGGATTAATCCACTTTCCATTACTTTCAATGGGAAAGTTTGCTTCAGGTTAAGTGTGCTTCAGGTTAAGTACAGACTTCCGGAACCAATTGTGTTTGTAAACCAACGTACCACTGTATTCCCATACATGCAGGTGAAAGTATTCCTTTGTTTGTAGCTAATCTTCTTACAAAACACTATTCAGGTTATGGTGAAAGTTCCCTCAGCACCACTGCAGAGAACTGAAAACTTGAATGGACTGAAACTGCCTTACCAGTGAGATATATAGTATTTCAGGACAGAACGGAAACATGTTGGCCAGTGCATACAATGAAGATCCCTTTTCAGCGGCCAACAGTGAACATATTTGTTAGGGTATACCTTAGGGTTGCCAGATTTATTCTTTATTTTAAAAGGCTGTTCCTTATTTTGGAACAGAGCAAGCCAACAAGGCATAAATAGATGTCGTTTAGTCTAGAACATTAGAGCTAAATGTAGTATTCAGCACCTCTGTGTCCATAAGCAACACTGAAGTGCAATTAACAGGGAAACGTTTATGGCCATGATTATTGACAAACAAAGGCTGCTTTGAGATCTGGTCCCTGACACGAAAAGTTGTCGAGAAATATGTAGTCGTTGGCATCACTTGGGAATTTACTGGCCTTGCAGAAAGCCCAAGCTGAAAGTTCCATTTTTGTCCAGAATCTGAAAGTAAACTTGGCATAGACTGTTATGCATTTCAGCTCTCCGAACCACCAAAAAAACAAATTTATGGGCAGAAAAGCCAAAATATCTTTGGGAGAAAAAAAAGGTAAAATAGATCCAACTTAAAATGCCACTTCTTCCAATCCACCCACTGGATCTGTTCAGTTGGGAAATGAGCCGCTGGCAGCAGAACATTGTTCTCTTGACAGTGCCCCAGAAAGAGAAATCTGTTTTTCCTCCACTAGACACGTCTGTTATAGATATTGCACACACTGAGACAAGACACAGTAAGCTGGCAGCGATTGCAGACTTGGGGTTTGAAGATGCTGAGGTGCGAGGTGAAGAGATGCCACTCAAGCACTAAAACCCTCCACCTCAATTAACAGTTAACAGTTGTGAGACCCTGGAGAAAAAAAATGGGCCTCTTGCTTGCATATACAGAATGCTACAGAAAACAATCTAATTCTTCTCTTGATTCCACAATAAAATTGTACAGAAGGTATGGAGCACATGTGGCCCCTCAGATGGTGTTGGACTAAAAGGTAAAGCGACTCTGGGGTTGAGGTGCTCATCTCGCGTTATTGGCCGAGGGAGCCAGCGTACAGCTTCTGGGTCATGTGGCCAGCATGACAAAGCCGCTTCTGGCGAACCAGAGCAGCACACAGAAATGCCGTTTACCTTCCCGCTGTGCTTTCAAACTGCTAGGTTGGCAGGAGCTGGGACCGAGCAACGGGAGCTCACCCCGTCGCAGGGATTCGAACCGGTGACCTTCTGATCAGCAAGCCCTAGGCTCTGTGGTTTAACCCACAACGCCATTGGACTACAGTTCCAATAATCACTGACCATTGGCCATGCTGGCTAGGGCTGATGGGAGTTGAACAACAACAGGTGTGCACAGCTAAAGTCAAATTTCCATCATCCATGACCATTGCCCATATTGGCAGAGATGCATGAGCCTTGTAGTCCACAATGTCTAGGGGGCACCTTGTTGGCTACCCTTCATTATTATTAGATAGCTGCCAAAATGGAGGTAAATACTAGAGAGGCAGGTGGCTCAACCACCACCTGATATTAGTCAAGTGCCTTGAACCTTGATAGCAGCAACTGGAGACATTTTTGTATGAGAAGGCTATCCCTGAAATGTAACCCATCCATTCTATGCAATATTCCCTGTCCAGTCATTGAAACGATTTTATTGTTTTTTGTTTATGAGTTCATTTTTTTTGTATTGATCTTATTTTTATCTTATTGTATACCACTTCAGCAGATTTTGGCTGTGAAATGGTTTATAAATCTGAAAGTAAAATAAATAAATAAATAAAATTAAACTAAAGGCTAACTGCTATATGTTGGCATCAGCTTCCAACAGCTGGAGACATTTGGGGAAAATATATGGCCAGATCTAGATGTGGTTTATTTATTCATACAACCCACATGCCAAATTCTATGAGGTGCCTTCCACTCTAGTCTCTGAGCACATTATCACTGCACAACTATCCCAATGCTTTGAAAAGAGAAGTCAATGGCTGTAAAAATGAAATAAAAGTTAATTAATTATAATATAATGGACACAGAAAGAACTGGTGGGATATAGTGGATGAGCAGCAACCTAGAAATAAGGACTTGTTAGGCACCATCTGTGGTTTTCAAGTTCTCTCCGGCTAACCTCATAATTAGCAAGGTTTTTCCAAGCTTTCCCAGAAAACTTTTGGAGAAATATTGGGATCTTACCAAGAGTTATCCGAGAGCCTTAAAAATTTTTTTAAAAAAAGCTTGAGAGAGCTCTCTGCCAGCTTTCTCTACCGATCACAGCCCTTTCCATAAACTTCACAATGTGAAGAAATGGAGTTAGAAGCAGGGGAGGCTTCAGCAACAGACTCCTCACTAGGGCTGGAGAAGAAATTTGATTCAGTTCCTATTTAAAGCTGCATTTATTAAATTTGCACTTTTTGACACTATCTGCAAACCGAAACAAAGCTATCCTTCAAAATTCACACTTAACTGAATTTTTCAATGTAGTTCTCCAGCCAACCAATGTTTATAAAAAGGCATATATCAGGGGGAAGTTTACATTAAAATGAAGTGAGTAGTGAAGATAGCTTACAGAAATGCATCCAATTGGAGGAAATTGCTTGCATAAATATGTACATTAGTCAAAACGCCATATGTCTCTGAATGAACACATTGTATATACTGTATTTTAATCTGTATTTTAACTAATTGTTTTTATGTTTTATTGTGGTTCTGTTGGTGTCAGCCACTTATGGCCTACTTGAAATGAGGCTGCACTTTAAATTTTAATACTGTATTTTAATCTGTATTTTAATTAATTGTTTTTATGTTTTATTGTGGTTCTGTTGGTGTCAGCCGCCCTGAGCCCGGTTTTTGACTGGGGAGGGCGGGGTATAAATAAAAATTTATTATTATTATTATTATTATTATTATTATTATTATTATTATTCATTAAGAGACATTCACAATGCTGGTGAATTTTCACAAGGTTTAGTTTAATTTTATAAAATGAATCACTAATTGCTGCAAAAATCTAGAGGACTGAATTTAAGATCTTGGGGGGGGGGAGGAATGAGAAACTGAGAATAAAAACTGCTCCCATCCCTATTCCTTACTTTATGGATTAATCCAGTGGTTGTCAAAGAGTGTGGCAGACCACACTGATGTGGCAGGAGAGGATGGCAAGTGTGGTGGGAAAATTCAAGGACAATCAACATTCTATTTTAGGAATGATTCTTTTTCTTATGAAGCTGCATTGTTTTACACTTTCTGGATGTCCTGTGATCATGTTATAAAGTTGTTGTGTTCTATGTTATAAATCAAACACTGCTGGGAGTTGTTTCATTTAGTTTTTCAATGTATTTCGTATCAATTGAAAATTTGGTCTCTACACTCCTTAGATCTACAAAATTAGACTAGAAAGTGCATTCTGGGGAAGTCTCTAGTACTGTGACATCTGGTTCCAGGCTTGCGAGGAAGTGAAATCATCCCCCAAAGAGGAAAATATTAGGGAGAAAACTAATAATAATTTAGGATAATCAAAGAGCAAGTTTTTTCTAGTTTTAGTCTGAATCTTTTTTTTTTCAGGGAGGGGGGTTGTGCTAGGAACACTTTCTGCGAAACCCTTTAATGCTCCCTGATTGTATAATTTTTTTAAGGATAGTTATTGAAAGCTCTCCATTACGGTCATCTGCTAGGAGCGGTTGGTCTGAGAAACATAGAAAGAACAAAGATATCCTGCAAATAATTTTCATTGTTTTTGGTTATTACCCAGGCCTTAATAACACTTCCCTCATAACCTTGTGGAATTCTATTCAAATATACACACCCACACCTTCTTCTTCTTAAAGAATATAATTAACAAAAAGAACAGAAGTAATTTCCCTTCCTGGAACTGTATCTGACATTCTAGTCATCTGGTGGTTAAGGGAATAAATATTCTGAAGAAAACAAAAGAATCACAGAGCTGCCTGGGACTCCCTTGGCCTTTACGAACCACCCATTGCTTTGTGGCAGGCATCACTAAACCTAAACGCTCTCTGACAGATTTTAGCTAAATATGGAAAACAGAGCAGAAACTCTGAAATCTTGGGTAACTCTGAAATGCTGGCTTTTGCATCTAATGCTCATATTTTTTGGGGGTGGGGTGCCATATTTTTATGATTTTGACCTCATTGCATATATTGAATTATTACTTTGAAACAGAGTCCGTGTCCTATGCTTACTCAGGGTTTGGAAGAAGACTACCTTTTCCATGCTGAAAGAAAAGGCAGAATCTGAGAAAACCCTCAACAAAACTCTGTTATTGTGCTTTGTGTGTGCCTGTGAGGGCCACAATGCATGCCAAATGGAAGGGAGGGGGACCCAGAAAAAAGTTGTCTAGTTATTTATTTTAAAATCTTATGGTCCGCCCTTCATCCTAAAATCCCATGGCGGGTTACAACAGCAGCTGCATAAAAGTATAAAAAAATTATGACAATAAAATAACAGTTCTCATAAAAATAAAAGCAGCCTGTCAGTTCCTGGGATCTAGGCATCCCGCAGCATTAGAAGGCTTGCCAAAAGAATTTTCATCTGGTCTTCAGCTGGCACATGCAGATGGCTATGTTCATGCCAGTCAAACCTCAAGGTGATGTCATGGAACAGTTATGCTTCCACTGTAACATGCTTCCTGAAAACCCAAACCCAAATTCTGGAAAGGAAAGATCCATTTGGATTGATCACAGTGAAGGAGCTTCAAAACCAGGCTCAATGCTCTCAACCGGGGTGGGGAATCTGTGGTTCTCTAGATGGTGTTGGGATTCCAACTCCCATCATCTATGATCATTAGCCATGCTGACTGAGGTTCATGGGAGTTGCAGCATTAACAACATCTTCTGGAGGGCCTACCTTCTGTGTCCAGGGCAGCTGTTTATCAGCTCCATCTGGTACGCAGGCTGAGACCCTATCTGCCCATGGAATGTCTAGCCAGAATGGTGCATGCTCTGGTTATCTCTCGCTTGGACTACTGCAATGCGCTCTATGTGGGCCTACCTTTGAAGGTGACCCGGAAACTACAACTAATCCAGAATGCGGCAGATAGACTGGTGACTGGGAGCAGCCGCCGAGACCACATAACCCCAATCTTGAAAGACCTACATTGGCTCCCAGTAAGTTTCCAAGCACAATTCAAAGTGTTGGTGTTGACCTTTAAAGCCCTAAATGGCCTCGGCACAGTATACATGAAGGAGCGTCTCCACTCCCATCATTCTGCCCGGACACTGAGGTCCAGTGCCAAGGGCCTTCTGGTGGTTCCCTCGCTGCAAGAAGCCAAGTTACAGGGAACCAGGCAGAGGGCCTTCTCGGTAGCGGCACCCGCCCTGTAGAACGCCCTCCCATCAGAGGTCAAAGAGAAAAACAACTACCAGTACCAGACTTTTAGAAGACATCTGAAGGCAGCCCTGTTTAGGGAAGCTCTTAATGTTTGACGGACTATTGCATTTTAATATTTTGTTGGAAGCTGCCCAGAGTGGCTGGGGAGACCCAGCCAGATGGGTGGGGTATAAATAATAAATTATTATTATTATTATTATTATTATTACTCTAAACTGCTTTCATCTTTGCCTTGTGAACTATGATTTTAAAACCAAGAGACTCCAAGAATGATCTGAAGGCACTTGATGCAACTCTGCTGCTGAAGCTAACACAGTCTGGCCCTGTATACTGCCTGGATGGGCTATATGAACCATATGCATGCTTCCTTTCCACAGAAGGCTCTGAATACTACAATTAAACCACTATTAATGAATTAATAGCAGGTGGTGCTGTGGGTTAAACCACAGAGCCTAGGGCTTGCCGATTAGAAGGTTGGCGGTTCGAATCCCTGCGATGGGGTGAGCTCCTGCCAACCTAGCAGTTTGAAAGCACGTCAAAGTGCAAGTAGATAAATAGGTACCACTACAGTGGGAAGGTAAACAGTGTTTCCGTGTGCTGCTCTGGTTCGCCAGAAGCGGCTTTGTCATGCTGGCCACATGACCTGGAAGCTGTACGCCGGCTCCCTCGGCCAATAATGCGAGATGAGCACTGCAACCCCAGAGTTGGTCGCGACTGGACCCAACGGTCAGGAGTTTCATGACCTTTACCTTTAATTACCTTTAATTACCTTCATTACCTTTACCTTTAATGAATTAATTGCACTTAGGTCTGGCTTTCAGCTCCTTGGGGAAACAGCAGGAGAAAAGTCAGTGCAACTAGCAAATAAAAAATTCCTTAGTACTATGATTTGACTACCTTTCTTCTTTTGCTGACTTTCTATTTAACTTTGTATTCTAGGAGCAGGAAGAATCCCACAAGTACATTGTGGTCTACAGAATTTCCAGTGTATTAAAAAGTCTCCTTTGTGTTGTCAACAGATATAACAGGAGCTTGGATTTCAAAACTCAATTAAGTTTTCTTTGTCACCCTTGAACAAATATGGAGGTAGAGCCAATTAGACAACACAACAGAGCATTATTAAAGAGACTAAGAGAACAAGCAAATTGTTTCATTTAGGACTGAACAGGGATGAGACAGAACGTCTCTATAACGAATTCTTGGTGCTTTAGGAGCTTTTTGGAGCTAACAGAGATGAGGAATGCATGGCGTGGAAAATTGTCTCCTGGAGGATGTCTCTGTGTGGTCTCTTGTTTTGGATAGAGAGTGAGCAAAGGTAAACCTTTTGTGATCATCGGTATTTATGCATAAAGAAGGATAGCATTGTGCTGAAAATCAAACCCTGCATTTAAGCTGGGAAGCGTATCAAGATTTTTTCCCTCAAGCTGGCAACACAAAAACCTGAATAGTTCTGCACCAATTAGCCCAAATGACTTTCAGATTAATCAGAAATGAAAAGCAGAACACTGAATATCAGAACTGGGCAGGGAAGAGGTAAGATAGTAGGGTGGGTAGAGGATGGGATGTTGACGAGAAATGATAGATATAGTGCTGTTTCAATCCCCTTCACTGATCTGAAAAAAAGTTCAGCACAGAAACCAGTTTAAGATGCAGTAGTCATATCATTTAATCTGCTTTCACTCTAGTGCAGGCTTCCTCAACCTTGGCCCTCCATATGTTTTTCGCCTACAGCTCCCATGATCCCTAGCTAGCAGGACCAGTGGTCAGGGATGATGGGAATTGTAGTCTCAAAACATCTGGAGGGCCGAGGTTGAGGAAGCCTGCTCTAGTGCCTTTCTATAGAATTACTATTCTTCATTCACTCATATTTTATGGGGAATCTATGCTGTTGCCAAATTGTTGCAGTCCAGTATTTTCTGTGTTGTCTTCTGATATTTTTCCTCATACCTACTATGAGGTGATTTCCCCCCACCCCAGCAATAAAACATAAAACATAATTGGAGCACTAATCTATCCAGTGTGGTTGGTCAAAGCACTAATGAGGCTTTTCAGCACTCTTGCGACTTTAATTAATTAATTTAATTAATTAAAAGGCCTGTTTGAATGGCCTGCTTGTTTTATTGCTTCTTGTTGATTCCAACTATGGGATCAGTACATGAACAACTACTTTTAATTGCCCAAATGTCAGTTTTTGTTTTCACAATGATGGAAGTCTCTGATCACTGGTTTCTTCTCGTGTTTTTCTTCTCATTTTTATAGAGAAATAACACTTTTTAATTATAAAAAATAGTACTACAAGAAAATCATTCATTAAGAGGCTATTAATTACTAATCTCCAAGCCCTGGTGAACAGAAGACTATTAATCATTCAGGATCTGAATGAACACTTTTAATGAACATTTCATCGGACCTTTCCAACAGTGCAATATCCTAGACATGTCTTCTCAGATGGAAGTCCGACTGACATCTTCTTATAAGTCAGTGGGAAAAGTTTGACCAGGGAGGAATGCATTTCTGGATGATATAGTGCCATAGTGAGTATATGTTGGAACTACAGTATATTCCAGCAATACCTCAACAACATTAAAGGGCTGCAGTGTAGAACAGCTGCTGATTGAAGTCATTGGAACTGATGTACAAGCACTGAATCACATCCAACAACATGTTCTTCAACACCAGCCATTAGGGTGTATAGTGTTAATATCTTCTCAGTCTAATCACACTATCCCATCCCACACCACAGCCTGTAGAACTAATTTGCCACATGTTCTCTGATATGTGATTTTAAATGAATGTGTGTTCTACTCATCACTCGGCAGGTTTGTACAGATGGACAAGGTTATCTGGAGTGAGAATACTCTTAAAACATGGCAGCAGCTTGGTAAATTTGGACTGTATGGGCTCAGTGCTTTTGGCAGATCCTACTCAGGATGTGTGTATTCAGGGTCAGCAAATATTTGAAGGACCTTACAGTGGACAGTGTTCTCGAAGCCACCAACATGAGTCTGACCAAACTGCGGGAGGCAGTGGAAGACACGAGAGCCTGGGGTCACGAAGAGTCGGACATGACTAAATGACTAAACAACAACAACAGTGTCCATATACACTAACGGCAATCTCAGCTCTCTGAGAGCTGGCCCTTATGAAGCCAAAACAGCACCAGCAATGCCTGAGATGGAAGAATCAGCAGGACTGGGGGACCCTGAGCAAGGATATTGAAGAGAAATTATAGATATGGTGCTGTTTTAAATACTTCCACTGATATGCAAGTAGTTCGACACACAAACCATTTAAGATGCAGTAGTCAAGCTCAATGGCCATGAAATATTGGCTGACTCCTTTTGGGGGAGGGAGGGGCAGGAGGTTGAGAACTTGGGGGGTGAAGAATGGAACAGAATGCCCCAAAGAGGAGCACTCAGCACTGCAACATTTCATGATAGGTTCCACTTCTTTTTAAGTGAAGACACATTAAGGAGTGTGCTTAAAGCATTAATTCATAACAGGCTTTGTTATGCCCATAGAAAGAGAAAGAGATTTATTACCTTTGCAGTTGCCCTTGTGGGAGATTTCTAGTTGAGGATCTTTGCATTTTGCCCGTTGGAATTCACACCGGGACAGGAAAGTCCTTCCATCAGAAGCGCACAGCGACTTTTGGGGGGACCCCGTGCATTCCAGGCTGCATTCTTTGTCCTTGTCTTGCTCCACTCTTAAAAACTTTAACAAAACAAAGTGGTGTAAGAGGCTGAAATCTGATCAAGCATTAATACTCTCCAATAATATTTTGCCTGTCATGCAGCCATCTGATCTCTACCTCACCACCTCCACTCCCCCCAAAAACACAAATCCTGGTTGTGAATTTATTTTTTCAAGGAGAGAAAACAGCAAATTAGCACTGCACAATGGTGAGCCTGGTGAGAATCCCAGCACCAGCCGGACTGCTCTGAGTTAGGGGTTCAGAAACAGGCCACAGAACCATGGCCTTTCTCCCCTAGTCTAGTCATGGGGCAGGTGGGTATCTCTGCAAGTCCTGCCTCTCTGCAGAAGCGATGCAGGTGAAACAGCCCTCTGGGGTCGCTTTCCTACTTAGATTAAGACTGCTATGTCACAATTCTATTTCAGCTTTTAGATCATGATCCTCTTGACATAGATTAGTTTCCTTTTTATTATGTGCAGTGCCTGGTACCCTTTTAAGTATTTTATAGACACATTAATAATGACAATGAACTGGAGCATTGGAATTTCTGAAGTTATGAATTGACGCCAGTGCAGAAATACTCTTGAGGGACTGGCATAAAAGCAGGAGACTTAATCATTGCCATCTATGGCAAGCAGTCACCAGATTTTTGTTAAATGTGAGTGTTTTCCAAAGTAAGCATATGGAGTCTGTGAATTATATCTAACTCCTTGTGTGCATTTTTTAAAAATAAAAAAGAATGTGCATCTGTAATAAATCCACTTAATTTCTGAGCTTCATCTGTGTTCTCCTTGCATTTCATCACACTTTATTATAAGCAAATATAAAAGCCTTACAGTAAGACATGATCATTATAATTTTCTGTAAATGGTGCAACAAAAATCACAGAATTCATTATTGACACAATATTCATATCCTTGGAATCCTAGCACAAGTTTAAAAATATAAAGGAACAGTAACAAACAGTAAGAACATTCTTTTTTGACACTTTCTACTTTGTTTAGCACTTTTTGAGCACCACCATGGATTGTCTGAGGCTCAACTTCAAGTTGAATACAATACTGGGCAACTAGGGATGGAGTGATAGTTCAATGTAGGGGTGCTCAACTTTGTAAGCTTCCCCAGTTAAAGTGTTGCACCACCTAGAGCAGGCATCCCCAAACTGCGGCCCTACAGGTGTTTTGGCCTACAACCCCCATGATCCCTAGCTAACAGGACCAGTGGTCAGGGATGATGGGAATTGTAGTCCAAAACATCTGGAGGGCTGAAGTTTGGGGATGCCTGACCTAGAGCATGTATACTCTTCCTAATTACTGCTGACATATTACAGCCCAGGTGTAACCCTTCAGGTGGAGAAGATGCCTCCACTGGTTTGCATAAGGGGTGACTTGAAGGACAATTCATGGTGGGAAATATTATTGAGATGCTGGTCACAGAGGAAGAAGGAAATTGCCCATCCACAGACAAAACTTGGTGCATAAAGATTCCCAAAGGGGATAACTTTCCAATCCATTATGTTGTCCCATAAGCTGTCCTTCAGTTCGGGGGAGGAAACAATTCTATTTAGGGAGAGAGGGACAATCATTTTGAGTGCTTACAAAAGACTTCACGTTTTGCCAGTGCATAATGGGACCAGAACGTTCACCAAAAACAAAACAAAACCCAACATCCACCTGCCAAACTCCAGTATCTTTGAGCTGAACTTCATTCAGAGGTCTTCTTCTCTTTAGCAACATCACAGCCTTCAATTGCATTTTCACCTTTGTTGTGGGTCCCTCCCTTCTTCATAGCACTTATAAAGTGATAGAAGTAAATATGGATGTTCTTTGGGAAATGGCAATGCAAAAACTCATGATAAAAGGTGGTCATTTCAGAAAGGAACCTAGATGTGCCTAACACATAAAAACTTTTTTGAGAACAGCCGGACATAATACTGGGCCAAATCTGAAAAGCACTCTCATTTCTGTTCCCAGCTCATCTTTTTATTACTATTACTTCTATTCACCACCACCACCACCTTTTATCTCACTTTCTATTAACCTCCAGCACCTCCTCTAGCCCTTTTCCCTGAGAGGAGGGAGACCTTCTTTTCACATTTCTCTGTTTTCCATCCACCTGTACTCAGCATGCAAGGAGATGCTGGGGCTAGCATTTGGCCAACCAAAAGGTAGCTGGAAGGCACAACAGATAAGTGAGGATGAAATGGGCAGGCTGTGGCACTGAGACCCACCAGAGACGAAACAGTGATCTAGAAGTTAATCTTCCATGCGGTATCATGGTGGAACTGGTGACTTCATATCTGGCTACCAGAAAATAATGGTTTGCAACCAAGTCCAGGCACAATTTGTTATGATTTATTTCTAACAATAAAATACACGCAGTCCCTGGTTTCATCAAAGTACTTCATAGGAAGAAGAAAATTGCTGTAAAGGGGATTAGAAACCCGATCAGCCTTATTTAGAGTGAAAATCTCTTTGTCATTAATTTCAGTGCTGGCTCCATCCCCTGCTTCCTTTCAAAGCCAATGCTTCCTGGTTATAATCCTGTTCCAGACATGTACTAATGATTTGGTTACAAAATATTTTGGTGCCTGCATGAAAACATCTAAACTCCAGACATAGCCTGCCTGCATCCTAGTGTGACTCAACAATATTTTGCAAAAACAAATAATCTCTACTCCAGTACTGTTCAGCCCGGTTTTTCCAAGTTAAACATTTAGTGCAGAGCTGACATTAAGATTTACAAACTGGACCCAAGCTAATGGAACTGGCTTGGGGCAATTTCAAGAAGTCTGAAAGCAGTGCCTGCTCCTTGATACACACCTGAACAGCTACTCCATTGACCCTATGCTTTCATTCTCAGTCCAAAATAGCTAAAAACAACAAGAAGCACACACCATATAATTACAATACCAATTATATCACCATCATTTCATACAGTGAATGTTTATTGAAAAATGAGTTTTCGTTTGTCTATTGGCAAGTTGTTTTGAAGGCTTCTGACCCCACCATCCAGATGTGCCAAATGAAAAATGACACATTATAGCAAAATTACTTTTTAAACTTAATTTGTTAATCTGCTCCCAGAGATCCACCAACTTCATATGAAGAGATGAGGATCTGGCAACCATGATATATGCCTTTATTTCCTCAAGGCAGAAATCCTCTCCATGTGTGGTTGCCTCCTGAAGACTGTTGCAGAGTTTCATCTGACAGAGGAATACATTATCCCAATGCACCAATGTCTGCATTAGCTTTCTGTTCCCTTCCAGGAATTACAATTCAAGGTGCAGGGTTGTTTTTATTAAACTATTGTTTAACAGGTAACAGGTGCTAACTGCTGATCAGGAGCAGCCAGCAAGGTGGCGCGGTACGGTAGAGATGTCCTTCTAACAGTGGTGTCACAGCTTTTTGCCATGACGGAGCAGGGTGACAGCTTGGTTGGGACTGTGTGCATGTACCGGCAGAGCCAGTGTGGCACTCCTGCAAGCACACCCACACAACCCTGAACTTGCCGCTGACCTGCTCCATCTCCATCTCATCCCAGTAAGTGTCCATGAAACTAGTGTTGGGAAGGATAGCTCCATGGCACTGCCCCACTACGCCAGCCACTCGTTAATGATGGGCAACTCTTCCTTCTCAAGGTTCCTTACCTTTAAACAAGACTAAACCGCTGAGCCTCTTGGACTTGCTGATCAGAAGGTTGGCAGTTTGAATCCCTGCAACAGGATGAGCTCCCGTTGCTCGGTCCCAGCTCCTGCCAACCTAGCAGTTCGAAAGCATGCAAGTGCAAGTAGATAAATAGGTACTGCTGCGGTGGGAAGGTAAACGGCGTTTCCGTGCGCTGCTCTGGTTTCGGTGTTCCATTGCACCAGAAGCAGCTTAGTCATGCTGGCCACATGACCCGGAAAAGGTGTCTGCGGACAAGCGCCTGCTCCCTCAGCCTTTAAAGCAAGATGAGAGCCACAACCCCAAAGTCGTCTGCAACTGGACTTATCTGTCATGGGTCCTTTACTTTTTTTAGACCACACAGTCCTTTAAAGAGTGGACTGTCCTCTGCAATATAAAGGCACTACAAATGCCTTTCCTGAAGGCAGTTCCAAGGGAAGGGGAAGAGAATACTGTATTTTTCTGACAAATTTTCTCCACACACACTCGAACCACAAGGAAGATTTGATTTGGGTGACAGAGCAGGAGCCAGTGAAGACCACCGAAACCTTCCCCAACTAAATGTAGCTTTTTGGATAGGACGGGGCAGCATTCCTAGAGGCCATGATTACTTTGAGGAAATGAAAAACAAGGAAAGGTTTGGAAAAGCTGGTGTAGCCCTTCCCCTTGCTCTGCCTGGGGTGATAGCCTCCCATCAAATGTCAAGGAAATAAACAACTATCTGACTTTTAGAAGACATCTGAAGGCAGCCCTGTTTAGGGAGGCTTTTAATGTGCAATAGATTATTTTACTTCATTTTTCTGTTGGAAGCCGCCCAGAGTGGCTGGGGAAACCCAGCCAGATGGGTGGGGTATAAATATATTATTATTATTATTATTATTATTATTATTATTATTATTATTATTATTATTTGCAAAGGTCTGAACCCCTCTTCCTCTCCAGCCCATCAATCTTGACAAGCCCCTAGTTACCATTAGAAAAGTGGCCCTTCTGCTTCTATTTACACACATCTGCAGCCCTGTTACACTTCACTAGTATAATTGAGTCCTTTAAAGCTTTTTATCCTAATCCACACAATAACTCTTCGGAGTTATTCTATCACAACAGGATCAGATTGGGTTGTTACACTTTAAAAAAAAGTTTGCTTTTTAAAGGGCTCAAATCTTTTATATTTCTGAAGCAGAAAAGAATTATATGGCAAGATTTTGGTCTGTAAAACGACCATGTGTTATTCTTTAGGGGGGGGGAAATCCCACTCACATGTACTGTATCTTTTTACCCTCACTGGTTCGCTTTTTAAAGGCCTCGTTACAGCATGCACACATGGAAACATTTTATAGGATCTGGCTGTTAAACAAATTTTCCTGATAGGGCCATGAGTAGGATCCTACATTATTTTAAGTATAGATTGGGTTCTGGAAAAAGCTATGCTGTCAACGTATTTTACATATTGTTTTAATATGTTGTTGTGTGGAGTGCTGCTGTTTGGGGTTCCATCCAGCTAGCTCTGGCCGTTTCCATGATAGCCCCTTCCATGTCCCCTCTCAAGCTTTTCCCCTAAGAGACACTCAGCATTTTGTGGATGCCTAGCACGCTCAGTCCTCCTCGTGTCTTCTTGGAATTCACAACCCTTGCAGGTTGCTTTCCTAAAACATTTCATAGTTCTGCAAACCTTGGGCATCCCTCAAGTCGGCTGGTATTGTCTTATGTGCGGTTAGTGCTGTTTCAGCAGCATAAGAATCTGTCCTCAGAGATTGAGTATGCTATTAGTATACAGGGTGGGTTTTGATCTTCACCCTGAGTATAATTGCTATTGTTGCCTCTTCCCCACTTTAAAGAATTTACTGTGTGTGCATGCATGTGTGCCTCAAATTTCCCACAATGTCAGTATAAAATGCCTCCCCAAAACACTGAACGAATCTTACCTAGGGGATTTTGTACATCTTGTAGCAGGCTAGGAAAACTAGCACCAATAATCTGGAGTTCATGTACCAGATCCCATAAAGAAAAGTTCTTATTTCTTCTTTTTCTAGGTAAAGTTTGCCTCTTTTCTGCACAGTTGCGGAACGGAAAACCAGGGAAGTAATGGGTTTACTGATGTTTAGACTAGTCGCGTATCCATCATTATAGAATAACAGAATTCACTTAAGCAAAAGCCAGTTAAAGCAATAAACCTTTCAAAAAATAACACACCAATGTAAAACATATCAGTCAAAGCAGAGTCATATTTAACAATCAATTTTCTGTGCCTGTATCCTGCAGTTTTAACACAGTCTCAAATCCAGCTGAAAGCAACCGAGTTGAACCTCCAGCACTAAGGGAACAAAGCAAAATAAAGTCTAATTGACAGGCAGCTTGGAATTGACCTTGGGAACAAACTCAAAGTGCTCTGCATTTTGCAGCTGATTCTTCAGCCATACTACAGTTCAACGGAGGCAGGGAGTTACACTTCTTGGAGAGGTGGCATGAAACAGGAGACATCCATACATGGTTATCTGAAGATTTCCCCCGGCTTTATCTATGACTATAGCTGATATCAGCATATGACATCCTTCGGCAGCTACTAGGGTACCAAAACTTTGGTAGGGCTATGTCAGGTGGCAGGGGAACCAACCCCCATGGCAGGCTGCCAGAAACGGATAAGACAAGGAAAAAGTTCTTACCATCTGCTTTTTATTCAATATTTACAGAATTTAAGAATGCAGTCTCTTGGAATAATGGTGTTGTCCCGAGTAAATCTCCACCCTGCTTTTCTTCCACTTCCTCATTAATCAACAGCATCCGTCCCTTACGGTGGCTGCTCAGGGCCATCTGTCTCTGAGCTCTTTGCTCTCCTACTTTTAAGGCTCACCGGGTTCTGGTAGATGGTGGGTCTAGAATGCTTTCTAGTGATAACATGTCAGCCAGCTGCTCCTGCTCTGCCCTCCTCCTCCTCCTCCTCTCCCATTATTTCTCACCTTTTCCCCTCATCTTCCTCTGAGCTGTGACCTCCCTCCAACCCCTGTTGTAATTCTGGTCTGTCTTCTTTTCTGGAAGGGTCAGTCTGGGGTGGTAGTCTCTCCACCATTCCACCTCAGCCCAGTTCCTGACAGGCTACCACTGTTACTTATCCTAGCCCTTCTCCTTTTAAAAATATCACAACCTGGTACTCCAAGGTAGCTGGATCTAGGTTTCCCTCACAGTGCCTTCTTAGTGCTGCTACATGAGAGGAATTGTAGGAAATTAAAATGGTGGGTAGACCTGGCCACCTGGCACTGCTTTGAGTGTATGGCCGCTGCAGGCTGTCACTATAGCCAGGTAAGCCTACTGGAAGAAGGGGCCTCCTGATGAAGGAGGGGTCCACTTTGGTAAGGGCCCAATCAAACCTGGAGCTAACACTGACCCTCTCCCCAATATATGTAAGTCAGGAAGTTACCTCTTGATCAGGTACAGAGGGCATCAATGATTAAAGCATGTAGCTATGGCGACCATGTACTCTTCTATAGTGTTAGGGCTGCCAGAGTGTTCACATCTAATAACCCTAATTAGATGTGAACACTCTGGCAGCCCTAACACTATAGAAGTGCGATACTTAGGAGGATCCCCAAACAAAAAATTAAGGAAGAGTGGAAATATGTAGATGATTACTTTTATAAACAAGGTATACATTCGAAGTTGGTGATATGTTTAGAATGAAATGCACAAGCTGGTAAAGTAAGTGGAAATTATAAGGAAATCGGATATGGTTTAGATTTCAAATGATAAGGGAAAGTCTAGTAGAAATTATTGATGAGAGGGAACTGATCTTAAATGTTTGGAAGTTGATATTTTTATTTTCAATTTTATTCTTTTTTCATATTTTTCACATTTTTTCATATATATATATATATATATATATATATATATATATATATATAATTTTTTCTTCCTTCTTCCTTCTTTTTTCTTTTTCTCTTTTCCCCTTTTTTCTTTTTCTCTTCTTTTCATGTATTGATTGGAGATTATGCTTCCTTATGTTTTAATTATGTTATGTTATGTTTCACGTTATATTATTTTGTATTATTCTGTAATTTTAATATGAAAATAAAGCTATTTTTTTAAAAAAAACACAACAACAACAACAACAACAGAGTGTTCACATCAAAAAGGATGGAGATAGATTCAACAAATGTGGACATATCTTGTCGGACTTACCACCTGCCACACGGGACAGGTTTTGCTACTATGTGTGAACACAACCTGCATCCCACAAACATGGTCAGTGCTGCAGGTGTTTAACTGCCAACACAACTAGTTGTATTCCACAACCTGCTGCACCATACAGAACAATGTAGCAATCCTTTGTAGCTATGCTTCACAGAAGAAGATTGGTAAGGGAAGGGGAGCTGCCTTTGGGGCAGTCAGTCTATTATTACTAATCTCACTGCAGAACTCCAAACGTTTCAAGGAAGCCTTGAGCACTCAGAAACACATCTAGCAATTACTGCAATAGATCATGACACCCTGAGCTGTTCTCACGTCCATGAATATCTTTACAGAAATTCTGTGAGAGTAAACATGCTCAGAAGAGCCTTTCCGTCCCACAACTCTATAATTTTAACTGCCCAGAGAACCTCAAGGAAATCTTACTCTACATCCATATTTTACCTGAACAAAGTTACTAAGTTTTTAATTGTCACTTTCCTACATTACATCACAAAATTCATTATTATTATCATCATTATTATTACTATTATCATTTGCCTTGAAATCCTCAACTTCAACTACACAAGTTCCTCAACTTCATTTGGCTGAGGCTGATGGCAGTCAGTGTCCATCAACATCCAGAGGCCCATCTCTGCCCTAAATACCCTTATTAATACCATCCTGCTCTCATTAAGAGCAATTGACGTTCCCCTTAATAAAAGAGGTGTCTAGGTTGAAAACTTCGCTTTTCCTAAAATAACTTGGAAGCAGAAGCTGATACTACTGCTTGCCTTGTCCAGTAGAATGACTTTATTTGAGGGTGGCTGATAGTTTAAAAGGGGAGGCAGAGTCATAGGCAGGATGTGGTCTTGTGCCTGTCTGCAGGAGCCAAACCAATTATGTTTGATGAGTCCTATATCCCTTAATTAGGGCTATAAGTGTTTCAATGGGACTACTAAAAAATAAGTGGTTTAGAGCCTGTGGTCTAAGATGGTTATAAAGATCTCAGGAAAAATAAATAAAATATCAGATGTGTGTCAAGTATACAAATTATGACATGCAGAGCATGTCCAGTGAGTTACTATAAACAATATTTCTTTTCCCTGATGACTGTAATAATAGCACAGTCAGGTAATAATTTCATGCCTGGACTTGAGACACTGGAAAATCTTTCTAATGGGGTGGAACGTGGCTTGTGGCTGAGGAAAAGCACATCCCAATCTATGGAAGACCAGATGTGTAAGTAGTGAGAAGTACCGGTTTAAGGGGGGAAATTGAGAGATAAAGAAAGATAAGAAATGAATGTGCAGAAGTGATCTTCTCAATGCAAAAAAGAGGGTTCGGATTTCTACAGTTTCATACTCTGATGGTTACCAAAAAAGAGAAGAAAAGTGAAACATCACCACTTTGTGAACCCACAAAGGGAAGTGTGATTTAAAACCCACAGGGAGAACCTGTAGAGGCAGGAAATAATGGTATTTGATCTATTGAGCACTTTGACCTGTGCTCAAGGATCGAAGCTGGCCACCCATTTGTTACTGGACCAAGTTCAAGGTGTGGCTGGCTTGGGACCAGTTTGCAGAAGCAGCTGCACTGCCACACATGTGACCATTCAGTCCCAGAGTTTGCATTTTAACTAGTGCCACATTTACCCCACATTTGCAAGGAGTCATTCCATTACTGTGGCAGCACTAGTGCTCTGGAACGCCTGCCTTATGGGCATTAGGCAGGGACCTTCACTAGACTGTTCTTAGATGCCTCCTGAAAACTTTCTTGTTTCAGCAAACCTATCCAGACACAGGATTCACTTAGATTTGTCTTAAGTGTTTCGTTGCGTCTATCAGTGTTTTTAATGATCATTTTATACAGTCAGACGGGCAGGGCACGAATAAAAATTGCTGCTGCTGCTGCTGTTTTTCATTGTATTTATGTATTATAGTCTTGTTTTGTATGTAATTCAACTTGTATGCCTCTTGGAGATTTTATTTTTTTTAAGGCAAGTTGTCTACACATTTTTTAAATAAATTTGTGCTGTCTTATGGTATGAAAACAGTAGTGTGTGTGTGTATGTTTCCTTAAGTTAGGTAGATAAGTTACAGTGAAGTACACATGGCTCTGTGAACACTATTCTTATAATCAACCTGTCGATCTTTGTGAAAATATTATGGCAGCACACTTGTTGCTGCCACACATACTGGGCTGAGCCTTTAAATGAAACCACATGGTCTTTGAATATATCATACAATAAAAAGGAGGGAATGTTCCCAAGGCCCACAGTAGACAAAAAAGCCTTTCATACACAGCTCCAACATCACAGCTCTGACATCAGTTCCTCGAAATGAACAAGTGTGCATTTTGTGATTGCGCAGTGATACAAAGCTGGTGAATTCCACACTGAGAGGGAGGCAGAAGGTGAGAGATAATGCAGACACTGACTTGTCAACTGGCCTCCTGGCAGGATCTGATAAGAAAAAGCAAGGCAAGCCACCAGCCATGCCTTTGACCTCTCCACTGTTCACCACAGGTGGCTAGGAATTCCACACAGGAGACTGCATGGGATTCCATCTCTAACCAAGAGAGAGAATGGTTGGCTCTGTTTCCATGCTGGCTGTAGAAAGAGTGAAGCCCTTTCCCCTCTGGCCCAGCATGACAATGCAGGAGGCTGCTAGAGGAGGGACAGAAAGATTGAGCTATCCCTTCTCCACCAGCTCACTTGGCTTCCCTTCCTCCCTGGCCACCACAGCCATGTGCTTTTACCCACTGGGGGAGGAAGAGGGGTGCGGGGAGAGCACACGCCCCCAGGGCACACGTCACGCTCCCAGGACATGCTCCAGCCCTGGTGCCAGAGCATGAAGCTCTGCCACTGCTTTTTATACCATGAAAATCTTCACCTGTGTATTTCCTCAACTTGAGCAGCCATCAGAATCACAGGGGCAGGTCAGTTGAGATCTCTAGGTATTATTGCATTTATGGGATTGCACTCTGCTGTCCATATAAACAAATGAATGATTCCAGCAACACAATCTCCCACAGAGATATGACAGCATTTGGAATAGATCCGGTGGAATTTCATCTCCTGGTTCATCAAAACACACATAAAATCAGATGAACTGGGGTTAGGAATGTGCTCACATCTTCTATAGCAATCCTTAGGGAGGACCTAAGGAACGATGGTAATCTGCACCCATTTGGACTGTAAACTGCTGTGACAGCAGCAGAATTTACTGAGGGTTGAACCAGGAAGGCTTGACTATTTGTTCTCTGCTTAAAATATTATTTTACCATTAGATCAATGGTGTTAAACTGAAATGTTCACATTTTGAAATCTATCTGTCGTGAACAGAGGACTTCAATGTTCATTCCCCAACTAGTTGGATTAAACTGTCTACCCTAAACATATATTTATTCAGAAGTAAATGCCACTTAGTTCATTGAATTTACTCCTAACTGGGTATGTGCAGGATTGCAGCCCTAGTGAGGGTTCCCCCCCCCATGAGCAAACTTGTTCCTTCTGCATATTCATCACGTTCCTTCTCAGTTTCAGAAAGCTGTAGACAACATGTTTAAAATTGCAACAAGGGTATTAGTTACAAGAACAAGATTACTGAGTTTAAAGGGAGGGTGGACTGAAATTCAACAAGCATTTTACCCCCTGGAATGTGTCCCACTTTACCAGTCCTCTATTTGAGGGGGAGCTGTTCTGTCTAGGTTAAGGATAAAGAGTCCTAAGAAAGGAGAGCAGGGGACTTGAAGCTTCCCATCAACTATCAGCAGCTGAACAGCAGATTCACACTGCATCACACTGTGGTGACATGTATTATACTTCTATTTATAGTAATCATCTCAAAAATTGCATATATTCACATCAATTTGTACAAGCAATTTCCCACTGCAAATCTATGCTCCCTTTCGTACTTTTCCATATTGCATTTCCCTTCTTATGATGGGTAAGTGGCCACCCTACTTCCTTAGAAACAATTGTTGCTGAAGAACCATTTTACACCAGACCTACTATAAAGCGGGATTGGACCAATTCCCAGAGGGCTAGGTCCGTCAGTGGTCTGTTAGCCATGATAGCTAAATGGAACTGGTAGTATACCTCTGGAATGAAAGTCACTGGGGGGAAAAATCGTAAAGGGGAGGTTGCTTCCCTGCCATAGAAGTATCAGGATGACCAATGTCTGGGAAAGGATAGGAACCTCTAAGTAGTTTTGGTCTAATCCTCCCAGAGAGGTTCATCTAGTGCCCTTCTTTTCTTACCAATCCAATGAGATTTCTTGTGCCCATTTTGTAAACTGACAGGGTGTACAGTAATATACAGTGGAACCTCGGTTTATGAACACCTCGGTTTACGAATTTTTGGTTTACAAACACCGCGGAGCCATCTGGAACGGATTAATTCAGTTCACATTACTTTCAATGGGAAAGTTCGCTTCAGTTTATGAACGCTTCAGTTTATGAACAGACTTCCGGAACCAATTACATCCATGCTTCGGGTTAAGTACGCTTCAGGATGAGTACTCCGCGGACCCGTCTGGAACGGATTAATCCACTTTCCATTACTTTCAATGGGAAAGTTCGCTTCAACTTATGAACGCTTCAGTTTATGTACTCCGCGGACTGTCTGGAACAGATTAATCCACTTTCCATTACTTTCAATGGGAAAGTTCACTTCAGTTTATGAACGCTTCAGTTTAAGTACTCCGCGGACCGTCTGGAACAGATTAATCCACTTTCCATTACTTTCAATGGGAAAGTTTGCTTCAGTTTATGAACAGACTTCCGGAACCAATTGTGTTCATAAACAGAGGTACCAATGTATAACTGCTTAATTTCTCTTAGGTTTGCTGCAAGAAGAATATCAACATACTGATGACATTGTTTCCAGGTATTCATTAGACATTTCTACTGTTGCTATTCTAGGCTGCATCAACAGAAGTATAGTGTCCAGATCAAGGGAATTAATAGTGCAGTTCTATTCTGCCTTGGTCAAACCACACCTGGAGTACTGTGTCCAGTTCTGGGCACCACAATTTAAGACAGATATTGAAAAGGTGGAACATGTGCAGAGGAGAGCAGCCAAGATGATAAAGCGATGGGAAACCAAGCCTTATGAGGAACGGTTGAGGGAATTGAATATGTTTAGCCTGAAGAAGAGGAGACTTGGAGGAGATATGATAGCCATCTTAAAATATCTAAAGGGCTGTCACATGGAAGGTGGAGCAAATTTGTATGCAGCTGTCCCATATGAGGATTGAACCTGCAACCTTGGCATCACGCTCTAAACCAGGGGTCAGCAACCTTTTTTCAGCCGTGGGCCAGTCCACTGTCCTTCAGACCATGTGGTGGGCCGAACTATATTTTGGAAAAAAATATTGAATGAATTCCTATGCCCCACAAATAACCCAGAGATGCATTTTAAATAAAAGCGCACATTCTACTCATGTAAAAACACCAGGCAGGCCCCACAAATAACCTAGAGATGCATTTTAAATAAAAGGACATATTCTTCTCATGTAAAAACACACGTATTCCCGGACCGTCTGTGGGCCGGATTGAGAAGGCGATTGGGCCGCATCCGGCCCCCGGGCCTTAGGTTGCCTACCCCTGCTCTAAACTATAAGTGACAGGTTTGCAGGGTAAAACTACTGTCTACCCAGACAGTATGATCTGATGATATAAAGAGCTCAGCTGATAATGATCCTGTGTGTACAAACTACTATAATGAAGTGGAACAATTCATATGTACTGCTTCTAATTGAAAGCATTCTTTATTTGGAAATATGCAGCTCCTGCTCTCTGGGTGATTATGTTGACAAAACGTCCATGCACATAAACATTTGGCGGAGATCTGAGGATTTGGGGAATGAGCCAATCATCTCCTAAAGCGAATAAGGCTGTACAGACACAGGGGAGGAAAAGGTTATTTGGCAAAATTTGGGGGGCGGAAGCATACAGTCACACTGAGCAATGAAATGCTGGAATAGTAAGGATAGGCAGTTGCCCAGATAGTTGCTCATGATCATTAACACATCAGATACAAATTTCAATTACAGTCAATGAGACTGTTTTGGATTAGGGAAGTAGCACACTGCTGTCCATTCATGTGTGTGTGTGTGTGTGTGTGTGTGTGTGTGTGTGTGTGTCCTGGAGTTGTTTGTCTAGAAATATTGGATACAGGATTTTACTATGGGACCCTTAAGACTGGTGCTGCTTGGGTTTTTTGCAGGTGTTTTCTGCAACATGCCATAGATGCCATAATAGTTCATTAGTGGTGGATTTATACCTGACCATCTACACATCATTCAGCTTTATCAGATTATTGCCACCTGCTGGGGCACTCTTGCAATATCCCACAACCAAAGCAAGAGAACAAAAAACAACAACAACACCCTGATCCCTCAACATTTGTGGTATTATAAGAACTTACAGGATTTCAGCAGGAAGTTGCAGGACATGCACAGATTGGGAATGAAGCAGTATGTCTTCCCCAAAACTTTTTCAAGTAAAGTGGGATTGCACATAACAGCCTTGATGTCATGAGCACAAGCAATCATGAACGCAGAATAAAGAGGATGTCTGGAGGGGCCCTAAGATGGAATAACAAGGCAAAAACACACTGAGCCCTCTCTTGAATCGAGCCTTACTTAAAGATTTCAGGCTATGGGTGGTAGTGGGACTTCAGTCCATCTTTGTTGGCCCCACCCTTCTCAGTCAACAAGCACTGAACAGGACTGGTGAAGAGGAAAAACCAACCCCAGTGTGAGTCATCCATGTGTTGTTTTTGTCTTAACAAACCACTTGCCTAGAGCATCCTCCCCTCCCCGCTTTCATCCCAGTGCTAAGCAAAACACAGTGCCACCTGCCAGAAGCTGTGCTTCAAATGATGCAAGGTCTCAAAGAATCCAATGGTATCTTAAAAGCTAACAAACGTATTGTGGCAAAAGGCCGTTGAAGCAAGAGTCCACTTCATAAGATATTTGATACATAAAGTGGTTTGGAAATGATTAGGCACAAATACGTGTGTGTGTGTCCACACACACAGTAGGAAAAACAGTTTTATATTTTATGGTGAAATAATTGCAAGCAATTATATTGTATGATACAATAAAGGTTGGATGTCCCAAGATAAACACATACATGAAATATCCCATTTCAGCTGCTTAATAGTGCCAAAACCTTTCCTTTCAAGGCATACTCATATTTTCTAATGCCAATCAATGTCTAAAAACCTCCATCATCTGGTAACTCTTCAGTGGCCCACAGAATCCTGTTATTGACCTCAGCCTTCTTAATGTTCCAGTGAATAACCTTAAACTTTACAAAATAATCCTGCTTCCAAGAAGTCACATCAGAAACCAAAGGACTAATGGTGCATGGTACACTGATTTTAATAAGAAATGGAAAGCACATGTCGGTGTACTCACATTGCAAGCCCATCTAGAGGCCATTTTTCTTATGGTTTATCCAGGCAATGGATGCATGCACAATCCCAATCGCTTTTAAGTAGGGGTGTGCATCAGATTCAGAGCCAAAGCAGGATGTTTCAGGGAGATTTGGGGCTTGACATAAGTGGATCGAGTTCTTTACGAGAAAGCACAAATCAAAGCAGGGATCCCTGAAACACTTAATGTAGGCTTGGCAATTCAGACATCCAAAAATGCTGCAGACAGGCGTCTGTTAACAACAAAAGCTATGTCTCGATGGGATGAGGGAGAGCTTCATTGTGACTGGCAAGCCAAATTTGTTACCAGAGGGAACACAGGTGGCCCGGCCCAGCCCACCTGAGGCGAACAGGGGACGTGCTACCCCTCCTCCCATAAGACCTTGCCAGAAGACGCACCTGCCACAGCTGCATAACCCCGGTGGTGGCAGGGGCAGACAGGGCCCCACCCCACAGGATTCCGCCATCCAAGGTGGCTGCTTCAGTTTACCTCAGGCATCCCCAAACTGCAGCCCTCGAGATGTTTTGGCCTACAATTCCCATGATCCCTAGCTAAGAGGACCAGCGGTCAGGGATGATGGGAATTGTAGTCCAAAACATCTGGAGGGCCGAAGTTTGGGGATGCCTGGTTTACCTCATGAGCGGGTCAGCCCTGAGAGGGAATAGTCTCTATTCAGAAGGCAAATCCCTTTCCATTCTTCCCCTGTCTTGAATCAACTTGAAAGGAGACTGGCACAAAAGCCCCTGGCCCTATTTGAGACTTGGAAGTGTTCTTACCTTTCTCTTGTCTGCAGTTTTCAGACCAATTGCCCATCACAAGACATATAGGGAGATTAATCTTTTATAAATGCCACCTAAAAGTGTAATGGCTGACCTTATGGGAATTCATCTGCACCTATTGCTCTGAAATTTGGCAAGATCTGTGACCTCAGAAGGGGCAACATAAGCTGGCTAAAATCCCATACAATTCTCCCCCCAAAATGTATATATTAAAACAGTTATAGATGCGCTCTCTCTCTCTCTCTCTCTCTCTCTCTCTCTCTCTCTCTCTCTCTCTCTCATGCCTTTTGAAGACACCCTGACTTATGGAGCCAACAGGGTGGGATATTGATCTTTTACCAGCTTTAATCACTCCTGATTTGACGGTTACTGTATCATTTGGCTGCTGTAACCAGAGGAGAGGGAATAGATTTTCTCCCCCCACCATGCTTCAAATAGCCACAAAGTTTAAGTCTGCATCATTTGAAGGCAATGCCTTGAAAAGTAAGATGGTTTATGTTTTTATTAAACAGTAAAATAGTATTCTTCAGTCAACCTTTAAAAACACCTGGAGCCTTAATCAAGCTGTTATCAATAGACTGTGTCCCACAGTTCATGGCCAATGTTCACTAGCCACAATCACTGGGCACTGAAATAATAAACTCTACCTCATATGCAGATGGAAGATCCTATACCACAAAAACGTCACATTCATGCCAAGTAGAGAAACCCTTTGGATTCTCTGGCTGATGCAAGACTGTAGGGAGAACCTTGTTTCAGTTTTGGCTTCCAAGAAGTCACAAGCAATATAAAATAGAACCAACAACTCTAACCAGCTGGATTGTAGCTTATGCTTTAGGAACACATTGGACACACCACTTCCTTATCTTTGTTCCCATCTGTAGCACATATGTAATTTTTATTAGGTATGTGACAGCTGATGGGATGGGTGAAATGAGAGATCGCAAACTCTTGGAGATGGAAAGATTTGGAAGCCGGGTGATCACAATGCCACAGTTCATAGTGAAGGGTAGCAGAGAACAGGGAGCCAGGAGATGAGCCCTCTTTGTTCCTTGGAAGTCATGCATGAGTCTATATTTTCTTTCCAGTCATCAAGGGTTTCCTCTTTGCAGGAAAATTCCACAAGTAGCGAGCAGCTCCAACAAATGGCCGAAAGGGGGATACATCTGGGTATGTGGAAAGTGGCAGCATGTCCAACTTTTGGATTGCCAATGTTTACTGGCCCAGTTCCTGTGTCTGACACACAGCAGAGGAAACATTACCCATGAACTTATTTCATGCCAGGAGAGGCTTCACTTGGCTTCATTTCTAGATGTCAGTGGTTTTTGTTAAAGGCACAAAGCAAGACCCTATATGTTTAACATAAGTAAGGTGGCTAGAACCAAAGGAGGTCAGGGTTCCTGTACAATGTAACAATTGCATTGGCATTCCAGAAAGAACATATCTTCTCACCTCTGCACACCACATTTTACCTGCAATTCCATCTGCTACATCAGCCTTTTCATCTGGCTACCTTAACCACATATATGTGCTGTATATTCAAATACAGATGGCGTTGCCTCCTATGTTCTGGGAGAGTCTTTTAAACTGTTCCCTGTCATTCTCTCATCTATCTGCTGCTGCCTCTTTGCTATGCATTTTTCTTTGTTAGATCTCTTTTCTGGAGTAATCCCAGCCAATCGGGGAACATATAGTTATGGTGTTGACATCACAGTGCTCCATGATATGGACAATTTGAGATCGCCCCACCAAAGAAATCTATGCTACAAAGACTGCAGTTAGCGTTGGAATCAAGGAATATCTGGCAAGATAACCTGAGGATTCTCATGGCTTTTCTCTTCATCTTACATGTTAAGACTCCAGGTGAGGAAGGAAGCAGGAAATACTGTAGTACACATTTATAGCCCAGTAAAGAGATTCTAGCAAGGATGTTTCAAAAAGTCATCAGAAGTTGTCCAGTAGTCATGCATGGCTAACTTTCATCTATCCTTCGTAGCATTCCAGAAACTAGACCATGTTACCGGTACTATTTTCTATCTTGTTTCTGCTTTTCAATGCAGTAGGAAACTAGCCATAATGTGCACCAATAGCTATGCTCAGTTAAAAATCTCTTCCACATTAAATGTTCCTTAGAACAAAAGATTAACACAAGACAAAACTAAAAATAGCATTGTGGAAAATTTAGTACTTTCCCCTTAAGGAGTGGGGTTTCCTTGTTTGATTTTGGTAGATAAACCTCCATGTCACATAAAGATGGTGTTGGCAAGAACACTGCTCAATGAGCGTCACCCTGAGGTTAACAAAATTCAGTCTTTGGCTCTATTATACATATTAGGTTTCCCTAGTGACTGATTATGTATTTCCATGTATATGTTTCAAGTTCTTGAGCTGCCTTCTTGCCCCACCATTTGTGGGCAGAAAATGTTTAATGCAGTTACAAATTGATTGTATTGTGTAAATCTTTTGTAAGCCGATTTGAGAGCCTCTTGGGGCTATCAAGTGGCACAGAAGTATTCTAAACGACAAATAAAATTGTTTAAGATATATGTGTCTGTTTTCCCATTTAGCCTTAATTTTCCTCTTGAGGTTTTGCCTTCATGATTGCAGGGTTAGATGTAAGATTCTAACAGTTGGTAGAATATGCCTTCCAAGAAGCAAACAGACTCCCCTTTTCAAATATAAATGAACGTGAATGGTTGAACTGGTAATGCTAGTTTGTAATATGCTACAATCATGGTTTTTGTCTGTCCTGTAAATTACCTGTCTTTGTAAACCATTTTGAGTACAATGCATTTGTGGGAAAGGATATATACAATAAATTGACTGACTGACTTTGTGAATTTGGAGGATGGCTCAAGAGCATGAGACTCTTAATCTCAGGGGTTCGAGTCCCACATTGGGCAAAAGATTCCTGTATTGTAGGGCGTTGGACTAGATAACCCTTCTGATCCCTTTCATCTCTAAAATTCTATGATTCTAAAACATATTCTGGTAATAATCAGGGACTAGTGACATCAATGAGACTATCCACAGGTAATGGTTTGAAGGCTGGTATGTCATAGTCATCCTTTAAAAAAATAAATAAATTTCATTTTCTCATTTTACAAATATTTTAATGAATAAACACAAAATCATTCTGCATTTCCCTCGACTTCCCTCCCCTCCTTTCTGTGGTTACTTAGTTTATATATTTTTGTTACTGCAAATCTAGATCAAGCCTGTTTACTAATTCCCCCTTCGCATTCCCTTTTAATTATTTCTTACTGAATGTGTATTGTCAATCGTGCTAATGTTTTAAGTTGTTTACAATACATCTTCAATTAGTCAATCATTTCCCCCATTCTGTTTTAAAATGTCCCTCTTCTTTGTTTCCTAGTCTTCCTGTAAGTTTCACCATTTCTGTGTATTCCATCAACTTTAATTGCCAGTCCTCCTTCGTTGGAGCTGTTTCTTCTTTTCATCTCTGGGCATAAATCATTTGGGCAGCTGCAGTAGTGCACATAATTTTTTTTTCTGTTCTTTGGGTACCTCTGCACCAATTATACCTAAAATAAAAGCTTCTGGTTTTATAACAAAAGTTATCTTCAACATTTTTTCCAACTCATTATGAGTCATTTCCCAGAAAGCTTTTGCTAGCTTACATGACCACCACATATGGCAAAAGGTACCCTCCTTCTAAGGTAAAGGTAAAGGGGCCCCTGACCATCAGGTCCAGTTGTGTCCGACTCTGGGGTTGCGGCGCTCATCTCACTCTATAGGCCGAGGGAGCCGCCGTTTGTCCGCAGACAGTGTCCGGGTCATGTGGCCAGCATGACAAAGCTGCTTCTGGCAAACCAGAGCAGCGCACGGAAACGCCGTTTACCTTCCCGCCGGAGCGGTCCCTATTTATCTACTTGCACTTTGATGTGCTTTCGAACTGCTAGGTGGGCAGGAGTTGGGACCAAGCAGCGGGAGCTCACCCCATTGCAGGGATTCGAACCACCGACCTTCTGATCAGCAAGCCCTAGACTCTGCAGTTTAACCCACAGCACCACCTGGGTCCCTCCTTCTACTGGTATCTGATTCCAACTTGCTAATTTACGCGGAGTCAGATATCATCTATACATCATTTCCATATAATTTTCTGTTATCACATAGTACGCTGTAAATTTCAAATCCACTTTCCACAATCGTTCCCATGCTGCTATTTCAATATTTTGTCCTATATCCATTGGTCATGTCTTATAGTTATCCTTGATTTGCCTTTTCCTAATGCTGATGTCTTAAAAGTTCTTCTAAGCATTACCGGGTGCATCCTCCAATCTGCTGAGCAACAGGTTACATCTGGTCACCACAGCCTTTAAAACAAATGAATTTAGCTTTTCTCTGTACACCTTCCAGCAATCAGGCTCTTCTTTTTTTGTTTGTCTCTCTGCAAAGGAAAGTGCCCCAGGGTGGACTTTGAAATTCTCTATTTGACACTGATTCAATTGCTGTCAAATAAAAAGAAGTGAAACTTTACTGTCCATATGATTAGGATATGGAAGGCTTTCGGTTACTCATCGCTCCTGCTTGAACCAATAGCCAAGTGCTTTGGAACGGATGCATACAAAGGAATTTCACTTTGTGGATTTTGCCTCAGGGCACCAGGATAAGAGACTCTAAAACTCTTGATGTGGATTTAATACTTGAAGAACCTGGTATTTCCCTCTCTTAGGTAGAAACATTGGCCTCAGGTCGAGTCTACACGTTCAGCGAAAAGGGATGGTAGAGTGGGCCCTGCCACTTCAAGCTGCAGGTAGAAGATGTATCGAAGATGATTGTAGAATATATGCTTTAAAACACTGCCCCACTGCCCAAAGTGGTTTTATTGGGGGGGGGGGGTTGCTAGTTCCGAGGGCCTTCTGGCGGTTCTCTCACTGCGAGAAGTGAGGTTACATGGAACTAGGCAGAGGGCCTTCCTAGTAGTGGCACCCACCCTGTGGAACATCCTCCCAGCAGATGTCAAGGCAATAAACAACTTTTTTGGGAATTTTTTAAGGTTTGATGTTTTATTGTGTTTTTAATATTCTGTTGGGAGCTGCCCAGAGTGGCTGGGGAAACCCAGCCGCCAGATGGGCAGGGTATAAATAATAAAATTATTATTATTATTATTATTATTATTATTATTATTATTATTATTACTACTACTACTACATCAAAGTGCAAGTAGATAAATAGGGACCGCTCCGGCGGGAAGGTAAACGGCGTTTCTGTGCGCTGCTCTGGTTCACCAGAGGTGGCTTAGTCATGCTGGCCACATGACCTGGAAGCTGTCCGAGGACAAACGCCGGCTCCCTCGGCCTACAGAGCGAGATGAGCGCCGCAACCCCAGAGTCGGACACGACTGGACCTGATGGTCAGGGGCCCCTTTACCTTTACTACTACAGAACTGGGAGGAAAGTTCTGGAATTGTTTTCTACTTATCATATAGTTTTCTGCTTATCATATAGCTTGAAATACTGAAGAGCATTAAAATGTGACAGCCTCCCTCCAATCATAGTCTGGCATGGTAGTTCGTTCTACTTGAATGTAATAATACCTCAGAATTCTACCATCTTCTACTAACCAAGGTTCCTCTTCATATGTAGGAGCTTTTCACACGTACATCTGCACACATGAAAAACATCAAACGGGCATTTACTGGGAAAGTGGTGCACAGGGGGCAGAGAGCTGGCCCGGCTTCTGCAACCTCACGAGACCAATGCATTTTTCTTCAGAGTGAGCGCTGTAGGCGTTATTATGCTATGTCTATAGACTAGGCAATACAACAGAATGCATTGGATAAAGAATTTCCCAAACTTATTGCCATCTAAGTTCAAGATTCCATATACTTCAGCAAAATTCCTCAAATTTAGTTTGCCAAACTTCAAGTAAGATATCTTGGCTATCTTGGGAGACATTGATAATGACATTTCCAGGCAGCCTTCTTTATATATATAAAAAAGCTTAGCTCACTTGGATGAATTTTAAGTGGAAATCATTTTAAAGTATCTTATCTAAATATGGTCATTGCTGTTTTTAAAATTTGTTCATCTACTTTTGTGATGTGTAGAAAATTTCTTCCACTTTTTTCCAACCATCCTCCATCATTTAAGGGGGGGGCAAGAGATGTATTCAAGGACTATCAAGGCTTTTGTGTGATTCATTTTCATCTTTGTAATACTGTTCAATTCACATTAAAATCTATATCTATATCAATATATGATAAATACGTACTTCCTTTTCTTCCACAAATCTCCAGTGATCTGCATTCTGCAGCCGATGCAAGTGTCCTGACCAGGCATAAAACTCAGCCCTCCAGATATTGTGAGACTACAATTCCCATCATCCCTGACTACTTGTCTTGTTAGCTAGGGATGATAGGAGTTGTAGTCCCAAAACATCTGGAGGGCAGAGTTTGCCTATGCCTGGTCCAGACCTTCCAGATAATCCCATTATTTCTTCATTGGGGCTTTTCCATAGGTGCCAAGTTCCAGATTGAAAAATCCAGGATCAGCAGCGCCGCGGCACCGGAAGTCACTTCTACACACTTCCGGACATGCGTAGAAGCGACTTCTGATGCTGCTGTGCCCATTTCCAAAATGTCTGCAGTGCCAGAAGTCGCTTCTATGCATGTCCGGAAGTGTGTAGAAGCGACTTCCGGTGCCGGCGTGGCACCAGAAGAACATGGCCACCAGCAGGAGCTCCGTAATCTGGGGGAATACGGGGTATTTTGCCATTCGGGACACCTGCGGGAAACGGTAAGAAAATACAGGGGTTTCCTGGGGGAAACAGGGTACTTGGCAGCAATGGGCTTTCCTGTAAGCATGGGAAACCAGGAAACCTGCCTAGCATGCACCCCACAGCTGTTATCTGGATTGCTGCAGTGTACTATATGTGGGACTGCCCTTGAAGGTGGCCTAGAGGCTACTGCTGGTGCACAAAGTGGTTGCTAGGCTGGTAAGTGGAACTGCCCAATAAGGCTGTGCAATGCTGGTCCTGAAAGAACTGTGCTACCTGAGACTGGGCCTTGTTTAAATCTTGATTTTGGACCACCACACAGGTTGTTTGCATCTTGATTTCTGACCCCATGTTTTGGCAAGGAAAGAATATGGTCAGATCTTTACTGTGATTTACAACAAAACGTGTCTGGCACTGTTTTGAAGCATTGCAGAAACCAAAAAGATATGTTTTTAATATTAGATGCTATCTAAGGATGACCAAATACTGATCACTGACTGGGTGGAGAATCAAACTCTCTGAAAATCAGGAAATGCCATAAGGGTCAGTGCGCAGGGCAAAGCAAAGTTCATGTTGCATTTAGATCACACGTACGCCCTGGAAACAGTTTAAAGAACCCTTGAGATAATGCATTCGAAACATTGTATCCGTCAAGCATCTGGAAATCTGGATATAGGAACCAAAAACATCAAGGCTGACTTAAAATACGATTCCTTGTTTTCGAAATCTGAGACCGTGCTTCACTTGCATTTTCTACTATTTTTTCTGGAGCGTGGAAAGCTGCATGAAATATGATTTCTATTAAAGATGGGAAAAGTTTAATACAATTGAGTATCTCCCAAACTAATGATATGAATACTCTGCTATACCAATGAGTCACTCAAAAGTACTTCACACAAAACATTTTGAGCTGTTCTAATCACCCCTAGGTGTGAATTGGCTAATCACAGCTGCATCTGTAATTGTGACAGGATTTTTATATTTATTTATTATTACGGTCGAGGACCAGTTCATAGAAAAATATAAAATACAGATAAAAATAAAATACTGTGAGTCCCTTTTGAAAGAACAGTTCCAGGGTTTGTACATCTGAGAGCAAATCCAGAAAACGTTTTGCGTGAACTGGTCACAGCTCAGGGATATTCCCAGGCCTTCACATTCACAAACAAAACAGAGGTTTGCAATAACACTAATGAAAATACTGTGACCTTTTCTCAGCGATCCTATCCCAGGAACTATCCCTCATATCTGAATACAGTACACTAATTTGAAAGTGTTCTCAGAAGATAAAGTTAATTTGGCTGCTGAGACCATATTAGGGCAGAGCTCCAGAATCTGAGGTGGCTTCCCATCACTTCATGCAAGGCTAGCTCTGAACCAGGAGGATGCTCAATATACACCAGGAGGCTTAGTTTGGTCAGAATCAAATAAAGTGGTATCTCGGTTTTCAAACATCTCCATTGACAAACATTTCGGTTTTCAAACACCGTAAACCAGGAAGTAAATGCTTCGGTTTTCAAACATGCCTCAGAAGTCAAACATGCCATATGAGTGCAAGATCCTGAGGCCTAGCTGTCAGCTATGGAGTTTTTGGTTTTCAAACATTTCAGAACTCGAACAGTCTTCCAGAACGGATTACAGTGGTACCTCCAGTTGCGGACAGGATCTGTTCCGGAGCTCCGGTCGGATCCTGAGGTTTCCGCAAATGGAGGGACCGCTTCTGTGCACACACACACGGCAGTAGAGCGCTTCAGCTCATGTGCGCGCGACAAAAACCCAGAAATATACTTCTGGGTTTGCCATTTACGTAACTGGGATACATAAGCAGAGGTACAACTGTACGTTCGAAAATTGAGGAACCACTTTATACACTTCCAAGGCTGATGCTAAATACATTACTTCTGGTAAATGAGCCACCATAGGGCCAAGAAAATTTGTGCCCCAGGCTTTCTAGACTTGTCTACCCATGTACTATCTGAAACCAAAGTGACGCATTGGTTACCAGATATGAATCTTTTTCAGCTCTCCTACCCCACTAGATAGGATTGGGGAAAGGGACTAAAGTGTCACCAGTAAAGCTTTCAAAGGTAGCAGCAGTGGTGGAGACACCCAACTGTTCCTTGGCCTCTAGACCCAACAATAACCTATAGAAGTATAATTAAATAAACAGTAGAAAGGGAGGCTTGAGCTCAGGCTTTAACTTGAAATATAGAACTGGGTCTTGAATGTGCACAGCAACTTACATTCGGTTATTGCCTTCAAAGAAGATGGCATGGCGTCCCTACATCTTTCCTACCTCGTTTGAAAATAGAAATGGGGGTTGAGGTGAGTGCCATTCTTGAACGGAAGTATGTCCTGAATGTGCACATTAAATATCATTGAAGATGTGAGTTGATCTGGGGCTCATAATTTGGATTTGTTTCACTAGGAAATGGAGGTTTGCAGTTAACCTAATGAAAATATTGTGACTTTTTCCTCACAGAACCTGTGACCCAACAATATCCTCTGTATTTTAAAAAGGCGTCTAGGGAAAAATATAATTGTACATTTTATTGTAGAAGTTTAAAGATTAGCACGTCGATACATTTGTAGACCTCATCAAGTAGATCACCTACACCAAATTACAAGTTATTAGCTCAACAGGTACCATTTTAATTCTCCATGGAAGTTTGAGAGTTATAGTAATGAAGCCTTTTCTCTTTTTCTTTTGCTACTCTGCTTAACTAAAGAAACGGTCCCATACTTCTTTAACATACTCTCAAAACTCCATTGCTGTAAAAAATGTGATTTATGAAGAGAAAATGCATTATTTGAAGATCAGACTTCCTGTGCAGAGTTCATATTTGCAGCTAAAATTAAAGGAAAAAAATCATCTGGGTGGAATCCATCAAAATGACTGACAACCTTGAACAGCTATTCCCATGAGGCTACTGCTCAAAACAGAACTCTGTTATGTTAACTCAAGGGGGGGGGGTAATAATCTGCCTTACTGGTTTATATCCCTGGGTAAATAAAGACTTTCTTAGTTTTAGCCAAGCATGCTTCTTTTAAGACTAGTTGATAATAATAATAATTTTATTATTTATACCCCGCCCATCTGGCTGGGTTTCCTCAGCCACTCTGGGTGGCTCACAGTAGAATAGTAAAAACACGATACTCTTACTCAGGCATCCCCAAACTGCAGCCCTCCAGATATTTTGGCCTACAACTCCTATGATCCCTAGCTAACAGTACCAGTGGTCGGGGAAGATGGGAACTGTAGTCCAAAACATCTGGAGGGCCGAAGTTTGGGGATGCCTGCTCTTTTTTTTTTTTTTGTAAATTATTTTTATTAAAGAATTTCTTAGGTTACAAAGGTAGTGCAATGTCTCTTTCTTTTCATGCATCATTTTTACACATCAATTTTTTACTTGTTGAGACATTATGAGGAAGGGGGGGAAAGGGGGGAAAGAGGTAGGTGGGATGGGGAGTTGGGTGTGGTGGATTGCCGATGTTTCTGTTTTTCTTGATATGTGTAGGGGTTCAGCGTCAGCGTCATTTGTGCAGGTTCTCTGTTGTTAGTTCGTGCTTCTTTGTTGGTGAGAGAGGTCAGGATTTGTCTTAGAATGTGGTTGTTCATTTATGGTTGGCTGTGATGATCCTTAATTTCTTGCGTGAGTGGGGAGGGAGGGTGTTTTGATCAAGTTAGCCATATTGATTTGTATGCTGACGGTAATTTTTTGTCATTGTCCTGTTGGGTTGTATAAGTGATGAAGGGGAACCATACTGGGGTGAAGGTGTCTTCTTCTGTTTGTCCCCGTGTCAGTTTCAGCTTACTGGTTAGTTTTTCTAGCAAGGCTGTTTCCCATACAACTTGGTACCATTGGTCCAAGCCCACTCCCGATAAGTCCCTCCAGTGCCTGGCTACGATATTTCTGGTTGCTGACAACAGATGGATTATAAGTTCTTTATGATTTGCGTGAGCGTTGTTATCCTGAAAGATATTTAGTAAAACCAATTCTGGGGTAATTTCTAGCACTTGCTTAGTTATGTTACAAATTTCTTGCATGGATGTCTTCCAGAATGATTGAATTTTAGGGCACTCCCACCACATGTGGAGGTACGTGCCTGTGGAAGTGCATCCTCTCCAACATTTTGATGAGATTCCTGATCGTATTAGTGATAATTTTCGTGGAGTCAGGTACCATCTGTGAATTAGTTTCAACGAGAGTTCTTTTCTTTTCATTGATATAGATTTGAAAGGGGGTTTCGACCACATTTTAGTCCATTGGGTAGGGTTGATTTCATACCCTATGTTATCCTCCCATTGTCGTTTTATCTTGTCCAGAGGATCTATGGGAGTCTGAATTAGTATCTTGTAAATTGCAGATACCATCCCTTTTCCGTGTCCTTTTGGCAATTGGAGGAGGCTTTCGAAAGCTGTCAGGGGTCTAGTTGCTGCTGGTTTTACAGTTGGGTTGTTCAGAAAGGCATGTAGTTGATGTTGTGCTAACCAGGGCATTGGGATGTCTTCTAGTTTGTCCTGTATTTCTTGTGGTGTCAAAGGTTTGTTGTCTTTATAAAAGTCTATTAAGCGATGTAAACCTTTGGTTTGCCAGGTCTTCATCTGGAGGTTTTGTGCTGCATGATGGAACAATGGATGGTAAGCCAGGGGAGTTAATGGGGATGGGGTTGGAGATAATTTACTAGTTTCTGCTTTCCATGCTTTGAACATGGTTTGTGTGTATCTGTTGAGTGTTGTGGGAATCTTCCTTAATTTGTTTGGGAGAAATGGATATGCTGTGGTGCAGATATTTTCAATTGAGTCCCTTTCCAGATGTACCCATTGTTTAGTCTCGTCTTCAAGTATATATGGGATTATATGGCGTATTTGGTTGGCGTTGTAGTATGTTTCTATGTTGGGGATTCCCCATCCTCCTGCTGAGGTGGGGAGGTGAAGGTATCTGATGCTAATCCTTGGTTTTTTATGTGAGAAAATAAAAGAATGTAATTTTCCCTGCCATTTATGAAGTTGGGTTGGGGGGATCCAAATTGGAAGGGTTTGGAATAGGTAGGTTAGTTTTGGGAGGATGACCATTTTGACCATGGCTATTTTGTCTGAAAGAGTGAAACTCATACTGTCCCATCTTTTTAGGTCTTTGTTTATTTGTCGCCACAGGGGTTTGTAATTGTGGAGGTATAATTTGTTGAGGTTCTTGGTTATTTGTACTCCTAGGTATCTGAATTTGGTGTGACAGAGTTTTATTTTGGTGATATTGGTAAGTTCTTTTTGGATGTGAGGAGGGGTGTTGAAGCACATGGCTTCTGATTTACCAAAGTTTACCTGTAAGCCCGACACCATTGCAAATGCGTTGAGTTCTCTGATTAGGGAGGTTGCTGTATTTAAGGGGTCTGATGTTGTGACCATTAGGTCATCTGCAAAGAGCCCTAACTTATAATTTCTGCCTTTTATTTCCACTCCTTTGATGTCTGTGGCTGCTCGGATTCGGATCGCTAGGGGCTCCAAAGCCAGGATAAATAAGAATGGAGACAGCGGACATCCTTGTTTTGTGCCTCTTTGGATTGCTATGGTGTTTGAGTTCATATTATTAATTCTGCAATTTGCTGAGGCTTGAGAATATATTTGTTTGAGAATTTGAAGGAAGTTGGGGCCAAATTTCATTTTAGTTAGTACCGCTAATAAGTATTTCCACTCTAAGCAATCAAAAGCTTTGAGGATATCTAGGGACATAATTGTCAGTGGAAGTTTGGTTGTTTTGCTGTGTTCAATTAAGTTCAGTAATTTCCTGATAGGGTCTGTAATGTTGCGACCAGGGACGAAACCGGTTTGGTCTGGGACTATTAAATTACCTAGGAAGATTTTTAAGCGATTGGCCAAGATTGATGTAAATATCTTGTAATCCTGATTTATTAATGAGATTGGGCGGTAAGATTCTACTTTGAGGTTGTCCTTCAATGGCTTTGGGATGGAGACTATTTTGGAGTGATTCCATGTTTTGGGGATAAGCCCCCCTTTCATGATATCATTAAATAGGCGTAACATATAGGGCAGCAGGGGTTCCTTAAATTTTTTATAGAATTCTGCTGTGAAGCCATCTGGGCCCGGTGCTTTGTGTGATTTCAAGTTTTTAAGAACTGTGTCTATTTCCTCGGGGGTGATAGGGCTGTCCATGCGTTCCTGTTCTTCATCGGTTAAAGTGGGCATGGTCAGTCCTGCCAGGAATTTTCTAATTCCTTCCTCAGATGGGTTGTGGGAGGTGTACAGGTTGGAGTAGAATTCTGCAAATTCAGAAGTTATTTCTTTCGGGGAAAATGTTACGTTGCCATCTTTTTTGGTGATGCAGTGTATTCTTGTTTTAAGTGCTTTTTTCCTGCATCTATTTGCTAATAGTCTGGAGTTTTTCCCTCCGTACTCATAGAAGCGCTGTTTAGAATATAAAATATTGATCATTGTTTTGTTGATTTCTAAGGAGTCTAATTCTCTTCTCTTTTGTTCTAGAAGTTTAAGTAGTTTTTTGGAACCTGTTTGTTTGTAACGTGATGAGAGGGCAATAATTTCTTGTTCTATTTTGTTAATTTTTGAAGAGGTTTGTTTTTTAAGGAGTGCTTTCTCTTTTATGCAAACTCCTCTGGTCACCGCTTTCATAGCGTCCCATAAGAGGGGGGTATTTATATTGTCTACATCATTCTCCTTAAAATAGTTTTGGAGAGTTTTTGTGATACTTGCTCTAATTTGGGTGTTTGTGGTTAGAATGGGACTGAAAGACCATGATGGAGTGGTTTGCGTTTCTTCACCTATTTTAACAGTGACTTCTACTGGGGCATGATCTGTGATTTTGATGCTGCCTATGTTTGTTGATTCTACCAAGGGGATCAGACCCTGTGTGAGCAGGATGCTGTCCAGTCTGGACGTTGTACCATGACGTCCGGACTGGAATGTGTGGGTGGTGTCTCCTGGGTTGTGTTCGCCCCAGATGTCATAGAGACCCCTGTTTTTTAACATTTTTAGTAACTTGTAAGAAGCCTTAGTTGTTTGGGAGGGGGGGTTGAGGAGGGTTGCCTGTAAGTTTACAGGATGTGTGTTTTCCAGAGTTATGCCCTTAATATTTAAGTTAAGGTCGCCTCCTAGAATTGCTTCCCCCTCAGAGAAAGAAAGGAACTTGTTTAGTGTTTTTTGAAAGAATTCAAGTTGTCTCGAGTTAGGGCCATATAATGAGCCAATTGTCAGTTTAATTTTGCCATCTAGTATTCCTTTAATGAAAATGAATCTACCTTTTTTGTCCTTTAGGACTGTTATGGATTTGAAATTTAAGTCTCTACTAATTATTACAGCTACTCCGCGAGCCTTTCCTGAGCCTTGTGCTACCCATTGTTGACTAAAACGAGGGTCATTCAGGAGTTTGTTCCCTTTGGGTGGGTTGTGTATTTCTTGTAGGAAGGTGATGTGTGGTTTCATGGTATTTATGTATGAGGTGATACGTTTTCTCTTGATGGGATTTCCCAGCCCCCTCACATTTAGTGTGATTGCTTTTAAGCTAGCCATCTTGTTTATTCATTCTGTAGGATGGTTCCTTGCCAACCCGTCTGGGTTGTCCTATGTCCCTCACTTCGTGTTGTGTATTGAACCATTGGAGTTGCGCTGACTTATGATGTGGCGGGTGGGGGTTCAATGGGATTAAAATTAGAATCGGGTTAAAGAGTGGGAGGTAAATTATAGAGGGTTTCCTATATGTAGTTATATAGGTGTACGTTTGGGGTATTTTGGACCTTTTGGCAAATAGCCGGTTGGTCCTTGATCTCGGCTGATGTGAAGGGCTGTACTCAAGGACAGGCCTTCCCCCTTGTCGTTTGTGACAGGGGGTGATCAGCGAGACGGTGTAGAGTGGTTTTGTAATGTTAGTGTCAGGTATAAGGTTCGTGAGCAATGTTGCCAATGTTAATAGCAACATCACTGATGTGTTAGAGTGTGTGTATGTGTTGGCGCGCTCTGGTGCCACCATGTTGTTGAATAGGTATCATGTTTTAGCCTGATAGTGAGTTGTGTTATGGATGTTGGGGGAGCTGTTTTTCTCTTGTTTGGTATGAAAGGGATACTGGAGATATGGGCTGTGGTTGATGGGGAATGTGATTGAGGTTATCTGGACTGGTGTCGGGGTGGGGTTGGGATGGGGTAGATTCTATGGAGGTGTGGTGTTGGGGGGGGATATTGATGATGATAGTTATGTTCAAGGCCTATGGGGAGGGGGGAGGGGGTAGGGGGATCACCAGTCCTGCAGTTTGAGATGCTTTCCAGTTGCCTCATTCAGCTGTGGTTGTTGTTGTTGTTGTAGGGTTGTTCATCAGTGATGTTTTGGTTCGGTTGATCGTGGTTTGGCGTCCTGTGGAGAATGTTCGGTAGAATGATTTTGTGCGCGATGGTAGATGATTGAATCGACGAGTCTTGATGTATTGCTTCTGTTGTCTCTTTCCCCTCTTTACTTCCATCCATTCATTTACTGTTATTCCACTTTCTTGATCTCGGCTGTCACTTGGTGGGTCTTTCTGTTGCTGGTTCGATGGAGGGTCGAGTCCAAGGTTCCTCAATAGTTGTTGGGCTTCCCTTTCGTTGGTAGCCATGTATTGCGTTGTATCGGTTGTCACGATGAGACGGAAGGGAAAGCCCCAACGGTATCGAATCCCTTTTTGCTGAAGAAGCTGAGTGTATGGACGTAGGTTTTTTCTCCGATTTAGGGTGTCCTGGGATAGATCCTGTAGGACCAATATGGAATTGTCTTTGTAATGGAGATTGGTTGAGTTCTTGAGGCTGTTCCATATCTCCTCCTTTTTTCTGTAGCGTGAAAAGCACACTATGATGTCTCTTGGGTGGGCACCAGGTTTTGGCAAAGGTTTTAGAGCTCTGTGTGCCCTTTCCAGATCGGAAACCTCGAGTGTCAGATTTGGGATTGTATCTTTCAACCAGCTCACAATTAGGTCTGCTGGGCTTTTCTCCTCTGCTTTTTCTGGGAAGTTGCGGAAGCGGATATTGCAGCGTCTGTTTCGGTCTTCGATGTCTGCTTGTTTAATTCTCAATTCTTCATTTTCTCTTTCCAGTTCGCACAATTTCTCATTCATGCGTGTGGTTTCATCCCGATATTGCTCTATTATTCCTTCTTGCAGTTGATTCTTCTTTTCTAGAGCTTCCACTCTGGAGGTAAGATTACTGATTAGTAGCTGTATAGGGGTCGTTGCATTTTCCACTGCAGCTTCCAATTTACTTGTCATCCTCTCTTCCATTTCTCTTAGGTGTTGTAATATTTCATCATTTTGAGGAGGTGTTGCGGTCTCATTGTTTTTTACCATCTTTTTAGTTGGTGACACCTTCATTTCCTTGACGTTCTTGGTTTGAGGTTTGTTTGGCATTCTCTCAGAGTGGGACGTGTTACGGTTAGGAGTTATGGCGATGATGATTTCTGGGTGTTGGGTTATTGGATTAATCAGGCGTTGTTGACTGGTGGCTTCTGCAGAGCGTTCGGTTTAGGCAATCATTTGTGTCATGCCTTGGTGATGTTATAAGGACGCCTCTGAGGTTGTCGTGTTCGCCTCAACAGTGTTGTCAAAGCGGTGGTCTGGTACTCAGAGAGGTGGGTGTACCAGTGGACAGATAGACAAACAAGCAGAGACAGACAAACAAACAGGCAAATGAAGGGGGGGTTCGATTTAGAGGTGATCAAGTAAGCAATCTAGCAAGCAAAAAGGGTATAAAACAAAAGTGAGGGTGGGGTGAGAAGTGAGGTAGAAGGGGAAGATAAGGAAGAGAAGAATAAAGGGGAATCCAGCTTCTGGGAAGGGGTTTAAGGAGAAGGTTTATGTATTGGAGAGAAGGAAGGAAGATAAAGGTTTATGTATTGGAAAGAAGGAAGGAAGATAAAGGTATAACAGAAGTGGGGGTTTTTTGTTTTGTTTTTTAAGTTATTTTACTTTACTTTATTTTATTTTTTAAAAGGGGGAGGTGATGGGTGGGAGGAAAGGCTACCCTATTGGAGATAGGGTGATAAACAGAGTAGATGGGGGGGATTCAAATTAAAGGGAAGAAGGAGTCGAAAAAGAGAGAGAGAAAAGGGGCAGAAGTAACAAGTGGGATGGAGGGTAAAAATAAGAATTTTTCTTAGAGGGTTAAAGTGTATGAAAAGAGGGGGTTTGGGTGTTAAAAAGCGAAAGGGATAAAGGGTAATGATACTTCTTTTTTAAAATATATATATATATATATATACAGTTAAAGATAAAAAAAAGGAAAAAATATTATTCTCCCTCTCTCTCTTCTTCTAAAAAAAGGGGGAGAGAGAGAGGGAAAAAAAATCACTTCTATTTTTATAGAAGAAAAATTTTAAGGAAAAGGAATATTTTCTAAAAGAAGGAAACGAGAAGTGTGTGTGTGTGTGTAATACGTAAATATCTTTAAAAAAAATTTTTTTTAAAAAAAAATTATATTTCTTTTTTTTAAAAAAAAAGAACCCTATATATATATATACATATATATATATATATGTTCAAAAAAAATTTTTTTATAATAATAAAAATAATTCAAAAAATTATAACAATAAAAAATTATAACAATAAAAAATTATAACAATAAAAATAAATATATATTTGAAAATAGAAAAATCGAGGCCTTTCCACTGGGCCTTCCTCTGGGCCTTTGGCTCACTTGGCGGGAAAGTGGGCTCAGGGTGGGCCTACCTCTCTTTCAATATCGGCGGCGGAAGAAATGGCGGTGGCTCGGCAGTGGGGCAGCGAGGCCTGGACCTCTTTCCTTCCCTAGGCACCCCCGCACTTGCCTCCTGGGTCCCTCCAGTCCCGGGGCTCCGGATAGCCGGGCGACCCTGGTGCAGCGGCGCAGCAGCAGTAGGGAGGATGATTGACAGGTCGGAGGTTGGAACAAGGTTCCTCTCTTCTCCCCCTCCGAGTTGAGCGCGGCGGCGATGGTAGTAGTAGTAAGTGCAAAAGATCGCCCCGCTTACTCTTCGAGGCCCCGGCGTGCCGCGAGGCGGGAGATCCCAGGCCTGCGGGTCCCGGGTTCCCGCCTGATCAACGGCTGATTAGCAGCCGGGCGCCCCAGATTCCGGCTCCAAATTCCGGTTCGCTGGGGGGGGGACTCCTCAGCTGGTCTACCGAGCCTCCCCCCGACCCTCGCACGGCAACGGCGGCGATCCCCGCGGCTCAGGAGTCGCTCAGGCAACGCGACCACGTTGGCTGCCCTTAGGAGCTCCGTGGCGCCGTGGCACGCGCCATGATGCCTCGGCGGAAGTCCATGCCTGCTCTTACTGAAGTTAAACTCACCCTATGTCTCCCCCCCACCTATTTCCATGTGCAGGCATGAAGCAAGATTCAGAAAATATGTTAACTTTTTTCATTTTATTGCGCATACACACACACACACACATGTAATAAAATGTAGTAATATGTAATAATATATTATATAATAATATCCCAAGCGGAGGAATTCCCTCTCACTAGAGATCCAGCAGGCTCCTTCTCTGATATAATTTCTATTTCTTGGAAACTTGTCTTTAACATTCCAGCAAGCTTTCAAGCTGAACGGAGCCTAATCCTGCCAGGGTGCCTCTTGTTTAGTAACTTTTTGCTGTATTGAATCTGTTTTTTTTATTTCTGTTTCTTTCTTTCCTTCTTTTTAAAATGAATTCAGCCACCTTGGACTTCATCGCTGAAAAGGCAACATGGAAATGCTTTCACATATGGAAAAAAAGGAATAAACAAACAGCAAAAGGTACAATTGTTTATAACTGTGAAACCTCTCTGGTACTCGAGTGCTTGGATTCTCTCTCAAATGCCTCCAGTTTTTTCCAGTGTGCTTTCCCCCAAGCTTTCATGACCTGAAACATTTTAGACTCAGCATACCACCACATACCCAAATCCTGGTGGCATTGCCCAGACATGTGTTCCCTCAGCCAGCCATGGATGGAAGAGAGTAGATTTTTTCCCCAGGCACCTGCCAAGCCCACTGCTGCCTCTTGGGCTTTAAGCTGTCCCTGGTCTTACTTTACTTCTCTGCTGCTTTTCCCAGCCGTGGCAAATTCCAAGCCTTAGTTTTTGGCTCATTTTGTGTCACCTGACTGTGCCACTGCACCGCTCTCCTTCCTTGCAGGGTGACAACTGGTTTGGGATGTTTCATAGTGTGAGCCTAGTTTAATGTGGGCATACGAGAGTAGCCTAGGGTGTTTGAGAAGACCACACAGGAGTTAGGTGCATCCAATGGACACAGAAGATTCCCCTATGATGTCTACTGCATTAGAGATGTTTGATCTGCGATGCTCCGCCTCTGTGGGTCTTTCAGGTATTTTTCTGCGCTTCTGCACAGCTGGATGTTTTCCAAAGTCTTCAGCAAAATTATGCTGGTGCCAACTGTTTCTGTGGTTCTGGCAATGAAGAATTCCATTTCGTATTTCAGATTCTTAGGTCACTGAGCTTTAGTTCAAAGTCTAGTGCTTGCCAGGTTTGGTGGTGGGTGACTGAGAATGGGATGCAGATGCTTGCAGACCCCACCTGTGAGTAGGAAATCATGTTCTCGGGCTCCCTCCAGTGGCTGATTTAGGCAATATCACAGACGTCAGTCACAATTTCGGAAGTTGAATCAACAACATGATATTGTCCTTACTAAATGGTGCTGTGAAACACTGCCTAGAAATGCTGAGTGAAGATTGACCTAGGACGTTCAAACCCCAAGATCAGTCCCTTCACAAAATGTAGGAGAGGCAATGAAAAATAACGCAGATCACATGTAAAGAAATAGTCCTTCAGCCATTAACAACAACACATTTCAAGTCCTTATTTTATGCATTCAACCTGGCATTGCATACAGTTCATAGATTACCGGTATATATAAGCAACAACATGTCTCCAACTCTGAAGCAAGGAAGGACACACTCAGGCCTTGATCCAGTGATTATCCAGCATGCTAATAGTAATATGTGGATAATAAGACACTCCAGACACCATTGCACAGATTAAACTACAGACTTCATTGCTGATAACCAACAGTCCTCAAACGGCCTTTTTATTTTATTTTTTAGCAAACATGCTGAAGTCTATGCTGCAACATTAAAACTCCCATGAGGACTATTCCTCAATGGCCTTTTAATATTGTAATAAAGTTGTCTGCTTTAGGACAGAATGGTAAAATCCTGCTCTGTTTTCTCTGCAAAGTATTCTAGGTTTTTAAAGCTTAAGATGCAGAGGCCAGCAAAATCATTTGATTCAGGGGAGATCTTCATTTCACTTTCAGGTTTGAGGTGTACAGAAAAGTCAACACAGGAAATGCCCTGGCACTCAGTAAAGCTTATCTTAGCTTTGTTGAAGCTACTTTGTCCAGATCCCACCAAGAAGTCCCAGCCAGAAGTATTTACTGCTCTGCATAATCCACACAAAGCACCTCTCCGCTTTCTGCTGCATCCTCAATAAAATCTCCTTTCCTAAATTAGTGCAAGTTGTGTCAGCATCCCACGAGCCCACTTTGTTCTTCTGAAAGCTTCTCCTTAAAAGTTAATCACTGCCATCTGCTTAGAAGGTGACTTTTACTGCCACAGGTAGGGAGGGAGGGAGGGAGGGAGAAGACTGCAAGGCAAAGCTAATGATTAAGAATGTGCGAACAAGTTGAGATAAGGACCCATTGATCTTAGCTAGGCTTTTTGGCCGAATGATCTTGTAGGTTTCAGGTTTTCCAAGCACTTCTGCTCTTCCTGTCCTCAGATAGAATGGGAAGCAAGAAAAACCAAAATACTAAAAATGGTTGCTTCTGTGGTAATTCTTTTCCGACCCAACCACTGGGAATATGAGGACATTCATGATGCAGCCAGATCCTAGGGAGATTTCCATCAAGATTTCCAAACCAATGTGATTAGGATAAAGTTTAAGTAAATATCTAACCTTCAAATTGAACCTGTCCCCCTGAGCCAAGTTCTAGCCAAACAGGACATAACATCATACTTTGCCACTGTTGAATAACAGCGGATATAATCTCAGATATCAACATGATACAAATTTACTCAACAAAAGCCATCCATCGCCAACCCATGCCCTCGTACTGTCGCTCACTCATTGACCAATATGCCAGCAGAAGCATTGTAAAGTGACTGTGCTTATTCACATGATCTCATTTCATGGATGAGGTCAACTTGCGCAGAACTGACTGTGTTGAGACAGTCTTGTAAATGTTTCAGCCTGTGTATGGTGAGAGAACATATCCCGAAATGCCTTCCAAATACGGTTTGAATTCAGATTTATTTTATAAAAATCGTTTACAAAATGAGCTCAGCTCATGTAAATCCACTGGAAATTGGCTAGGTGAAATGGAGGTTGGCCCTGGGAAGCAGGCTAGCTTGTTAGCTGGCTATGAAAAGATGTTCCTCAACCAGTCGTTTCAGAAATTGTGTGGTATTGGAAATAGAATATAGCTAGTAAAATATAAGCAGTTTATGGGGGTAGTTAGTAGATGAGAATCCACATGTGGCCAAGAAGGCTTTCTAATTACCAGGGACAGCTGCAATGTGGAAGAATAACTGAATCATAGAGTTGAAATGGAGCTCAAAATCATCACCACCACTTGCCATTCACCAGCATGTCCCAGTGTTGATTACAACCATTTTAAAAATCAGCATTAAAACAATTAAAACAAATAACGAGTAGAGCGGGTCCTGAAAACACAAGTGTCAAAGGCTAAGGTAAAGAGGTAGATATTCTGCATTCACTAGATGCTGTATGATGAAGGTACCAGACACACCTCTGAGCGAAGAGAATTCTACAACTTAGGGGCGGCCGCAGAGAATGTCCTATCTTGGACCACCACCACCCTGAACTTCTGAGGGTGGCATAACTACCAAGAAATTAGTGGCATCCCTACATAGAGTGCACTGCAATAATCCAATCTGGAAATTACCAGAGCTTGGACTTCCGTGGCCAAGTCATCTCTGCCCCAAAGGGGCCAGAGCTGGCAAACCAAACATAAGTGGAAATAGGCACTCTTAGCCACTGAGGCCACCTGGGCCTCAAGTGACAATGTTGGGTCCAGGAGAAACCCCAACTTGCTCATTCAAGGGGAGTACACAACCTCATCCGGAACAAGCCATCTTCCGACCTCCTGGATTCGAGAACCTGGAACACATAATATTTCTGCTTTTTCAGGGTTCAGTTCCAATTTTTCCTCAGAGTCCCTCGGAAAGAGGGGTTGGCCATTAAACCGCAGTGGGAATTTTAGCCTTGTGAGGGCAATAGCGGTCTAATAGCAATGTTCAGCACCCTTAAACTACAGTTTCAAGGATTCTTTGGGGGAAGCCATGAATGTTAAAGTGGTATGATACAGCTTTAAATGTAAGCTGTGGCCAAAAACATCCAGAGATGCTTTCTGATTTCAGTTTCAAAATTATCCACACCACACCAAGATTGTCCTTCTCATATTAGTGCAAACTATTATCTGCAGGTGACTGTTTAGCTGTAGTGGAAAAGTCAACTGGATTCCTTAATAGCAAACCACAATGCTTCCCCCCCCCCAATGAAGAGTTTCTTGGAAGTTTAACACCAAAAAGCCTCGTTGTGAATGTTTCATTTTCAAGGCCCAAGTGCCCTTGGTCACACCGATGCCCATTTGTTCTAACAATCCTGTTGATTCAAGGATCTGGAGCCACTTAGAGCTTTATTTATGGCCTTGGTTTGAATCACAATTAAAGTGAGCTTTTCCAAATGTTTGGGTTTGTAGGCGCCATCCAAATGTGTCCCTCAAGTTGCAAGGCTTTGATTGTGCTTTGTTTCCCTCTGTTCGGCTACCTCAGTGGTCCATCTTAACTGTTGTGTGTTGTGGAACCCATCCAAGGTATTTAAAGGGACACAAAGGTTATGTGCAGGGGGTGGGAATGAATGCACAGACACACAAAGGCTCCCCAAAATGTTCAGTAACTGGCAGCAGAAATGCCTAACGGAGAAAGAGGTGTTCATTTAATTTCTTCAGCTGTGAAAGAGATTTCCCCCCCCTTTTGCTAGGGTTGCCAGTCCATCATCGTAGAGGAAACCAGAACAAAAGCAAAGTCATATAAACAGCATCTGACTTTTTACTTCTTTTCGTGGTTGAAAATCACTCAAATTGCTTGGAATTCTTACACAGTGCAAGCAGAATATGGAGCAGGCAGGGTGGAAGAGGACACCCAAGGCAGTTTAAAAACCAAGTTTAAAAATAAAGCAATTCCATGAGGGACCATTTGCCCCCTTCAGGAAAGCTTCAGGTTTTCTACTTGCAGCAACCATCATCCCACTCTACCTAATGGAGAGGATGGCCCATACCCCACAAGTGTCCCAGGGGGGAAATGGGACACCCCATTTTCTCACGCATGAGCACGGTGGCCATTTTGGGTGCCACGATTTCACGACAAGATCTTGCCCTGAAAATAGCACTTTTGGGGGGCACAATCTTGTGTGGCACCCCAAAACACTCATTTTTCTAGAAAAAGGTGCCAGAATTCAACATAAGCGCTTTCCTTGTTCTCTTATAATGGCAATGGCACCCAACTGAGAGGTTCTGGAACTCTGCTGAGTTCCAGCTGAAAAAAAGCCCTTATAGTAGTAGTAGCAGCAGCAGCAGTAGTAGTAATAGGGCATTGGTTATACCAAGTCAAATGGTTGACCCTTCTACCTCAGTATTCTTTCCACTGTTTGGCAGCAGCTCTCTGCAGTTTCCGACAAGGTTTTTACCAGCCCTGACTAGAGATGGGAGGGATTGAACCCAGGGCCTTCTCTGAGCAAAATATGTGCTAGGGCCCTTTTCCAAATTCATGCCATGAATAACAAATATTTACATACAGAAGCTGGCTGCAGAAGCTGCAATACATGTGAAAAAATTTGTGCATCCTCCTCTGAAGAATTGGCTAACTAATATATTGAGGTTGAGGGGGCAAGGTAAAGTAAGCTTAGAAGAGGACCCTAAGTTGAAGCGTTTGGAAAGCGCTGCCTTACATTCTCAAGCTGGTCCTAATCTCCCGTTTGAAAGACAAAGGCAGAATTCTTGGCAGGCAAAAGGGCATTGCAAGCATGTTTGAAGAGATGTGAAAATGTAATGTTGTAGTTAGAGGACTCAAGGCTGCCTTTGAAACGAGGACAAGAGTTTGGGCTTGCCCTACATGTGGTGTCTCTCTAAAGCTGATACAAATGTTATGTGCATCTTGCTTCCCACCCCCAGCTCCCAAGAATGCACCCGTATCTCTCGCCTTGCAATGTGAACAACAGCCCTCAGCTTTCACTTCTTAAAACGTTCCGGGTCTCTGCGGTTGCACAGAAAGTTGAGGAACAGATGATCCTGCGTATTTGTAATATTTATTTGTGCTTATTTATAATATTTAGGGATTTACTTGTGCTGTTTATGAGTTGTCTCTGACAGAAAAACAGCCAACATCTGTTTCTCAACAGACCACATCAAACCCCCTATAAACCAGGCATGTGGCGCATGTGGTCCCCTAGATGTCATTTGACTACAGCTCTCATCATCCTTGATCATTGGCCATGCTGGCTGGGCTTCATGGGAGTTGGAGTCCAGCAACATCTGGAGGACCACGGGTTCATCATTCCTGTCCTAAACATCTCTGAACAGCTACTTGACCTGTTTCTTGTCCTTGATCCTTCTTTCCTTCTCCTGCTGCCGCCACCTTCTCTTCACAATAGTACACACGTATGCTGTTGTTGGTTTAAGCCATCACACAAAAGTAAACAAAATGGTAAAGACCATGGGCTTCCACAGACATTGCCAGGCTTCATTTTGTTTCAGATATGGTGGCCATTTAAAAACAAAATGTGTTACCTGTTCATGGAGGGAGAGCCACAGCTCAGGGGTGGAGAATGTTCTTTGCAAGCAAAAGGTCCCAAGTTCAGCCCGTGATCTTGGGATACAGCTGGGAAAGACCTGTGATTTGAAACCCCTTGTCTCAGTGGAGTCTATACTGAGCTACATGGAGCAAAGCATCAAGTCAATATGACACAGCTACCTGTGCTCTGCACTGTGATGTGTCCAGAACTGAGCAGTAGCAACCCAATGTAACAGACGGGTCACCCAACAGCTTAGGTTGTAATCCTATAACTACTACCTAGCAGTAGGCCCCAATGAACTCAAGAGGACTTGCCAGGAGAATCATAGAATTGGAAGAGACCACAAGGGCGACCCAGTCCAACCCCCTGCCAAGCAGGAAACACCATCAAAGCATTCTTGACAAATGGCTGCCAAGCCTCTGCTTAAAGACCTCCAAAGGAGGCGGCTCCACAGAAGGAGAAGGGCGACAGCTCAACAGTAGAAACCCCAGAGAACTGCAGCCAGCCAGCAAAGGATAGCGTTCCTCAAACTTGGAGCGCCTGCTGTGGTCAGGGATGATGGAAGTTGTAGTCCAACAACAGCCGGTGACCCAAGTTTGAGAAACACTGGTATAGGCAATACTGAGCAAGACAGAGCAATAGCCTGATTTGTTATGAAGCAGCCTCTTATACTCCTATGCTTCAGAAAGCAAAGAAAAATAACTCAAAAGGTCTTGCTTTCCCCATCTTGTCATTCTTGAGCTAATTACACAAGTCTGAGAAGCCAATTCATGCTTTTAAAGAATGCTAAATTAGCAGGATTAAGCACCCTGCCTGTTTAGAAGATGAGTGGTTCACACCTGCTCATGGGTCACCGTGAAGTAGCTGAGATCTCACAAAACTAATCAGGATCCAAGCCTCGAAAGATGACTCTTGATTTGAAATTTTTAGTCTGGTGTTCATTACGTGAATGCTCCTAATTTTCAAATTGCAATGGCCACATTATATATAAATTGTGAACATTTGCTACGGCCCCTCCGGGTCCTGATAGGCCTTGACAGCAACCCTTGCTGCTAACTGTGTACCGCTAGCTTCTATCGGCAGCTCTATCTTTATCTCTAGTGAATATGTCATTGCCTTGACTGGAAGGAGGCCAGTTGAACGCCGTCCCTACATTTACAAAGAATTATACACAGCAGATTTGTAATGTTAAAAAAGTATCCTATGCCATAACAAAGTAATACAGCATGAAAATATTCCAACCATTTATGCCAAGAGTTATAGAATATTATATCTCATATTATAAGGTTGCTTCCAGGGCTGTGAATGGGCTTGTAGGAGACCTTGGCAAATTTCTTTCTGAAGTTAAGATCTTGTGGTGTGTGTGCGCGCATGCCTGCACAAATGTTTTGACATGGAGAAGAGGAAGAAAAACCAATTGGAAGATAAACAGCTAGGGTATCTTCCAATCTAGAGGCTCCTTATCTGGACAGACTTTTGAGATAAGTAGGTCCAGCTTCATTTCCCCTCCAAATACAAATTATGCTGCCAAAGTTTCTTCCCAAACTTTCCAGTGGCCCAGCAGTCTCCTGGGAATCCGCTATAGTTTTAGATCTCCCCTTTCTCCCCCTCTCAGATAGGTTGCTCATTCTCCAGTGAAATACTACACCAAGATAAAGTTAGAAAAGGTACTCTTTAAGTTAAGAAAGCAAGACTGGGTAAAAACATGAAGCTGTTCAATAGTGTGGTTTTTCCACCAGGGTGTTTTCACTGAGCTCTGTGGGCTGCAGAGGGAAGACAGTGGTAGAGATCCAGAAACATCGTTTCATTCAGGGATGGGGGAGATATTAATCTAGTTCACATTTAAATGAGAACCTACCTAATCTGCAGTTTCCAAAACAGGACTTGAATTGAACCACAGCAATCCTTCCAAATGCACGCTTCTCCAAATTTTACACTGCTGTTGTCCGGCCAAGTAATGTGCATAAAAATGTATGCAGCAAAAAATCGCATACAAAAATGTGTATTGTCAGGAGAAATTTGCGCTAAAATGCCGATGAATTTTCATAAGGTCTTTTCATGGGGGAAAGATCACAAATTCATGTGGAGAACTGAACATAAGACTGGAAAAATGAGAAACTAAGGGAAACTGACAGATTCATCCATCCCTATTGATAACTGCCCCTTCTCTTTAACCCTGGCAACAGCAGACCCTACACATTGCCTTCCATAACTGCAGGTTCCTCCACCTTCTTCACACAAGTCAGTGGAGCAGAATTTGCCTTTTACAGAAAAAGGGGAAAGGTGGAGAGAAACCACATCTGCATTCATGAGGCAGGTTCTGTGGCTTCAGCTTGAGAACCATTGTTCTGTGCCGAAGTCGTTACTGAGTCCTAACAGGTCACACACTGTTTTCTGACTGTACCTAAAGAAGCACAACACAGTCATATCCATAGAGCAGGATCCCTAGAATGGGCCTTGGGTAGCCCCTGATTTGCATACATGCTCAAAGAAAGCTTTGGAATTGGATAAATGGGAAGTGATCGATCCTACTTCGTTTTTTAAAAGCTGTAAAATCAGTGCTTAAAGCTCATTCAACAGAGGTTCACTTCTACATTTCCAATTCTATCACAGCCATCAAAATGATTTCCCTTAGAAGATTAAAAAGGTAAAGGGACCCCTGACCATTAGGTCCAGTTGTGACCGACTCTGGGGTTGCGGCGCTCATCTCGCGTTATTGGCCGAGGGAGCCAGCGTACAGCTTCCAGGTCATGTGGCCAGCATGACAAAGCCGCTTCTGGCAAACCAGAGCAGCACACGGAAATGCCATTTACCTTCCCGCTGTAGTAGTACCTATTTATCTACTTGCACTTTGACGTGCTTTCGAACTGCTAGGTTGGCAGGAGCTGGGACCGAGCAACGGAAGCTCACCCCATCGCGGGGATTCAAACCGCCGACCTTCTGATCGGCAAGCCCTAGGCTCTGTGGTTTAACCCACAGCGCCACCCATGTCCTGCTATTAGAATATTAAGTGTGTGCATAAACTAGGGAAGAGTTTCAAGCCAATCATAGGAGATGCCCTTACTGGGTGGGCCGGAACCAATCTCCCATAGGAACCTGCATGTTTTCCAACAAGACATTGGAATGCCAACAAAAGACTGCTAAATATAACTCAAATGAAATGTCGTGCCACTCTGAATATGATGGACTGATGCAGTACTGGCTGGTGGTGAGCTAATCTGACCCTCCCATCACTGTTTTTCGCTGTGCCCACTCCACACTGAGCTCGTTCTGCCTTGCCCCTGCCCCCTCCCTTGGTAAGCAATGCAATGTGCCACAGTATCCATTAACAGCAAAGCAGAGGGTAAATTGTTTTAATCCATTTTATTTCCTGCATAAAGTACTAGGAAGTCAGAGGAAGGATTAGTAGAGAGGGGATATCTATCCTTCTCCTACATACTCTAATCTCGCACAAAATTAATTATTAGGGAGAAGGGGGTCATAATCATCAATATGAGTCCTGCTTGTCATCATACATCATTTTCTAGCATTCAAAAGGAATGTGCTGAAATAATTTTGGGAAACAAAGCTGTTTCATGGCACCAAAAATCCAAGCACTAAGATCTATGTTTCAGTGAGAAAACATTGAGCTTTCCCTAAATAAAGTATTCTTTTGTTCCTAAATGGTTGCTTTTTTAAAAAAAATAAAAAAACCCCACACAATTTCAAAATGCTAAGTGTAGCTTCATGCTGTACAAAGGAATATCCACTCCAGGTAAGCACATAGCTGCCAAGTTATCCCTTTTTTTAAGGGAAATTCTCTTATGCTGAATAGGCTTCCTCGTGAGAAAAGGGAAAACTTGGCAGCTATGGGTAAGCTTCTATAAAAGCAGCTCCTATGTAAGAATTCCATTGTCAGATGACTGGAGACTGCACACACACACATGTACATTTAGACATGAAGTCTTCCCAACCAGTACTATACATAGCAACACATATTACCATCTACCCCAGGCTTCCCAACCTAGTGCCCTCCAGATGTTTTAGACTACAACTCTCATCAGCCCCAGAAAGCATCTAGGTGCACTACAGGTGCACCATGAAAATTCAGAATGTCCCATAAAATGTAAGACAAATATCGTTTTCATCATGTGTGCACATAGCATGCATGCTGCACATAGCATACATGCAAAGCGTGTACATGAGGATACTGTAATATGTCTGGTTCATATGTGGCACATGCACTATAACGGAGTATGAGAAGTGTCTTCTACATTTAACTTTAGAAGAATTCCGTTATCGCTCTCCCGCCTTCGCCATCATGAGAAGTTAACCAAACTCAGGTGAGTGAGACAAAATCGAGGATTCCCTTCTGTGGCTGCTGGAGCCATAGAAGGGAGAGGCACTGGTGGACCTTGGGGTCTCAAATCTCAGAGGTGCCCCATGTAATGCCAAAGTTCAGCATCCCTTTTCTCTCGCCTTCCATTCTGCATCATAGTTGTGGCACCCAATGCACCCACCCAAGGCTACACACCGGCTGCACTGCCCCAAATCTGCCTGTGGGAGAGGAATTATGCTTGCACCTTCCCCAATCCAAAACCTGGAGAGAAGCTTGTTTCTGGGTCTCCTGGCGTTTAGGACTCCAGGCACCCAACAGGCAGGAAAGGCCACATCCCTTCACTGCCCCTCTGAGAAGGATGGCAGCAGCAATGATGGGTTGGCTTGCCTCTGCACCTGTTAGAACACTGGAGATCGGGTACCAAGGCAGAGAGAGCGCACCCTCCTACCGCACACTTCAGTGGCTCTGTACCAGTGTGGCTCATAACTTCAAGATGCATTTCAAAGAGGCAACAAGAGGTCACAAACAAAGTAACGGTAAAGGACCCCTGGACTGTTAAGTCCAGTCAAAGGCGACTATGGGATGCAGTGCTCATCTTGCTTTCAGGCCGTTTGTCCACAGACAGCTTTCTGGGTCATGTGGCCAGCATGACTAAACCACTACTGGTGCACAGAGGACCAGAGTTCATAGAGCACAGAAACACCATTTACCTTCCCACCACAGTGGTAGCTATTTATCTACTTGCACTAGTGTGCTTTTGAACTGCTAGGTTGGCAGAAGCTGGGACAGAGCAATGGGAACTCACCCTATTGCGGGAATTCGAACTGCCGACCTTCTGATTGGCAAGCCCAAGAGGCTCAGTGGTTTAGACCACAGCGCCACCTGCTCCCTCATCCCTTAAGGTCATGTCCTAGTGGTGGCACATTTTTTGTTGGCCAACCAAAAAGTGTTGACCCAGAACCTTCAAGCTCAAACCCACAAAGCTGAGCATTTCTTCCAGCTAGTACTCTTTCCAACTGCCTGTTCCGCAACTGATTAGTAAACACTCTTATTTATAGCAATTGATGTACGTTGTACAGAACTTCTATTGTGCAACATGCTTCATTCACCACCTTTTTTTATTTGATTTTGTATCACAGCAGGCCTGGATTGCAATGTCACTATGTACCCCCTTATTGTTCTCTTTTGTAAAATGTGGTTTTGTTCTCAACCCTTGGCAAGATGTCTCCCCTGCCCCACAGTTACTACCAAACATCACGTTTGCTGCTATCCCCCATGCCAGAAGAGGCTGGATTCAAAGTTTGTTAGATATAGCTAGCTGTAAAATGCTCCGGACCATTTGGAAAGAAAGGTGTTACGAGCTGTAAGATGATATGGCTACCATAAAAAAGCTAAAGATTGGTTAGTGACAATGTGTGTTTGTGTGTACACACAAAGTTAAAAGAAACTACTAAAGTAATGTAGTATTGAAAAGTGACTGTGGTAGGACTGCAAGAGCAAGTAGATAATTCAGGGAGGGAATTAAGCTTGTGCTAAAAACGTTGTTGTTGTTGTTGTTGTTGTTTTAAGCACCTCTGCTTAAGCCACATTAAGCTGAGCTTTAAAGGTGGTGTTACAGCTCGCTAGGGATGAAATACACTTGACTTAATGTGATCTGCACTTGCAGAAGTCACACACTATAAAAGTTCTTGGAAGTGAATGGTTTCTTTTAAGGTTTTCAATTAGTACCTTTTAATCAGCAAATCATTTCCAGGAAACAGCACGGGGGGGGGGGCACAGGACCCCTTCTGAAGAATGTCAGGTATGAGTGACCCAGCCGCTCTCACTTTCACCCCCACCAAACTTATCGCAGAGGGAACATTTACTATGCCGTAGACATGTTCATTTGCTGAACGGCTAAGATAAATACGTCCCACTTTACTGCTTCCATAAGCTGCATGTGTGTCATAAAGCTCGACCTAAAAGCACAACCATCCACCTCGAATACTTCAAACAAACCAGCACCGAGGGGCCTCGTGAGAGTTTTAGCTATTGCTTAAACTAGCTGCAAGGAAAATGTTTGAGTCTTCGGTTATCATTTTCAAATCATTCAAAGCCACCGAGAAGACTGTGCTGAACTTTTCCATTGCAAGATTTGGCTAGGAAAGTGGTTATGGCTTATTTGGTTTTCCTAATGAATGGGCTCGGCTGCCCTTCCTACACAGAACCCAATGTGTGGATCTCTGGCCTGTGAAATGTAAACAAGGGTCACTGCTTGATCTTATTTATTTGTGTATTTACTTAAAACATTTATATCCTGCTGTTCTGCAAGCGTTAGGCAGTTCACAACAAAACCACATGAATTAAAACAAAACCCAGTAAACACATACTCTATTGCCCCCCTGCAGATCCCTTTATCCAGATGTACAACATGTATTACTGACCAAATGACCTCCCTGTTTTTACTTCTGGGCATCTGCCCTTCTGCATTTCTCCAGCGGCTGGGAATTGCTTGAAGAGGTAGACAAGAAACTGCTGAGGAGAAACAGTCATCCTCTGCTGCAGGGATGGGGATGCTGTTGGACTATAAATCCCATCAGTCCCAGCCAGCATGGCAAATGCTCGGGGGTGATGGGAGTTGTAGTCCAGCAATCTCTGGTGGGTCACAGTTTCCCATTCCTGTTTCTGGGCTTGTTCACACTTCTGCTCGCCTAGAAAGCATGGGTCCAAGCAGTTTTCCATTTTCTTGCTCTTTAGTGCTGAATCAGAGCAAACATCCATCTGTGGTACACCCGGTTGGTATTTCATAGAATTGGAAGGGACGGTGAAAGTCATCTAGTCAAACCTCTGCAATGCAGGGATCGTTTGCCCAACATGGGGCTCGAACCCACAAACCTGCGATTAAGAATCTCATGCTGTACCAAATGAGCCACAAGTCAATCCAATTCAGCAGTAAAGATTGGGTTTTGCTGGGGCAAAGTCTGAATGAGTGTAATATGGGGCAAGAAGACTATAAATGTGTAAAATAAAAGTGAAATATAGCAAAAGCACTGATACCCATGATCATATACATTAGTCACTCTTTGACAAAATAAACTGGTTTTCTTTTTTTTATTTCACTATAATATACACATTCTTTGGAATGGGATAAGGATTCAGGGAAGCTTCTCCTGAAGGAAGGAAGACCTGACTCATGTTCTGAGAAACTTATTGCTACGCCCCTCAATCCTGAGCCACCTGCACTTTGCTATTCTTCCGGCACTTTAATATGATTTAAGAGGTACATGAGATCAGGTAGATTGTTCAAGATATGCCGTATTTGCTTAATTCAACCCCACAAAAGCACAGGCTCTTTACATGGAGGGAAAGGAAAACACGAGTCAGGCTATGATGTACGCTTAATATCAAGTAGAGCAGTATGTACACTCCTACGTACATTCACTCAGAAGCAAGTCCCACTAAATTCAATGGGATTTTTCTCCATGTAGATAGGCAGAGCATAGAATGAAATTTCCTTATGACAGAGAAGCACAACTAAAGTTGGTTCCGTTTTCTCTTTTGGGTCATGAAAGAGTAACAATGCGCAAACAGGTGAGCTACTAAAATAAATTGTGGCTGCTTCCATCAGACTTCACTGAGATTATATTTTAATCAAGTTCATCTAATTTATCCAAGCAACAAGGCCAGGGAGCCAAATTTAGAAATTGGGTGAGTATTTGTAAGGGGGAAGAGCTTCAAGAGGCACTGTCTCCCTTGACTGAATAGACTGGTCTATTTTTCCAGTTTCATCCAGCCCATTTTGAGCTGGCTCCAAAGTCAAATGAGGGTCAAAAGGCCACTCCATGCATCCTTTCCTGTCAAAAATGGTGTCCAACAGGAAATGATGTCACCACCTATTGCCCCCTTCCTCAAGGTAAGGCTTCTCCCTTGGAAAATGCAGGCTGGTGATAGAGGGCAGAGCAGCAGAGGCTGGGAAGCTTGGAGAAGGGGAGCAGCTTGCATTTTGTATGAATTCATGACAGGCGGGGGACTCCTCAAGGGTCCCAGCCACACCATATATTTAATAGCACATGGCTCCCCCCCCCCAAAGAACCTTGGGAATCCTTACAGAGCTACAATTCCCAGTGCTTTTAACATACAGTCCCCATGATTATTTGGGGAAGCCATGTACTCTAAATGTGCTTTAAATGTATAGCATTGCGCATTAGTGGTTATTGACGTGAGGAGAGAGACCATCATGACCAAGATTTGTTCTAGTGTTTGACCTGGACACTTGAACTAGTAAAGCATAGTCAGTATTGGGGGGAAGTTGGAAGTGTGTCAATCATCCCTTCCTGCAACACATTTATGCTGTTTGTATGAAGAGCTAACCAAGTAGTTTAAACCAATTATAAAACCAAGGAAGGCTTTCATTATAGTAAATGTTGGCCAACAAAGGACAGCTGGGTCCTTGCAAAATTCTGTTTCCTGGTGGCGCAGCTACTGCCCAGCTAAAGAAGGAATTGTGCCTAAAACATCATGGAAAAGTTGTTTGAGAAAATGCAGCAATCAGGAGTGAATCTATGCTCTCTTAAGTGCACCTACTTGGGAGTAAGATCCCTGGGATCCCAGAATGCTGTCGCAACAGACCAAAGTCCTGTTCAAAAGGGCAACTCTTTGGACCATTTGTTGATTTCCAGGTCCAGTGAACTCAATGAAACTAGGAAAAATGTCTGGAGAGTTGGCATTTAAAGGAATGAAGCAGAGAAAATGAGGCTGAAGGGGCCATAAATAACACACTGGATGCAATCCAGAGAAAGTTAGGCATAAGTTGCTTTAGTCACATTAAATTCTGTAGGACCTGAGCTCACCATTAATGCTTAAGTTCCATTGATTTGAATGGATTATGTTTACTTGTCACCAGACTTCATTGCATATTGCCCCCTGGCAGTGATCCAACTGTTCTGAAGCTCTTAGTGTTGTGTGCAGGTTTCCTTGTTCTCTTTTGTGGGCAGGGAAACACACTCTGCAAGAAATTGGGGGTTCCTATACATGCATACGACTGGACCTGATGGTCAGGGGCCCCTTTACCTTTACCTTTATACATGCATAGAGAACTTCCTGTAATAGAATCAATCGGGACTTCAGATAGACCTCCAAACTGAAAGAGAGTCCCATTCATTTGTGTGAATTTTACTTCCAAGTAGTTCTGCATATTCACATTTGCTGTTAGGCTGAAATTCCAAGCTCACTTAGTGGGGAGTAAACTGCATCAGAATCTCTCAGACTGGCTTCTGTTTCAAGTAAGCCTTATTTAGGATCAATGTGCAAAACTCTTAATGCAGTGGCTCACACTCTCCCTTTTCCTGAAAGCATTTAGGAGTCTAATCCGCCACTGACTGCCAGCAATTCGTAGGCTGCCAAACAGAAACCACTTAAACCACCAAACTTGCATTCAAACTTGCTCAGCCCAAGCACCCTCAGCAGACCAAAACTGAATCAAGTGAAGATTTGGCAACTCAGGTATTTAGTGCATACAGCTGTAACCTGCGCTGCATTGGCTTCAGTTACTTCGTGTGTCCTAGGGCGTGTACACACACAGGACAAAACGTTACTCCAAATTCATTAATGGAATTAGTTGATCCAGTTAGAGCTCTTCTCACTATCAGTCTTAAATTGTCACTGTGAATAAAAGATTTCATTATGCACAGGTATGCCTACAACAGTTTCGGCTTGATTGTACCAACAAAAAAATGTTGTGTGAGCTCAGTTGTACCAATTTTGTGAAGATTGTCATCTTACCTGGTCTTCAAATATGCACTCACACATTTGAAAATGAATCCTTCCTGATAGGCGACCCACACACTCCAACTCCAGACTAGGTTCTCAGGGATTTTTGCATTAAAAAGCAAGACATACACAGTTGGCTGTTTCAGAAACGCGGCTTAGGAGGATGGAGCACATTTTTAGTGCAATACTGAGGACTAGAAGCTTGCCTCGCTTTAAAAAAAAAGAAAAGAAAATGTGGCATTTCCTCGCTTTTACTTGAGGGCTTAGAAATTTGGCCCCCCGGAAAAATTTCTTCAAGGGGCGTGCGTGTGTTTGTGTGTTTGTGACACACGTGGCTGTGAGGGTAGTACGGGTGGGTGGGAATCTCCCTAGGTCTGGAACCTTGCTTTGCCAGGTGAAGACCTTAGCCCTATAGTACAAGGAACCCAACTTTTTGCTCGTTCCTGGCGGCCCATCCGCGCTTGACACAGCGCGCTCAGCAAGTGCCTTGCTTTGTGGGTGGGAAGACAATGGCAAGCGGAGACGAGCGGCCTCGGGGAAGAGACGCAGGAGGGCGTTTTGCTGCCCCGGCGCGGCGACGCTGGGGAAGGAAAGAAGAAGGAGCCGCGCCTGCCTTACCGTGAGCGCAGAGAACTTCTGAGCCGGCGCGAGGAGCGCCAGCTCCGGCAGCAGCAGCCACAGCGGCAGCAACAGCATCCTCGGGCGCCGCCGGATCCGGCCTTCGTGGCGGTGTCCCCCTGTCAGTCCCTAGTGGGGCTCAAGCCCTCCTTCCCGCGGAGGATCTCCCCTGGCGGGTCTTCTTCCGCGCCAATTCCCTCCTCAGGTTTGGAGAGGGGAGCGCGCACGGGAGACGAAGCCGCTCTCCGCTGCGCCCCTGGGGCTGCTGGGTTGGGGCTCCCCCTCCGCAGGCTCGCGGGTCCCGAACTCGCCGCTCGCTCCACGCCGGCTCTCCGCCTGTGGAGCGACGATCCCTTTCTAGCTGTACAGGAGCTGCCTGCTGCGGATCCCCGAATCAGATACTGTCTGCTGGTGGCCAAGCAGCTTGCTTTGCCCTCCCTCGGTGTGGAGCTGTCATCTGATGCTCGCCCAGGGAGCGAGAGAGAGAGAGAGGGCGCGCAAACGGGAGGGGGGACTTTAAATAATAGCAACTAAAGGGGGGGGGCTTCCCTAACCCTCTTTTCTGTCGTCGTGCACCAGGCAGCAGCCTTGTCTCTAGCTCTGCAGGAATTCGGGATGGTTTGGAAGGAGGCGGCCGGAGAGATGGGGAAGGTGCAGTATGAACCTCCCCAAGTCTTATATACACACCCCTCTCTGCGCTTTCCTCTGAGCCCGGCCTCCAATGCCTCCTCCCAGACCTGCAGATCCTCCGCTGATTGATTGATTAACCCTCCTGACACCAGTTTTTGCTCGCCCCCTTCGCTGAGATTCCTAGCAGATTCTTTTGGAAAGCAGAATAACCAACAGGAGTGAGATAGCGCGCGAGAGCCCAAAAAAGGGGGCAAAACTCGACCATTTGGGGCGGTCACCAGCGTGCCGCCTGCAACCGTTTGCAAGAGGTCAGCGTGCGCAAAGAGGCAAGCGTGCGTGCGTTTGCTTCTAGTCCCGCTGCTGGGGGTTGTTGCAGATTGCGTTGCAAAAGAGGGTTTAAAAGGTGAATGTCGGGCAGTTGGTGAGCTCCCTCGGCGTTGTTCGCCTTCCAGCTCTGGTGACATTTTGGGGAGGTTGCTCGGTAACTCTAGCTTTTAAGGATAAGCAAAAGGATTTGGCGCGTGCGTGTGCCTTGACGCTAAAGAGTGTCTTTTCGCTCTCTCTTTCAAACGCAGCATTGTTGGAATATTTCAGCCTTGGCCGGTCACTTGGCACAACGCTGCTGACACAAAACTGAAGGATTACAATATTTCTGAAAGTAAGGCAGACTCAAATTAATTTATCAAAGGTCGGGAAGCGCGAGAGAAATAGGAGTCTGGCTTGAGAATTAGTTTTGGATTAATTTGTCGAATCAAGCGCAACTAGCAAATTCTAGTATTCCAAAAACCTTGTTTTGCATCACACAGGACTCTGCCTTATACTGAAGGCATGTTCACGTTACTGCCTGTTCTGGATTCAATGCTCTTCCACTGCTAGTTTTCCAAGCTAGATTCACACTATCTTAGGCTGTGTGTGTATATATATATATATATATATATACATACACACACACACACACACACACACACACACACACAATATAAACGGTCTCGGTCCTTTATACCCGAAGGAGCGTCTCCACCCCCATTGTTCAGCCCGGACACTGAGGTCCAGCGCCAAGGGCCTTCTGGTGGTTCCTTCACTGCGAGAAGTGAGGTTACAGGGAACCAGGTAGAGGGCCTTCTCAGTAGTGGCGCCTGCCCTGTGGAACGCCCTCCCACCAGATGTCTAGGAAATAAGCAAATATCCTACTTTTAAAAGATCTCTGAATGCAACCCTGTTTAGGGAAGTTTTTAATGTTTGGTGCTGTATTGTGTTTTTAATACAGTATTTGATTGGGAGCCACCCAGAGTGGCTGGGGAAACCCAGCTAGATGGGCGGGGTATAAATAATAAATTATTATACCTTTAAAGCACATATGACACACATTTCCCTCCTGAAAGAATTCTGGGCACTATAGTTTGCCCTTGTAGAGCTACAATTCCCAGCAATCCATAAGAAACTACAGTGCCCAGAATTCTTTGAGGGGGGAAATGTGCTTCAAAGGTATATAGTGTACAGTATATACAGCCCAGGGCTACAAGCCTATATGGACCATGAAGTTTCTTGACAAATATTGCAGTTGGATGTGTTTCTTTGTCAAACTGGCTTCAATCAAACTAGAAAGCCGAATGTGAAGTGGCAAAATGAACATACCCTAACAGCCATTGTGCATGCAAAAATTACAGCTTCACAAATAGGAATTTGGAGCAGAGGTTGCAACAGCAGGGAAACCCAAAAGGTTCTGCAGGTTATCCCTGCCCACTTTCTGGCATGAACAACACACTGGAAACACATAGCAGGAGCGGTGGTCGACCTTGCTTGCTACATTTTAGGCCACTAATGTGAACATACCCCAAATCAGACCATTGGTTCTTCTAACTCAGTGTTTTCTATACTGAGTGGATGTGGCTGTCCAGGATTTCACAGAATTTTAGAGTTGGAAGGGATCCCAAGGGACATCTAGTCCAATCCCCTGCCCTGCAATGCAGGAATCTCAACTAGACCATACATGGCAGATGGCCATCCAACCTCTACTTAAAAACCTCCAAGGAAGGAGAATCTACCACCTCTCATGGGAGTCTGTTCCACTGCTGAACAGCTCTTACTGTCAGAAAGTTCTTCCTGACAGAATCTCCTTTCTTGCAACTTGAAGCCATTGGTTCGAGTCCTTCCCTCCAGAGGAGGAGAAAACAAGCTTGTTCCATCCTCCATGTGGAAGCCCTTTAGATAATTCAAGATGGTGATCATATCTCCTCTCAGTTTCCTCTTTTCCAGGCTAAACATACCCAACTCCCTCAACTGTTCCTCATTAGGCTGGGTTTCCAGACCCTTGATCATCTTTGTCTCCTTCCTTCTGCACATGTTCCTTCATTCAGGTGGAATTTTCTCCCCACCCCTACCTTGAGATGTGAAGGTTTAACCCTGGAACCTCCTGCATGCAGAATATATACTCTATCACCAAGCTGCAGCCTTTCACATAACAATGGCATTTGCATCTTTGCACCTGCTCCCTCCAAAAGAGGGAGCAGGTTGAAGCTGGGATTTGAACTTCAATTGGAGAATTCCAGCATCAACATACATACCAAGTCTTGTGATGATACCTCAGTTTTCATGGCACATACTGCATTACAGTGTCTTTTACATCTTTCCTGACCTTGAAAACAAATAGAGGGATTCAGCTGTTATTTGAACTTGAAACTTAGAACTGAATCCTGAATATGCATATCATATTTTATTCTGATATCAATGTGCTGGAGGGAAAGATGGTGTTACCAAGCTTACAAACAATGCTAAACCGATGAGTTAAACCAAGGTCTGAATTTGCTCAGCTAGTAACAATACTTAGCATGGCCATTTAGATTGTTCTCTGTGTGTTGAACTTAATAATCTTTGGAATAATAAAAATAGGTCCATATTTTTATCCCCATATTTTGGATGAAAGAACTAAGGCTGAGAAGCAACAATTTGCTTAAGGCTGGGTTTGGGAACCTCCAGATGTTGCTCCCATCATTCTTGACCATTGGTCATGCTGACTGGAACTGATGGGCCTTGAACTCCAACAACATGTGGGGGCCACAGTTTTCCCAACAGGTGTGCACAGCCAGAGCTCTGTCCTGACCAATGGCCCACCTCTTGACAGCCCCAGATTGGACCAAGGCAGGCCTGGCCTGACCTGGGGCAATTGGGGCTGTCTCCGTCTAATTTGGCCACCCACATGAGCCCCATTTGATTTGGGCTTCAATCAAATCCAGTGCAGGGCCCTAATGTTTATCATGTTGAAGTGTTCCCATGTACCATGACTACACGCAATCTCTACTTTTAAAAAAATGCTTTGGGTCTATTTCAAACTAGACATCAGGAGACACCTGCCCCCCCCCAATATCTCTTGCAAGATTTTTTTAAAGTTAAAAGCTGTTATGAGGTGAATTGGGCCACAGCACTTTGAGGGAAAGTCATTTTCCGTTTCATGCCATTTTCCTAACTTGGCTCACTTCCTTTCACCAGAGTGATTCTTTGTCATATAAGGGAAAATACATTGGTCCTCTATTTCACATTTTAAGTCTCAGGAAGGGCTGTTCCAATACTTTTGCTGCCATAAGTGTATGATAATCCCCTCCCATATCTTATTGCGCAATTTACTGGGAAGCTAATTTTGTTTGCCCCGTGCAGCTGGAGGAAAGCAAAAGAGCCTGGATTGCATCCCATAGATGGCAGAGGTTATCGCCATGTGCCTGAGCTCCTCTGCTATTGCTATGCACCTCCGCTAGCGCAGGCAACATCCCTTCCTTCAAGATATTGCACTGTCAAAGGAGGCACCACTGGAATCTTTGCCCAGCAAGCAATGCCCCAGTTTCAGCCTGCATCTTAATTTTGTGGGAATTTCTTATTGTCATGAACTGACTGGGTGCAGAGAGGTGGTGAGAGGCACCAGCTGGGGAACCCCCAAAGGATCCCCCAGGTGTCCAGACCCCTGGCCTACCTGGTGGCAAGTCACTATGTCAAGCCCAAAGTCCAAAGGTCAGGAAACTCAAACCAAGGTGAATCTGAGTAAGCCAAGACTTACTCAGTTCAGAGTCAAACCCAAAGCACATTCCCATAGAGGTCCAGGAGCATCCAAGCCAAGGTTCATCAACCTCAGCTCTGCTTCCCTTTTGTGTTTTGCATGCTGATTGCAACACCTGGGCTTGATGAGGCGCGTGACCCTCACCTGTCCTGAGCCTACTCCAGCTGAGGAATCACAACTTCCTCCCTGGCCAGCTAGGGAGCTGGGCTGTGGGCCCTTGCCTGCCTCAGCTTCCTGGAGCACTCTGCCCACTGCTCCCTGTGCCTCACAGCCTGACATGTTTGTGGAGACAGGGGCCCCTCTGGCTCTGGTGATGGGTCCTGATACTCTGATTCCTGTGCACTATCCCCCATCAACCTGTGACTACTTCCTTCCTCATCTTGCCCCAGTGTGTCCCGGTTCCACCTACACCCCTCGCTGGGATCCTCTTCCTCCTTTCCCTCCTCCCTGTCATCCTGCCAGTCCATGATAGCAGGGAAAGAAGGCTCAGAGCCAGGGGATTGGTGGTGGGATGACAATGAGTGGTGTCAGAAGCTCAAGAGGTAACAGAGCAGGAAGAGGCTAGGGCAGAGAGCAGACCAGACTCAGAGGCTGCCCAGTGAAGCAGAGAGACAGGGGAAAAGGGAGCTTTTCCATTCCTTTTTATTATTAGAATTGCCAGGACAAAATTCCATCCACACGGTTCATTATCCGACATTGCCTTGAGTGAAGCTCCATCTCCCCTTCTCTTTACTTCCCCATTCATCTGACTCCTCCTCTCTCCTACGGTGGCTGCTAAGTGCCATCAACCTTTGAGTACCCACAAATTTCAGTGCTAGGTTGCATGGCACCCACGGCCTTGGGCACCCATGGTTGTGGGGCCAAGCTGGCACGCCTGACCTAGAGGCAAGCAGCTGAAGAATCCAGGAAGTCTCCCCCTTCTGCTGAGACTAGCTCCCTTCCCCCCTGGTCTCCCAAAACACAGAGAGGAATGAAGAGGGCAGAGCAAAGAGATAAGACGGATGAGCCTCAGGTGGCTGGGGGAAAAACCAAGGGAGGAAGAGCCTTAGAGAGTGGTTGGAGGCAGTCCTTCTAACTTCAGTCCTTCTAACTGCCTCATTGGAGCAAGACTTCTTGGGAAGAGCGGTCATGATCACTAGGCCTGAGCTGCTTTGGGTTTTTTTTTTTAATAAAGAGTTAACTTCGTTGACACTCATTGCTGACCTGCTCCTGACTCCGACTCCTGATGCTTATTGAGGGCTGCACATGAACCAGGGCTGCACATAATATTGCAAATGCACCCACACCATAGATTCATATAAAGATTTTGGGATGTATCTAATGAAATTGTACCCAGAGCAGATCTACTAAAATTAATGGATGCAAATTAGCCATGTCCATTAATTTCAATTTGGATATGAGCCATTTTGTATGTTGGGTTCATCTGCTGCCTCCACCTTCTACTTCTCAACATCTTCTCAGTTACTTCACCAATATCCAGACCTTAAGCCAAACTTAGGGATGTTTCGCTGGAGTGGCATTTGACCTGTTTTGATGGATTCCATAAAGCAACCCCAGCTCAAATTAAGGTCCAGATGCAACGTATCAGCTGAGTCTGGTGCTGGTGAATACCTGAAACCTATATGGCTAATCCACCCCAGCAGAAACAGTATCCTGCATTATCACATCTTTTAATTAAATGGCACTAAAAGTAATGAAGTATTAGGAATGATTACTCTGCATATCCAAACCAAGACAGATCATTTCATAAATGTGTGGATTATCTATATGTTTGAGGGGTGCATAAGAAAATGCAATATGACTGGAAGGTATTTTTTTCCCTTTTCTTTTTACCACATTTCTTTTCATTATTTTTCTGACTCTCTGAATTTGCCTTGTGTGCCAAGCTGCTCTTAGCAACTTGATTGTACCTTCTTCCCCAATTTTTCTAAAAGAGAGAGAAATTGCTAAGGACACATCTGAGCACAGCAACAATGTGATTTATTCAGAGCAAAGGGTTAAAGCCTCTTGAAAAATGAAGGTATTCCTTTTCAGCTTGGCAGGAAACTATTTGGGTTTGGAATGTTTCAAAAGGCTCTCCCCCCCCCTCGTTTTATCACAGGTGCTTTTAAACCATTCCGTGGCTGATTTTCAAGATCTGGGGCCAATGGTAAACCACAGGGAATTTAATTCTTTTTCATGAATAAACTGTTTTACTTACTAAACTCCCTTGAAGGTTTTCTTAATATCGTCAACAATCCACAAATAGGCCCCAAACCTATTGAGGATAGCTTTGTTTAGAAAATAAATTTTAAATCTTAATTGCTTGTACATTTGCTTTCTTCTTCTTTTGGCACAAGGCGAGGAAGAAACCCTGCAAAAAAAAGCAGCTGTATTAGGTATTCTGCTACACATCATTGACACAATAATAGTGCATTAGTGGTGGATTTCTACTGGACCATCATACCACTTTGTGAGCTGTGTTGCGGCACTTTCCAAATGTTGCTGCATTATTGCTCTCTGGAGGGGAACTCTTGCAATATGTCACAATGAAGGTGGTTCTGAAAGAATAAACTGGAAGGTTTGTAGTATTAAAAATACAAAAACACAAGACGAGCCCTGCTGGATCAGGCCAATGGCCCGTTCAGTCCAGCATCCTGCTCCCACAATGACCAACAAGAAGGACCATGTGCTGGTGTATTTGGGAGGCATCCCATTTTACCCCTTACAATAACCTGAGAGATAGTGACTACTACCCAAAGTTACTAATTGTGGGTGAGCAGGGCTTGATCTCAGGTCTTCCAAGTCCTGAGGGACTGGGAACCCATGTCACTCAAGGGCTTGAGGGCCTATAATCCTCATCATCTCTGAGCACTAGCTATGCTCTCTGGTGGTGGTGGAAATTGGAATCTAACAGCAACTGGAGGCAATAGAAGAGAAGAAGAGTTTGGATTTGATATCCCGCTTCATCACTACCCAAAGGAGTCTCAAAGCGGCTAACATTCTCCTTTCCCTTCCTCTCCCACAACAAACACTCTGTGAGGTGAGTGAGGCTGAGAGACTTCAAAGAAGTGTGACTAGCCCAAGGTCACCCAGCAGCTGCATGTGGAGGAGCGGAGACGCGAACCCGATTCCCCAGATTACGAGTCTACCGCTCTTAACCACTACACCACACTGGTAAAATGGTTCCCTCTCTCTACACCCATTTGGTTCTTGCCAATGTGTCTTGGCTTGTGGCAATTCAAGGAGTCAGAAAATGGACAACAGAGAAGTGGGGAGTAAAGAGAGGTGACGATACATCTTTCATCTTGCGACTTGGGGTCTTTGCATTCCCTGGACAAAGATCTAGATCTAGATACATCAATGGCATCATTGGTAACATTTCATAGACTTAAGCATCTGGCATAGAAGTCCATACTTCTTGTTTCACAGTTTCTCGTTGTACTTCCTGAACATTCCTGCTACTTTACATGAGTGGATCATTTCCTCCTCCAGCGCTATCAGTCTGGCATATGACCATTTCAGTGATTAAGGAATAATAATAGTCAAGTGGATATGGCTCCAAGCTGTCATTTTTCAAACCACAACAGGACCATGACACGACGTCAAAATAATTTAGGGTGGTAATGTTTTGCCACATGAGACCAAGGCCTTCATTTATTCTTCTTTTACAGTCAAGCAAATCTAGGAAGTGCTCATGTGTTTTGGCACACACAACTGATTTTTTTTCTTGCTTTCTCCCATTGGGTAGATTTGTGGCCAGGAGGAGATGCCTGTATGCTTTTCTGTGGCATATCATCAAAAAGTGTAGAAAAAGGAGGCACAGGGCAGAATTTATGGTTAACAGCAAGTGGAAACAAAGTCAGGAACAATTGAATGGGGAATTGTCTGCTAAGATAAACAACCTGCCAAGATTTCCTCTCTGGCTAGGTTGATGCTAGACGAAAGGTTGGTTCCACACAGCTAAAGAAAACCTTCCTTCATCTTTGTGGGTTTAAATCTCTGACAGGTTATATAAACACTAATCCACAAGGCGTTTAAAACTCTTCTCCCATGGCAAGGGTTTGTGTGGGATCTGTGGATTCTATTTATTTCTTTGGAGGGTCTTGAGCAAGGAGAAGAGAGATTCTTGCTGCTAAAAGTGTAAACTCAAGTTCATTTGAAGGAGCGAGATGTACGCTATCCTAAATATTTGGCAAATGGTTGGTTTGCATGAGGCAGCCCAACTTGAGGTACTCTTAAAGGTCAGCAAAATGCCAAGTATGTACTTTATTGTGAGATTCTCCTTACACTTTGTGTGGTTGGGGGACCATTTAGATTTCCTGCCTCAGGCACCAACATGTCTTGAGCAATTTCTAACTCCAAAAACACTTCCGGCCTGTTGCTCTTTTTGGGTGGGATTCAGTTACACACCACCAAATTTAGGTCACACAATTATACTTGATTGAGGAAAACCCACTTTCCCCAAGATCAGACTGTTTGCAATAAGGAAAGTGAAGAGAATGTGCACCAGAAAGTGTGGGATAACATTTGCTTTGGCACAACATCATATAACCTCCCCAGCAACAAATCAGAATGGATGCGCAATAAACAGATCATCTGGAAGTGCCATAAGAGATATGAGAGAATACACGACTGCAATAGTTTAAGTGAAACCAGGAAACCTATTAGCCTTATTCAAGGGTTTAAAGAAAAAATGCATGGGGGCTTAATCTGAGGAGGGGGGCAGGTGGTGCATGGCACCCCCAATCTTCCTGAGTGTGCCATGTGCACCTGCTCCTCCACACTCGATTCCAGAAGGTATGAAGAGAGCTTATATTCACATTTTGGATCCAGCCATGCAGTTTCTCAGTCTGAAGCTGTACAGGCAACTCCCAATTTACACAGGGACGTGGCAGGGACATGGGTGGCACTGTGGTCTAAACAACTGAGCCTCTTGGGCTTGCCAATCGGAAGGTCATCGGTTTGAATCGAATCCCTGTGACAGGATGAGCTCCCGTTGCTCTGTCCCAGCTCCTGCCGACCTAGCAGTTTGAAAGCACGTCAGTGCAAGTAGATAAATAGGTACCACCAGTGGCGGAGCTTCATGCTCCGGCACCGGGGGGGCGGAGAGCAGCCAGGGCGGGGCTGGCATGCATCTGGGGGGGTTGGGCGCTGCCCACAGGGGCGTGGTGCGCATCCTGGTGGTGTGGTGCCCTGCGCTCCTCCCGCACTCCTCTTCCTCCGGCAGTGGGTACCACTGCGGCGGGAAGCTAAACAGCGTTTCTGTGCACTCTGGTTTCCATCACGATGTTTCGTTGCATCAGAAGTGGTTTAGTCATGTTGGCAACATGACCTGGAAAGCTGTCCGTGGACAAACACTGGCTCCCTCGGTCTGAAAGTGAGATGAGCAGCACAACCCCATAGTCACGTTTGACTGGACTTAACCATCCAGGGGTCCTTTACCTTTACCTTTTACCTATGTTCCGAGGCACTGCATGTGTCAGTAAAATAGAGTATATTTTAAACACCATTGGAAAAACCTGCAAACGCCCTCTAAACCTCTGGAAACTCTTGAAAAACCCTGTTTTAAAAAACCAGTAGCCCTTACCAGACAGGCATGAATGGTGGCAATCATGGCTCTCAGTCATCCTCATAGCTGGAGGACAATTTCAAACAACATCAAACTGGGTAGACCAGTACTCTGAAGTGCTTGGCTGTGAGTTAGATTCACTTACTGCCAGTGGTAGGGCTGATGGTGTCTTGCAGAGGAACATGGTAGTGGACAGCTGTTGCTTATGATAGGCCCTGCACTGCATTTTGCAATTGATTTTTCCTATTTCCCCCCAATTGATTAATTAATTCTATGCCATTCTATTTTTGAATTGCTCCCTCTGAAGCATCTCATAGCAACATCATGATAAAAGCAACAGCAATACAAACATATGTAAAACAATTTTCCATACCAAAACAATCTCAAATACAATACAGATGGGGTAAAACTTTCCACCGAAAAACCTTGTTTATTTGATGGTTTTATGATGGGCATATTAATGTATGTAAATAGATAAATACTCCCCCCACCCAGAATTTATTTATTAATAAACAGAAAAAAAACCCAAAAATAAAGAGCATAAAGAAATACTCAGAAAGTTAGAGCAGGCTGAAAGCAGCATATGGTTGAACACTATAATTAAACTTATTGTTCCAAAACATTGCCAAAAATGCCCATTTTCCCGGCCTAACAAGAAGAAATACATTTTAAAAGGAAGAGGGGGGAAATTGCTTTTCCTTTTCCAGTAATGTATATGCAGTTTCCCCATCACAGCCCCGCAAACAATGCAGGTCAGAGAGTAAACAGATTTTGGAGCAGGGAGAGGTGTCTAGGTCTGGATTCAACCCCTTTCATTCTCCATCAACAAAGGTGATTCTTTAATTAGCGGAGTGCAGATGTTTTCCTCCACCCACCACCCACCCTGTCCCAATGCCTTGCAAGGAAAATGCACACATTCAAGCTTCCAGAGACTTCTAAAACCCTCTGGCTAACTCTAACATCTCTTGAAAAGCCTGACTTGAAAAAACAACCCCACAAACAACCTGGAATGGGGAGAGTTCAGTGCGTTGGAGAAGTGATCATCTGAGTTGCACACATGTATCTGCCCTTTGAGTATAGAGAAGAATCACAAACCTTGCTTATAACTAGCTTTATGCACGAATATATATCTGTCTCTTTTATGGAACTCCCTGGCATGCCTCTAGGAACTGGTGCATGTTTAATGTCTAACATGAAATGTTGGCTCCTAATGTAGGAAGGCACTGGAATATGAAATACTTCTATTAAACGAGGAGCGAATTAATTTCTTGGCATGTCTAAGCAAGCCCTTTTATACCGTCAAGCCAAATAAATTGTATATTTTAAAGCCCCTTGTGGACTACCCAGTTGAAAACATGGTTTCGATCGCAGGAAGACCTTTCCACACTGACTGCTTATGAGGGGATTTGCTGGAATTTAAAATTCTGCTTCAATTAAGTGATGATATCATGGAAAGGAGCTGAATAGGAGTCATTATAGAATAGCTAAGAAATCCTAGGCTCAGAATGAAGATAATAAATCAACAAGTGGTTGAAAAACACATGAGCTGGAGATGGACCAGGAATGGTTTCACCAGGTGCTGATCCAATGGAAAGAAATGATGTCTGGGAGTTGTGAAATTCTTGACAGAATTTCAAGCTCTCATTGTTTGGGAGACAGAACTGTCCACTGTCCCTCAGCTGCTTTTTCCTCACCACTACCCTGGTCCGATGTCTTCAATGCATTCCAGTAACAAGGATACACTCATACCTCAAAAGATTCTCCTTCTGCAGCAAAAATCTAATTTAAGTTTCGTTTGGATTCTGGGGTGGAAGCAAACAAGGGGCAAACATAACCTGTGTATATCATGATCACTGTTTTAGCAACTATTCCTGCTAGCATCCCTCCCAATGACTGCATTCACACATTAATCTAAGCCATGGTTTGTTGTAAACATGATTTGTTCAACACAACCATGAGTCATCTCACAGATGAACAAGAAAGTCACAGTTTGTTTCTCCAAAACTTGGTTTCTTTTCTTTTTTTAAAAAAAAATTATTTATTTGATTTTTCAAATTAAAATTTTACAGAGATATATCAAACATAAATAATAAAAACAAGATTCCAATGAATCTCCTGCATCTTTTGTGATGATCCAAAACTTTTACATCTCCATTGTGTCCAGGATTCACCCTTAAACTACCAGTGATATTCCAATCCTACTAACGATACAATGGTCTTTAAGATAAGTTATAAATTTTACCCATTCCTTATTAAAATTTTGGTCTTTCTGATTTCTGATTATTTTTTTCCTGGCCATTTTGGCCATTTCAGCATAATCCATCAACTTCATCTGCCATTCTTCTCTGGTAGGAACTTTATCTTCTTTCCATCTCTGGGCCAATAACATCCGTGCAGCCATGGTCGAGCTTGGCTTGTTTTCCAGATGTTCTTGCCTCTGTAGTTTGCCAAGTGTCTGGGGTTGCATGGCCAAAAACTCCCAACTATGATTAAACAAGGCTGTTAGGTCCAGACCTAATGCCAAACCACTGTTAAAGCAATCCAAGATTTGTAGGCTAACAACAATGTGACTTCACATGGTGCTTTATTGCCAGGAAATAAACCATGGTTAGTTTGCGGAACAGTCCAACAAACCAAATTTCAGCTAAATGAGCTTAGTGTTAAGTGCAAATCAGGCCAATGTGTGGCATTCTGAAAAAGTGTGTACAATGTGGCACTGAATCAGCTATCTGAGAATCTTGGCTTTTGTTTTTTTGAAGCATGTTTTTATTGATTGGTTCGAGGATTTATCAACTAATCACTTAACAACTGAATGAGTTCTTGATGCAGGCAACAATATTTTAACCAAAAGATATACAAAAACATTCGAGGAAGAAATGCCAAATGAATCACCAGTGCCGTCTTAACAGCAGTGGTGAGTGGATAATATAAACCAAAGTAAACTAAGAGGTTAACAGTCCGCTTTAAAACAGAGGGGAATGCCTGTCTAAATGGGCCAAGCTCTCAAATCTGGCAAATTTCAAGCAGTAATGAATTCTCTAACTGTGGGGCAGCAATGGACAAGTCTGTTTATGGTTGGAGGCAAGCTAGCCTCCAAAGACTTGGCATCCTCGGCAGAGATTTATTACCGTGCCTTTGTGATCAGGGAGGTACATTTGGCAGTAGCCACTCTCACAAGTATTCCAGACATAGGGCTTTCAAGATCAAAACTGTCACCTTGAACTTAGCAGAGAAGCAAATAGGTATCCAATGCAGTATTGGAGTAAAATGTCCCTGGTAGCTAAACCGAATCACCAATCTGGTTGCCAAATTCTCCACCAATGTATTCATGGCCAGCCCCATATATAGTGGAATATAGGGGTCCGGTCAAGAGGTTACCGGTGCATGCATACAATGGAAAGAAGTTGTATCCAGGGGTAAGGGAGGGGGTCAACATATTTTCTCCCATGCCCCTACCCTTTTCTGCAAAGCAGAGCACACACAATGAAGCTTGCTTTATGCCTACACTTTGCCCTTGCTGGATAAGAGTGATTTGATTTAAGCTTATTTCATCTCATGGAGGCGAGGGGTACCAACTCAACCAATCTTTGTATGTTTGGCTTGGTTTGCTGATTTGTAGATCAGCTTTCTCCGGGCATTTTTGGTGACCCCCAGAATGTAAATCCTCATCCCTTTCCCACATTATTATAGTGAGATAGCTACCCAATTAAAATGAAGACGGCATCATGAATGCTTGTTTAAATAAAAGGTATCTAGTGTCACTAACTAAATGCAGGTTTGGCATGGTTTTTTCAAGGGGGAAATAAGATTTACAAACTTTGTGCACTGAGGAGAGACTAGACCAAGTTTATAACCATCAAAATAGATGTATAGTCACAAGAAAGCAGAAAATAGCCCAAAGTGGAAATAGCAATATTATAGTGGTTTGCTAAGGCTTCTTAGTGAGTTTGCTAAGGAAGTTTCAATTGTCAGAGGTTTTGCTGAGACACCAGGAAGATTTGTTTACTGGTGTGCAACAGAATCCTTTGCTTGTTTCCTGAGAAGCAAGTCCAATGAGGTATTTGGATTTGATATCCCGCTTTATCACTACCCGAAGGAGTCTCAAAGCGGCTAAAAATCTCCTTTCCCTTTCTCCCCCACAACAAACACTCTGTGAGGTGAGTGAGGCTGAGAGACTTCAGAGAAGTGTGACTAGCCCAAGGTCACGCAGCAGCTGCATGTGGAAGAGCGGGGACGCGAACCCGGTTCACCAGATTATGAGTCTACCACTCTTAACCACTAGGGTTGCCAGACTCAATAGAGGACAGGACTTCTGTGCCTTTAATTGCCCTGCTCTCTTTTGAGTCTGGAAACCTTAAAGAGAAACCAGCAGACCCTTTGTTTAATTTCCAAGCAAAGGGTCTGCTGGTTTCTCTTTAAGTTTTCCAGACTCAAAAGAGAGCAGGGCAATTAAAGGCACAGAAGTCCTGTCCTCTATTGATTCTGGCAACCCTATACACCACACTGGCTCTAATGGTGTTCACTGGCCTTCATTTCCAGGTAAGTGTGGATGGGATTGCAACCCTACAACTGCTTTTAATTTATTTGTATTTAACATTGTGGTTTTCATGCTGTTGATTGCTTTATTTCTTAAAAGGAAGGAAGGAAGGAAAGAAAGAAGCAGCCCACCTCAATAGTCTACTCCATCACTTACACACTCCCCTTCCCCCAATCACTATGTTGGAGTGCACTGGGAAATAATTCACTGTGGTTAAAGGTTAGGCCTGTCTGTCAAAACAGAAGATCCCATCCCTCAAGCTCTGGGCATTTCCCCAGTCAGCTGGGTTTCATTTATCAGAAAAGGTGGGGAAAATACTGTGCATTTAATTCTATGGAAAAAATGAACCAAGAAGGTTGGGCATTCCCTGATCTGCCTTAGCATGCCTTCATAATGGTAAGATCTGACTCGGTAATGTGAAACACTGTCTCAAATCGCCCCAGTTCACCTCATTAGTTGGGGTACACACAAAGCCAATGCCCAATGGGCTTCAGCAGATGTCCCTACTTTTTCTTCCAGCAATCATCCTACAGAAATGCTATGTTACAACACAGCATCATTCCAACAGAGGCATTATCGGAAAACAAGGTGGCCCACTGGGCTGCCAATTGCAGCTCCATCGCCACTGCCTACAAAAATTTCTCCTGCTCCCAAGAGAATTGGCTGAAAGCACTGCTCCACTTTTAATGCCTGCAAACAGAGCTGTGCAAACACACTATGAGTCTACCCTCATCCCATGACCCTCCCTATTCTCCTTTACCTACCTTTCCCCTGTCTTTGGGCTGTTTTCTTTTCTCCTCCCTCCCTTTTGCTCCTGTCTTGTTTTCTTGTCATTAACAGGGGTTTATTTTTGAGCACCTGTTGAGCAGGCCGGGAAGATGCGATTTGGCAAAATGAAAAAAAGACTAGGGTCTGATGCTACATAAACACAGCTCTTTGTTGCTCTTTCATATCAAATAATTGCCCAGAAGTCTCAAAAGGTGCAACAGAATGTTCGATGGATGTGGTTATCCAAATATGACCTAAGTAGCAGCTCTCTCCATTTCTGAAAACACACTCTTGGAGATGTTTTCTTTGTTTCCTGCCCTACTTGCCTCAGGCACACGATGCAGCCATCTGTTTAATGCTGAGCTTGTTGCTAGCCAAAAGAAATCCATTCAACAAAACAAACATGAAAAGGTTCAGAGCTCATAAAGACCCAAATCTGGAGTGTGGGGGAGTGCGATGATGAAGTGGGTAACTTTTAAAGGAAATGCAATATTGGTCAATTAACGAAATTCATTGATCATTTTAAAAAAAATCAACTGAAAATGTTGCATTTGAATGTGATATATATGCGCATATTCATGTATTTACAGAGAAAATCAGAAGACTAACAGAGAGCAAGATTCCCCCTTTACCACCTGCAATCCACGTTTTGGTATCTCTTCAATTACATTCTTCTAGGCAATTGAGATACAACCTAGAGCTTGACCTTATCAAAGGTGATAACATCTAATGGCGATAAGGAGGAGCATAACAAACTACTCCAAAGCTCTTCCTCTTAACACTTCAGGCAAAGGCCAGAGGCTGGGTCACATTATCGAGTCACTTCTTCGATTCTCATCCCTGGGAAAATGAGACCACTGCCTAACCCATTTCTTCTGGGGATGCAGCAGAGGGGGCCTTTATCACCACAACAGATAAACACAATTCAAAAAAGGAGGTGTGTGCTTAATTTTGGGCAGGGAAGTAGTGCTCCGACTGCAATAATTTAGCACAGTCAGTGGAATCTAAAGTGACCCTTCCACATGCTTCACAATGGGTTGGATTCCACAAAGAGGTTCTCCCAGATTTTCAGTGAGGCGAGGTAAAGCAGTTTGCCTCAGGTGTAGTTCTGACACCCTCACCACCTTCACCTCATTGAAGCACTAGTATTGGGCCCAGGGGGTATTAATGATGAGATGTACCTAGTTTCAGGTGGCCAATCCTGGGTCAGGATAATCTGGCCACAATAATCCATGCACTTGATTGGGTTATTGCAATGCACTCTATGTGGGGAAACAGTACGAAAGCCGAGCGTCTTGGGCTTGCCGATCAGACGGTCGTCAGTTTGAAAACAAGCGAGGGAGTGAGCTCCCATTGCTTTGCCCCATTTGCCAACCTAGCAATTCAAAAGCATTCCAGTGCAAGTAGATAAATAGGTACTGCTGCAGCGGGAAGGTAAACAGTGTTTCTGTGTGCTCTGGCACATAGCACATGGTGTCCCATTGCACCAGAAGCGGTTTAGTCATGCTGTCCAGGGGTCCTTTACCTTACCTTATATCAGCCTGCCCAAGCTGTGAAATGTGCAAGGCCTTCTTCTCAACTTGTCAAGGAGTATATCCCACTGTGTGGTAACTCAAGATAGGGCCTTCTCTGTGGTGGCCCCTCATTTGTGGAATTCCCTCCCCTTGGCGGTTCATGCAGTGCTGTTGTTTTCTTACTTTCAGTGTTTCTTAAAATGCACCTCTTTGGGGGAAACTGATATAGCTATTATGGATGTTGTCTGCTTTCTGTGTTTACTATTGTTTGGGGTTTAAATAATTGTTTTTAATATGAGGCTGTTTTTTATTTCATTGTGGTAAACCACCCTGGGCTTTTTTAAACTGATGAAGATCAGTTTAGAAATTGGCAAAATAAATGAATAGCTTTTACCTCATTTAGCCTCCCAAGAACCCTGTGAAGTAGGTTACAAGGAGAGGGAGAGGGGGGCTCATTCACACATTTCAGCTGGAATGTTGAGTCCATGAGGCATTTTAAGCCAAGGGATAGACATTCCCAAGGACACCCACAGAGGTTTAAGACTGAATGGCAATTTGATGCCAGCTGAGTCTCTTCTGTCGATAGCCATTACTTGATTTGCTGCAATATACTGGGGAAAATTAGAGGGAAGGCACAGAGCAGTCTGAGCAATCTCTTACCACACCTATGATAGAAAAGAGTTTGTATAAGCTTTCTGCATTTTAATACGGTCAGGTGTCAGGTGATAGCACAGGAAAGGCTTCCCTGCTTCCACCCTGGGGTGATGTAGGTCCCCCACCCTTGTTTTCTAACAAGCCCTGGAATGAGTATACAGTAATCCTTAATTCTTATAGTTCAGAATCAAGAGCTGTGAAGCCTCCCCATCTTTTCAGCCTCACCCTAGACAAGGAGCAACTCACTTGTTTCAAGTCCTGATCATTCTACTCTCGGGCACTGATGTGCTTAAGTGCTGAACTTGCAAATGTGTTGAGTGGTCAGTAAGTGCTGAGTGCTTTGGGAATACCATCTGTCATGATGCTGAAGAAAGAACTCAGTCCTTGTGAAAATCTGGCTCTTTCCTCCTCCAATAGTTTCAGAAGCAATAGCTCTTTGAAGAGAGTGTCTTGGGCAGCAAGCCTCTATGTACTGACCTAGGATGAAGCCCCACTAAACATCTGAGGAGCCATATATTGGATTCTGCTGTTATCCACCTGTTGAGAAAAGTTCTCATTCAGCTAAAATTCTGACCAGCTTTTTACGATCTTATAATCTGTAGTAACAGGAGTTTTAAAAGAGCTTCAGGACTGATTCGTATGATGGATTTATGCAACAAGACTTAACTGTTTTCTGCATGATGAGCTTCAGCTGTTAAACGTACTTCACATCCTAGGGCTGGAGTAAAAATAGTTGGTGAAATGTTCTGAATCCGTACTTTGACAAAATAGGAAGCAAGTCTTCAAAGAAAAGAGATTTTCTTATGGGCTTGGTTTGCACTAATACAGTATTTGATGATATTATGTAGCCTAATGTGGTTCTGTGCTAGTAAGTTGGAACATCACGATCCATGTATTGTCCCTTCCGGCATGGCTGTCATATTCACACAGGTTTCATTGGGGTTGGGAAGCAATGATATAGTAGTTAAAGTATTGAATTAGAACTGGAAAGGCATATGACCAAATCTGCACTGACTTGGCCATGAAGCTCACCAGATGAACTTGGGGCCAGTCACTATCATTCAGCCTCACAGTGTTGTTGTGAGGGGAAAGGGCTTTGGAAGAAAGGCAAGTTGTAATGTAATAAATTAGTGCCTTCCTTCCCCTTGCTGCCTCTAAGGATGTAATTCAGGAAAATGCCATGCCGAAGTCAAATTGCAAGGCTCAGACACATGTTCATGGAATCCAATATTATGATGTATAGTCAAGTAAATAATCTTGTCATGCTTATGTAGCAAAGTTGCCAAGTAGGCACCAATCTATTAGTGAGAAGCTAGTGTCAGCAAGAGATCTCTCACCTTTCGTGGGTTTTTTTTTTATGGATGAAATCAAACAAGCCACAATTCTATTACCATCCAAAAATAAGTTAAATTAAAAGTTGTTCACAAAATACGATTGCACTATCCCTGTCTAGTTAAAACTTGTATAACTGTATGTGTTTTCATCCAGAATTTCTGTTGATTTCAATACTGTCAAGAGTTTACCTTCGCCTAAACTGAGGTGTTTCTTTGCTCAAATTGTCAAATAATGGGATGCCCTGCTATTTAAAAGACCTGGCGGGCTGGCTGTGTTTATCTCCCTGAGAAAGGTTGTACTAATAAAGAACCCTGATGAATAGACAAAACGAGTGAATGAACAAATGTTTTAGTGTACAAGCTGTTAGGGTATGACAGTCCTGACAATAAAACATACATAGGAATACATTACAAGCTATAAAGGCAGAAGAAAGCACACTAGCAGTCATGAGATGGAAAATGTGAAACTGGTGAGTGACGTTACTATTTTATTCGCAAACTTACATTCTTCCAACAGAGGCACGATCCTTCTTGCCATTTATATTTCCTCTTCTCTGCTTAGGGAATAGTTAAAATGTGTGAAAGGAAGATGTTTTGTGAAACTATCCCCATATTCTGATTATGTTCCTGGCCGCTGCTGCAAATATGCCTTATCCAGTTCTGAGACAATCTGGCATCCCATCGAATCTGTGTGTTCCCCAGAGCCAGCCCAAGACATTTTTCTGCCCGAGGCAGAGCAGCAAATGGCACCACACCAGAAATGAAGGCCTGCCAAGATATTTTGGCTTCTGCGGCAGAAAAGTCCTTAAGCACCACCCCTTTTGCTGGCAAGAAAAACACAGCAATAATAGACAGTTTGCTGCCCTTTCATGACATACATCAAAAATCAACTTCCTGAGATGGCCTTCTCACACTGTCCAATGGTAGGACTGGCCCTGGCATGGAATGACATACCAGCTTCTGTTATGAGGCCAATTTCATATCCCAGCTTTGTACAGGTGTGTGTGTGTATGTATGTGTATCTCACACACAACTCAAACTTGGAGTGTTGGACTATGCGGACAGCCAATTTCACTGTACTATATCTTTTGAGAAAGCTGCTTAGCAATATTGGTACCTCCGTAAGTGAAAGAGTCGCGGACGTCTTTTCAGAAAGATGAATGAACTGATCTGTTACGAGCTCACCAAAATTCATCTCTTTCACTCCACGATGGTGTGCTGTCAGAAGGGGCTGTGGTGAATTGCTGTGGCTAGAAGACCGTTAAGATTCCGGTACCACTCACAGACCGATAAAGGGGTCAAAAGGGGAGTCTGGCTGATGATAGTAGAAAGAAATATTCCAGAAGAGGTCTTGGAAAAGGCTGTGAACTGTGGAAGTTCACTCTCCCACTGTCACCAGCTATTAAAGAGGCCATTAATTAAAGAGCATCAAGCTCTATTGGATTCTGTGGCATGCAGATCCCATTAAGCATTTTCTAGCACCAGTAATGGAATCTTCAAAGGAAGGGATGATGTCATTGCCTTTCCTTTCGGGAGCCTGGAGGAATATACCCGGCATTCAAAGCACATGACTTCCCCCAAAGATTCATGGGAAGTGTAACACCCTTAACAAACTACAGCTCCCAGGATTCTTTGGGAGAAGTCATGTGCTTTAAATGTATGATATGAACACAGCCAGTGTGTTTGTTTACATACTTCGATATTACACATGTGCATGTGTTTGTGTGAAAGGGTGTACACTTGTTGGTTTGCATAGCTCAGCCACAGGGACACCAACTGTAAACTCATTGATCATTACTTATGAATGTAAGAATGTAAGAGTGTATAGCTCAGCTGTTTACGCAGGTAGACAGATTGTATACTGGTTGAATGTAATACAGTATGTGAACACCCATTTAGGGCTGTGCTGGACTTTTGTATGCAATCATTTCTGAGGTGAAGTGAGGGGTGTACATTGGTCTGCTACTCCCCACACATATTTTTCTTTTGATGTTGTTTCTGGTAGCTCAACGGCGAAGATTCTCCTTCTCTGCTGCTTCTTGGTGTCATTTTTTGAGGTGTCTCCCCTCACTATTCGATTTATTTTCACATTCTTTTAACATGTATTGCCTGCCCATTAACAATGTTCTATGGGTGACTCACACAAGATTCAAAACAATCAAGTGCATAGCAGTTAAAACAAAACCACCACCAAATATAAGATTGCGTTTTATTTTTAAAATCAATACAAATACTCAACATAATCCATCACATAGAGAGCTTGACGACCAGGGCCAGTACAAAGGATTACACTGCATGAGGAGCCTCACTCTGCACCCCAGGTGCTTAGAAACAAACAAACAAAACAAACAAACAACATTAACTGCTAATTAATTCTACTGTGGAAGTAGTTCTCTCCCTTTTCTTTCCTATTTTACAACATACATGCTAATTTATGTGGTTCTGGTTGAAGTGAATGCTTGTTTTGGTTTGGTCATGCTTGAAATGGGCCCTGTACATACAAAATGACTCCTCTCTTCCAGTTTGCCACAGTGTTAAGTGCAGGGCATTTTGACTCACAAGCCTAGACTGTGCACATATATAGCCTGATGGTCAGTAGACAGCTGTCAGGTCTGAAATGTGCTTCCTTCTATGGTCTGACAAAATCCACATTTGTTGACCTTATGGGCACAGCAATGGCTCATCTGTTTACTCATGCTTTGGCCTGCGGAGGCGGCCGTGGATAATGTCTACTTTATACCAGAGGAGTTGTTGTTTTTTCTTTCTGAAGAACTCACAAAGACAACTATACAGAGGGGATGATCCCTTCCTGGGTGACACAGCACCTGCACACAACAGTATCCCTGCGAGGTCCATCAGAATCCTGTCTCTCTTCACCTTTGAGTACATGCATGGGCAGTGGGCCAGCAGTCCTTAGTATGCACCAGTGAGGGGGAATCAGAAACAGGGAGGGTCCCTCTGCACATGGATATTGCACCTGTGCAGGGAAGGATTTTACCCATGACATTCTGGAAGTATTGAATTTATGTGCCCATGGAGTTTCAGGCACTTACCCAGGGCCTGTGTTCCTTTGGAGAACTGAGACATGGTGGAGACTGTCGTTGTTGTTGTTGTTTATAGTCGTTTAGTCGTGTCCGACTCTTCATGACCCCATGGACCAGAGCACGCCAGGCACTCCTGTCTTGCACTGCCTCCCACAGTTTGGTCAAATTCATGTTTGTAGCTTCGAGAACACTGTCCAACCATCTCGTCCTCTGTCGTCCCCTTTTCCTTGTGCCCTCCATCTTTCCCAACATCAGGGTCTTTTCCAGGGAGTCTTCTCTTCTCATGAGGTGGCCAAAGTATTGGAGCCTCAGCTTCACGATCTGTCCTTCCAGTGAGCACTCAGGGCTGATTTCCTTAAGAATGGATAGGTTTGATCTTCTTGCAGTCCATGGGACTCTCAAGAGTCTCCTCCAGCACCATAATTCAAAAGCATCAGTTCTTCGGCGATCAGCCTTCTTTATGGTCCAGATTTCACTCACTTCATGGAGTGAGTGAATGTTGTGGCGAAGGGGCTTGAACAACTCAGAGAAGCTATGAGCTATGCCGTACAGGGCCACCCAAGATGGACAGGTCATAGTGGAGAGTTTTGACTAAATGTGAGCCACCTGGAGCAGGAACCGGCAAGCCACTCCAGTATCCCTGCCAAGAAAACTCCATGGACAAAGACAACTGGATCAATAGGTGAAGCTCAAAGACAATCATTTCAACATCGATATGATATATTTTAGCTGAAACAAAAAGCATGCCATGGATGAAAAGTGCCCCAATAGTAGTAACATGAATCCATAAATTCATGCCACCATGATAAGCGCTGATAAATTCAACCTGCACTGCAGTGCAAACTCCTTTATACAGCTGGAGAAGTCATGAGTTGACTGATGGAAGGGAGTCACAGCAGCAGTGGTATAAAAAAGAAAATTGTAAAAAAAAAAATCATAATAATAATATGAATGCAGATCAGTCCACAGATCATTCTCATTCTGATAAATGACTTTTGTTGCAGTCCTGTGCAGACTTACCCAAGAGGAGTAAATCTCACTGAGCTCAGTAGAGCCTACTTCTGAGTAGAAATGCATAGAAGTTCACCGTTTATGCTATGCACCTCCCAATACCACGACCAAATATGGTACCATCTTTTCTAATGTTTTCCAGCTAAGCAAGACATAGTTGGTAAGAGAGAGAATATTCATAGGAGCAATTGCCATTGGTGAATGTAAAAATTGACTGAGCTCCACATCCCTCTTGTAGGAATGATGGTTTTCTTAAATCTATCTCAGCAAAATTAAACCATTCTATGCCCTGCATATAACAGAGATATTTGTGTTGTCTCACAGTGACACCTAGTGATTGCTCCCATGATGAAGAAGCCATGCACTTTCCTGGGTGTTGTACTCGTCTTCCTTGCTTGCTCACTTACTCTCTTGTTTGCCTTCTTTAAATAAGTGTTACATTTACATTGTAACACTAACAATGAAAAAACGACATGACTTTCTCCATTTAACACAGAATTCTTTTTACCAAACCAAACCCTGGCTGCAAAATTCATTGTAAGTCCCACCACACACACACACACACACACACGGGTTGTGTCCAATGAAGTGGTCCCACTCAGGTAAGAACTACTTGGGCAGCAGAAGTTCCCCTCCCTCCCTCTTCTCTTCCTGCCCTCTATGCCTTGCACCAAATCTTCTTCTGAAAGTTGGGGAAAACCCCAGAACAGATAGGGTTGCCAGACTCAATAGAGGACAGGACTTCTGTGCCTTTAATTGCCCTGCTCTCTTTTGAGTCTGGAAACCTTAAAGAGAAACCAGCAGACTCTTTGTTTAATTTCCAAGCAAAGGGTCTGCTGGTTTCTCTTTAAGGTTTCCAGACTCAAAAGAGAGCAGGGCAGTTAAAGGCACAGAAGTCCTGTCCACTGTTGAATCTGGCAACCCTAAGAACAGATTTGGGGGCGGGGGGGGGGGAGTGAAGGAGAAGGAAGGGAAGTTCTGCTGCCCAATTCCAAGATATGACATTCTGTGTGAAAATGAAGACTTCAGGAAAAACCCCTTGACTTTTCTGTTACACATTGCCAGAGATACTCTGGCACAATATACTTTTCATCCCAAGAGAAACCTGTAAAAAAAGTTATAAAAGCCGCACAAAAGAAAGACTCGTGAAAGAGAAATGAATGCAATGAAAGTGGGTTGTGTAGCATTTTACAGTTAAAATTGCCTACCTACCATAACTTATTTTATTCCTTTTCCAGTACATACGGTAGATACCTAGGACTACTAATCTCCTTTCTTAGCACAATCTCTCGGGGAGAAGTATTTCCCATAATCCAGTGTTTATCTTCTTGCTTTTGTATTCAGGATTTTTTTTTCCCTAAAAAAAAAAAATTCATGTGGGCTATTCTTCTCTTCCTAAAGAAAGGCTCATTTGTTCACTTTGGGAGGTACCATCTGGTTTGAGTTTAGCTAGGAGTGGGGGGCAAAAGCTTTCAAACTGACAGCACAAAAGAAGCCCACAGCAACAGAGCTGTGGAAAGTGTGTTTGCCCAAACTGGCCCTAGCATTTTATTTCAGCCTAATCCAAAACACCTGCTACGGGGCTTGCACCTGGGCAGAGGGCACTTGAATGGCTCGACCTCCTCCTGATGTCTTGCCGGTTTTTGAGATCTCTGCAGAATGGAATGTTTGCCCTCTGGTGGCAGTCAAAAGGAAACACTCTGAATTTGCTGAGCTAAGGAAGACATACCTATGTAGTAGAGATATGGTGAAATGCTGTCCTGTATTTAAATAAAAATCAGGACTAATGAATGGTCAGGGTGAAATTCCACTTTGCACATTTAATATTATAACAGCAGAATCCTATACGCATCTGCTTATAAACGAGTTCCACTGAGCTCAATGGGCTTACTCCTAGGAAAGTCAGTAAGTATGCAATTGCAGCTTATTTTAATTGAACGTGGATCTTGTTGAAATCTTAAGAGCAAGTTCACCATGACTGAAGTCACATTAATTTCAGGGGAAACTAACTTTGAATGGATCCAAGCCAGTCTCTCCAAGGTTTGCTACAGAGAAGCCAGGGATGTGTGCATGTTCTTTTGATAACATTTTCAATTATAGATGCCATTTGTGTCTGCAAGCAGAGCCTTGTAGAGCAGTGTTTTGGCCAGCTGCTGCTTAAAACAATTCCCTTTAAAAGTATCAAGAAGACGTAAGATTTCATTGTCTAAACATGCTTCACAAAACTGAAATTTTAAACATTAACTTCCCAAGCTGCATTATTCCAGATTCTTAAAATTTACAATATTTGGAATTGGATTTTAGTACAAGACACTCCCCTGCATGATAATATGGTGCAAAATTTCACAATCTTTTAAATACACAGCCCTGTGGTTATTTTAAAGTACAGTACTGTAGTGTGAAATGTAGGTAACAGATGAAGAGCAATGAATTGATCAAACAGTGAAATTTCTCTGCATTAAATTGTGTGTTTCGTTTACCTATGAAATGATGGGGGGGGTGATACCACACACGTAGCAAAATGTGATTTCCCTCCTCAGTCTGGAGTGTAGCCATCAGTCACCTGGGACCATCTGTTCAAATCTAATACTTTTCTCCTGTTACTGTTTTCATCCTGCCACTACTTGAGGAAAACATGGGAAGAATAGCATTCCTTTGGGGCGGGGGAAGGAATCTGTTGGTGGCACTACATCCTAGCAGAAGACTGTCTCTTTGTCCTGTGGGGCAAGGGGGCTACCAGAGAACAGGTCACTTCTACTCAAACAGATGAGGACAATTTTGCGGAAAATCTGATATACGTTTGTGGGTGACTCTTAAGCAACAGCAACTGTAAAAGTTCTTACGCATATGGATTCATTCAGCATACCACACAGCTTTCTTTAGATTGCTTAGGGAGGGTTTCCCAAATTTTGATGCATGAGGCTCCAATCTTACACTCTGAATAAAAGGCATATATTTTCTTAATCAGTTCCTCAAACATGGTCCTGCCTCAGGTCAGGTGTCAGTAATTGGCATCTTTGGGGATTTGTCAGGGCTCCAGTGCCCCAATAGTGGGTGGAGTGCAAGTATATGTCCCCAGCCAAGGCCTGCTCTGGGCCTCCCTTTTTTTTAAAAAAAAAGTAAATAAATAAAAATCCAGCACCATTTTAATTTCCCTCAATATACAGAAACAGTGCTCCAAGGCATTGTGGGAAAATAAAATGGTTGCCCCACACTGAGGATTTCAGTTTACATTTCCCACAATGCCCTGCGGCATCAAGGGCATTGTGGGGAATGTTAAATGCTGGCCGCCATTGAAATGGCCCTGGAAGACATCCATGTTGTAACTGCAGAACATATTGTTTAGCCTTCTCTCTGTTCCATCAGTTAAGGCTCAGGGATGGTTCTCTGAAAACTGGGTGATCCTTCAGGGCTTCTTCCATGCCTTTCAACAGGTTGAAATCCCAGAAAAACCTTATTCCTTCCCTTGATTCGCTGTCAGCTCTGTGAGAAGGAGGTGATACTTTGGGCTTGTCAGAGGTGAGGTGGGGTTGTTACAAGTTGAAGCAGCAATTCCTGAAGTGTTTCATGGCACCTTGCTGAACCAGACATCAAACTAGTATTGCGGGCAAGTATATGCTTAAAGCAAAAGGTTTTTTTGTTTACTTACTTAATTTATATGCTGCCCTTTGGCTTACAGCATAAGCTGTAAAGAATGTCTATAAGCTTACCATAACACCATAATGCCAAGGTGGGAAGATGGGGGAAATGAAGGACAAATGACAGGGTGGGGAGAGAGTTCTGTTCTTATTGACAAATCTAGCTTGTTATCGGTGGAAACAATTTTACCGGCACTCTCCAAACCCAATGCTTTCTGGGAGGGAGCAGTTTTGCAAGAGTTACATTTATGTCTAAGGAAGATGCCAGGATTGGTGGCAGCGGGTGGGGGCTCCTTCACAACTGACAAGCCTAGCTTGTCATCAGAAGGAATGATTGTCATGAATCCCTTTTAGTTCTTCCCACCACAAAATCAACTTGCTGCCTTGTAGAGATCCTGCTTTACCTCTGACAAGCACCAAATACCCCCTACACATTCTCAAGACTCATATGAATATATACCCATAGTAAACATGTGTTTACAAATGGGTGTCTAGAGCAAAAATAATCAGGGACACAAGGAAAGAACTATTGAAGCCAATGGCTAAAATAAAGACCCGGGTGTGCATGGCTGGGTTTAAACTAAGCACGGAACTCCCAGAAACTAATTTTCTGTGATTGCATTTTCTTCTCTGGGGCACCACTCTCATGCCTGCAGTTTTGCCTGCAGTTTTCAGACTAATTGCCCAGAAATCACATGGGGAGATTTGTAGAATCATAGAGTTGGAAGAGACCACAAGGGCCATCCAGTAAGTGATTCTGTTTTCATCCACCCCAGAACTGTGGGAGCCATCCTTGCAGGAAAACCACTGCAGCTATTCCTCTGGAGCAGGACCAGTGGGTCAGGGATGATGGGAGTTGTAGTCCCAAAACATCTGGAGGGCTGAGTTTACCTATGCCTGCTCTGGAGTATGGCAGGATTTGTGCTGCTCAGGTAAAGCCAATCATCTGTCCTTTGCCACACACCTTTGTTCCTGATAATAGGCATCACTGAAACCTGGTGGGATGAGTCTCATGACTGGAATGTAGTAATAGAGGGATACAATCTATTTAAGAGAAATAGACCAAACAGGAAAGGAGGAGGAGTAGCTTTATATGTTAGGGATATGTATACCTGTGAAGAGATCCAGGATTTAAAACTTCAAAGCCAAATTGAGAGTATCTGGGTCAAAATTAAGGGAGAGAAAACAACAGTGATCTCATTGTGGGAGTTTACTATAGATCCCCAAGCCTGAGGACTGAGGACACAGATGATGCCTTCCTGGAACAGATGGCCAAGCATTCCAAAGGAAGTGAGATAGTAGTAATGGGGGATTTCAACTATCCTGATATTTGTTGGATGTCAAACTCAGCCAAGAGCATAAGGTCGAACAGATTCCTCACTGGCCTTGCAGACAACTTCATTGTCCAGAAAGTGGGAGAAGCAACAAGAGGATCAGCCATTTTAGATCTGGTCCTAACCAATAGTGATGACTTGGTTAGTGGGGTAGAAGTGGCAGGATCATTAGGTGGGAGTGACCATGCTCTTCTGGAGTTTATTATCCAGCGGAAAGGAGCAACCAAGCATACTAAGGTCCAAATTCTAGACTTTAAGAAAGCCAACTTCAGAAAACTTAGGGAAACGCTGGGTGAAATCCCATGGACAGTAATACTAAAAGGGAAGGGAGTTCATGATGGTTGGGAGTTTGTTAAAAGGGAGATATTAAAAGCACAACTTCAGGCAATACCAATGAGACGGAAACATGGAAGGTGCCTAAAGAAGCCAGGCTGGCTATCTAAAGAACTTTTGACTGAGTTAAGATTTAAAAGGGATATGTACAAAAAATGGAAAAGGGGGGAAATCTCCAGAGAGGAATTCAAACATATAGCCAGCACGTGTAGAGACAAAGTCAGAAAAGCTAAAGCACAGAATGAACTCAGGCTCGCCAGAGAGGTTAAAAGCAACAAAAAGGGCTTTTATGGGTATGTCCGTAGCAAAAGGAAAAACAAGGAAACAGTGGGGTCACTCAGAGGAGAAGATGGTGAAATGCAAACAGGGGACAGAGAAAGGGCAGAACTCCTCAATGCCTTCTTTGCCTCAGTCTTCTCCAAGAAAGAAAACAACGCCCGACCTGAAGAATATGGAGCAGATGATTCAGCAGGGGAAACACAGCCCAGAATAAGTAAGGAGGTAGTACAAGAATACTTGGCTAGTTTAGATGTATTCAAGTCTCCAGGGCCAGATGAACTACATCCAAGAGTATTAAAAGAACTGGCAGAGGTGATTTCAGAACCACTGGCAATAATCTTTGAAAATTCCTGGAGAACAGGCGAAGTTCCAGCAGACTGGAGGAGGGCAAATGTTGTCCCTATTTTCAAAAAGGGGAAAAGAGAGGACCCAAACAATTACCGCCCAGTCAGCCTGACATCAATACCAGGAAAGATTCTAGAGCAGATCATTAAGCAAACAGTCTGTGAGCACCTAGAAAGAAACTCTGTGATCACTAAAAGTCAGCATGGGTTCCTGAAAAATAAGTCATGTCAGACTAATCTGATCTCATTTTTTGACAGAATTACAAGCCTGGTAGATGAAGGGAACGCTGTGGATGTAGCCTATCTTGATTTCAGCAAGGCCTTTGACAAGGTGCCCCATGATATTCTTGTAAAGAAGCTGGTAAAATGTGGGCTAGACAATGCTACCATTCAGTGGATTTGTAACTGGCTTACTGACCGAACCCAAAGGGTGCTCATCAATGGCTCCTCCTCATCCTGGAGAGTAGTGACTAGTGGGGTGCCACAGGGTTCTGTCTTGGGCCCAGTCTTGTTCAACATCTTTATCAATGACTTGGATGATGGGCTTGAGGGCATCCTGAGCAAGTTTGCAGATGACACCAAATTGGGAGGGGTGGCTAACACCCCAGAGGACAGGATCACACTTCAGAATGACCTTAACAGATTAGACAACTGGGCCAAAGCAAACAAGATGAATTTTAACAAGGAGAAATGTAAAGTACTACACTTGGGCAAAAAAAATGAAAGGCACAAATACAGGATGGGAGACACCTGGCTTGAGAGCAGTACATGTGAAAAGGATCTAGGAGTCTTGGTAGACCACAAACTTGACATGAGTCAGCAGTGTGATGCAGCAGCTAAAAAAGCCAATGCAATTCTGGGCTGCATCAATAGGAGTATAGCATCTAGATCAAGGGAAGTAATAGTACCACTGTATTCTGCTCTGGTCAGACCTCACCTGGAGTACTGTGTCCAGTTCTGGGCACCACAGTTCAAGAAGGATACTGATAAGCTGGAACGTGTCCAGAAGAGGGCAACCAAAATGGTCAAAGGCCTGGAAACGATGCCTTATGAGGAACGGCTTAGGGAGCTGGGTATGTTTAGCCTGGAGAAGAGAAGGTTAAGGGGTGATATGATAACCATGTTCAAATATATAAAAGGATGTCATATAGAGGAGGGAGAAAGGTTGTTTTCTGCTGCTCCAGAGAAGCGGACACGGAGCAACGGATTCAAACTACAAGAAAGAAAATTCCACCTAAACATTAGGAAGAACTTCCTGACAGTAAGAGCTGTTCGGCAGTGGAATTTGCTGCCAAGGAGTGTGGTGGAGTCTCCTTCTTTGGAGGTCTTTAAGCAGAGGCTTGACACCCATCTGTCAGGAATGCTTTGATGGTGTTTCCTGCTTGGCAGGGGGTTGGACTGGATGGCCCTTGTGGTCTCTTCCAACTCTATGATTCTATGATTCTGACACCTGTACAACACCTCTGGGCTCCTGGGTGTTTCTGTGAGCTCAGTTCCTCTTCTGGTTTGTAATAAAGCTAGCAAGTTGGCTTTCTTGTTTTGGTTCTGTTTGACAATTCCCAGATAGATTTCTTAACTGTACTTCTTCCTTGTATCTCTTGCTGGTATGTAGCAATCTTTCATATTGCTATCTTTAAAAATTATTTTTAATAAATCCACCTCCTCTATTTGGCTAAAGCCTCGAGTGCTGAATCTAGTTCCTAACTTATTGGTTCCTGCTGCTGACTAACTTGGTGGCCTTGAGGATCAGAGAATAAAGAGCCAGATGACATCCACTAAGGTTCTAGGAGTCTCCTGGCCCAGACTGATTGGAGTGGTGGCAGTGGTCTACCTTGCAGGGTCGATTTTGGACCCTGGTCGTTTGGGTGCTGCTAAAACAACAAGGGCTTTCTTCCAGGATGTTGGGAGCTGTTCCTTGACACCATGTTCGTAATGTGCGAGATGAATGATACTGTGGTCTCACTTTATTCTGAGCTGAAGGAAGCCCCACTCCTACTCCTCCTCCACTCATACAGCTGTGAGGGTGTATCTGTATGTATCTGCTTAGGTGACAGAGTGTGGGTTCTGGTCCTACGCGGGCCATTTGTCTAAGGTCTGCTCCTGGGCTGGAGATGGGACTGAGGGACTGAAAACTGGAAGGAATGGCACGAGCCACATCCTGCAACCACTTTACATGCTGAAGCCCTTGATGGCAGGGAATGCCAAATGCAAAGCAGCTGCCTGCATTGTATTCAGAGCATTTGCCAAAAATTCCCATTGTGGGTGGCTTGTTTCAAAACAAAGAATCCTTCCTTGGGAGGTCCATTTAAAAAAAAATCAGATTACAGTAGAAGGGAGCTGCTAGTGACCAGGGAATTTCTCCCCCCTCTATCTTCAGCTCCTGTAAAGAATGCAAATAGTTATGACAGATTTGTACCAGCCAATGTATACATGGTATTTTTTCCTACCATGAGACCACATTCCTCCCCCTGTCAGTCTATTACTCTTTTGCCAGCTTCAGTCCTCCAAGCAACTTGGAACCCTCTTTTCTCCACCAAACCGTGGCAAGCTGTGCTTTAAAACTACAATAGGACTAATCAGGAGCGACTTAGCTTTCCAAGCTATTTTGAGATTACAAACACCTACATGCACACACAAGGGTGAGATAGAGAAGAAATTCAGTTTGGTCTGCATGCTGATGACAACCAACCTCACCCATACTTTCCAAAACAATATACACTGTATACTTCCCCATTTACACTTCCCTGGGTTTTCGTGGAAATTACATACAAAAATGCATAATACTAGGGGAAAATGCATGCAGAAATATCTGTATATTAGGCAAAATCCCAAATGTGTTTGTTGTTGTTTAGTCGTTTAGTCGTGTCCGACTCTTCGTGACCCCATGGACCAGAGCACGCCAGGCACTCCTGTCTTCCACTGCCTCCCGCAGTTTGGTCAAACTCATGTTCGTAGCTTCGAGAACACTGTCCAACCATCTCGTCCTCTGTCGTCCCCTTCTCCTAGTGCCCTCAATCTTTCCCAACATCAGGGTCTTTTCCCTGATAAATGTGCTAAAATGCTGGCGAATGTTTTTGAGGACTTTAAAGAAAAATGGAAAACTGATGAAACAATGATGAATAAAATTTAAGAGTGGGAAAATAAGAAACTGAGAGAAACTTAAAGGGGACAGATTAGTCCATATCTAACACACTTACTTGCACACACAATCAGCATTGTAGAAGGAGCAAATTTATTCCTGTGGGCATTTTAAAGGCATTTATTGCAGAGGTTTCAAGAGACCTTGGTTTCCTTGTGAATTTGCACGCTGCCAAAAAGCAGTGGAAGGGGCTTCCTTGTCCCAATTACTATAATGCTGTTCCTCCAACAAGACCAACGCCGTTCTGTTTTCTTCCCTTTTTGCTACATTCCATTGCATTGGCAGAATAGCAATAGAGAGTTTGTGTGCCCATCATATGATGCTGGGCAATTCTTGACAGGAGTCAAAACTATTTCAAATTGTTTTCACTCTTCCTATTAGCAATCTATGGAAAAGGCAGGCTAATTTTAGATTACGAACATGTCCCTGGAGTTTTTTTGGAGGGGTTGCATCTTTAAAACAAAATGAAACACCCAAATCATTAATTCATTGACTTTTACAGAAAAAGAAGTTTGAAAGGACACCCATTAGTCATACAGTGTAAAAGAGCGACATCTGGTGGCTTTGTTTATGATCGTATTCCATATTCCCCCTGGTGGATTTACAGTCAGGGTAGACAATACTGATTTTTTTGAATATTTTTTCTGTTGTTATTTTAATTTGTTTCTTGTTTGTAACTGTTATATTAAGGAGGGGCCAGAACGTAATGCTGGACTACAGATTTGCATTCAGAAGATCCCATTTTCATTCCCTTGTATCTCCGGGAAGGCCTGGGAAAGAGTCTGTTGATTCCAGGGGGTTTTAAACGATGGGTATTTTAATCAGTTTATTTCTGGTTCTCTTCTTCTTCTTCGTCGTCTTCTTCACTTATTTATTTACACTCCACATTTTCCCCTGATAGGAACTCAGGGTGGCTTTCTAATAAAATAGCAACAACTAAAAACATGGGGTTGCAGAAAGCAATCATTTAAAAAATAACCATAAACATTAATAGAAATCAAATCATAAACAAATTTAAACAATCTGTTAAAGAACATACAGATAATTACAATAAAACAGCATGGTTCATGTCACTTTTGCATGTGTTTATTCCTAAATCCATGTTCCCTCCTAAATCTGCAACTTTAAAAAGATCTGCAGGTAGATTTCTATTTGGATATGTCCATCAATATATAGTTTTGAACAAATCTACCCAAAATATGTATTTTTGTTATTGACATTCTATTTATTTATTCATAATAAACAAATAATTTCAAGTCCCACAATCTCCCTCTCTTCTCCCCTGCCCCATATACATAGACATCTCATACCTTTTGGAACTTTCCAGTGTTGTACAAAAATTCCGTAATGTTACTGTCCGAGTATATTTCAGTTACCATGCCTACGTTTAATCCCCCAAACCATCCCTTAACTGACTCCACGTCCCTCATTCCTTGCTCTTTCCCTTTCTCACTATATATGTAAGCTCCCAGCTAAGAAAATAACCAGGAGAAAGGATCAGCTAACTAAGAAAAGAACCAAAAACAAGATATAGCAAAACAAGAGAAAAGAAATAGAGATGAAGAGAAAGGGGGGTGGAACAACCACCAAAATTTCCATGTAACAGAGATGATTAATGGATGGGTTCCTGTGATATACCTTTATATTTTTTAAAAAGGACCTTTGTTTTCCTATCACTCAGTTGCCATGTTCACATGACACAGGAAGCCAAACTGAGAAACCTTGGCTATAACTTTTGGTTAGAAAGGAGAGAGCTTAAGCATGGCTCCAGAGTTGGATGACACCTTAAGCCGAACTTTGGGTTTAACTCAGTGTGGCAATGAGGGGACGAAGCCATAGTGAGCATCTCCCTGGAAGCCTGCATCTCTGCATTGTCCTGGTAAATTTGGCTTACCATGTCAGGCAAACTAGGCCAACATGCAGAATCTATGAATTCTTGCCCTATTACTATGAATGTGTCTTCTTTTAAAATTTGATGTCATTTTTTTCGCAACCTGACCAGAGGTGAAATGACCATTAGGAGGAGCACAGAGAGGGGAAACACCATGGTGAGACCCTACCTGCCCGCGGACTGTCTCGCCAGAGTGGTGCATGCTCTGGTTATCTCCCGCTTGGATTACTGCAATGCACTCTACCTGGGGCTACCTTTGAAGGTGACCCGGAAACTGCAAACGGTCCAGAATGTGGCAGCTAGACTGGTGACTGGGAGTGGCCGCCGAGACCATATAAGACCTGAAAGACCTACATTGGCTCCCAGTACATTTCCGAGCATAACTCAAAGTGTTAGTGCTGACCTTTAAAACCCTAAATGGCCTCGGCCCACTATACCACCCCCACTGTTCTGCCCCCCACTGAGGTCCAGCTCTGAGGGCCTTCTGGCAGTTCCCTCGCTACGAGAAGCCAAGTTACAGGGAACCAGGCAGAGGGCCTTCTCGGTAGTGGCACCCACCCTGTGGAATGCCCTCCCACCAGAGGTCAAAGAGAACAACAATTACTAGACCTTTAGAAGGCATCTCAAGACAGCCCTGTGAGAAGTGAGGTTACAAGGAACCAGGCAGAGAGCCTTCTCAGTAGGGCGCCTGCCCTGTGGAATGCCCTCCCATTAGATGTCAAGGATATAAACAACTATCTGACTTTTGGAAGACATCTGAAGGCAGCCCAGTTTAGGGAAGCTTTTAATATTTGATTAATTATTGTATTTCAATATTTTGCTGGAAGACACCCAGAGTAGCTGGGGAAACCACTGGGCGGGGTATAAATAAATTATTATTATTATTATCATTATTATTATGCAGCAAAACCTGACACCTTCATCATCCCAACCTGCAATAAAATATGTCTCCTCCATATCGGTCTCTACAGCCACAGAAAATGTTGTCACTCTCCAATGGTTTGACTTTAACCTTGAAAGTGCACCCTTCATTTGTCTCCTGAGACTGATGGATGTGAACAACAATGAGCTTCCAATTGGTTTCCAGTTCTGCATTGTGATTTATTTCACAACTAATGTGGGCTTTTTAAACTACACCTTAGATTCTAACCCCTGATAGATCTGGAATGTCCAAAGCTTGTACGTCTCCTAAGGTAACAGAAGTTTTAAAAGTCATCTTCATCCTTGTCAGAACCTCTTTCCAAAAGGGTGCAACTATTGAGCAATTTCAGAGTAAGTGACTGATGCAGCTGGTTGTCCAAGATGAGAACAGGATGCTGGATTAGAGAGGCCATTGGCCTGATCCAGCAGGCTCTTCTAGCATTATCTATATTGAAATGGCACTATATCATCAGTATCTATCCTGGCCCATTCAGGTGTATTTGAGTCTAATTCTGATCTCCAGAACATGGCCTGGGAAATCAAGTATGCTTTGTAATACATAAATTGGGGAGAGTAAATCTTCTTTGCGCAGCTGTGAGGTTAATTTAGAAAAAAGCAATATGTGGTTTTATGCCTGCTCCCCAAATAAACTTCCCAAACAGCTTGCCTAAAGGGAGGATGTGTGGGGAAGACCTCTTAAAATATACATAGGATTTCTTCTTAACGTGCATTCTAAGTGCATTTCTTCTTTAAATATGCATTCTGTCAGGCGGCACAGGAAACAACCCCCACGACAGGTTGCCAGGAATGGACAAGACAAGGAAAAGTCATTCCATCTACTTTTATTTAATATTCACAGATAGAGGCCTGGGAATGTAGCCTCTCATAATAATGGTGTCGTCCCAAGTGAATCTCCACCCCCTCTGCCTCTCCCACTTCCTCATTTGTCAATCTCATAGTCTCTCCTAAGGGTGCTGAAAAGTGCCTCTGCCTTTGAGCTCTTTGCTCTCCTACTTTCAAGGCTTGCTGGATTCTGGGAGGGGGAATCCGGAATGCTTTCTAAAGAAACTGAGTCCATCAGCTGTCGCTCCCCTTCTTCTTCTTCTTCTTCTTCTTCTTCTTCTTCTTCTTCTTCTTCTTCTTCTTCTTCTTCTTCTTCTTCTTCTTCCTCCTCCTCCTCCTCCTCCTCCTCCTCCTCCTCCTCCTCCTCCTCCTCCTCCTCCTCCTCTCCCATTATTTCCCAGCTTTTCCCCTCATCTGCCTCTGAGCTGTGACCTCCCTCAAACTCTTATTGCAATTCTGAACTGTCTTCCTCTTCTCTGGAAGGGCCAGGCTGGGGAGGCCGTCTCCACCATTCCTCCTCTGCTCAGTCCCTGACACATTATAAAACATAGTTTCAACTTGAAGCTGCTTTGCAATGTTCAGGGAAAAGCAAAATCTGAAAGATAACTAAGTTCTGATTCGTACAATACATGTAGTCCAGGAGCAGAGATCAAGTCAGTTTGCATTAAGATCCACAAAGAACAAATTCCTCAGGCATCCATAATTTAAACAGGCCGTCCTGCTTAAATAACAAAACTGCTGAAATTGCAAGACACAGGAACTATTGTGACTCCATCAATGTATTGATACACAGAGTGACTGGGGAAACCCAGACAGATGGGTGGGGGTATACATTATTATTATTATTATTATTATTATTATTATTATTATTATTATTATTATTTTATTATTAAAAATGAAAACCTAATTATATTCCAAGAGACAATGCAGGAGGCAGGCAGCCCTTCGAATATAGGTTGCTTCCTCAGATCTTGCAGTTAACCTCATACTTCATCTTTGCTCCTAGTTTGCTTTTGGCTAAACACTCTTCAAATCTTCTGTCCATTTCTTGGTTCTGAGATTCTGAGAACAGGCTTTTCCAGTCACCAACAGATCCTGCAAATATTTAAGAAAAATGAATAGTTTTAACATATATTCAGAAGGTATTTTATTAAGCTGGAGTCTCTTCAATGGGGTGGATTTGCAGCAATGGCCTCCCAGACACAGTGTCACTTGCCACTTGCAGGAAAAGGGAGCGGACGGCCAAGACAGCAGCAAAGTTATGGCAGTGCGATGGCAGTCTTTTACAGAGGAATTTTTCATTGCAACTAAGTCAAAACTAACTTTAAAAGAGGACAGTGCACTGGTTCTCACTTCACAATAGGGTAGACAATTATGCAATGTCAAAAAAGTGGATTTGCATACATTTGAATAGAAATACATCTCACCAGATTGGGGAAGACACCAAGTGACTTGTGTGCTCCTTAAACCAACCTTGGACTGGACAGCCCTCAAACAGAGGACACCTTTAGCTAAAGAACGACTAGGAGCAGCTCTTGAAAATAGATCACTGTCTTTTGTAAAGTAGGACTCATGGACATCCTATTCCACAAACTCCAACCATATCTTGTGGGATGTATGTCTGAGTGATATTTGAAAAATCACCACCTGTTTCTCTTTTAAAATCTATTATCCAATTTGTATCTACTTCTGACACCAAAGTAGGAGACACAAAAGACAGGACTGCCTAATGATGTGAGGGGGACCTTGGTGTAGTTCCTTCTGATGGATCCCTCCTATGCCAAGTCCCCCATATAACATGGGTGCCCTCTTAGCTCTTGGAAACAGGGGGCAGAATCAAATCATTGTGGGAAAACTAAGTTGTGGCTCCCAGTTGCTCAGTGCTGTCCACTACTGGAAAAAATATGTGAACAGGAGAGTCCAAAGCAGGAATAAGAAGGGGGCTTCAATGGGGCATGAGCAAGTTCCCCAGGATGCCGTATGCTGATACCAGTGATATGATGATGGGAGCTTTTTCTTCACCATAATCCTCAACAACTTCTGAGCTGATTTTATTCAATCAAACATGGATTCCTATTCCTTTACCCTGTGTTCTTGGATGATAACAAGGAATGATAACATGCCTTGAAATCACAGGTCTGAACTGAAATATAAACCTTGCAAGCCTTTGTGACAGCCCTAATTTACAAAACCATACACACAAAAATAGCTTGATAAGTAACTGTACATAGTTGTGATCACTTAGCAGACAACTGTCGGTGAACAATCTTATTAACCCTCACCATACCCTAGAAATTTACCTTTGCGGAAAAGAGCGTCTCCAAATGCTCCATGAGTTTCGATAGATTTCTGCTTCATAGCTTTGAAGCTGCATTCTTCTACAACACTTTTAATTTCTTCTTCAGTCACGGAAAACCCACAGAATTTAGCTATTTTTTGCAATCCTGAATGTATATCCTTTTGTTTTTTCATAAACAAGAGAGAGCATATTGCATATGTCAAAAATATTATATCTATAGTGGAGCAAAAGTAATGTGTTTGTTAAATTAACACAACATCATCTACTACTCAGTAGTCCAAAGACTTCACTACCCTTTTGTCAATCTCATTTAAATACCTATTTAGGCATATGGACATATGAAGCTATATGTTTAAATTAGGACTGATTGGTTAATGTTTTTTGTAAGTCAGCTGGCAATGTTTTCCCCCTTTCTTTTTGTTATATTTTTTAAATAACATTACTTTAAAATATGAAATATACTCGGAGTCGAGAGTGAATTTCATGCTCTTTATTCAGCTCATATTCATCAAGGAGGAGAAGAGAAGACGAATCGCTCTTTTCCCAAAACCATCTGCTTATATACATTATTTCCACAATGGGCCTTGCGTGATTGGCTACTTCAGGGCTACACCCGTGGGCCAATTATATTGTGGATTGACTTCTGCCTGCAGCCTGATTGGCTGCTCCTACAGGCCAATCAGGTAGCAGATTCACTTCTGCCAGCCGCCTGATTGGCTGCTCCAGCAGGCCAATCAGGTTGCGGATTCACTTCCACCTGGAGTTGGATTGGGTAGCTCCCGCTGATTCTGAATCCTATTGTTCTAGGATTCAGCTCAGTACATAACACCCCTCCCCTCTAAGTTCCAGTCCTGCCCGGGAAGTTGCATTCGTAGTCCCCAAGGTCTGCTGGCCGCCTCCGTGTGCGTTGTGGCCTGGGGTGTTCCTTGGTCAGGGGTTCTGGTTCTGGCTCGTGTTCCGAGGCTGCTGGCTGTGCCGGGGCTGTCTGGTCTGGCGCCACTGAACCACTAGGTTGTGACTCTGGTTCCGGTGTCCTTCCAGCCTCGGGGCGCCCCTCTGTGCCTACTGCTTCTGCTTCTGCTTCCCCTGCCCACCCCTCTCGCTCTACAGGCCTCACTGCCCTGCTGTCCCCTTGGGACCCCTCTGTCCCGCTCTCCTCCCGGGTTCCTCCTGGGAATCGTCGCCGTAGCTGGTCGCAGTGGCGGCGCCAACATTGCCCCCCTTCCGTTAGTACCTCGTACGACACGGGACCGGTCACCTTGGTGACTGTGGTGGGTACCCATGCTGGGCCTGCCCCAAAATTCTTTGCATACACTGGGTCCTGGGCCACAAATGTCCGGGGGTTCCTGCCTTTCCCCACCACTACCTCATCCTGAGCTCTGTCGGGGTGAAGTCGGTCCAGTCTAGTTGCAAGGCGCCGGCCCATGAGTAGTTCAGCTGGGCTCCGGCCCGTCGTTGTGCTTGGGGTGCTGTGCTGTGCTAGAAGAAATGCGGCAAGGCGGTATTCCCAGTCCCCTTGTGTTATGCGGCGGAGGCTGTCCTTGGTGGTCCGCACCATGCGCTCCGCTTGGCCATTGGTGGCAGGGTGGAATGGTGCTGAGCGGATGTGGCGGATGGCGTTCTGCGCTGTGAAGGTCTGGAACTCCTCTGACGTGAATGCGGTTCCATTGTCCGAGACGAGGGTGTCAGGGAGCCCGTGGGTTGCAAACAGCTTACGTAGTACCCGGATGGCTGCCGCCGTAGAAGTGGACGGTACCAGTGCGACCTCCAGCCATTTGGTGTAGGAATCCACCACTATGAAGAATGTTTTTCCCTGGAAGGGGCCAGCGAAGTCCACGTGCAAGCGTGACCATGGATGTCGGGCGGACTCCCAGGGCTGGACTGGGGCCCTTGGGGGATCCGGGCGGGATTCTTGGCAGGTCTGGCAGTGTTGGACCCAGGCCTCTATCTCTCTGTCAATCCCCGGCCACCACACATAACTCCTGGCAAGGGCCTTCATCCTCACTACCCCTGGGTGTGTCTCGTGTAGGGCTGTGAGGACCCTTTTGCGGAGGGGCTGGGGAACAACGACCCTGCTTCCCCATAACAGGCACCCCTTGTGGGCCGACAGTTCATGTTTGCGGTTTGTGTAGCCAGCGAATTCTGGCCCGGGGCTGCTGCTGGGCCATCCTCGCCACACCCAGTCCAGGACCCGGGAGATGACCCTATCTTTTGTGGAATGGTGCGCAACTTCTTGTGCCTGAATGGGTCGGTCGGGAAGCAGCTCCAGGGTCATAACCTCTTGCGCAGGCGCTGGGTCGGGGCCTGTTTCTGGTAGTGGTAGCCTGCTGAGTGCGTCTGCGTGGCCCATCGCCTTCCCAGGGCGGTGGATTAGTGCATACTGGTAGCCGGCAAGGAAAATTGACCACCTGAGGACACGTGGAGACAACACTTGGGGGGTCTGCTTCTCGGGGGCAAACAGGCCAAGCAACGGCTTGTGGTCAGTCACTATGGTAAAGGGCCGCCCGTACAAGAAATCATTGAATTTTTTTACACCCTTCACGATTGCCAGACCCTCCTTGTCAATCTGTGAGTAGTTTCGTTCGGCTGCAGCAAGCGTCTGGGAGAAGTATGCCACCGGCACCTCTCTTCCATCCGGGAGTTGGTGTCCCAGGACAGCGCCGATGCCATAGGGAGAGGCGTCGCATGCCTGCACCACTGGCAGCCTCTCGTCGAAGTGTGCCAAGACCGAGTTCGAGACGAGCAAGTCCTTGACTGCCTGGAATGCGGCCCTTTGTCGCTGGCCCCACACCCAAGGGGCCCTTTTATCTAGGAGTCTGTGTAGGGGCTCCGCTACCGCTGCCTTATGGGGAAGGAAGGCATGGTAAAAGTTCAACAGTCCCAAGAATGACTGAAGTTCGGGCTTGCTCTTGGGCGCTGGGGCCTCACAAATGGCCCGTACCTTGTCACCGGTTGGATGGACCCCTTCTGCGTCCACCTTAAATCCCAGAAAGTCCACCTGCGGCACTCCCAGTAAACACTTTTCCCGCTTCACCTTGAGGCCCGCCGTCTGGAAACGGTGCAGGACGGAGCGGAGGCGGTCCTCAAATTCCTCTGGTGTGGGCCCGGCGATCAGTACATCATCGAAGAAGGGGGTGACGCCAGGAATCCCTTTAAGGAGAGAGTCCATTAGATTCTGGAATATGCCTGGTGCCACGCTAACGCCAAATTGCAGCCGCTTTACTCTGAATGCCCCTCTGTGCGTCACAATCGTCTGAGCCTCTGCTGTGGCTTCGTCCACAGGCAACTGTTGATACGCTTGGGCCAAGTCCAGTTTGCCAAAGATTTTTGACCCAGCCAGGGTGGCGAGGACATGGCTGACCACTGGCACTGGGTATGCATGGGCCGTGAGAGCCTTGTTTATGGTGCATTTGTAGTCTGCACAGATGCGGACCGAACCATTAGGCTTGACGGGTGTGACAATTGGAGTTTCCCAGGGGGCGTTGGGCACCGGCTCCAGCACTCCTTGCTCCACGAGCCGGTCCAATTCCTCGTCTATGCGGGGTTTCAGGGCGAACGGGACCCGGCGGGCCTTGTGCCTGATGGGTTGTACAGCGGGGTCTAGCTGTAGGGCAATGGGGGGTCCTGTATATCATCCCAATGCCCCATCGAAAACCCCTGGAAACTCTTTGCATATGGCGTCCACGTCCACTTGTAAGCTAGTGCGGTTCACCCTGGTAACGGCTAGCCCCAGAGGTCCAAACCATGCCAGTCCCAGTAAGCTAACGTAGGGGCCCTTAACTACCAGCAAGTCCAATTGTTGCTTTCGCCCTCGATATTGCACCCTGAAGGTCCCCACCCCCATAGTAGGGACCTTACGTTTCTGGAAGTCCCGGAGGGTGAATGGGGCCGGCCTTAGTTTGGGACCCCCATTAGGGCACAGTTCCCTTAATGTTCGGGCCGAGATTATGGATAGAGTTGAACCCGTGTCCAGCTCCATGCGGCATGGGGCTCCCTCTATCTGTACCTCTATATAATTTTTTTCTGTGCTGGGATGGGGCAACTGGAATACCTGGTAGTCCGTGATCTCCGTCGAGTTGCCTTGGTGCATGGTGCCGTGTGACCTGGGGCTCCTGGGTCGGTCATCTGATGCTTGTCGACGGGTGAGTCGAGCCCGACACACCCGGGCGATGTGTCCCAATTTTCTGCACTGCCTGCACTCTGCGTTGCGGAAACGACAGGTCCTCCTCTCGTGGTTCTCCCCGCAGCTTGCACAGTTCCCTCCTTCTCGTCGAGGCTGCTGTGGTGTGTGTGCTGCTTGAGTGCGCCGCTGTACTCGGTGTACTTCCTCCCTGTCAGATTCGGATTCGTCGGTGAGGTCTTCGTGGTAGACCCTCGGTTGGGATGGCGGGGCCGGTCGTGCCTCTTGCGTTGACCTCTCGGCGGCTTCGGTTGCCAGGGCTTCCTCCAGAGCAATCTGGAACGTGAGGTCTTTTTTGGCGTAGAGGCGTCGTTGCAACATCTCGTCCCTCAGGCCACCGACGAGGCGGTCACGAAGCATGTTCTCCAACTCTGAGAAGTTGCATAACCGGGCGGCTTGGCGGAGGGAGGTCACAAACCCAGTTATGGTTTCCCCTGGGGCTTGCCGCTTTGCGTAGAAGGCATTTCGGCAAGCTACCACCGAGGGCTGTGGTGAAAAGTGCTCCTTCAGCCGTTCCATTATTGTTTTGTAAGAGACGGTAGCGACATCTCTAGGTGCAAGGAGAGCCCGGGCGATTTCAAACGTCTCCTCTCCACAGACGCTGAAGAATGTCGCCCTCTTCATGGCATCGTTGGTGACTTCTTTCGCTTGCAGGAGGAAGTTGAAACGGGCGGCGTACCCTTCCCAGTCTCCTGATGCTGGTTTGAATGGCAAGAAGCTGCTGTCGGTTGCCATTCTGGGTTCCTTGGGTCCTGGAGCTGAAGCCTGGATGCACGGTGCGATGCAGCGGTGCAGCAGGTGGCGGTGCTGCGGTGCAGTGCGTGGTGGCGGTCAGCTCAGCAGGATCCCACCTTCGTCGCCAGTGAAATATACTCGGAGTTGAGAGTGAATTTCATGCTCTTTATTCAGCTCATATTCATCAAGGAGAAGAAGAGAAGACGAATCGCTCTTTTCCCAAAACCATCTGTTTATATACATTATTTCCACAATGGGCCTTGCGTGATTGGCTACTTCAGGGCTACACCTGTGGGCCAATTATATTGTGGATTGACTTCTGCCTGCAGCCTGATTGGCTGCTCCTACAGGCCAATCAGGTAGCAGATTCACTTCTGCCAGCCGCCTGATTGGCTGCTCCAGCAGGCCAATCAGGTTGCGGATTCACTTCCACCTGGAGTTGGATTGGGTAGCTCCCGCTGATTCTGAATCCTATTGTTCTAGGATTCAGCTCAGTACATAACAAAATATAAGAATAAAAATGATGTTTTAACTCTACACTGAAGGTGGAGGCCAGTGTCATATAAAAAGAAACTCACACAAGTGGGTTCTTCAGCTGTGGTCTCAGCCCTGCTTCCTCCTGGCCTTCAAAAATGACAGGTGTAGAGCGACCTAGGTATCCCTTGAGAGGTATTCTAGCCTAATATATGCTTTTGCTTTCAAAACTCTGGCCAGAAGAAACCATCTCTTTGGCTTAGCTGCCAGCGTAGGCCACAACCCTAGACAACAACTGTGTTATGAGCATTTCAGAAAACGGTCAGATATGAAATGGCATGTCCGTACGCACTCATCACAGACAGGACATTCACGTATAAAGTGTCCTTGTGCATTTATCGCTTCGATAGCAGTTTAGAAAAAAAAACACCTAGTTTTGATCTTCCTGGGGCTAATGTTAACCTCACCTCCTTAAGTTCTTCGTAACATATGCCCATGACATTTTCATCGTCAATGTACTTGTCCCATTCTGAGACATGGTCAAAGTAGGAGCCCCAACACACTGGATAAAAAGGAGACGAGAGCTGCATGATTTCAACATTTTAAAGCTTATCATTATAAGCAAATTCAGCTATACAAATTAGAATTGCTGGGGGAAGCAGCATTGTTTCCCACAAAGAACACTTCAAAGTAGAAACTATACAAATTTGGGGAGCATTTCAGCAGTTTTTCCTTTTTGTGTGGGGGTTTAAGAGGTTCCTAGTGGTTTCCTGTTGGTGCACAGAAGCCAGTAGCTTTATTTTTCAACTTTTCTCCCATCCCAAATGTCATTCTGGGTGGAAAGAATGTGCGACCCACCACTATCCTACCAGAGTAAGCTCGCCAAAGCATTTTCACCATTTTGTGGCCTTATCCCTGGTTTCTTCCATGCCCAGAGCCCCCTAGAATTCACACATACACCTTAGATCCTTAATGCAAGAACTATCTGAGGATTTAAAGCTCACTGTTAGCATACACACACACACACACACACACACACACACACACACACACACACACATGGATGTTTTAAGAAGGCATGTACATGCATGGCTGTCATGGACTGGCTGGGTGCACAGGAGTGGTGGGAAGCACTAGCTAGGGAACCCCCAAGGGAACCTCCAAGTGATGACAGCTCAGAGCCAGAGGATTGGTGGTGGGACAATGATGAGTTGTCAGAGGGAAAAGAGGGAGCAGGCTAGGAAGAGGGGGTGTCAGGAGCTGAAGAGGGGAAAGGCTTTAGTGAGCAGGAAGAGGCTGGGGCAGAGAGCAGTCTAGAATCAGAGATTGGAAAGGAAAGGCGTCAAGGCAAAGATCAAGCAGGCTGCTGAAGAATCCCGGGGGTCTCCCCCTCCTGCTGCAACTAGGTCCCCTCCCCCCTGATCTCCCAGAACCCTCAGGGGTATGAAGATGGCAGAGAAGAGACAGGCAAGATGATAGCGCTTCAGATTGCTTGGGAAGGAATTGGGGGAGGAGGAGTCTTAGGCAACTGCGGGAAGGCGGGGGACCTTAAGGTAAAGGTAAAGGGACCTCTGACCATTAGGTCCAGTCGCAGACGACTCTGGGGTTGCAGCACTCATCTCGCTTTCCTGGCCGAGGGAGCCGGCGTACAGCTTCCAGGTCATGTGGCCAGCATGACTAAGCCGCTTCTGGCGAACCAGAGCAGCGCACGGAAATGCCTTCCCGCCGGAGCAGTACCTATTTTTTCTACTTGCACTTTGACATGCTTTCGAATTGCTAGGTTGGCAGTAGCAGGGACCGAGCAATGGGAGCTCACCCCGTCGCGGGGGTTCGAACCGCCGACCTTCTGATCAACAAGCCCTAGGCTCTGTGGTTTAACCCAGAGCGCCACCCGCGTCCTTACAACTGCCTCACTGGGGCAAGATCTAATGGGAAGAGTTGCTGTGCTCACTAGACCTGAGCTGTTTTGTTTCTTTGAATAAAGAGTTAACTTCACTGGCACATTGTGAGTTATTGCTGACCTGCTCCCCATACCCACCCTGACAATATAGGATTTTAAACGTTGAAACCAGCACATTGAAATTAGCTTAGATACGAACTGGCAAACAGCACAGCTCATGAAGGTCTAGGGTCCGGACACTGAGGTCCAGCACCAAGGGCCCTCACAGCGAGAAGCAAATTTACAGGGAGCCAGGCAGAGGGCTTTCTTGATAGTGGCGCCCACCCTGTGGAACGCCCTCCCATCAGATGTCAAAGAAATAAACAACTATCTGACTTTTAGAAGACATCTGAAGGCAGCCCTGTTTAGGGATGCTTTTTATATTTGATGAATTATTGTATTTTAATATTTTGTTGGAAGACACCCAGAGTGGCTGGGGAAACCAAGTGTATAAATATATTATTATTATTATTATTATTATTATTATTATTATTATTATTATTATTATTATTTTACATGGCCAAAGGCCAAACTTCCAACAGAAGTTATGCCACTAGATTCTGGAGTGATTGATGTTGCTGGCCCATCTTCAAAGGCAGACCCAGCACAATACAGTAGTCAAGTCAAGTGGTTATCATACATTGGAGCCAACTCCTAGAGGCCGAGGTCCCTTCGCCCTCCCCCCATAAAATATTTGAGGTGGCCAGCTCCCACCCAAAGTTGATGGACATTTCCATTCAAATTGTGTCTGTGTGCTACATCTTGAGATTGATTATGCAGGGCAGGGCTTACCTGCCCCTCCCCAATTTTTTATTCTAGTTGTCACCCTTCTTTCCATAGCATTCCTGGCCGTGTCTAGGTCCTAAGTCTCTGCGAAAGGATGAAGCTGGCATATTAACCAGAGGTGAAAGTACATACACTTGGTTTCTGCTGCCACCTAGATATCCAAATGGGGTCCTAGATCCAGAACCTCTTCCCATACCATGAACTACTTTTGCATATATATTTTTGACATTTGCTGTAAAATAAAAAGGATACCTTTTCCATTCATAAAATCTCTGAAATATGCATCCCATGTTGCATTAGGAAAGGCAGAAAAATTATTGCTGAAGTGAAAATAAGACACCATTGTATCTTTGGGATTCCGAGTCAGCGCCAGTATCTGAAAAAATTAAGATAGGATTCGTGCTTTAAGATTGTGCTCTTAATGCTCTGAAATAATATTTAAGTGAATGCTGCAGTAAAGCAGTCTTAGCTGAAAGACTATAAGATGTATGCACTCACCTTGGCTTTATTTTTGAAAATAGATTTGGGTAGTAAAAGAGGAGGGAGATGAGTTACTATGATCCTTCTGGAAGGTAATTTCGTCATCCTCTTAAATAAGATAGAAAATAAACACTGTGGTCAATCCATTCCTTTCTTCACTACATTGTAGTATGAATTGCAGTGGAAACATTTCCTTCCAGATCTTTCACTAGATCTATTTTCATTTTATTTATTTAATCCCTAGCCTGGTTGGTTCCTAAATGTCTACATAACATACAAAGCACTCTTCCCAATTCTGATTTTAAAGCACAGCTACCACTTTTCTGGGAATGTGTGTGTGTGTGTGTTTGTAATGTCATGTGGTAAATACAATTCTTTCATTGTGTGCACAGTTATCAGTATTTTACAGTTAATTTTTTTTAAACCTGGTTATAAAGACTGATGGGTGAACTTCCAGCTGACCAGGAAAAAGGAAAAATAAACACGATGATGAGCTAGATTTCTGGAACTGGCAGATTTCAGAACACTTTATATGTGCTGCTGTTAATACAAATGACAAAGTGAAATCAACATCTGCGGGGGAAAGTGCATCCCCAATCTAAACCAAACAAAAATTGCAAACCCTCTTCCAATGACTCCTGGCGAGGTTGTGCCTCCCTGGTACATGTCATTATTACGCTCTGTGTCTTCAATCTGCTCTTCGGCTAAAAAGAAGAACTTTTAACAGTCAGAGATGGGAATACATGTGACTGTACCGTGAAATGACATGAAGCAAGTTCTTAAAATAAATAAACAAACAAACTTGCCTCAGAGACACTGTGTCCATCAGGCCATGAATACTTTGGCTTGGCCACCTGTGCCCCTCAGGATGACACGACATAATCACGTGGCCAACTGCGACCAAGCCACAGCTTTTTGCAGTTTAAAATAGGGGAGAAGACGGAAACTGTTTGGCCACCTCAGCGAAATATTACCGGGTACTCCCCTCACCCCAAAGTGATGCAATTCCTCCACGCTCCCACAAAAATAAGTAAAATCTCCATGGAAGGTTTTCTCCAGACACCAAAATGTGCTGGGGAAAGCATTAAGGCAGATCCGCGCTGTACATTTAAAGTATGTTCAATGCGCATTTGAGGGATGTCATATGCTTAAAATGTGCATTGATTGTGCTTTAAATGTGTGGTGTGGCTCTGCAGTAAGTTGAACAGTTAAGTTGAACACCCAAATAATCGGAAAGAGCATGTGCTGCTGGCTTCTATGGGCTCAACATGTATGGAGAAAGGCCAATGTTATTTCCCTCTAGCATAGGAATCCAAATGTCTGCTCCTTGGGTGACAGAGTTCTGATGCTTCCTAAACTCATTTTTAAAAAGAGTGGTTCTCCTAGACAATGAGCACTATCTGTCTGCTTTCCAGAGGCTAATTTATGCCAGTGATGTGCTGATTGCTGGTGAACTAACCTTGATGGCATCTAGATCCCCGAACTCAAGACGTGGAGGCACTGCCAATTCCTCTTCAATTGCCATTCTTCTTTTATATTCCTCTTCTGTATATTTCCCAGCCCTGAATTCCAAGTCACGTAGCATGGTTTCAAGCCAGTTTGTACCTGAATGAGATGCAAAATGTCTGGGGTATGTGCTTCATGCTTCTTTTTAATAACCAGCTCATGGAAATCCCTGCTAATAATAATAATAATAATAATAATAATAATAATAATAATAATAATAATAGTAATTTATTATTTATGCCCCGCCTATCTGGCTGGGCTTCCCCTGCCACTCTGGGCGGCTTCCAACAAACATTAAAATACATCAAATATCACAGATTAAAAACTTCCCTAAACAGGGCTGCCTTTAGGTATTTTCTAAATGTCAGGTAGTTGTTTATCTCTCTGACCTCTGATGGGAGGGTGTTCCACAGGGTGCCACTACCGAGAAGGCCCTCTGCCTGGTTTCCTGTAGCTTTGCTTCTCGCAGTGAGGGAACCGCCAGAAGGCCCTCGGCGCTGGACCTCAGTGTCTGGGCAGAACGATGGGGGTGGAGACGCTCCTTCAGGTATACTGGACCCAGGCCGTTTAGGGCTTTAAAGGTCAGCACCAACACTTTGAATTGTGCTCAGAAACGTACTGGGAGATAATGTAGGTCTTTCAAGACCGGTGTTATGTGGTCTCGGCTCAAGGACACTGCCCACAAATAAAGAATTTATCCAAAATGTAAAAAGTTATTATTAAATTGGTATTTAAAAGACGAAATTGTTAAGGATGTAATGGTAAAATGGGCCCAAGACTTCAGATATACAATAGAATTAGAGAAATGGGGAAATCTTTGGAAATATGATATCAAATTTACAGCCTGCTATTTAAATAAAGAATTTTTTAAAAAAATGATGTGCAGGTGGTACCTCACTCCATCAAAATTGGTGAAAATGAACAAAAAAACCAGTAGTAAGTGCTGGAGATGTAACCATAAGGATGGGAATCTATTCCACATGTGTCTTTAGAAAGCATGCTAGACCCTCCCCCCCCCCCGAACCTGGCGAGCCCTGAAAGTAGAAGAGCAGAGGGCTCAGAAGCAAAGAGCCCTCAGCACCACTGGTAGAACAGATGATGAATGAGGAAGTGGGAGAGAAGGGGAGGAGAGATTTACTCGGGGCAACACCATTATTCCAAGAGGCTGCATTCCCAAGCCTCTCTCTGTAAACATTGAATAAAAGGCAGATGGTAAGAACTTTTCCTTGTCTTCTCCATTCCTGGCAACCTGCCACGGGAGTTGGTTCCTCTGACCATTCCTCTGACCATTATTAATGTTCAGACATGAATGTGTAGTCTGGGTGTGAAGCCAAATCAGACAGTTCTCCATTTTTTAGTATATAAATAGGGAGAGTCATACAAGTACTCCTCCTGTGACTCTTTCCTCTTCGTGGTTGGGCTATTTAGATTCATTGGCTATAGGTAACTGCACCTTTGTAATTTGTTTTTTATACTGAATATGTTCCATGTAGGGTTATGTTCTTCATATACTGCCTTTCATAAGACATTTTTGTTAGGGTGGAAAAGATGGCTACTCACCCGTTTTAGGATATCCTGCCAGGATCACATCATCCGTTCTGGCATCAAAGGTTTCAAGAGCTTGGAAATTTTCTAGCTTGCAAATAGCAAGAGGATACAAAATCCCTTTATAAGTAAATAGCTTATCTTCTGGAGCTAGCTTGTCAGCATCAGCCGACATCTTGTCCAGAATTTCAATACGTTTCCTGTTCATGGTCATCTTTGTATCTGATGGAATGGACACTTGATGAAGACTGAGATGTGAGCTACTCTGCCCGAACAGATTGATACTTATGTTGATCAGAAAAAGTTAATATATTACCAAGATTATGATTCCTATCTGGTGATGCAGTTCACAGTGTTACTGTTTAACCAAGATGCTTGTAAAGTATCTCTAGCCTTTGTATTTCCCATTCCATACTCACGGCAGTCCTTGATATCTGGGCTTCTGATTCTTTCAGAAGTCATCATTATCAAGAAGAGTTTTGCTGGATCAGTTCAGGTCCTCATAGAAATTGGTTTGGTGTGTTCAGAAAACAGGCATTGCAAAGCAGGAGAAAGAGACTCATTAATAAGTGTGGCAAACAATGAAAAGTGTCAGCAAGTCGTAGAGCAGCCATAATACCATGTATATGTCATAGAATCATAGAGTTGGAAGAGACCACAAGGGCCATCCAGTCCAACCCCACAGGAAACACCATCAAAACATTCCTGACATATGGCTGTCAAGCCTCTGCTTAAAGACCTCCAAAGAAGGAGACTCCACCACACTCCTTGGCAGCAAATTCCACTGCCAAACAGCTCTTACTGTCAGGAAGTTCTTCCTAATGTTTAGGTGGAATCTTCTTTCTTGTAGTTTGAATCCATTGCTCCATGTCCGCTTCTCTGGAGCAGCAGAAAACAACCTTTCTCCCTCCTCTATATGACATCCTTTTATATATTTGAACATGGCTATCATATCATATCATCATATCATATGTCCATTGATTGAAATCAGTGCAAATAAATGATTTTGGACCACCACTTCAAGGGTTTGTAAAATAGGGTTATTTTCCAGCAGCATTTTACAAGAAGATAAACAATGAGCCATGCACAGTTGATAACCTTCATCCCATATCAGCTAGTTTCTTCTGCTTTTGTCTTAAGAGAGCTATTGATTTCTCTGACTAAGTTTGCTTAAACTATTGCACACAGAAGTATGAACTACTGTGGCCACACCCTTACGTAAAAGCTTTGCTTTAAATGCCTTATCTTGGCGTTCTGAGACCAAATGCTACCCTTCAAAGTTTAGCACCTCAGGCCCTGCGAATGAGGAAGTGAGTTGGGGAAGGAGTTAGCTGCAGTTAAACTTAGCTGATTGCAGGTTCTGGGAGCTTATGACCAGAGCTTGTGACCAGGACTTGTGAACATGGGAATTTGTGAGGGTGTTGAGCGGGGAAGGCCCTTGGTGCTGTCTCAATGCATAGAACTAAGAGACATGGGAGGTGAAGAAGCTGCTGCAGAGACCTGCAACACCTGTGCCATGTTTGTCTTCCTCCCAGAGAACATGCAGAAGTATCCTTGTGGCAACTGCAAACTGATTGCCTTGCTGAAAGAGAAGGTATAGCAACTTGAGCTACAGAGCAAGATGCAGAATTTTTCAATAGAGTTGAGTGGACTATGCTGGACTAGTAACACAGGCGGGGTGCCCTTAGAGAGGAAGGAGATTGCCCACTGCAAGTGATGAAACCCTGGAGGAACATGACACACAGAAGCAGGGCTGTCAGGAGCCATGCTGCGTCACTGGAGCTGCAACATGGATTCCACACGCTCACCTCACAGTTTCAACTGGGAGCTGCGTTGCAAAATTCAGGGAAATGCGGAATATTGTGTCCTCCCTAAAAGAGGGCACGTGTTGTGGTGAGACCTGGAGACTGACCTCCTGTGTTGTGGGTGGGTAAGATTGGTCAGCCACAACACCCGATTGGTAGGTCCCTTTATGTTGGGTTCAATCTGGCCAATGGGGCGCAGTCCAAACGGATTGAGGAGGCCTATATATTCACATGCACGTGACCCAGAGCTTCCTCTTTCGGTGCGTACATTTGGAACACCTGCCCACCTCTCCCTACTTTTAGGGCTTTTGTGCTTGACCTTGCTATGCCGCCGTGTGTCGTCTGTCGTTGGGACAGGGGCACGGTAGGAATTTACCCCACTTGGCTGATTGGCTGTGGCCATTGGGGTTTTGCCTGCCGTGTAGCAAATTGTCACATCTTGTAATGTTGTGGATAGGCACTGGTTCAGGTGATAGGGATGGGAGAACACTCTCACCATCACTATGTGAAGGGTATTCCGTTAAAGGAATCCAGGGACTCAAATGGTTTGGTCAACCCCTGAGAGGGGGGTTGTGCCCATGCCTGAGTCCAGGGGAGCATCTGGGGAGTGGACATAGTCTGTTCCTGGCTTTCCGCCTATCCAGGTGTTCACCCTTGGCTGACCTATGCTGGTGCCCTGGGTCAGCGCTACCTGCAAGGGTGCAGGGAGCTAGTCAAACTAGAGCCTATGCAACCACTCACTTTCTGTAATCAATAAAGTTGTGGCCTAAATTCTGCCAAAAACCAGACCAAAATTTGAGTCAAGTGTGAATTTATTTAGGGGGGAGGTCTCTGGGTCTGAACACGCAACTGAAGGATAACCAATTTTTATACAATAGTCCAGGAGCAGATATCAAGTCAGTTTGAATTAAGATCCACAAAGAACAAATTCCTCAAGCATCCATAATTTAAGCAAGTCAACCTGCTTAAATATCAAAACTGCTGGAATTGCAAGAGACTGGAAACATTATGGCTTCCTCAATGTTCTGTACAGAAAAAGACAAAGCTAATTGTATTCCAGGAGACTATGGTGGAGGCAGCCAGCCCTTTGAATATAGGTTGCGCCATCAGCTCTTGCAGTAAACCTCATACTTCATCTTAGCTCCTAGTTTGCTTTTGGCTAAACACTCTTTAAACCTTCTGTCCATTTCTTGGTTCTGAGATTCTGAGAACAGGCTCTTCCAGTCACCGACAGATCCTGTAAACATTTAAGATAAATGAAGAGTTTTAACATATATTCAGAAGGTATTTTATTAAACTGGGGTCTCTTCAGTAGAGTGGATTTGCAGTGGCATTGCCACTTGCGGGAAAGGGAAAGGGAAGGCGAAGACAGCAGTGAAGTGAATACTGTGTGATGGCAGCAATATTCTGCTGATCCTCCTGTGCAGCCCCACCCTTGCCACTTGCTTAGCCTTCCCTTCCCCTGCAAAGCAGCAGTGGCTCCACTGCTGGGAGGCTGCTGCTTCACCTCTGTTCCATTGTGGGCCTGCTGCTCCTATTCACCCCATTGTTGGCTAAAGGAGGTAACTGACTTTGACAGAAAGGAACCATAATCGTTTGCTCCTCAGCTGAACACCACACAGCTGCTGTTAGGATTTTCTATGAAACATGCTATTTATTAACCACTCACTGTGCATAAGTCTCTCACACAGGAGCTGTTAATTACAACTACCGGTGAGTCAAAACTAACTTTAAAAGAGGACAGTGCACTGGTTCTTGCTTCACAATAGGGTAGACGGCTATGCAATGTCAAAAAAAGTGGATTTGCATACATTTGAATAGAAATACATCTCACCAGATTGGGGAAGACATCAAGTGACTTATGTGCTCTTTAAACCAACCTTGGACTGGACAGCCCTCAAACAGAGGACACCTTTAGGTAAAGAATGACTAGGAACAGCTCTTAAAAAAAGATCACTGTCTTCTGTAAAGTAGGACTCATGGACATCCTATTCCATAAACTCCAACCATCTCTTGTGGGATGTATGTCCGAGTAATATTTGAAAAATCACCACCTGTTTCTCTTTTAAAATGTATTATCCAATTTGTATCTACGTCCGACACCAAAGTCAGAGACACAAAAGACAGGACTGCCTAATGATGTGAGGGGGATCTTGGTGTAGTTCCTTCTGATGGATCCCTCCCATGCCAAGTCCCCCATATAACATGGGTGCCCTCTTAGCTCTTGGAAACAAGGAGACGAATCAAATCATTGTGGGAAATTTAAGTGGTGGCTCCCAGTTGCTCAGTGCTGTCCACTACTGGGGGGGGGGATATGCGGACAGGAGAGTCCAAAGCAGGCATTAGAAAGGGGCTTCAATGTGACATGAGCAAGTTCCCCAGGATGCTGTATGCTGATACCAGAGACATGATGATGGGAGCTTTTTCTCCACCATAATCCTCAACAATGTCTGAGCTGATTTAATTCAATCAAACATGGATTCCTATTCCTTTACCCTGTCTTCTTGAATGATAACAAAGAATGATAACATGACTTGAAATCACAGGTCTGAACTGAAATATAAACCTTGCAAGCCTTTGTGACATCCCTAATTTACAAAACCATACACACACACAAATAGCTTGATAAGTAACTGTACATAGTTGTGATCACTTAGCAGACAACTGTCGGTGAACAATCTTATTAACCCTCACCATACCCTAGAAATTTACCTTTGCGGAAAAGAGCGTCTCCAAATGCTCCATGAGTTTCGGTAGACTTCTGCTTCATAGCTTTGAAGCTGCAATTTTCTACAACACTTTTAATTTCTTCTTCATTCACAGAAAACCCAAAGAACTTAGCGATTTTTTGCAATCCTAAATTTGGATGCTTGGCCCCCAAAAAACAAGAGAGAACATGTCAAATCTAGTCCTTTCATTCTAGCTGTATGCAACAGTATGTAGTACTGCCACCTTTCCCCCCCCCCCCATAGACATTTTTTATTTCCATTCATCTTCCTTCAAGAATTGAGGAAAGCAGCTTGTGGATACACACCAAGCACTTATGCTGCATGAAGTGCACGCCACTTGTCCAAAAGGCCAGTACTGCAACCTTTTGGGGGGGGGGGGAAGAAGGCACAAGGGCTCTCAGAAGCATTTGTCCGGCTTAGGACAAGGAGGCACAATGCTCTGACAGGATCCTGGAGGCCTGCTGCCTCCCTCCCAAAGTCAGGCAGGGGAGGCTTCTTCACCCAAGCAGCAGCGCCCTGGTGGGTGGACGAGGTAACATCAAGCAGCTATGCCGCCCTCACCACCCAGACTTGCCATCAGGCCACGCCCCCACTGGCCCTCCCCTGCTTGCTGGCGAGTACTGACACTTTTTAAAAAAATCACTGGTGACATCTATAGTGGGGCAAAAGTAATGTGTCTGTTAAATTAACTAAGTACCATCTACTACGGGTCCCCAAACTAAGGCCCGGGGGCCAGATGTGGCCCAATTGTCTTCTAAATCCGGCCCGCGGATGGTCCGGGAACCAGCATGTTTTTACATGAGTAGAATGTGTCCTTTTATTTAAAATGCATCTCAACCCAGAGATTTGTGGGGCATAGGAATTTGTTCATATTTTTTTTCCAAAATATAGTCCAGCCCCCCACAAGGTCTGAGGGACAGTGGACCGGCCCCCTGCTGAAAAAGTTTGCTGACCCCTGTACTACTACAGGTCTGATGGGCAGGGTATAAATAATAAATTATTATTCTTGTTGTTTAGTTGTTTAGTCGTGTCCGGCTCTTCGTGACCCCATGGACCATATTATTATTACTACCCCTTTGTCAATCTGATTTAAATATCTATTTAGGCATATAGACATATAAAGCTATATGCTTGAATTAGGATTGATGGGTTAATTTTTTGTTGTACATATCGACTGGCTTTCCCCCGCTTTCTTTTTGTTATATGCCCATAAAATAATTTTAAAATATAAAAGTTCTAACTCTACACTGAAGGTGGAGACCAACCCAAAGAAATCAGCTATTTTTTTTGCAATCCTGAATGTAGCTCTCCCCCCCCCAAAAAAAAAAACCCAAGAGAGAGCATATTGCATATGTCAAAAACATTACATCTATAGTGGAGCAAAAGTTATGTGTCTGTTAAATTAACACAACATCATCTACTATTCAGTAGTCCAAAGATTTCACCAGCCTTTCGTCTATCTCAATACCTATCTGAAGAAGTGTGCAAAAGCTCATACCAATGACAAACTTAGTTGGTCTCTAAGGTGTTACTGGAAGGAATTTTGTTATTTTGTTTCGACTACGTCAGACCAACACAGCTACCTACCTATAATTTAAATACCTATTTAGGCATATATGGACATATGAAGCTATATGTTTAAATTAGGACTGATTGGTTAATGGTTTTTGTAAGTCAGCTGGCAATATTTTTCCCCTTTCTTTTTGTTATATTTTTAAAATAACATTACTTCAAAATATAAGAATAAAAATGATGTTTTAACTCTACACTGAAGGTGGAGGCCAATGTCATATAAAAAGAAACTCACACAAGTGGTTTCTTCAGCTGTGGTCTCTGCCCTGCTTCCTCCTGGCCTTGCAATAGTGACAGGTGTAGAGCGACCTAGGTATCCCTTGAGAGGTATTCTAGCCTAATATATGCTTTTGCTTTCAAAACTCTGGCCAGAAGAAACCATCTCTTTGGCTTAGCTGCCAGCGTAGGCCACAACCCTAGACAACAACTGTGTTATGAGCATTTCAGAAAACGGTCAGATATGAAATGGCATGTCCGTACGCACTCATCACAGACAGGACATTCACGTATAAAGTGTCCTTGTGCATTTATCGCTTCGATAGCAGTTTAGAAAAAAAAACACCTAGTTTTGATCTTCCTGGGGCTAATGTTAACCTCACCTCCTTAAGTTCTTCGTAACATATGCCCATGACATTTTCATCGTCAATGTACTTGTCCCATTCTGAGACATGGTCAAAGTAGGAGCCCCAACACACTGGATAAAAAGGAGACGAGAGCTGCATGATTTCAACATTTTAAAGCTTATCATTATAAGCAAATTCAGCTATACAAATTAGAATTGCTGGGGGAAGCAGCATTGTTTCCCACAAAGAACACTTCAAAGTAGAAACTATACAAATTTGGGGAGCATTTCAGCAGTTTTTCCTTTTTGTGTGGGGGTTTAAGAGGTTCCTAGTGGTTTCCTGTTGGTGCACAGAAGCCAGTAGCTTTATTTTTCAACTTTTCTCCCATCCCAAATGTCATTCTGGGTGGAAAGAATGTGCGACCCACCACTATCCTACCAGAGTAAGCTCGCCAAAGCATTTTCACCATTTTGTGGCCTTATCCCTGGTTTCTTCCATGCCCAGAGCCCCCTAGAATTCACACATACACCTTAGATCCTTAATGCAAGAACTATCTGAGGATTTAAAGCTCACTGTTAGCATACACACACACACACACACACACACACACACACACACACACATGGATGTTTTAAGAAGGCATGTACATGCATGGCTGTCATGGACTGGCTGGGTGCACAGGAGTGGTGGGAAGCACTAGCTAGGGAACCCCCAAGGGAACCTCCAAGTGATGACAGCTCAGAGCCAGAGGATTGGTGGTGGGACAATGATGAGTTGTCAGAGGGAAAAGAGGGAGCAGGCTAGGAAGAGGGGGTGTCAGGAGCTGAAGAGGGGAAAGGCTTTAGTGAGCAGGAAGAGGCTGGGGCAGAGAGCAGTCTAGAATCAGAGATTGGAAAGGAAAGGCGTCAAGGCAAAGATCAAGCAGGCTGCTGAAGAATCCCGGGGGTCTCCCCCTCCTGCTGCAACTAGGTCCCCTCCCCCCTGATCTCCCAGAACCCTCAGGGGTATGAAGATGGCAGAGAAGAGACAGGCAAGATGATAGCGCTTCAGATTGCTTGGGAAGGAATTGGGGGAGGAGGAGTCTTAGGCAACTGCGGGAAGGCGGGGGACCTTAAGGTAAAGGTAAAGGGACCTCTGACCATTAGGTCCAGTCGCAGACGACTCTGGGGTTGCAGCACTCATCTCGCTTTCCTGGCCGAGGGAGCCGGCGTACAGCTTCCAGGTCATGTGGCCAGCATGACTAAGCCGCTTCTGGCGAACCAGAGCAGCGCACGGAAATGCCTTCCCGCCGGAGCAGTACCTATTTTTTCTACTTGCACTTTGACATGCTTTCGAATTGCTAGGTTGGCAGTAGCAGGGACCGAGCAATGGGAGCTCACCCCGTCGCGGGGGTTCGAACCGCCGACCTTCTGATCAACAAGCCCTAGGCTCTGTGGTTTAACCCAGAGCGCCACCCGCGTCCTTACAACTGCCTCACTGGGGCAAGATCTAATGGGAAGAGTTGCTGTGCTCACTAGACCTGAGCTGTTTTGTTTCTTTGAATAAAGAGTTAACTTCACTGGCACATTGTGAGTTATTGCTGACCTGCTCCCCATACCCACCCTGACAATATAGGATTTTAAACGTTGAAACCAGCACATTGAAATTAGCTTAGATACGAACTGGCAAACAGCACAGCTCATGAAGGTCTAGGGTCCGGACACTGAGGTCCAGCACCAAGGGCCCTCACAGCGAGAAGCAAATTTACAGGGAGCCAGGCAGAGGGCTTTCTTGATAGTGGCGCCCACCCTGTGGAACGCCCTCCCATCAGATGTCAAAGAAATAAACAACTATCTGACTTTTAGAAGACATCTGAAGGCAGCCCTGTTTAGGGATGCTTTTTATATTTGATGAATTATTGTATTTTAATATTTTGTTGGAAGACACCCAGAGTGGCTGGGGAAACCAAGTGTATAAATATATTATTATTATTATTATTATTATTATTATTATTATTATTATTATTATTATTATTTTACATGGCCAAAGGCCAAACTTCCAACAGAAGTTATGCCACTAGATTCTGGAGTGATTGATGTTGCTGGCCCATCTTCAAAGGCAGACCCAGCACAATACAGTAGTCAAGTCAAGTGGTTATCATACATTGGAGCCAACTCCTAGAGGCCGAGGTCCCTTCGCCCTCCCCCCATAAAATATTTGAGGTGGCCAGCTCCCACCCAAAGTTGATGGACATTTCCATTCAAATTGTGTCTGTGTGCTACATCTTGAGATTGATTATGCAGGGCAGGGCTTACCTGCCCCTCCCCAATTTTTTATTCTAGTTGTCACCCTTCTTTCCATAGCATTCCTGGCCGTGTCTAGGTCCTAAGTCTCTGCGAAAGGATGAAGCTGGCATATTAACCAGAGGTGAAAGTACATACACTTGGTTTCTGCTGCCACCTAGATATCCAAATGGGGTCCTAGATCCAGAACCTCTTCCCATACCATGAACTACTTTTGCATATATATTTTTGACATTTGCTGTAAAATAAAAAGGATACCTTTTCCATTCATAAAATCTCTGAAATATGCATCCCATGTTGCATTAGGAAAGGCAGAAAAATTATTGCTGAAGTGAAAATAAGACACCATTGTATCTTTGGGATTCCGAGTCAGCGCCAGTATCTGAAAAAATTAAGATAGGATTCGTGCTTTAAGATTGTGCTCTTAATGCTCTGAAATAATATTTAAGTGAATGCTGCAGTAAAGCAGTCTTAGCTGAAAGACTATAAGATGTATGCACTCACCTTGGCTTTATTTTTGAAAATAGATTTGGGTAGTAAAAGAGGAGGGAGATGAGTTACTATGATCCTTCTGGAAGGTAATTTCGTCATCCTCTTAAATAAGATAGAAAATAAACACTGTGGTCAATCCATTCCTTTCTTCACTACATTGTAGTATGAATTGCAGTGGAAACATTTCCTTCCAGATCTTTCACTAGATCTATTTTCATTTTATTTATTTAATCCCTAGCCTGGTTGGTTCCTAAATGTCTACATAACATACAAAGCACTCTTCCCAATTCTGATTTTAAAGCACAGCTACCACTTTTCTGGGAATGTGTGTGTGTGTGTGTTTGTAATGTCATGTGGTAAATACAATTCTTTCATTGTGTGCACAGTTATCAGTATTTTACAGTTAATTTTTTTTAAACCTGGTTATAAAGACTGATGGGTGAACTTCCAGCTGACCAGGAAAAAGGAAAAATAAACACGATGATGAGCTAGATTTCTGGAACTGGCAGATTTCAGAACACTTTATATGTGCTGCTGTTAATACAAATGACAAAGTGAAATCAACATCTGCGGGGGAAAGTGCATCCCCAATCTAAACCAAACAAAAATTGCAAACCCTCTTCCAATGACTCCTGGCGAGGTTGTGCCTCCCTGGTACATGTCATTATTACGCTCTGTGTCTTCAATCTGCTCTTCGGCTAAAAAGAAGAACTTTTAACAGTCAGAGATGGGAATACATGTGACTGTACCGTGAAATGACATGAAGCAAGTTCTTAAAATAAATAAACAAACAAACTTGCCTCAGAGACACTGTGTCCATCAGGCCATGAATACTTTGGCTTGGCCACCTGTGCCCCTCAGGATGACACGACATAATCACGTGGCCAACTGCGACCAAGCCACAGCTTTTTGCAGTTTAAAATAGGGGAGAAGACGGAAACTGTTTGGCCACCTCAGCGAAATATTACCGGGTACTCCCCTCACCCCAAAGTGATGCAATTCCTCCACGCTCCCACAAAAATAAGTAAAATCTCCATGGAAGGTTTTCTCCAGACACCAAAATGTGCTGGGGAAAGCATTAAGGCAGATCCGCGCTGTACATTTAAAGTATGTTCAATGCGCATTTGAGGGATGTCATATGCTTAAAATGTGCATTGATTGTGCTTTAAATGTGTGGTGTGGCTCTGCAGTAAGTTGAACAGTTAAGTTGAACACCCAAATAATCGGAAAGAGCATGTGCTGCTGGCTTCTATGGGCTCAACATGTATGGAGAAAGGCCAATGTTATTTCCCTCTAGCATAGGAATCCAAATGTCTGCTCCTTGGGTGACAGAGTTCTGATGCTTCCTAAACTCATTTTTAAAAAGAGTGGTTCTCCTAGACAATGAGCACTATCTGTCTGCTTTCCAGAGGCTAATTTATGCCAGTGATGTGCTGATTGCTGGTGAACTAACCTTGATGGCATCTAGATCCCCGAACTCAAGACGTGGAGGCACTGCCAATTCCTCTTCAATTGCCATTCTTCTTTTATATTCCTCTTCTGTATATTTCCCAGCCCTGAATTCCAAGTCACGTAGCATGGTTTCAAGCCAGTTTGTACCTGAATGAGATGCAAAATGTCTGGGGTATGTGCTTCATGCTTCTTTTTAATAACCAGCTCATGGAAATCCCTGCTAATAATAATAATAATAATAATAATAATAATAATAATAATAATAATAATAGTAATTTATTATTTATGCCCCGCCTATCTGGCTGGGCTTCCCCTGCCACTCTGGGCGGCTTCCAACAAACATTAAAATACATCAAATATCACAGATTAAAAACTTCCCTAAACAGGGCTGCCTTTAGGTATTTTCTAAATGTCAGGTAGTTGTTTATCTCTCTGACCTCTGATGGGAGGGTGTTCCACAGGGTGCCACTACCGAGAAGGCCCTCTGCCTGGTTTCCTGTAGCTTTGCTTCTCGCAGTGAGGGAACCGCCAGAAGGCCCTCGGCGCTGGACCTCAGTGTCTGGGCAGAACGATGGGGGTGGAGACGCTCCTTCAGGTATACTGGACCCAGGCCGTTTAGGGCTTTAAAGGTCAGCACCAACACTTTGAATTGTGCTCAGAAACGTACTGGGAGATAATGTAGGTCTTTCAAGACCGGTGTTATGTGGTCTCGGCTCAAGGACACTGCCCACAAATAAAGAATTTATCCAAAATGTAAAAAGTTATTATTAAATTGGTATTTAAAAGACGAAATTGTTAAGGATGTAATGGTAAAATGGGCCCAAGACTTCAGATATACAATAGAATTAGAGAAATGGGGAAATCTTTGGAAATATGATATCAAATTTACAGCCTGCTATTTAAATAAAGAATTTTTTAAAAAAATGATGTGCAGGTGGTACCTCACTCCATCAAAATTGGTGAAAATGAACAAAAAAACCAGTAGTAAGTGCTGGAGATGTAACCATAAGGATGGGAATCTATTCCACATGTGTCTTTAGAAAGCATGCTAGACCCTCCCCCCCCCCCCGAACCTGGCGAGCCCTGAAAGTAGAAGAGCAGAGGGCTCAGAAGCAAAGAGCCCTCAGCACCACTGGTAGAACAGATGATGAATGAGGAAGTGGGAGAGAAGGGGAGGAGAGATTTACTCGGGGCAACACCATTATTCCAAGAGGCTGCATTCCCAAGCCTCTCTCTGTAAACATTGAATAAAAGGCAGATGGTAAGAACTTTTCCTTGTCTTCTCCATTCCTGGCAACCTGCCACGGGAGTTGGTTCCTCTGACCATTCCTCTGACCATTATTAATGTTCAGACATGAATGTGTAGTCTGGGTGTGAAGCCAAATCAGACAGTTCTCCATTTTTTAGTATATAAATAGGGAGAGTCATACAAGTACTCCTCCTGTGACTCTTTCCTCTTCGTGGTTGGGCTATTTAGATTCATTGGCTATAGGTAACTGCACCTTTGTAATTTGTTTTTTATACTGAATATGTTCCATGTAGGGTTATGTTCTTCATATACTGCCTTTCATAAGACATTTTTGTTAGGGTGGAAAAGATGGCTACTCACCCGTTTTAGGATATCCTGCCAGGATCACATCATCCGTTCTGGCATCAAAGGTTTCAAGAGCTTGGAAATTTTCTAGCTTGCAAATAGCAAGAGGATACAAAATCCCTTTATAAGTAAATAGCTTATCTTCTGGAGCTAGCTTGTCAGCATCAGCCGACATCTTGTCCAGAATTTCAATACGTTTCCTGTTCATGGTCATCTTTGTATCTGATGGAATGGACACTTGATGAAGACTGAGATGTGAGCTACTCTGCCCGAACAGATTGATACTTATGTTGATCAGAAAAAGTTAATATATTACCAAGATTATGATTCCTATCTGGTGATGCAGTTCACAGTGTTACTGTTTAACCAAGATGCTTGTAAAGTATCTCTAGCCTTTGTATTTCCCATTCCATACTCACGGCAGTCCTTGATATCTGGGCTTCTGATTCTTTCAGAAGTCATCATTATCAAGAAGAGTTTTGCTGGATCAGTTCAGGTCCTCATAGAAATTGGTTTGGTGTGTTCAGAAAACAGGCATTGCAAAGCAGGAGAAAGAGACTCATTAATAAGTGTGGCAAACAATGAAAAGTGTCAGCAAGTCGTAGAGCAGCCATAATACCATGTATATGTCATAGAATCATAGAGTTGGAAGAGACCACAAGGGCCATCCAGTCCAACCCCACAGGAAACACCATCAAAACATTCCTGACATATGGCTGTCAAGCCTCTGCTTAAAGACCTCCAAAGAAGGAGACTCCACCACACTCCTTGGCAGCAAATTCCACTGCCAAACAGCTCTTACTGTCAGGAAGTTCTTCCTAATGTTTAGGTGGAATCTTCTTTCTTGTAGTTTGAATCCATTGCTCCATGTCCGCTTCTCTGGAGCAGCAGAAAACAACCTTTCTCCCTCCTCTATATGACATCCTTTTATATATTTGAACATGGCTATCATATCATATCATCATATCATATGTCCATTGATTGAAATCAGTGCAAATAAATGATTTTGGACCACCACTTCAAGGGTTTGTAAAATAGGGTTATTTTCCAGCAGCATTTTACAAGAAGATAAACAATGAGCCATGCACAGTTGATAACCTTCATCCCATATCAGCTAGTTTCTTCTGCTTTTGTCTTAAGAGAGCTATTGATTTCTCTGACTAAGTTTGCTTAAACTATTGCACACAGAAGTATGAACTACTGTGGCCACACCCTTACGTAAAAGCTTTGCTTTAAATGCCTTATCTTGGCGTTCTGAGACCAAATGCTACCCTTCAAAGTTTAGCACCTCAGGCCCTGCGAATGAGGAAGTGAGTTGGGGAAGGAGTTAGCTGCAGTTAAACTTAGCTGATTGCAGGTTCTGGGAGCTTATGACCAGAGCTTGTGACCAGGACTTGTGAACATGGGAATTTGTGAGGGTGTTGAGCGGGGAAGGCCCTTGGTGCTGTCTCAATGCATAGAACTAAGAGACATGGGAGGTGAAGAAGCTGCTGCAGAGACCTGCAACACCTGTGCCATGTTTGTCTTCCTCCCAGAGAACATGCAGAAGTATCCTTGTGGCAACTGCAAACTGATTGCCTTGCTGAAAGAGAAGGTATAGCAACTTGAGCTACAGAGCAAGATGCAGAATTTTTCAATAGAGTTGAGTGGACTATGCTGGACTAGTAACACAGGCGGGGTGCCCTTAGAGAGGAAGGAGATTGCCCACTGCAAGTGATGAAACCCTGGAGGAACATGACACACAGAAGCAGGGCTGTCAGGAGCCATGCTGCGTCACTGGAGCTGCAACATGGATTCCACACGCTCACCTCACAGTTTCAACTGGGAGCTGCGTTGCAAAATTCAGGGAAATGCGGAATATTGTGTCCTCCCTAAAAGAGGGCACGTGTTGTGGTGAGACCTGGAGACTGACCTCCTGTGTTGTGGGTGGGTAAGATTGGTCAGCCACAACACCCGATTGGTAGGTCCCTTTATGTTGGGTTCAATCTGGCCAATGGGGCGCAGTCCAAACGGATTGAGGAGGCCTATATATTCACATGCACGTGACCCAGAGCTTCCTCTTTCGGTGCGTACATTTGGAACACCTGCCCACCTCTCCCTACTTTTAGGGCTTTTGTGCTTGACCTTGCTATGCCGCCGTGTGTCGTCTGTCGTTGGGACAGGGGCACGGTAGGAATTTACCCCACTTGGCTGATTGGCTGTGGCCATTGGGGTTTTGCCTGCCGTGTAGCAAATTGTCACATCTTGTAATGTTGTGGATAGGCACTGGTTCAGGTGATAGGGATGGGAGAACACTCTCACCATCACTATGTGAAGGGTATTCCGTTAAAGGAATCCAGGGACTCAAATGGTTTGGTCAACCCCTGAGAGGGGGGTTGTGCCCATGCCTGAGTCCAGGGGAGCATCTGGGGAGTGGACATAGTCTGTTCCTGGCTTTCCGCCTATCCAGGTGTTCACCCTTGGCTGACCTATGCTGGTGCCCTGGGTCAGCGCTACCTGCAAGGGTGCAGGGAGCTAGTCAAACTAGAGCCTATGCAACCACTCACTTTCTGTAATCAATAAAGTTGTGGCCTAAATTCTGCCAAAAACCAGACCAAAATTTGAGTCAAGTGTGAATTTATTTAGGGGGGAGGTCTCTGGGTCTGAACACGCAACTGAAGGATAACCAATTTTTATACAATAGTCCAGGAGCAGATATCAAGTCAGTTTGAATTAAGATCCACAAAGAACAAATTCCTCAAGCATCCATAATTTAAGCAAGTCAACCTGCTTAAATATCAAAACTGCTGGAATTGCAAGAGACTGGAAACATTATGGCTTCCTCAATGTTCTGTACAGAAAAAGACAAAGCTAATTGTATTCCAGGAGACTATGGTGGAGGCAGCCAGCCCTTTGAATATAGGTTGCGCCATCAGCTCTTGCAGTAAACCTCATACTTCATCTTAGCTCCTAGTTTGCTTTTGGCTAAACACTCTTTAAACCTTCTGTCCATTTCTTGGTTCTGAGATTCTGAGAACAGGCTCTTCCAGTCACCGACAGATCCTGTAAACATTTAAGATAAATGAAGAGTTTTAACATATATTCAGAAGGTATTTTATTAAACTGGGGTCTCTTCAGTAGAGTGGATTTGCAGTGGCATTGCCACTTGCGGGAAAGGGAAAGGGAAGGCGAAGACAGCAGTGAAGTGAATACTGTGTGATGGCAGCAATATTCTGCTGATCCTCCTGTGCAGCCCCACCCTTGCCACTTGCTTAGCCTTCCCTTCCCCTGCAAAGCAGCAGTGGCTCCACTGCTGGGAGGCTGCTGCTTCACCTCTGTTCCATTGTGGGCCTGCTGCTCCTATTCACCCCATTGTTGGCTAAAGGAGGTAACTGACTTTGACAGAAAGGAACCATAATCGTTTGCTCCTCAGCTGAACACCACACAGCTGCTGTTAGGATTTTCTATGAAACATGCTATTTATTAACCACTCACTGTGCATAAGTCTCTCACACAGGAGCTGTTAATTACAACTACCGGTGAGTCAAAACTAACTTTAAAAGAGGACAGTGCACTGGTTCTTGCTTCACAATAGGGTAGACGGCTATGCAATGTCAAAAAAAGTGGATTTGCATACATTTGAATAGAAATACATCTCACCAGATTGGGGAAGACATCAAGTGACTTATGTGCTCTTTAAACCAACCTTGGACTGGACAGCCCTCAAACAGAGGACACCTTTAGGTAAAGAATGACTAGGAACAGCTCTTAAAAAAAGATCACTGTCTTCTGTAAAGTAGGACTCATGGACATCCTATTCCATAAACTCCAACCATCTCTTGTGGGATGTATGTCCGAGTAATATTTGAAAAATCACCACCTGTTTCTCTTTTAAAATGTATTATCCAATTTGTATCTACGTCCGACACCAAAGTCAGAGACACAAAAGACAGGACTGCCTAATGATGTGAGGGGGATCTTGGTGTAGTTCCTTCTGATGGATCCCTCCCATGCCAAGTCCCCCATATAACATGGGTGCCCTCTTAGCTCTTGGAAACAAGGAGACGAATCAAATCATTGTGGGAAATTTAAGTGGTGGCTCCCAGTTGCTCAGTGCTGTCCACTACTGGGGGGGGGGATATGCGGACAGGAGAGTCCAAAGCAGGCATTAGAAAGGGGCTTCAATGTGACATGAGCAAGTTCCCCAGGATGCTGTATGCTGATACCAGAGACATGATGATGGGAGCTTTTTCTCCACCATAATCCTCAACAATGTCTGAGCTGATTTAATTCAATCAAACATGGATTCCTATTCCTTTACCCTGTCTTCTTGAATGATAACAAAGAATGATAACATGACTTGAAATCACAGGTCTGAACTGAAATATAAACCTTGCAAGCCTTTGTGACATCCCTAATTTACAAAACCATACACACACACAAATAGCTTGATAAGTAACTGTACATAGTTGTGATCACTTAGCAGACAACTGTCGGTGAACAATCTTATTAACCCTCACCATACCCTAGAAATTTACCTTTGCGGAAAAGAGCGTCTCCAAATGCTCCATGAGTTTCGGTAGACTTCTGCTTCATAGCTTTGAAGCTGCAATTTTCTACAACACTTTTAATTTCTTCTTCATTCACAGAAAACCCAAAGAACTTAGCGATTTTTTGCAATCCTAAATTTGGATGCTTGGCCCCCAAAAAACAAGAGAGAACATGTCAAATCTAGTCCTTTCATTCTAGCTGTATGCAACAGTATGTAGTACTGCCACCTTTCCCCCCCCCCATAGACATTTTTTATTTCCATTCATCTTCCTTCAAGAATTGAGGAAAGCAGCTTGTGGATACACACCAAGCACTTATGCTGCATGAAGTGCACGCCACTTGTCCAAAAGGCCAGTACTGCAACCTTTTGGGGGGGGGGGAAGAAGGCACAAGGGCTCTCAGAAGCATTTGTCCGGCTTAGGACAAGGAGGCACAATGCTCTGACAGGATCCTGGAGGCCTGCTGCCTCCCTCCCAAAGTCAGGCAGGGGAGGCTTCTTCACCCAAGCAGCAGCGCCCTGGTGGGTGGACGAGGTAACATCAAGCAGCTATGCCGCCCTCACCACCCAGACTTGCCATCAGGCCACGCCCCCACTGGCCCTCCCCTGCTTGCTGGCGAGTACTGACACTTTTTAAAAAAATCACTGGTGACATCTATAGTGGGGCAAAAGTAATGTGTCTGTTAAATTAACTAAGTACCATCTACTACGGGTCCCCAAACTAAGGCCCGGGGGCCAGATGTGGCCCAATTGTCTTCTAAATCCGGCCCGCGGATGGTCCGGGAACCAGCATGTTTTTACATGAGTAGAATGTGTCCTTTTATTTAAAATGCATCTCAACCCAGAGATTTGTGGGGCATAGGAATTTGTTCATATTTTTTTTCCAAAATATAGTCCAGCCCCCCACAAGGTCTGAGGGACAGTGGACCGGCCCCCTGCTGAAAAAGTTTGCTGACCCCTGTACTACTACAGGTCTGATGGGCAGGGTATAAATAATAAATTATTATTCTTGTTGTTTAGTTGTTTAGTCGTGTCCGGCTCTTCGTGACCCCATGGACCATATTATTATTACTACCCCTTTGTCAATCTGATTTAAATATCTATTTAGGCATATAGACATATAAAGCTATATGCTTGAATTAGGATTGATGGGTTAATTTTTTGTTGTACATATCGACTGGCTTTCCCCCGCTTTCTTTTTGTTATATGCCCATAAAATAATTTTAAAATATAAAAGTTCTAACTCTACACTGAAGGTGGAGACCAACCCAAAGAAATCAGCTATTTTTTTTGCAATCCTGAATGTAGCTCTCCCCCCCCCAAAAAAAAAAACCCAAGAGAGAGCATATTGCATATGTCAAAAACATTACATCTATAGTGGAGCAAAAGTTATGTGTCTGTTAAATTAACACAACATCATCTACTATTCAGTAGTCCAAAGATTTCACCAGCCTTTCGTCTATCTCAATACCTATCTGAAGAAGTGTGCAAAAGCTCATACCAATGACAAACTTAGTTGGTCTCTAAGGTGTTACTGGAAGGAATTTTGTTATTTTGTTTCGACTACGTCAGACCAACACAGCTACCTACCTATAATTTAAATACCTATTTAGGCATATATGGACATATGAAGCTATATGTTTAAATTAGGACTGATTGGTTAATGGTTTTTGTAAGTCAGCTGGCAATATTTTTCCCCTTTCTTTTTGTTATATTTTTAAAATAACATTACTTCAAAATATAAGAATAAAAATGATGTTTTAACTCTACACTGAAGGTGGAGGCCAATGTCATATAAAAAGAAACTCACACAAGTGGTTTCTTCAGCTGTGGTCTCTGCCCTGCTTCCTCCTGGCCTTGCAATAGTGACAGGTGTAGAGCGACCTAGGTATCCCTTGAGAGGTATTCTAGCCTAATATATGCTTTTGCTTTCAAAACTCTGGCCAGAAGAAACCATCTCTTTGGCTTAGCTGCCAGCGTAGGCCACAACCCTACACAACAACTGTGTTATGAGCATTTCAGAAAACGGTCAGACATGAAATGGCATGTCCGTACGCACTCATCACAGACAGGACATTCACGTATAAAGTGTCCTTGTGCATTTATCGCTTCGATAGCAGTTTAGAAAAAAACACACCTAGTTTTGATCTTCCTGGGGCTAATGTTAACCTCACCTCCTTAAGTTCTTCGTAACATATGCCCATGACATTTTCATCGTCAATGTACTTGTCCCATTCTGAGACATGGTCAAAGTAGGAGCCCCAACACACTGGATAAAAAGGAGATGAGAGCTGCATGATTTCAACATTTTAAAGCTTATCATTATAAGCAAATTCAGCTATACAAATTAGAATTGCTGGGGGAAGCAGCATTGTTTTCCAAAACGAGCACTTCAAAGTAGATGATATCAACATTTTAACGCTTAACAGGCTCTCTGCTAGCATACCCACATAAACTCGCCTGCATACACACATGCGGGAACGCTCATTGGATCTGCTTTCCCATGCATGTGGACACTGATGTTTTAAGAATGCATGTGACTGCATGTAGAATTTTAAATTTTGAGATTAGCCTAGATACACATTGGGAAACAGCACAGTTCATGAAGGCCCACTATTACGAGTCGTGCTGCTAGATTCTGGCAGATGGACAATTCTGGCCCATCTTCAAAGGCAACCCCAGCTAAAAGCACATTACAAGAGGTTGCCATAGCATTCATGACAGTGTCTAGGTCCTAAGTCCCTAAGAAAGGATTCAGTGGGCATATTAACCAAAGGTGATAATACACACTCGCAGCTTCTGCTCCCACCTGGACATCAGAATGGGGGGGGGGGCAGATCCAGGACCTCTTTCCATACTGTGAACTACTCTTGCATGATTTTATTCAAAATAAAGTGGATACCTTTTCCATTCATAAAATCTGTGAAATGTGCATCCCATGTTGAATTAGGAAGGACAGAAAGGTTATTGTTAAAATGAAAATAAGACACCATTGTATCCTTTGGATTCCGAATCAGCACCAGTATCTGAAACACAAAGATAAAAATCACGCTTTAAGAATGTGCTCTTAATGCTCTGAAATGACATTTAAGTGAATGTTGCAGTAAAGCAGTCTTAGCTGAAAGACTTTAAGATGTATGCACTTACCTTGGCTTTACTTTTGAAAATAGATTTGGGTAGTAAATGAGGAAGGAGATGAGTTACTATGATCCTTCTGGAAGGTAATTTCGTCATCCTCTTAAATAAGATAGGAAATAAACACTGTGGTCAATTCATTCCTTTCTTCACTACAGTCATACCTCGGGTTACGAATGCTGCGGGTTGGGCATTTTGGGGTTGCGGACCGTGCCGAACCCGGAAGTACCAGAATGGGTTACTTCCAGGTTTCAGTGCTCACGCATGCGCAGAAGTGCAAAATGACCGCGTGTGCATGCACAAAAGTGCTGAATCGCATCACGCGCATGCGCAGATGCAGTGCTTCAGGCTGCGAACGCTGCGGGTTGCGAACATGCCTCCCGCATGGATCATGTTCGCAACCCGTGGTTGCGTCATGTGATATGCGTCATGTGATATGTGTCATGTGATAAATACAACTCTTTTATTGTGTGCACAGTTATCCACATGTTTTTATATTTCCCGTAAGCTGCCCAGAGTATCTGAGGAAACCTAGCCTGATGGGTGCAGAATAATAATAATAATAATAATAATAATAATAATAATAATAGGTTTTTTTTAAAAAAAAACTGTGCTTAAAATGCTTTTCAGAGAAGAAATAAAGTCAGTGATGTGCTGATTGTTGATGAACTAACCTTGAATGCATCTAGATTCCCAAACTCGAGGCGTGAAGGCACTGATAATTCTTCTTCAATAGCCTTTCTTCTTTCCGTTTCCGCTTCTGTATATTTCCCAGCCCTGATTTCCAAGCCACTGAGCATGGTTTCAAGCCAATTTGTACCTGAAGGAAATGAAATATGTCTTATGTATGTGCTTGAGACTGGCACAAATGACCATAGTTGCCAAGTCTCCTGTTTTCCCGTTTTTAAAGCCGTATCCCGCTGTCATCCCGAATGGCGAAATATCCCGTAATTCCCCCAGATTTTTTTGCGGTGCCACTCTGCCCATGTCTGGGCACCAGACATCGGGCAGCGCCGGCACCGGAAGTTGCTTCTCCGACTTCCGGTGCCGGCGCTGCTGATCCCGTATTTTTCTAACCGGGACTTGGTAGCTATGCAAATGACCACTATGGCTTCATGCTGCTTTTAAATAATTTGCTCATAGAAATTCCTGGTGCTCAAGGACACTGTCCACAAATGTCCCCTGGTATCCTTTACTGGTGACTTCTCACCAATGATAACATGGGCAATTATGCACCAGAAAACCTCAGGGATTGTAGTTATACAGGTGATATATGTGTGTCATCCCTACTGACTGACAGATGGGGACTACAGCACTGTGACTTAGGGATAGGTGAATTGGTCGGTTTTGGGTTTCTCTCAAAGCTTGAGATCTTTCTGAACTTTTGGAGTTCTGAATTAATTGGACTTGTTGAGATGCCAGAATGTTGAAGTAATTGGTTATCTTTCTGAAGGAACCAATGCATTAGAAATTCACCAATATTCCCATTTTTCTTTCTGAATGTTGCACATATGGGCTTCAGTTCATTGGTCATCCTCTTCACATTACATGATAACTGATACTGATAAATTGATATATGAAAAAATTGACATTGAGGACACCTCAAAAAAGCAAACTTGATGTAATTGCACATACAATTCTATCAAGACTCTTTTTGAATAGACATGTTGTGAGGGATCCCCTGTTTCCCACCCCTCACTGCTTTAATATCAGAGGCTCTCCCTGTGCTTCTCCACAAACAGGAGAAAAACCTCCAGTGTCCAAATTGGACTTGTCTCCAGAGTACCTCAGGCACTGCATTCGCAACCTATTGCCACCAGTGGTGTCTCCCTCCCTGAGATCCCTACTGCTACAATGTGCCTCTCCCTTAGGCAACTATGTGGCTCCTTTAGCTTCGCTAACCAGCCCTTTGTATGACAAGAGAAAAAAGCAAACAGTTTCCTCTTCCACAGGAAAGCTTTGTTCTCCCCTCTTTGTCACACCTCTGAAGGTACTGAGACACTGCCGAGTCAGTGAACATTTAAGCACATTTAACTTTATTATTTAACTTATAAACATGAATTTCTTTGGTTCTCAAAAGCACATATCTTCTTTTTATATAACACAGACTTGTTAATACAGCTCCTGCATCCCTCTCTGACACTCTACTCTCAACTGCCAACTGCCAACTGCCATTTAGAATGCCCTCTAGCTCCGCCTCCCAGGGAACACCTGCCTATAATGGGAGTGATAGATTAACTAATGATGAACTGGAATCATCATCAGGCACTATTCCGCCACACATGTGGGGACAGTAACAGCCCCACAGAAAATAAATTGTGCTGCAGTTGCATGTGCAAGCACAACAACTTTGCTTTTGTTGCAGAGTTTTTGTGCACATTGGTGTCACCAGGGTGTGGGATTGGGGAGAAGCAAATGATTTAAAGATGTGGAAAACAGAGTAATGCTGTGCATGCATCAGTTCTGAATTTTGGAAATTCTATTATAAATGAACTTTTAATCTTGACTTTATTTTGACTAGATCAATAATGGAATTATCAATGATCAGATCTGGAGGTGAAGCCAAATCAGACAGTTCTCCATTTTTTGAGTATATAAACAGGGAGAGTCATATAAGTACTCCTCCCATGGCTCCTTCCTCATCATGGTTGGGCTATATAGATTCATCATAAAAATCTTGGCTATATGTAACAGCACCTTTGCGATTTGTTTTTTATACTGAATATAATAAGAAGAATAACAACAATAATTTATTATTTGTAGCCCACCCATCTGGCTGGGTTTCCCCAGCCTCTCTGGGCGGCTTCCAACAAAATATTAAAATACAATAGTCCATCAAACATTAAAAGCTTCCCTAAACAGGGCTGCCTTCAGGTGTCTTCTAAAAGTCTGGTAGTTGTTTTTCTCTTTGACATCGGGTGGGAGGGCATTCCACAGGGTGGGTGCCACTACTAAGAAGGCCCTCTGCCTGTATCTTCCATGTATGGTTATATTCCTTATATACTGCCTTTCATAAGGCATTTTTGTTAGGGTAGAAAATATGGCTACTCACCTGTTTTAGGATATCCTACCAGGATCACATCATCCATTCTAGCATCAAAGGTTTCAAGAGCTTGGAAATTTTCTAGCTTGCAAACAACAGCAGGATACAAAATCCCATTATAGGTCAACAGTTTATCTTCTGGAGCTAGATTGACACCATCAGCCAATATGTTGTCCGTAATTTCAATCCCATGTTTACCTCTCACGGCCATCTTTGTGTCTGATGGGACGGGCACTTCATGAAAACTGATATTTTCTCTATTCTGCCCAAACAAATGAATGTTGATCAGAACAAAGTTAATAGATTACCACAGTTGCAATTTGTAGGTATGTGCTGAGGCATTCAGAATGTAAAGTTACTGTTTAACGAAGATTGCTGGAAGATGTTTGGAAAACATCTCTAGCCTTTATAGAATCATAGAGTTGGAAGAGACCACGAGGGCCATCCAGTCCAACCACCTGCCAAGCAGGGAACACCATCAAAGCATTCTTGACATATGCCTGTCAAGCCTCTGCTTAAAGACCTCCAAAGAAGGAGACTCCACCACACTCCTTGGCAGCAAATTCCACTGCCGAACAGCTCTTACTGTCAGGAAGTTCTTCCTAATGTTTAGGTGGAAGCTTCTTTCTTGACGTTTGAATCCATTGCTCCGTGTCCGCTTCTCTGGAGCAGCAGAAAACATCCTTTCTCCCTCCTCTATATGACATCCTTTCATATACTTGAACATGGCTATCATATCACCCCTTAACCTTCTCTTCTCCAGGCTAAACATACCCAGCTCCCTAAGTCGTTCCTCATTAGGCATCGTTCCCATTGCAAGTTAACTGCAGTCCTTGACATCTGGGCAGGGCCGGATTTAGGTTTGATGAGGCCCTAAGCTACTGAAGGTAATGGGGCCCTTTATATGTCCAGCATAGCTGCCAAGTTATCCCTTTTTTTAAGGGATTTTCCCTTATGCTGAATAGGCTTCCTCGCGAGAAAAGGGAAAACTTGGCAGCTATGATGTCCAGCTGTCCTTCGTCAACAACAAACTGTCACTGTTTTTTGTGTTGAATACCGGTATATGCTATATTGTAATTTATGGACCTAATAGGTATCTAAAGCCATTTGCACCTAACAAAATAGAAACCGACACAACACAAAACACTGTTGCTGTATGTAGGCTTTATTTTATTTGTTTTTTATCTTATATTTTGGAAATGTACATCCAGGTGTTTTTTTTCCTTTAAATTTTTTGGGGGGCCCTAAGCTACAGCTTGTTTAGCTTATACGTAAATCCGGCACTGCACCTGGGCTGCCAATTCTTTCAGAAGTCATCAGCATTAAGAAGGGTTTTACTGAATCAGTTCCAATGTCATCTTACCTGGCATTGGGTTTTCACAGTGGCTAATCAGATGCTAGTGGGAAGCCTGCAAGCAGAACATGAGTCCACTTGCCCCACTTGCGATTCTCAGCAGTTGGTATTCAGAGGCATACTACCCAGCAGTGGAGCTACTGAAATGTTGCCTGCATTCCCAACACACATTTTAGAATTAGAATTGGTTTTGGAGTTCAGAAAACAGTCCTTGTGTGTGTGGAGCATGGGAGAGTGATTCATGTATAAATGTGGTAAACAACGAGAAGTTGCAGTTAGTCATTGAGCAGCCATGATCAGACACAGACGAAATCTGCCTCCTCAGTAATTATTATTACAGTCATACCTTGGTTTAAGTACTCTTCGGTTTGAGTACTTTCAGTTTAAGTACTCCGCGGACCCGTCTGGAACGGATTAATCCACTTTCCATTACTTTCAATGGGAAAGTTCGCTTCAGGTTAAGCACCCTCAGGGGCATAGGAAGATAGGGGCAGTGGGCACGGGCCACCCCGAGCGGCGGGCTCCAAGGGGCGCCATCGCAGACACCCACCCCCAAAATGCGCGCCCCACCCCCGGAATGTGTGCCACGCCCTTCCGGGAGACGTGCCACGCCCCTGGAACACACGCCCTGCCCCTCCGGGAGGCATGCCTCGCCCCGGAACGCACACCCCGCCCCTCCAGGAGGCACGCCTCACTCCCAGGCATCAGCCCCGCCCCCACTCCCGGTGCCGGAGCCTGAAGCTCCGCCACTGAGCATGCTTCAGGTTAAGTACAGACTTCCAGAACCAATTGTGTACTTAAACCGAGGTACCACTGTACTATGATGCTGATTATTATTATTATTATTATTATTATTATTATTATTATTATTATTATTTCTACCCCGCCCATCTGGCTCGGCTTCCCCAGCCACTCTGGGCGGCTTCCAACAGAAGGTTAAAAATACATTAACCAATGACAATAAGCCTAGTTTTGAGACAGAATCTGCCTTGTTTGCCCTTTGGGATAACCTTTGCTGGCAAAGCAGGTAGGGGTGTGTGGTGTGTGTGTGTGTGTGTGTGTGTGTGTGTGTGTGTGTGTGTGAGAGAGAGAGAGAGAGAGAGAGAGAGAGAGAGAGAGAGAGAGAGAGAGAGAGAGAGAGAGAGAGAGACTGATTCCTTTGGACCTCTGAGGGGTTTTCTAAGCCATTGGTTATACCACTCTGCAGAGGTTCACCAAGCTACGTGTGAGAGGCAACACTTGGCAGTTGTTCCACTCCTACTCGGTGGGTGAGTTGAGTAAGATGGGATTGTTGCTCAAACCCCTTTGCAATTGCACAATTGGGGCCCTGCGGATTTCTGTTCTTTCCCTTGAGCTATTTAATGTTGACATTTCTGTTGGGAAACCTTTGCAGCTTGAGGGTCATATTCCTGCAACATTCCAGGAGCCACATGCCAGTGCTGGGCAGGGTGAGAGGCCAAAGTAGACAGAGCAATGAGTGCAAATTCTTACCTTTCTACAGTAGGTACACCCACACGTAGCCCACTTTAGCATTTATCTGGGCAAGCCAGAGTCATTATCAGAGTCCAGCCAGATAGAAACCCTCACGAAGGGTGTGAAACAAGGCCTGTGAGGGGTGTGGCTTGAGGAGAGAAGTGTGTAGCTGGGGAGGGATATGGGCTGGAGAGAGTCCCAAGGGCCAGATAAAGAGGCCTCAGGGCCATATTTGGCCTGTGGACCTGAGGTTCCCCACCCCTGATCTACAGGGAACTCCCAGGAGAGGTCATCTAGAGATGTGGGTGGAGATATATAGGTGACACTCAGCTTTCCCTCTCTTTTCCGTCAGATGCAGGGGAGGCTGTGGACTTACTGAATCAATGCTTGGGCACGGCAATGGGCTGGATGAAGGTGAATAGACTCAATCGAGGCAAGATGTCGGTGCTGCAGGTGGGTGATTCATACACCCAGCTGAATGGGGTTCAACCTGTTCTGAACAGGGTTGGAATTCCATCTAAAGAATCAGGTTCACATCCTGGGGTCAGTTATTGATCCAGTTTTGTCATTAGTGGTTAAAGGGACCTCTGTGGTTTCTTCCTATCGGCTTCAGCTGAAATGCCAGCAGCAACCACACCTGGATGGAGATGGCTTGGCCACTGTAACCTCCTGTTCAGACTATTGTGACATGGTATATGGCAGGCGGATTTAAGGACAGCACAGATTCTGCAGGGTGTCCATAATAAGGCCACAGAATAACTTATGGAACTGGGCAGTCGGATCATATTGCGCAACTGCTTTGGCTGGCCAATTTAAGGTGACGGTTATTATCCTTTTAACCTGGCTTGGGACCAGGTTACTTGAAAGATCAGCTTCTACCATATATACCTACATACCAATCATGGCATGGCTATACATTATCACCTGTAAAAGAGGCAGCATCATAGCTGCCAAGTTATCCCTTTTTAAAAGGGATTTTCCCTTATGCTGAATAGGATTCCTCGCGAGAAAAGGGAAAACTTGGCAGCTATGGGCAGCATACATCAGAAAAGCAGTTGCTGGGAACACTGGCGGAGGAAGATGAGTGCGGGGGAGTGCCCCGCCCCTGCCAGCACGATCCCGGCAGGGTGCCATCATGGGTGATTCCCCCACCCGTGCTGGGCGCACCGCCCCCAGGACACATGCCACGCCCCTGCCCCAGCCCCAGCCCCGCCTGTTCTCCGCCCCCGCCCCCCGGTGCATGAAGCTCCACCACTGGCTGGGAAACAAAAATGCGTAACAAGTTCTTCCCTCTACAGGGCAGTAGAAACACTAGTGAAATTGTATTGTGAGTACAAGCAACTGGAGTGTTGTTTTCTAGCAGCATTTTACGATAAACCATGAGACAGCACAGAGTAATATGAGACAGAGTAATATGCAGTTGATGACTTTCATCCCATATCAGCTGGTATCTTCTGCTGTTGTCTCAAGAGAGCTATCTATTTATCTGACTACCGTAGGTTTGCTTAAACTTTTACATACTAGAAAGGTATGAACTTCTGGGACCCACCCTTACACAAAAGCTTTGCTTTTAATGCTTTAACTTGGTGTTCCCAGAACTTAAACCCCACCCTTTGATGCTTGGAGCCCCAGGGCCTATGAAACATAAGAGCTCTTGCCTCTCTAGTCTGGTGTGTGGTTCCCCACAGAAGCCTCTGAAGCCCCCATGGGAAGCCCACCAGCAACCACAGGAAGGCAACAGCCCTCTTCTGCTCTTGTTTTCCAGCAAATGGGATTCAAATGCTGCCCCTGACCATGGAGGTAGAGTGGTAACCATGTTGACTAGTAGCCTTGTTCTCTATGAACTTGTCCGATAGCCTTTTAAAGCCATCTGAATTCTTGCCATCTCCACATCTGGTTAGTGTGGGAATGTTGAGGAAGGTAGGAGAGGATATATTGAATATATATTATCCCTCCTCACTCACGCTACTTGAGCAAACAGCAGAGCACATTCCATTGCGGATTGCTGGAAGCAAGCTGATGATTCGTTAGAATCCTTTTAAATTTAGCAATGCAGTCTGGATTGTCTGGTCTGGCTTGTTCCTGGTAAGTTTCCCCTTTATTTCCCTCTTAAAATAAATAATAAAACCACAACAGTCTTCTTTAAAGGTAAGAGTAAAGTTGACTTACACTCAGTTCGCAGCAGTAATCTGAAGGCAGGCTTTATCTTGTGGTTACAGTTACATTTGCGGAGAAAATAAGTCTGAGCTGGGCTTCAGGCTTTCTATCCTCTGTAAGGATGAGCCAAGTGCTGGCTAAGAGCCAGAAGAAGAGGTCCACGCCCATCTACCTGGTCACACACAAGGGAAGGAGGCTCCAGAGCAGGCATGACAGGAAGTCCTCCCTGTCTGGAGCCACATTCCTCTGCATGCCCATTCTAGGCAACAGGAAAATGTTGCATTTGACTGCTTCAGTGATGATATATTCCACAGTTAGGTACTGTGCAGATTCCAGGAAATTGCTTGCACCAAGACTTCTAGGACGAAGCAACAGAACCTCCATTTCTGAATACAGTGGTATCTCGGTTTATGAACACAATTGGTTCCAGAAGTCTGTTCATAAACTGAAGTGAACTTTCCCATTGAAAGTAATGGAAAGTGGATTAATCCGTTCCAGACGGGTCCGCAGAGTACTCAACCTGAAGCGTACTTAACCCAAAGCATGGGTGTAATTGGTTCCGGAAGTCTGTTCATAAACTGAAGCGTTCATAAAACTGAAGCGAACTTTCCCATTGAAAGTAATGGAAAGTAAATTAATCCGTTCCAGATGGGTCCGCGGCATTCATAAACCGAAAATTCGTAAACCGAGGTGTTTGTAAACCGAGGTTCCACTGTATGTGAAATCCAGTAGTTATTCATATCTGTCTCCAGTCCAGATACATCTGTCACTCTATTTTTTAAAACTTTTAAATGTGTCATTTGCAAAGCACCACCTGCTAATCTGTGTGAAGACTTGATCTTCAGCTCAAGAAAGTAGTCTTCAAAATTCTTATACCAAATTTCAAAATGGAAATTAATTTTTTTAAATATTTTCCAGTTTAGGAATCTTTCTTCTTTCTGATCTAGTAATTAGGGGGATGCTACCACACAAGTCCGCTCACCCCTCTTGGTGCAGCAGCACTGCAGGGCGGCAGAGGCTTCACTGGGGCCCCAATTGGATGTAAGTCTTAGGAACCCCCATCTGGATTGACCACGCCTCACTTCCAGCCACTGGGCAAGAATTATTTTGATTGTCCCAAGCCAAACCTCTTTTGTTTGCATTCAATAAAGTTGTGGCCTGTTTTGACCCAAAAACCCAGCCTCATTGGATTCTTATTTGCATGGGTTGGGGGGTGGGAACCCAGCACCTGGTCCTGCAAGTACAGTTTCAGTTCAGAAATAATAAAAACTGTTTGAAACAGTTTATACTTTAAAAAGAGAAATTTTAATAATTTTTTTCTATGAAATTTTTTATTATGGTCATGGAGTGGAGTGTATAACAGAAGGACTTCCCTTTAACAAAACCAACCCAAACATGTCTTCCTTTATGGACGAAACTGAAGGCATGAGAGAACTGTAGCACCATTGCCCTCCTTAGCTCTTGCAATAGAGCTCGTACTTCAACATCCTTCCAAGCTTAGTTTTCGCTGCAGTCTCCTCAAATTTTCTATCCATTTCTTCATTCTGGCTCTCAGAGAAGACACTCTTCCAGTCACCTACTATGCCTGCAAATATAAAGCATAATAAAGATTATAGTACAAGAGAGAAATATTTATTGTGGCATGAGCTTTTGGTGACTGGGGTCACTTTATCAGACACATGGAAGTGTCATAGCTGCCAAGTTTTCCCTTTTCTCGCGAGTAAGCCTATTCAGCATGAGGGAATTTCCCTTAAAAAAAGGGAGAACTTGGCAGCTATGGGAAGTGTTATTTTCAAATGATAGGTAATAAAAGAGGCCCTGCTTTTAATTCTCCACAATTACCGCCAGATGGGGCCCCAAAACTGGGCCTTTTCAGGTGCCTAAAATGTAGAGCAGCTCCCCAAGAGAGGTTCACTTGGCCCCTTTGCTGCTTGTTACAGCAAAAGCCCTCTTCTGCTGTATGGGACACACACACATGGGCTAAAAATCAGGAGGGTACACAGGAAAACAAAGTCCCTGGTGTCCCCACCTGTAGCAGGGGAAGTTTGAAGGGGGGGTTGTTACTATGTTTTGGTAAACACACTTAGCATCTTCCTAGGAAGTGGGATTCCCTGTGATCAGGAAGTCTCCTGCCCATTTTCAGCCCATACACATTTGGGTGAATGCCTGAATAGGGCTGTAGAATATTTCATTTCAGCGAGCTTTTTGTGGGTCATCATCTTGCAATATGTTCTTACTGATTTTAGAGCTCCGAAGAATGTTGCACTGAGTGGTGTGAAACTTGCTCCTGTGTAAGAATGAATACAATTGTAGCCTGAGATTGTTTCAGACTGATTATGGTTTTATGGACACCTCATTGTTGGTAGTGATGGTTTCTTGTTGTTGTTTTACTGCAATACACCATGAATGTTTTCTTGAGAGGGCACCCTTCAGAGGCAAAAATATATTATGATAAATATAAATGGCTCAGGGCCGCAGCACCTCAAGAACCATCTCTCCTTACATGAACCGACCCAGACCCTGCACTCATCATCTAAGGCCCTTCTTTGTGTGCCCTCTCCATGAAAAGTCTGGGGAGTGGCAACACGAGAACAGGCCTTTTCTGCAGTGGCTCTACACAGGGAGGTTCGGCAGCCACCTCCATTATATACCTTTAGGCGCCAGGCAAAAACTTTCCACTTAAACCAGACCTTGAGCTGATTGACATCCAATGCCCTTTTAAATGTGTTGTGGGAGGAAGGATTCTTGGTTTGTTTTTATTCCTATTTTCATTACGTATTTTGTCTTTTTTATATTGTGAATCTATGGATGAAGGGAAGTGTACAAATTTAATAAATTATTGTTATCGTTAGGATTATGGTTATTAAAATGCTAGAGCCCTTAATGTAATAAAAACATCTAAACAGCTTATATTGTAAATGATGAAAACAGAACAACCAACATTCACTAAATACATGCATGCAGTCATGTGGAAAAACTGTAAGCAGAGCCGAGATCCAAGAGGAAAGGTAGGTTTGTGGCATATTCATGAAAACAACAGATTCGAGGCTGCTTTCTACCTGATGTAACTGAAGCAGTTGGGAGGTGAAACATACAATCCCAATCCACATACTGGAGTGGTACAATCCAGTCATTAGACTGTGCTACATTTATAGATTTGCTCTAAAACATTCCACTTATAGGCTTCCTTCTCATACTGCACAATGCTTCTGGAAGAAAACGTACTAGAGAAGCAAGGTATGTACTGTTGATGAAAGCAATTTAATTCATATTAGAACAGGGGTTGGCAAACTACGGCGCATGGGCCTGATACGGCCCGAGGCGGTCTTTAAACCGGCCCCCGGCCCTTGCCGCCCGCTCGGTCAGTCCCTGCGTGGAGGTAAACTGGCGCACCACACCGGTTTAGCTCTGCACGGGACAGACTTCCAGGATGAAGCCACAGACACCTCCTTCTCCTCCCCCGCCATGGCTCCGAAAGCCAGCAGGGGAAGAGCGGCGGGCAGTGTGCATGCACACAGGTGCACACGCTCCCTCGTGCAGGCAACCGGTGGAAAAGTTTGCTGACCCCTGTATTAGAATGTTACCTTTACGGAAAAGAGCGTTGCCCAGTTTTCCGTGGGTGTTGGGGGATTTTTCTTTCATGGTGTTGAAACTGGTCTTCTCCACAATGGACTGAATATCTTGTTCCGTCACAGAAAAATTAAAGAATTCAGCTATTTTTTTTAGTCCCAAAGTTGTGTTCTGGATAAAGAAAACAAGGGTGTCACAAGTGAAAAATACTGTGACCTCATGAAACGTTTCCAGGTCCCCAGGTCCTGTTTTTGTTCTGCATTCCACGCAAAAGTTGCAACCAGAACGTAACTTTCTTGAATCCGGCTCAGTTGTTCTTTGGCTACTAAACAATATGTTTTGTAATAGAAAAATATGTGGCCTTATTATTGTTTCCAGATGTGTCTTTCCTTGCAAGCAGTAATTGTTTGGAACTGTCTATGAAGAAATGGTCCTCAATGACTTACAGTAATCCAGTCAAGATAAGATTTAACAAATCCAGAAGTTGTATTTTGAAAGAAAACATTCATGAGATGTTTACCAGTCAAAGAGGGTAGAGATGAGCAGAAACCATGATTTAAATCCTGTTTCAATTTCCTTCACACACTCTCCATTAGAAATGCTTTAAAAATAAATTTTAAAAAGTGTTATTTACCTCTTTTAGTTCCTCATAGGTAATAAACATGATATTTTTGTCATCCAGATACTTGTTCCATTCAACGATATGATCAAAATAAAGGCGGTAGGGAACTAGTAGGAAGAAAGCAGAACATTTTATTCATGTAACAAATCTCTGATAAGACAATGATAAAGGCTTTTATGTAAAATCTGAATTCATTTTCCACAAGTAACATTGGCTTATGCAAGCTAATGTTTGGAAAGGTAGCATGTGAAAATGTTTCTCAAAATGTCTTCCATGGATCTGGTTTGCTGATGGTCCTATGTTATGTCTTTTACGCCAAATCCGTAAATCTACCGAGGGAAGATTAGCCTAGGTGCAATAATGTGTTTGGGACACAGGGTGGTACAGGGGAAAAAATGCCTTAAGAACTTTGATTGGACAGCTTCTGTAGATCCAAGGTGAGTGCCTGTCTAAATCTGAGCCCCATATAATAACTGTGCTAGGGGTTTAGCTTGGAACACTTACAGGTTTACCACCTTTTGTGTAGAAAAAGCATGTCAGAGTTTTGGCGCTTTGGGACGCTTTTTCTTTTGCACATTTCTGGTGTGCTCCCCCTGCCCCTATAGACTGGAAAACAAGGCCAAGATATTTGAAGACTTCGACTTGTTCAATTAGCTGGTTGTCCATGCACCATCTATGGGCCCAAGGGTTTCTTGAGAAAACCATGACTTTGGTTTTCTTGTACAGTGGTACCTCGGTTTACAAACACAATTGGTTCCGGAAGTCTGTACTTAACCTGAAGCGTACTTAACCTGAAGCGAACTTTCCCATTGAAAGTAATGGAAACTGAATTAATCCGTTCCAGGCGGTCCGTGGAGTACTTAAACTGAAAATACTCAAACCGAGGTATGACTGTAATTCATTGCCAGCTGTTCTCTCTGTTATGTCTTTTACAATGATTCATTGGGTTAATTAATTAATATTAGTTTTCAAATGCTCTTCACTTATGTGCCTGTGCATTGTGTGCACCAATATTTATTATATGCGCTAGTTCAAATGTAATTCTTTCCACTTTATTCATTTTTCTGGAAAGTGTAGACCACCACACATAGCTTAGGCCACTTTGGCTTTGCCTGTGGCGACTGCTTGCACACAAATCACAGATTATCTAAAACTTGTTCTCCAGGGCTGAAATTCTGTATGTCAGCCAGTCAGCAAAGGTGTGGTGTATAAAAATTCAATTTCTGTTCATGATGCCATACAAGATTTCTGGTGCTTTTTTTTTTAAAGCATTTGAAAAATTGCAAATCTAAAACTGCTCTACTGAAGAATTGTGAAACTGCAAACAGTTTACAGCAGTGTTTCCCAACCAGGGGCCATATGGGGCCCACAGGATATTCCAAGGGGGGCACAAGTGAAAATTACGTAAAGGGGGGCACATAGGGAAGTGGAAAAGAAAAGAATATATATCTCTATCTATCTATCTATCTATCTATCTATCTGCAGTGGTACCTCTGGATACGTACCTCATACATTCTGGGGTGCCATTCGCACCCTGAAAAGTACGTATCCAGAGCGGCGCTTCTGCACACACACGAAGCACCAATGAGCGCTTCTGCGCATATGGGCGCGGCGGAACTTGGAAGTAAACACTTCTGGGTCCGCCGCGTTCTTACCTTAAAAGTATGCAACCCACAGCGTACGCAACCCAAGGTATGACTATATACACACACACATACACACACACACGCACAGTGGTGCCTCGCAAGATGAAATTAATTCGTTCTGCAAGTCGCTTTGTCTTGTGACAATTTTGTCTTGCAAAGAGCGGTTTGCCGCAGCAAAAAAATGAAAAAACATAAGCAAAACCGCAAAAAAAAATCGTCTTGCGATGCATGGCCATAGAAAACTTCGTCTTGCGAGTCACCAAACACATCACAAAATGCATTCGTCTTGTGAGTTTTTCGTTGCGCGAGGCATTCGTCTTGCGATGTACCACTGTATACAGTGTATATCACTGTATACAGTGGTACGGTACCTCGACATCCAAACGACTCGACTTCCGAAGGTTTCGACTTCCAAAGTCGACAACCCCAGAAGTATTTTCGTCGCACGCACCCCGCACGTGCGTTCTGCGCCTGTGCAGAAGCGCGAAATCGCGCTTCACGCAAGCGCAGAACGGACGCTTCAACAACCGAAGACTTCGACTTACAAAGACGGCCGCGGAACGGATCATCTTCGTAAGTCGAGGTATACACACACACACACACACACACACACACACACACACTGATTGGCTGGCTCTCTGCTTGGCCAATCACAAGCAGGTAAGGGGACAGCCCACCAGGGGGCGAACTTGTGCTTCTTTTTGCCACATGCATTTTCTTGGTTTTTTGCCAGCAGGAGAGGATGATCACGGAGGCTCCTGTTTTGACCACTGCTTATAGCTGCCACCAGTGTTGGGCCAGGTGGTAGCCTGGGCCTGACTCTGCAATGTGCAGGGTGCGATCCACCTCAACACCAAGCAGATTGGTGCCTTCGGATGTTGCTGAGGGGTACATGACTCGTTGGCAGCATCGGCCTGGCTCTGCAGCCCCAGCACCTAGCCTCGTCTGGTGCTGCTGACGTGCTAGTAAATAAGTGTCTACTCAGAAGAAAGCTGCACTGAGTTCAGTGGGCCTTACTCCCAGGTAAAGGTGTGTGGGGCTATAGTGTTTTATCTAGACAGCCAGGGCTCCTCTGGATGACAAGATCTTTTTGCACCAGGCCAGGAAGGACAACCTTCCTTTTTAAAATTCTCCCATATATACAGAACTCCTTGTGAGCCTTTTGCAGACCCTCCAAGTGTCCCTATCTTCCAGTGACAGTCCCAGATTTACAGAAGTCATCCCAATTTCTGATTTGATCCCAGAATGTCCTGCTTTTCCTTATTTTCACCAAATGTTGAAGGGTATGGAGTTATCCAACCCCCAAGTCATCTGAAGGCAGCCCTGTATAGGGAAGGTCTTTTATGTTTAATGTTTTATTATGTTTTTATATATGTTGGAAGCCTCCCAGTGTGACTAGGGCAACCCAGTCAGATGGGTGGCGTATATGTAGTAAAAATTATTATTATGGACAAAGGTGTCCCTATTTTCGTTGGAGAAATGTTGGAGGGTATGCTTACAGATGTTTCCCTCTCTGTATCAAATAACTGGGGTCAAATAAGTGTTGTTTATTTTTTATAACAAAGGACGCGGCTGGCGCTGTGGACTAAACCACTGAGCCTAGGGCTTGCCAATCAGAAGGTCGGTGGTTCGAATCCCTGCGATGGGGTGAGCTCCCGTTGTTCGTTCCCTGCTCCTGCCAACCTAGCAGTTCGAAAGCACGTCAAAGTGCAAGTAGATAAATAGGTACTGCTCCGGCAGGAAGGTAAACGGCATTTCCTTCTGCTGCTCTGGTTCACCAGAAGCGGCTTAGTCATGCTGGCCACATGACCCAGAAGCTGTAGGCCAGCTCCCTCGGCCAGTAAACCGAGATGAGCGCCGCAACCCCAGAGTCATCCGCGACTGGACTTAATCGTCAGGGGTCCCTTTACCTTTACTTTTTATAATACATGGAAGATGGATCTCCCTTGAGAGGATCTGTACCAGGCACCCCCAAACTTCAGCCCTCCAGATGTTTTGGACTACAATTCCCATCATCCCTGACCACTGGTCCTCTTAGTTAGGGATCATGGGAGTTGTAGGCCCAAACATCTGGAGGGCGGCAGTTTGAGGATGCCTGATCTGGACTCTCCTTCCTTAGAGGTTTTAAAGCAGAGGTTTGTTGTGGATGCTTTAACTGAGTTTCCTACATTGCAGGGGGTTGCACTAGAATGATAACCCTTGGAGTCCCTCCCAACTCTATGATTCTATGGTTTTTCTGCTTCAGTAATATTTCATTAAGTTCCTATCATTTTATGTAATTGTATTTTGTATAAATTATAAATAAAACATGTTCTATTTAGAAACAAAACATTTAAATAGCTACCTTTCTGGATGGGGTGGGGGTGGGGCACAGGAAGGAAACAAGATTGGAAGGGGGCCACGGTCAGAAAAAAACCCTGATTTAGAGCAACATGACCTTTTCTTCTTCTTACAAATTCATATTTCTGTTGTACCTAGAATAGAATTTAATAGGCTGAATGGAAGAGGCACATACCTATTCCACCGATAAATTCTGAGAAGAACTCATCCCAGGTTTTCTGATCAGGGACGATTTTAATGCCTTTGGAAAAATGGAAGTAGGATACAGCCGTGTCTTTTGGATTTCGAAACAAAACCAGGATCTTCAAAACAGAAAGAGGCATAACAGGTATGCAAAACTAGGGGGACAAAGTTCATACCCATAACACCAAAAACATAAATCATCTAATCTTTTTCTTTAATCTGTAGTATGAAAATATTCATGTATTTGGCCATGAATTAATATGACAACGTTTAGAGAAAGAACATAAAACAAGGGGACAAACACCTTAAAATAATAATAATAATAATAATAATAATAATAATAAGGTGAGCTCCTAGCTCATTGTTAGAAATTGTTCGTTGAACGTGGAGGTCAATCCCTCAGAATCCCAGGTAAAAATTGTACAGGATTGCAGTGTCAGGGCGGAATCCAATGTAGCACCAACGCCACTGTTCCATCAGCACAAGGATTTCTGCTTGTGCAACAGAAGGCCTCGCCCTCTCCTTTCCATTTACTCCCCCTTAAACTACTGTGGAGTTTCCCCCAACCCTTTGGAGCAGATTTGGAGAGGACATGGGGCATGTACAGAGAGAGGCAAAGACTTTTTAAACAAGTGTAAATCCTTTGGCTGATGGGACTCCATAGCAGAAAGCCATCCTTAGGATGGGAAAAGCCTCTGCTTGAGACCCTGAAAAACTGCTGCCATGCAGAATGCAACCATTCAGTGGCTGGGCATAATGCTAATGTATTCTTTAGCATTATTTTTAAAAGCTGCAGCAAACCTTAGACTCGTGGGCTGCACCTCTGCTCTCCTCCCCTTCTTATACAAGGAGACTGAAAGCTTCTGCCCTTGGTTTTGAATAAAACAGTTTCCCATTGTAAAAATAAAAGAAACAAACCTAAAGTTTATTCTGACCAGAATCTGTAACAACAGTTTGTTCATTGCCATATTTTGGTATGTAAGCCAATTTGATGAATTTTTCATGAAAAGTGGTATATAAATATTCTAAATGAATGGATGGATGGATGGATGGATGGATGGATGGATGGATGGATTAAGGAAACTTTAAGCAGTGAACTTACCTTTGCCTTTTTTTGGAAAATAGATTTGGGAATCTTCTGAGGAAAGAGATGTGTTTTTATCACTCTTCTGGAAGGTAACTTCTTCAACCTCTTTAGTAACATGTTAGGGAAAAAAGAGAAATGTTTGGGCAAAAAATAGCAGGGTGGTTCGATTGTACTATAGGAATAATCCACAGCAAGTTTGACACATTGAGAGCTGCTTCACATAACTCTGAATGTAACCATTTCTATGCAGAAGTAAGTCTTATGGAATTCCTTGGAGTTCACTCCCAGGTAAATCGGGTTAGGATTGCAGCCTTAAATATTCGGAAGCCAGACAAGGCACAGCTGAAGTCACTTGTTTTTGTCTCTGGCTTCTACAAGCTCATCCAAACAAAAATGCCCAGAAGAGGTTTTGAGTTGAGCTTTGGCACTGAGTTGAGCTTTGGCACCGAGAAACTGAATTCAAAGCTGGGAGGCAGTTCTCTTTACCCACCCCAAGGACACTAACTCATCAAACTGACTGCCTATTTCTGGAGCACAGTAGGTTGGAGAAGACCTTGAGGTATCTCTCATGTCATTCAAATGAATCAAGCTATGCACTATTCTCTCCAATACTGACCTCAAACTTCCCGGGATCTCCAAATTCAAGGAATGGCATTAGTTTTAGTTCGTTCTCTATCTGCTGCCTCCGCTTCATTTCTTCTTCATCGTATTTTCCAGATGCAGCTTCCAACTCTTTTAAAATCTGACCAACCCAGTTTGTACCTGAAGGAATGCTAAAGAACTGTTAGAAAACACAGAAAGAGACTCCTCATACCTGCTGTAACATAGGCCTTGCATCACCATTGCACAGCCAAAGGAACTTCAGAAGCGAGATTCATAACCATAGAATTTGAATGTGGTTGTGGTGTGCATATAGGATAAAGAATAGTAGTACAATCAAGTTGACTGTTCTGCGAGACTCCCAAAGGGGGAGGTTGTTTTGCTTTGAGATAAGTACAATATAGCGGGTGGCACTGTGGGGACGCAGGTGGCACTGTGGTCCAAACCACTGACCCTCTTGGACTTGCCGATCAGAAGTTTGGCTGTTCGAATCCCCACGACGGGGTGAGCTCCCGTTGCTCGGTCCCTGCTCCTGCCAACCTAGCAGTTTGAAAGCACGCAGTGCAAGGTAGATAAATAGGTACCGCTCCAGCGGGAAGGTAAACAGCTTTTCCGTGCGCTGCTCTGGCTTCGCTAGAAGCGGCTTAGTCATGCTGGCCACATGACCCGGAAAAACTGTTTGCAGACAAACGCCAGCTCCCTCAGCCTGTAAAGTGAGATGAGCGATGCAACCCCAGAGTCATCTGCGACTGGACTTAACTGTCAGGGGTCCTTTACCTTTCACAACATAGATAAAACCATATGTGTTCAGTGGTTTGCATTGGTTTTTTGTGGGGGTTTTTTTCAGGGGTGATAATGAGGCCAATTCAGATGATTAGCGGGTTCTTTCCCCTAGACCAGGCATCCCCAAACTACGGCCCTCCAGATGTTTTGGCCTACAACTCCCATGATCCCTAGCTAACAGGATCAGTGGTCAGGGATGATGGGAATTGTAGGCCAAAACATCTGGAGGGCCGAAGTTTGGGGATGCCTGCCCTAGACCTAACTTAAGAATGATGTCCATTAACCTCTCCCAAGTCAGATCAGGGTCCCCACTGTCACTCTGTTCCTTTGAATTCCTTTGAATTCTGCCTTGCTATATCTGTATATCTCTGTTTCTCTTGGTCCATGGACTTTGCAAGAAGTAAAGTTGTGATGGAGCTGAGCAGGGCAGAATGATTTTATTGTATTGAACCCTTCAGGATTTTGTCTATACACCAATAAAAGGTTTGAGATTGAGATTGAAAAACAAAACAAAACAATGTTACACTTGTCAATAGTGTGATGCCCAATTGTGGAACAGTCTCCCCTCACATACCTTGTTCATGCCAACCCTGAGGGGTTTTAGGTGCCTTGTAAAATATATTTTTATTTATTTAGGCATTTTGTTAGCCGACTGTGAGCAGGGGTGTAATGAAGCGGGGGGGGGGGGGGTTGATTTAAATCAAATTTATTTAAATCATGATTTAAATTACTAGTCAGTAAGATTTAAAATCTTTTTTTCTTTTTCTTTTTTACAGAAAGACTCATTCATGCTGGTATAATCTTAATATTTACAACCAGATGAAGTTTTCATTTTTGGAAGAATAAATTTTCAGAGTAGTTTTTACAGCTATATCAAAAATTACTGATTTGGTTATACTATTAGAAATACATACAGGGCCGGTGCGTCCATTTTAGGCGAACTAGGCCGTTGCCTAGAGCGCGTAAATGGAGGGGGCGCAAAAAAAACCCGCCGCCGCCGCCCTCCCACGGCACGCGCTCACGCTCCTCCCGCCTATGGAGCAGCAACGAGTGAGCGGTGGCGGTGGCGGCGGCAGCGCCCGTAGCTGAAGCCTTCAGCTATGGGCGCTGTTGCTGCTGCCGCCACCGCCCGCTCGCTGCAGCCACCGCTGAAGAGCTCACAGCGTCCCTTCCATAGGCGGGAGGCACGCGAGCCAAAATGAGAGCTCAGCGCCCTCCCGCCTATGGGTGGGACACAGGGGCGTCAGCGGCGTTGTGCACGCGTCATGGCGCATGTGCCTGGGGGGGGGGCGCCAGAAGGTGATTTTGTCTAGGGCGCAAAAAGCCCTAGCACCGGCGCTGAATACATAGACAGTTAATTATGAAATTATTGCAAGGTTTAATAAGTTAACTGTTTATATTTGGACAACTTTTCTGCTGTACTTTATGGGAAGGAGAAAAACAATCATTTCCTTAATAACAATTTAAACAATTTATTTAATTAAAGCAATAACATGATAGCTTATGTATCCATGTTTGTTAACTGATGTGATTAAACTTTTTTTAAAAAAACAACAACAACACAAAACTTACTCTGAGTTTTAGCACACATGATAAACTTAAAGCAAATCCTTATTTCCTGATGAATAGCCTTTGGACTATAATGTAGCTTAAATAGAAAGCTATCTTTAGAAAGATTTTTCCTCCAAAAGCATTTTATTTTAAAAATCCAATTTAAATTTAAAAAATCCAATTTAAATAAAAAAATCCAATTCAAATAAAAAAATCCAATTTAAATCAAAAAATCTAATTTTTTAAAAAAAATCATTTATTTTTATCCACCCTGTCATGAAGTGTAACAGGGTGTAACACGGGGCGAGGTTCTGCATGCTCTGCTGACATGTGAGAAGGCCAGGAACAGAACCCACACACAAAATGGTTGTCGCCTTATATGTGTAAATAAGCCATATACCCTCATGACACCACACCACATTCTCTGCTGTGCCTCATTCCAAAATAAACATGAACCCTGGGCAAGCGCCTGGAACCCCAGTATGCATGCAAGGACACGATTGGGATGGATAATGCCCCCCCCCCACTCACACACACCTGTGCTGCATCTCATTGTAATGCTTATGGAACTTGGCATTTTTATTTCCATGCTTATTAGTTCATATCATTTAACATATAGGAGGTTTTTAAAACCATAAATAGCAAGATCTCATTTTGCGGGCCCTGTATTTCTCGCCACCCCCCATCCCTTCTCTTAGATATAGGTGTTTTGTTTTTCTTTTGATGCACTTTCACCAAGAGAGCTCATTAAATATTTCACAACTAAGTTTCTGCTGATTAAAAAAAGGACGTGGTGCTAATTATACAGTGGTACTTTGGGTTAAGAACTTAATTCATTCTGGAGGTCTGTTCTTAACCTGAAACCGTTCTTAACCTGAGGTACCACTTTAGCTAATGGGGCCTCCCGCTGCCGCCGCGCGATTTCTGTTCTCCTCCTGAAGCAAATTTCTTAACCCGAGGTACTATTTCTGGGTTAGCAGAGTCTGTAACCTGAAGCGTCTGTAACCTGAGGTACCACTGTAATGAGAACCTTAATATTATAATATAAATGCTTTAGTAGTAGTAGTAGTAGTACAGTCATACCTCGGTTTAAGTACGCCTTGGTCTGAGTACTTTCAGTTTAAGTACTCCGCGGACCATCTGGAACAAATTAATCCACTTTCCATTACTTTCAATGGGAAAGTTCGCTTCAGGTTAAGTATGCTTCGGGTTAAGTACAGGCTTCCGAAACCAATTGTGTACTTAAACCGAGGTATCACTGTAGTAGTATTCTCTCTCTCACACACACACCAAGTATTTCTTGCAAGATGAACATACTCACCAGTTTTGGGGTATCCCACTAATACCACATCATCACTCCGAGCTTCAAATGTGTCAATAATTTTCAGTGTGTCGGGACAACAGACTATGTTAGGGTATAAACCCCCATCATGCGTAAACAACTGGTCTTCAGGAGCAGCCTTTCCAGCTTCTTCCAACTTCTTGTCCAGCATGTCCTTAAATTCTTCCTGAGACATGATTGTGCAGAATAGGAGACTAGTGCACAGGCAGACTGAGATCTCGGCCAATGGTGAAATAAACAGATATAAGATATAATTATAGATCCATCGTCTAATCACATGCTCAAGAATAAGTTGCCGTGCCTGCTTTGAAGAAGAGAACTGGTTACAGATTAACTCTGAGTTGGTGTTTGGAGCGCAAGAAAGGACTCTGACCTTCTTCTTCCAGCCTGCACAGCATTTAGTGAAGGTGCGGCCAACTTGTGCTGAGCCAGGACGTTGAGAAATGTTTGTTTCTGAGAGAGAAAATTGGCTAGAGGGAGAGGGAGGAGGGGGGTGCATTTCCTGGAAACACGCGAATAGAAGAAGGCAGTTTTCCTTGCTTCCACCCACAAGGAGGAGTTGAAGTCAACTTCTAAGCTGAGATTTCAACATCTGGAACTCCAAATTGGACAGAAGCATGCACGTTACTGGGAGTGAAACGGCTTTCATTAAACTCGTACTCACGCAATCCATAGATTTTGATTATGCTGTGCAGAAACCCCAAGCCAAACTGAGGACACAGATGATGCCTTCCTGGAACAGATGGCCAAGCATTCCAAAGGAAGTGAGATAGTAGTAATGGGGGATTTCAACTATCCTGATATTTGTTGGATGTCAAACTCAGCCAAGAGCATAAGGTCGAACAGATTCCTCACTGGCCTTGCAGACAACTTCATTGTCCAGAAAGTGGGAGAAGCAACAAGAGGATCAGCCATTTTAGATCTGGTCCTAACCAATAGTGATGACTTGGTTAGTGGGGTAGAAGTGGCAGGATCATTAGGTGGGAGTGACCATGCTCTTCTGGAGTTTATTATCCAGCGGAAAGGAGCAACCAAGCATACTAAGGTCCAAATTCTAGACTTTAAGAAAGCCGACTTCAGAAAACTTAGGGAAACGCTGGGTGAAATCCCATGGACAGTAATACTAAAAGGGAAGGGAGTTCATGATGGTTGGGAGTTTGTTAAAAGGGAGATATTAAAAGCACAACTTCAGGCAATACCAATGAGACGGAAACATGGAAGGTGCCTAAAGAAGCCAGGCTGGCTATCTAAAGAACTTTTGACTGAGTTAAGATTTAAAAGGGATATGTACAAAAAATGGAAAAGGGGGGAAATCTCCAGAGAGGAATTCAAACATATAGCCAGCACGTGTAGAGACAAAGTCAGAAAAGCTAAAGCACAGAATGAACTCAGGCTCGCCAGAGAGGTTAAAAGCAACAAAAAGGGCTTTTATGGGTATGTCCGTAGCAAAAGGAAAAACAAGGAAACAGTGGGGTCACTCAGAGGAGAAGATGGTGAAATGCAAACAGGGGACAGAGAAAGGGCAGAACTCCTCAATGCCTTCTTTGCCTCAGTCTTCTCCAAGAAAGAAAACAACGCCCGACCTGAAGAATATGGAGCAGATGATTCAGCAGGGGAAACACAGCCCAGAATAAGTAAGGAGGTAGTACAAGAATACTTGGCTAGTTTAGATGTATTCAAGTCTCCAGGGCCAGATGAACTACATCCAAGAGTATTAAAAGAACTGGCAGAGGTGATTTCAGAACCACTGGCAATAATCTTTGAAAATTCCTGGAGAACAGGCGAAGTTCCAGCAGACTGGAGGAGGGCAAATGTTGTCCCTATTTTCAAAAAGGGGAAAAGAGAGGACCCAAACAATTACCGCCCAGTCAGCCTGACATCAATACCAGGAAAGATTCTAGAGCAGATCATTAAGCAAACAGTCTGTGAGCACCTAGAAAGAAACTCTGTGATCACTAAAAGTCAGCATGGGTTCCTGAAAAATAAGTCATGTCAGACTAATCTGATCTCATTTTTTGACAGAATTACAAGCCTGGTAGATGAAGGGAACGCTGTGGATGTAGCCTATCTTGATTTCAGCAAGGCCTTTGACAAGGTGCCCCATGATATTCTTGTAAAGAAGCTGGTAAAATGTGGGCTAGACAATGCTACCATTCAGTGGATTTGTAGCTGGCTTACTGACCGAACCCAAAGGGTGCTCATCAATGGCTCCTCCTCATCCTGGAGAGTAGTGACTAGTGGGGTGCCACAGGGTTCTGTCTTGGGCCCAGTCTTGTTCAACATCTTTATCAATGACTTGGATGATGGGCTTGAGGGAATCCTGAGCAAGTTTGCAGATGACACCAAGTTGGGAGGGGTGGCTAACACCCCAGAGGACAGGATCACACTTCAGAATGACCTTAACAGATTAGACAACTGGGCCAAAGCAAACAAGATGAATTTTAACAAGGAGAAATGTAAAGTACTACACTTGGGCAAAAAAAATGAAAGGCACAGATACAGGATGGGAGACACCTGGCTTGAGAGCAGTACATGTGAAAAGGATCTAGGAGTTTTGGTTGACCACAAACTTGACATGAGTCAGCAGTGTGATGCAGCAGCTAAAAAAGCCAATGCAATTCTGGGCTGCATCAATAGGAGTATAGCATCTAGATCAAGGGAAGTAATAGTACCACTGTATTCTGCTCTGGTCAGACCTCACCTGGAGTATTGTGTCCAGTTCTGGGCACCACAGTTCAAGAAGGATACTGATAAGCTGGAACGTGTCCAGAAGAGGGCAACCAAAATGGTCAAAGGCCTGGAAACGATGCCTTATGAGGAACGGCTTAGGGAGCTGGGTATGTTTAGCCTGGAGAAGAGAAGGTTAAGGGGTGATATGATAACCATGTTCAAATATATAAAAGGATGTCATATAAAGGAGGGAGAAAGGTTGTTTTCTGCTGCTCCAGAGAAGCGGACACGGAGCAACGGATTCAAACTACAAGAAAGAAAATTCCACCTAAACATTAGGAAGAACTTCCTGACAGTAAGAGCTGTTCGGCAGTGGAATTTGCTGCCAAGGAGTGTGGTGGAGTCTCCTTCTTTGGAGGTCTTCAAGCAGAGGCTTGACAGCCATCTGTCAGGAATGCTTTGATGGTGTTTCCTGCTTGGCAGGGGGTTGGACTGGATGGCCCTTGTGGTCTCTTCCAGCTCTATGATTCTATGATTCTATGATTCTATGATTCTATGAATCCTGCCCTCGACTTTCTGGATAATGCAAGAGGAGCGCTTTCCCCTCCCCCTGCCTCTTTCTCAGGATGCTTTTTTCTCAGGATGATGATGATGATGAAATTTCAGCAGTTTGAACCTACTTTATTTAAGGGGTGTGTGAGAATGAGTGTCCTCTTCCATTATACTGTTATAGATTAGGGGGACACCCCCCAAAAAAAACCCCTAGAAATTAATAAGTGCTAGGATTTTGATTATTTGGGAAGGGAGAAATACCAGTTGCAGAGGAATTTCCACATGGAAGGCCACATTTGGCCTATGGGCCTGAGTTTCCCCACCCCTGATCTACAGGGAACACCCAGGAGAGGCCATCTGGAGATGTGGGTGGAAGTACAGTATCACCATTATGTGGGCTACTCTTGGCTTTCCCTCTGTTTTCCACCAGCTGCAGGGGAGGCTGTGGGTGTACTGAAACAACGCTTGAGCATGGCAATGGGCTAGATAAGGGTGAATAGACTTGATCCAGATAAGATGAAGGTGCTTTCAGTAGGCTACTCTTAGACCCAAGTTCTCCGTAGAGGTTGCACTCCTTCTAAAGGATCAGGTTAACAGTCTGGGGTCAGTTATTGGTACAGCATTCTCATTGCAGTTTCTTTCTATCAACTTCAGCAACCATACCTGGATGGAGATAGTTGGGTCATAGTCACCCATGCTCTGGAAACCTCCCATTCAGGCTATTGCAATGTTTTGCTGTGTGTCATTCTGCCTTTAAAAAGAAAAATAGCCCAGATTTTGCCGTTGATCCAAAATAGGGCCACAAGATAACTTACTGCAACAATGCAGTTGGATCATATCAAACCACTCCATTGTCAGGTAGACTGGCTCCTTGTCCATATACCTGTATTTGTATTTTTATGTTGCAAACTGCCCTGTGATCTTTGGATGAAGGGTGATATACAAATTTAATAAATAAATAAGGACCCAGTATAAAGAGTTAGGGCCCTTTAAGGCAGGAGTAGGCAACCTCAGGCCCGGGGGCCAGATGCGGCCCAATAGCCTTCTCAATCCAGCCCACAGATGGTCCGGGAATCAGTGTGTTTTTACATGAGTCGAATGTGTGCTTTTATTTAAAATGCATCTCTGGGTTATTTGTGGGGCCTGCCTGGTGTTTTTACATGAGTAGAATGTTTTTTTTTATTTCAAATGCATCTCTGGGTTATTTGTGGGGCATAGGAATTTGTTCATTCCTCCCCCCCAAATATAGTCCAGCCCACCACATGGTCTGAGGGACAGTGACCGGCCCATGGCTGAAAAAGGTTGCTGAGCCCTGCTTTGTGGCCTGTGATCATGTTTCTTGAAAGATCACTTTCTTTCATGTATGGCTACTAGTCATGAATACAGTGGTACCTTAGTTCCTGAACGGCTTAGTTGTCAAACAAATCAGCTCCCGGACGCCGCAAATCCAGAAGTAAGTGTTTTGGTTTGCGAATGTTTTTTGGAAGCCAAATGTCAGGAAGCTCCTGCAGCCAATCGGAAGCTGCACCTTGGTTTTCAAATGGTTTCGGGCATCAAGTGGACTCCCGGAATGGATTTAGTTCGAGAACCAAGGTGCCACTGTATATTATATCCAGTAAGAGAGGCAGCATAACTCAGAATAGCAATTGCTGGGAAACAGTAATACATGACCATTTTCTCCCCTTAGAGGGTAGTAGAAACAGGTCAAAGTGTTGCTGTGAGCACAGGTAACTGAGGCAATATGTACCGAGAGCATTTTACAAGAGGGTAAACAATGAGTCAGTGCAAAGAGTAGCACAGAATAAGGCAATTGATGACCTTCAACTCATAAGCAAGCTTGTTTCAGAGCTATCTGATTGCCTTCACTGGGTTTTTCTTAAACTATGGCATACTAGGAGTATACGAACAGCTGTGACCAGACCCTTACATAAAAGCATGCCTTAATTATGCTAGAAGCCGGTGAGGGTGGGGCCAGAGAACTATCTATTTGTCTGACTAGCTTTGTTTAAACTTTTACACACTAGGAGGGTGTGAACTTCTGGGACCACACCCTTACATAAAAGCTTTGCTTTAAATGCTTTAACTTGGTGTTCCCGGAACTCAAACCCTACCCTTTGACATTTGGAGCCCCAGGGCCTATGAAACATGATCTGAAAAGCACAATGTGATTGTTTAAGAGGCACTGTAGGCTTGGAATTAAAAAAAAGGCATTCCCTGATCAGTAATGTTGCCTGCACACAGAACTAATGGATTGGCTTGCATATGTTTTACTGTTTTCAGATAGATCTGCTGTCTTTTGCAATTCTTTTGCAATGTTCTGTTGTGGACTGCTTTTGATTTTTTTAAAACCTAAAACAGGGATCCCCAAACTAAGGCCCGGGGGCCGGATGCGGCCCAATTGCCTTCTAAATCCGGCCCGTGAATGATCCAGGAATCAGCATGTTTTTACATGAGTAGAATGCATTCTTTTATTTAAAATGCATCTCTTTGTTATTTGTAGGGCCTGCCTGGTGTTTTTACATGGGTAGAATGTGTCCTTTTATTTAAAATGCATCTCTGGGTTATTTGTGGGGCATCGGAATTCATTCATATATTTTTTTCAAAATATAGTCCAGCCCCCCACAAGGTCTGAGGGACAGTGGACAGGCCCCCTGCCGAAAAAGTTTGCTGACCCCTGATCTAAAACAGTATATAAATATTTTTAATTAAATAAAATGAATAAGTGAAACGAAAGATCCTGGAGTAGTTCTTTCAACATTAGGGGTTGTGATGTCCAGAGTGACATCACAACCCCTAATGTTGTCACTTTACTTCATAGGGATTACATTCCTTTAGGATGCTGGGGTTTTTTTACCGGTCACAGATTTTCCTGTTCACAGTCTTTTTCACTCCCCTTGATCAACCGGTTTTCAACTTATACCCATGGATGATAGATAGTCTGTAGAGTCGCACCACAGGCTTGTTTTTGCTTCTTAAAGTCTCTCTCTGTGCCTGTGACAATATCACTACATACAGACTATTTTGGATGTAACAAGTTCCCTTATATGCACAGGGGTATGGATTAAATCCAGACGGTGGTCCCTTGTTTTACTTGTCAGTTTCAAATGCATCCAGAAAAGCAGATGTCATGGTACAAGAAGAACAAGACAGAGATTTAAAGCATTGAGAATCACTACATGACTCCTGTCAGGAGTCCAGGTTCCCAGCTTGATAACACAGTAAGCATAGGTAATTAGAAAGGAGAATGTATTGCAAAAACAAACAGATAGCTGACAAAGCTTCCGGCATCAACAGAAGATATTGAACTTACAACCCTTACATCTCTTGTTTTGCTTCCTATCTAGCAGCCCTCCCATTCGCCAACTCTTTGGATTTAATAAAAAAATTCCTTCCAGTAGCACCTTAGAGACCAACTATGTTTGTTATCGGTATGAGCTTTCTTGTGCATGCACACTTCTTCAGATACAAAGGATTTTTAAAATTTTGTTTCAACTACTGCAGACCAACACAGCTACCTACCTGTAACTAGATCTTTGGACTTAGTGGATCAGCTGCAGAGAGAGGCTGTCTCTGAATCTATTCGCGCCTATTTGTGCTTCCTGCGAGCTTTGTCTGTGTTCTAGCCTGCTCTCAGCTACTGCCTTATCAGCCTCTCTGTCAAGGTCAGGAAGAGCTGAAGTCTGCAGCTGCTGGCTCTTCCCTGCCTGACTAACATCTTAGCCTCTCTGTTCCTGGCTAGTTTCTGCAGTTGGCTGCAAACCTTCGCTTGGAGCTGGCTTATTCCTGACAAAACCATATGATTTAAGCTATTTATTTTTTCAATTCATATCTCAATACCACCCCCGCCCCTGCAGAACACAACACAAGGTACAAACAGTACAAACTGCCTCCAATGGACTCACTGACCCTAACCCTAACCCTAACTCTGAACTATTTTGCCTCTTCAACATTGCTGTAACATGTACTTTTGAACCTTACCCTTGGAATGCTAAGGCAATTTAAAGGAGCAAATCACAAGCTACTTAGAGGACAGACACATGCATATTAGAAAGAGATTATTATGTTGGGAGGCTAAGTATCTATGCTATGGTGGGTGAGACTAGTATAAGTAAAGCCAACCCATACAAATTGTTTCAAATATGTATATTTTTTTCCATTGTTGGTGGAAAATAGCAGATGGCAATTAGATTAGCTGGCCATAAAAATACAATGGATATAATTTCATTCCCCCCCCCTAATTTTGTGTTGGTTAGCGTTGTGATTCTTTGTGCTTTCTAATAAAAATGCAAGAGTATCATCATGCTGCAGTTTGCTTAGCCACAGGCAGGGGGTGCTGTGAACCACAGCATAATGAGAGATGGCAGCCCAGGTGAGCTGCAGTGGGTGAGAACAGGCTGCAGCAGCATCCCAGCTCTGCCAGCCCTGAGGTCCCTGTGTCTGAGATCCACATCTCCAGGCTGGCAGGCACCACTAGTGGCCACCTTCCTCCTCCCGGGCCAGTTTGGAGATCAGCTGCTTCTGGCCCTATTGGGATTATTACGATGTGGAGTCACTCTGGCAGCAGCATGGAAAGTAGGGAGATGGCCAGGAGGAGGAGTCAGCTGGCCTGGGAATCTACGACTGCTGCCACCAATCTCCAGACTGGCTGCCTGCCATTTCTGGCCTCCTTCCTATGCTGGTACTTTTGCTGCACCCACTTTTCACTTTTCATCTTGCTTGGCTGTGGTGGCATGAGGTACAAAGGAGAAGGTCTAAGCTGTTTACCTCCCTCCTTCTCCTCCTCCTCCTCCTCCTTTTTATAACGGGGTAAAGGAGCAGTGAGAGGACCCGTGCAAAAGGTTGACAGGATCAGGGCAAGGCAGGCTTTACAGGCAATCCCCCTTGCAACTTCTGATGCTGGGATTTTGACAGGTGTGTGTGTGAGAGAGGCAATTCACCTGTCTCCCCCTCCCCCCCAAATTTTTTTTATTGATTTTCAAAGATTGCAAATTCACAAAAACAAAGACAAAAAAAGAATGAAAACATAAAAAAGAAAAACATAGCAATTCTAACATTTTAATTAACATTGTAGACTTCCTCGATTCCCCTCACACTGGGTCCATTTTTAACTCCAAATTAAGCAATTTTCATTTATTATCGTAAATCATTCTAACAATTTTTTTTCATTATCTCACAACTATTTCTATTCTTAAAAGCATCGACTATCTTCCACCCATAATTCATCTTAATCCAAATCTAAATTTATTTTCCCAGCCATCTATCCTCTATTTCTCCCCTTAGCCTCAAATTTATACCCCAAAATTTTCCATACATTCAAATATTATTTCTATTATCATAATAACATTTAAACACTTAAATCTAATTCAGCCCCCCCCCCTTCCCCTGGACTCAGGGTCTCCCAGATGAATCAGCCAGTTCCATAGGTCATTCCAGTTTCGGGCCATCTTGATCAGTCAAAAATAAATAAATAGCATCCATTATTACTCCTCACCCCACTCCTGCTCTTTCACCACCTATCCACCACTCTCCCTTCTTCGTCCCCTGCTGCCTCCCCAATTTCCTAGCTGTTGCACAATACCATCCAACTACCGTACATTTCCACTTTTCAGCCCTGTCTCATTTTTGGTTCGAGGCAACTCACCTGTCAGTCATGTGATACTGCAATGCCATCATGTGACTGGCAAGCAGATTGCCCCACCCACATTACAAAGCTAGCCCAGGGGTTGGCAAAGTCTAGTTTTGTGGAGGTTGGCAAAAGGTGGCGGGGAGTTTGGCAAGCGGTTAGGGGTGGGGTTGGTGAGCAATGCAAGCAGAGCCACAACTCCCAGTATAAACATATTTGGATAATACATCTGCTTTGACAGTTTAGTGTAATAATCTAAAATGCATAACCCGGCTAGTCTACCTGATGAAAAATTAGTGAAACGGAAAAAGTGTGTTTCTACAGTGACAAAAGACTAATCAAATAAAATATATCATTTTACAAAGCTTATATCTTTGAAATAACAATCTGGCATCTATCTGATAAGGATTAATTACAGGAGGAGTATATGTATATATTGAAAGCTTTCACCCCCCCAAAAAGCTGATATAATTTCTCTTGCCCTTTCATATAGATATAATGTTTATGAATTCATTCCAAAAACCTGGATTTCTTGCTGTCCTTGAAATTCAGCGGATCATTTATGAATCCACTCCTAGTAGTTACATCTGTTCTTCAGTCTTCATTATTTACAATAGACATCATATTTTATATTTGATCCCACCTTGGTCCCTGCTAATCTCTCTTTGAATATTCTGTCCATTTCCTCACTATTTTCTTGACTGAAAAGTGTCTTCCAGTCACTTACACCACCTGAAAACAAGGGAATATAAAATTGTGTGTGTGTGTGTGTATATATATACCGTATATACTTCCACAAGCAACCATGATTTTCTATTTGTGGTCCCGAAATCACATATTTTAGTAATAATAATAATAATAATAAATATATTATTTATACCCCGCCCATCTGGCTGGGTTTCCCCAGCCACTCTGGGCGGCTTACAACAGAAAAATGAAATAAAATAATTAAACATTAAAAGCCTCCCTAAACAGGGCTGCCTTCAGATGTCTTCTAAAAATCTGGTAGCTGTTTTCCTCTTTGACATCTGATGGGAGGGCATTCCACAGGGCAGGCGCCACCACCGAGAAGGCCCTCTGATTAGTTCCCTGCAACTTGGCTTCTCGCAACGAGGGAGCCGTCAGAAGGCCCTCGGTACTGGACCTGCAGTTGCAGGTAAGCATTAGTAAGTCCAAAGCATTACTGGAACTACTAAAGCATATTAATTACTTTTGTGAATAAATAATTTTATTATTTTTACCCCGCCTTTCCGGCTGGGCCTCCCCAGCCTCTCTGGGTGCCCTCCAACACACATAAAAACATAATAAAATGTCAAACATTATAAATGATGAGTAACACAATTCCTACCCTTTGTGGTGCTGGGATTTTGTTACTTTTTCAATTATTATTTTTTAGACATTTCACTCTCTTTTTCTGCAGTCTAAATAAAATACAGATCCCCTGAAGAATTTTGGGATGCTTCCCCTGAAATCTTCTTGTTTTTTTTTTCTTATGCAATGCATAAAAGCTATTTATTCATAGTCTTGGGTGATTTTCCCAAAGCTGGCAGAAGAATGTGGACACAATCTTGGCCTCCAATAGGGAGAGGACATTTGAGAGAGTGTAGGTTGCTTTATAGCACTTACCTTTACGGAAAAGAACATCACCAAATCCTCCATGGGTGGATTTGGAATTGCCTTTCATTGCTTTGAAAGTGCTCCTTTCTGCAACACCAAGACAGTCTTCGTCACTTAGGTTCAGTTCAAAGAATTCAGCTATTTTTTTGGCTCCTGCAACTGTGTTCTGCAAAGAGAAAAGGGGAAAGCAATGTGTGTGATACTCTGATCAGATGTTTGATGAAGCACCGCAAGTTAATCAAACTTACTTATATAAATTCATACATCCAACAAATAAATCCGGCTTGCTTAGGAAAGGTCTCAATGCAACACACTTTACTTCCATTTAAGGTACAGGTAATGAGACCCAGGTGGCGCTGTGGTTAAACCACTGAGCCTAGGGCTTGCTGATCAGAAGGTCGGCGGTTCAAATCCCTGTGACGGGGTGAGCTCCCGTTGCTTGGTCCCAGCTCCTGCCAACCTAGCAGTTCGAAAGCACGTCAAAATGCAAGTAGATAAATAGGAACCGCTACAGCGGGAAGGTAAACGGCGTTTCCATGTGCTGCTCTGGTTTGCCAGAAGCGGCTTTGTCATGCTGGCCACATGACCTGGAAGCTATACGCCGGCTCCCTCGGCCAATAATGCGAGATGAGCACGCAACCCCAGAGTCGGTCACGACTGGACCTAATGGTCAGGGGTCCCTTTACCTTTACCTTAAGGTACAGGTAAAGGTAAAGGTAAAGGACCCCTGGATGGTTAAGTCCAGTCAAAGGCAACTATGGGGTTGCGGCGCTCATCTCGCTTTCAGGCCGTTTGTCCACAGACAGCTTTCCGGGCCATGTGGCCAGCATGACTAAACCGCTTCTGGTGCAACAGAACACTGTGACGGAAACCAGAGCGCATGGAAACGCCATTTACCTTCCCGCTGGAGCGGCACCTATTTATCTAGTTGCTCTGGAGTGCTTTCGATATGCTAGGTTGGCAGGAGCTGGGACTGAGCAACGGGAGCTCACCCCATTGTGGGGATTCGAACAGCCAACCTTCTGATCAGCAATCAGTGGTTTAGACCACAGCGCCACTCGCATCCATTTGCAGTATACCTATGTTGATTACAGGGGCATGCAAAGCCATGTTCTTGTGAAGTCAGACCCTTCATCCATCTAGCTTCCACCATTTGCTAGGAATCACAGGAGGGGAGAGTGCTCTTGTCCTTGGGTCTTGCTTGCAGCTTTCCCACAATCATGGTTGGCTACTGTGAGAATGGAATGCTGGACTAGATGGGCCATTGGCCTAGTCCCATAGAGCTTGCCTTATGTTCTTAGCTCATTACTGTCTACACTGTCTAAGCTCACCTAATGGTGTTTCTGGGGATAGAGTCTGGGGGCCGTCCGCAAGCAAAACAGACATTCTATCACTAAACAATGGCCTTTCCCCATACATACAATTTATGTATTTTCATGCTTTTGTATTACAGAAGTGCCTGCTGGCGTTCTTGTTCTTTATAGCCTGGTGTGGCGACTCAAATGCAAGTTCTCCAGTTATATAGCAAAACACTGCCTGCAACATCTTCTGCATGTATGAACCTCAGTTCAGTTGAGCTAGGCTCAGCTCAAAGGGGCCTCTTCCAACCTGAAATGGGGTCATGCAAGAGATATTTGAGGATTCTGCTTATTTCACTTATGGAAGCAAACACTTGTGCACTGCTCGGAGCATTGTTATCCTTCTGCTTTTGAACTGCTCTGAATTTTGTGCTGCAGTTTTTGGCTTCAATAATGTACAGTGGTACCTCGACTTACGAAGTACTCGACTTCCGTTTTTTTCGAGTTACAAGCGGCAAAAACAGCCCTGTGCTTACGGTTTTTTTGAGCCTCCGAAGGAAAACACAGCGCTTTTAGATGCGGTTTCCTCGACTTACGAAGTTTTAGATGCGGTTTACTCGACTTGCGAATGTTTCTGTTTCCGGTTTTGTTTTGTTTTTTTAAAGGGGAAGCCGCTTTTTCGACTTCCGAAATTTTAGACCTACAAAGGTGCCTTCGGAACAGAGTATCTTCGTAAGTCGAGGTACCACTGTACATTCGGCCATCGAAAATGGGTGGAAATCACTTAAATGTCAGGAAAAATCCAGACATATGGCAGCCCATGTGGGAAGTGTAGTTTTTGGCTAATTTCCTCAAAAATAGCTTTTAACAGCTTTGGCCAAAAGAAAAGGGAAAAAAGCTCAACAACTTTGCTAGGGTTGACATATTTCACTTTTTGAAATATAGCAACCCTGTTTTAGCTGAACAATTGCCTGAACTACGAGGTATATCTGAACATGATTAACCTTACCTCTTTCAGGTCTTCATATGTTATTGGCATGACATTTTCTTTATCAATGAATTTGTTCCACACGGAAAGATATTCAATATAGGAACCCCAGGGCACTGGCAAAAATTAGATCATACAGTAATAGTGAGAGCAAGATTTATACACAATAATCTTGTAGTAAGTCCCATTGAACCCAATGGTTCAATGCATGCAAAAGGTTGAACTTCCTGTTAAGAATAAGTATAGAATTTGTATAACAATCTTTATAACATCTTCATTTTATGCAAACACCATGGCTAAGCACAGGATTACATGTTAGACTTACTCTATGCCCCTCAAATTGGGAATGTGCCATGCAGAATTGTTCTGCACACCATCATGAGGGAGAGAATCATAGAATCATAGAGTTGGAAGAGACCACAAGGGTCATCCAGTCCAACCCCCTGCCAAGCAGGAAACACCATCAAAGCATTCCTGACAGATGGCTGTCAAGCCATTGCTTAAAGACCTCCAAAGAAGGCGACTCCACCACACTCCTTGGCAACAAATCCCACTGTCGAACAGCTCTTACTGTTAGGAAGTTCTTCCTAATGTTTAGGTGGAATCTTCTACACTGGGATGTAGCCTTCACAATGGCTGACTGTAATGGACAGTAGTGGTGGGGTTGCTGGTGCTTACCTGACCTCCCACCAGCTGAGTTGCTGCTGCTTACTGGGAACCTTGACCTTCTCCACTCTCACCTGTAAGCAGCAGTGGTGACTCAGCCACCAGAAGGTCAAGAGAATACCATTGCCCAGTATGTCCCTATCCAGAAGTCCTGATAAACTGGGCAAAATGGAAGTTTGGCACTAGGAAGCAGGCGCACAAAGCTGGGCACAACATTGGGGGGGCAGTCACACGTGCATGACATCACATGCGATGGGGGGGAGCGGGAATGGCAAAAACATCCTCCAAGACTCCCGTCCCATGGGAGGCAGGGGATGGTGGCCCCCTCAATATTGGGAGGGGAGAGCCCCAGGCCTCAAAACAGGGCCAGCTCTAGGTAGACTCCCGGTAGTGCGGTGTGTCAGGGCGCCGGGCCGGTAGGCGGGGCGCAGCGCGGCAAAGCCGCGCGGAAACCATGCTGCACCCTGTGAGGGCGGGGGCGCCAGAGCAATCTCCGCCCCTCAGCACCAGGGCGCCCGACCTGCTCGAGATTGCCCTGCCTGAAAATATTGAGGGGGCTGAAGCCCTTTGTGCCCCATATACCCCATATTCACGGTGCCCCTGCTCGAAAGCAATATTAATCAGGATTTCCTTCAGTTGCAAAGAGCATGCCTGCCCAATGATCTGTAAACTGATCATGAAAATACAAATTTTTTTTTTTGATGTGGAATGAAATGTGCCTCCCTTTTGCTTCAACTCTCACCCCCAAACCCTGGGCCTTAATAGTATCAAAAGCCTGAGAAGCACTGGAATCACCATATGGTAACGTTGGTGCTCCATGGTTCTCATTTAACTGAATCTCAAAAAACAAATTTATGTCGGTATAGTAAATCAGGATTTTTGAGCATGGGAATTAGGACTGTCCAGCTGATGGACTCCGCAAGGAGGCATTCAATCTGAACTGTCTGTACAAGTCAATCTAAGCAGCAAGTTTGCCACTTCCTAAGAAGTGAGGCCTGGTGTACCTGTAACACCATAGTTCAGTGTTACATACAGGAGTTTCTGACTCATGTGTTTCCCCTTCCTACTACTCTTCAGTTCGCAAGGAGATTGGAAACATCTGCTTCCATTTTCAACTAAATGCCATTTGTTGTTATGTTCAATTAGGGAATTGTGGTTGGTGTTAACTATGGTTTATCGGATGAAGCTAGGATCATTATCCACTGTCAGAGGATGCTTTGTTAAGATAAACTACAATTAACATTAATTATAGTTTGTCCTGGTTCAGACTTAGCAGTAAACTATGGTTAGTTAAAATTGTAAGCCTCGTGGGCACACTTAATATAATAATTATTTCCCAATAAAGCTGAGGAAGAAACATCAATGTTCACAATGAATTTTTTTAAAGGCTTTACAATATAATCTCTTCAAATTCAACATTGGATGACTTTAGAGAAGACATAAAATCACTAGGTTGTATCCAACAAAGTCATACAATTTGTGCAAGGACTTCCTCTTGTGCCACAATGGCACTTCCTCTCCCTTTCCTCTTCCTACATACCCCACACTCCCCAAATCTGCTTGGGAGGGTTGGGGATCCCCCAGAACAGATTTGGAGGATGGCACACGAACAACTTTGTTAGATACAAACCATTGTATTTTTCATAGTATATGCATTATTATTATTATTATTATAATTGACATAGATAGGAAAAGGAAATGTCTACTTTGTCCTTCCATTAAAGCTCGGAAGTATGCTTCAAATTTATCATAAGGGGGATATGGAGCAAAAGTGTTCGAAAAATGGAAAAAAGATGCAGCGACATCCTTTGGATTCCGAATCAGCAGCAATATCTAGAAAATGAAAACATGAGAATGATAAGTGTGAGATGATAGAATTGCAGTATCTACAATATACCATATTATTCATAAATCAATGTCAGGGACTGGACTGAGGAGGAGGAGTGGTAGAAACCGCCTCCCCAACCTGACCCTCCCAGGGAGGAGGAAGAGGAAGAAACTATAGCTTTACAACAGTGATTTGCGGGAGGTCACAGCTCAGAGGCAGAAGAGAGGAAAAGTTGGGAAATAATTGGAGAGGAGGAGCAGGCAGAACCAGAGCAGCAGCTGGCTGACACGTTGTCACTACAAAGCATTACAGGCCCACCATCTCCTAGAACCTGGCAAGCTTTAAAAGTAGGAGAGCAAAGATCTCAAAGACAGAGGGCACTTAGCGGCATCCATAGAGGAGGTGATGGTGATGACGAATGAGGAAGTGGGAGAGACGGGGGGGGTGGAGATTCAGTCGGGACAACGCCATTATCCAAGAGGTTGGGTTCTATAGCCTCTCTGTAAAGTTTAAAATAAAAAAGGATGGTAAGAAACTTTTCCTTGTCTTTATACTTCCCTGGGCAACCAGCCAGGAGCCTCTGGCAGTACCCTGGCAATCAATTAATGCACCACATATTATCACTGCAATGGAGTGAGACCCATTGCAGTCATTGTGATGTCTGAATACAATACAAACAGGACATGAGTGCAACATTATTCCCACTTGCGTTCCTCAGCAACTAGTGCTCTCCCAGCCATCATGACTAGTGGCCATGACTCGTTTCATCTTCCATGAATTTGTCTAACCTCTTTAGACGAGAAGCTTTCACCCCCACCCACCCCCGGACTGGCTGTCATCCACATTCATTTTATCTGGTAAAAGGTACCTTCTTTCCCGCTGCTTGTAGCTACTGATTATCAAGTACAAACATGTCCTGTTGCTACTATGGGATTTCCTATGCGGTGCAAATTGGACCAAGTCACGCTACACAAAAGGCGGCCAGAAAACACACCTTCAAATCTCACACTGTGAGACAATTGTTGCGTTATACTTAAGCGGAACAAGGGATGGAGTAGAATGTCAGCACCAGGATTAAAGCAATAAACCAGCCCATTGCAGTTCTGGCAGGACTTATTTCACCAGCTTTGATGGGCCATTGTTGATGGCAACAGGCCTGGATCTATTTCTTGCACCAGCCTGGGAGCTGGCATAGCAAAATTACAATTTGAACTTGGCATAGCAAAATTACAATTTGAACTTTCTCCCACACCACTCTTCTGCTCCGGCTGCTGCAAGTAACAGGATTGTAGATGCAGTTGTAGCTATGCTGCTCTGTTATATCCGATTTTGTTTATTTTTTTTAAAGTGCTTGTTTGTATATTGGATTCTTAGAACATATAACAGCATCATACACCCATATAGTAAAATATCTCTTCCCTAACCCAGAAGATGGAGTCTAGGCATACATGCAAAAAACAGAGTTAAGTTCCTATTCTAGACAACCATTTGTATAGAAACCAATAAAAAAGTTATGTTAACCAAAAGATTACATAATGTGAGGAGTGTCCTCTGTTTTCATCTGAGCTATATGCATAATAAACCTATACCAATCAGTTACAAAAGAGTCTTTATGCTTCACCCTTGTGCCAATGTTATTTTATTAGTGAATTTTTCTACAAGTGCTATTCTACATGCTTTACTGTACCAATTTGTCAGAAAAGCACCCTCTACCGGTAAGTTCTTCCAGTCGCTTGTTATTTATTCCAAGCCTGGCTGCTGGTAAAAAAAAAGAAAGCTTATTAGATGTTTGAGCTGTAAGTTAACAACTGCGAAAAGCACTTGACTTATTTGCTTATAGTTATGTGTTGGTTCAAGGCTGATCTACATACATGTACCACTTAAAATATTTTTGTGATAACAGTACTTACTTTGGCTTTATTCTTGAAGACGGATTTTGGAAGCTTATCAGGGCGGAGATGAGTAAAAATCACTCTCCTGGAGGGATAGCTGTTCATCCTCTTCCAGAGGCCAAATAAATAGGCATGAAATGGAAAATAGATTATTCGTTTTTTTAAAAGCCATCTTAAAAATAATAATAACCAGTTCTACTATTTGCCAACAGCAAAACTGATTGAGCAATCCAAGCTTTGTGCATGACTCTTGAAAACACTTCCAAGAACTTCAACATAGAAATTGAAGCTGAGCTGGAAAATTTGGAGAGAGCCCTTCCCTTGGGCAGCTTCTTTTAAAACTTGTTGTTGTTGTTGTTCCTGCTGCCACATCTAGAGTAGTGGCAGCAATGGAACTCTCCTTAGCGACCACTAAGACACTAGTTGGTGGCTGCCATTTTGACTCCCAGAATGTCCAAAACTGCATGCTATTCTGGGGCATTTTTGGAGGGGGAACCTCCTGCTGGGGGCCCCAATGCCATGCCCCTTCAAAAGGCATCTGGTTTTTTTAATATATATATTTTTTTAAAAAAAAACAAGCTTCTTGGGAGGGGTAAGTTTTCCCCACCCCAAAATTTGTCCTTAGCTGCACAGGTGTCAGTTGTTGTCAACAAAATCTGCCCTTACCGGTATCTACAACAGAAATCAGAATGCGTTGTTTATCTCCTGTCTGGCAGGTTACCTGTTAATGGTCACTTGCTTGTATTACCTGGGGAGCCTGACCAGTCTTTTTCAATGATAAATACTTACTGTAGTTCCTGATCCAGGTCACAGGCTCACCCTATCCATACACAGACATACCCTTAAGACAGGATTTGTGAACGAAAAGACAGTGGGGAGGTTTTTCCATTTTCCTTTGACCTTGCAGAGAAGAGATGATGTCCCTCCCAAATTGAAGATGTCAATTTGGGAGGGACAAAATGGTTTCAGAACTTTTTTCTGTGGGGTTTCAGACTTGTAGTTTGTATATTTATGTACGTGTTTGCTTGGTACATTTATGGACATTTATTACATATCTAAGACCTTAAAATTCTTATAACACAGTGCAATGAGTCGATGCACTTTTCATGGAAATGATAAGGGAAAACTTTGCCCAGAAGTCTCCTTAGGAAGGTCCACTTTAAACTTCAAGAACTATTCTACCAGAGTAGTGGAACTAATGCGACAAATGTGACAATGGGAGGGGGGATTGTGTATGGGCAATAAAATTATGTCTGAGCAATCCTGGTTTCATTACAAAGAGCACTAACCTGATATTTTTCAAGATCTCCAATTTCAAGATACGGAAATTCCGCAAGTAGCAATTTTTCGTTCAGTTTCTCCGGTTCGTGTTTCTTTGCAGATGTGACTACTAAATCTGTAACTATTTGGCCAACCCAGTTGGTACCTAGGAAAACACAGAGCTGGGAATGAAATGCTTTTTTTCAGACTGCCAAACAAATGCATAGGAATTGGAGAACTGATTAATTCATGAGCAAGAAGATTAGTGACTTTCAAGAAACTCTGATAGAAGACATTCTTTCCCATTTTTTTAATCATAATTGTTTTCTCTCCTCAAAAAGCAAAATTGCTTTGCCAGGAAACAAAGAAAAAATGAGATCTTTAAAGACTGCATTTTCACTGCATTTTCACTGACATACTTAAGGTGTGTGTGTGTGTATAAACAGAGAGACTTATTCACATATTCTTGTGAGTGTCACCTAGCTATTTATTTACCTTCCTGTTTATTTCATTAGTCTACCAAGACAGAGCAGTCTCTAGGCAACCTTGATGATAAAGTTTTAAAATATTGTTTAAAATAGGCCTGAAATCAAATTTAAGAACAAATTAAGACAGAAGGCAACAGCAGAAAACTAACTAATCTGAGTGACACTAATATTAAGCCTTATCCCATCAACTGCCTGCAAAAAGAGGAAATGTCGCACCAAGATGTCAGTTTCCCCATCAGATTCCAAAGCTCACTAGACGAGAGGCATATACTGTGTCAAACAGTAGAAATACATTTATCTTATTATATTTTTGTTTTACATTTAGACCTCCCTACATCTAGTCAGGATCCCTTGGTGGTTATATCAGATAAAGACGAGTGTCCTATCAAAACAGCTTATCTCATTTGAACTCTCTCTCCACATTAAAATGTCTACATTTGTAGCATATCCATTTGTCATCACAGTTCTGCAGCCAAAATATTCAGGGGATTAGAACTGTTGTTTTTGAGAACGATAATTTTTTCCTGTCTTTAGCTCTTTGCAAATTATGATATTATACTGCCATTTATTCAAGAAAATTTTGTTTGTTTGTTTTTTTGCATACTATCATTCCAGTCTCTACTAACACTTTGACTTTAGCCAATATTAAGATGTCCACACACTCACCAGATTTGCAGTATCCTGCTAGAATCACATCATCGCTTCTTGCGTCAAAAGATTCAAGAGCTTTGAACTGCTCTGGGCTGCAAAGAGCTGTAGGGTACACAACTCCGTCATAAGTAAATAGCATCTCCTCTCGAGTCATCTTTTCACCATCTTCCATTGCTTTTTCCAGAATGTCAATGAACTTCTGTCTAACGTAAGGCATTTTTTCAAAGGTCTCTTCTTCTTTCTCCTCTGGAAGTGGAGTGCCTGTAAAGGAAGGCAGAGACTTTGGCTTACACACTTGAGTTATAGGTGTTGCGTTTTTATGACAGCTTGCAAAAAGTAACCAAAGCCATCATATTATTATTATTTTTTAAAAGCATATAAAACAAACAAAAATTTAAATTTTGTCTTTTGTGTTGTAAATGTAAATATCTTTATTATGGTCAAAGACCAGAAGACAAATTATGACAAATATTGTTGATTGGGTTAAAAGAAGAATCTTTTGTGTTGAAAAAGAAGACCCTCAACCCTCAGCATTTTAAATAATAATAATAATAATAATAATAATAATAATAAATAATGTAATTGTTTTAGTCATTTAAAGGTTAGCAAAGGCATCGCCAAAGGTGCTTCTTTTTGGGGGGGGGAGTCCCAAAGGTGTGGAGCCCTTACCTAACCCCAGATTTTTACCTTCTGTAATCTGAGGAGCTCCAGTTAGGTTGAGCTGTGGACCAAACTGAGCAAAACTTTCCCTCCCAATCCCACGAAGCCTTTATACTCGTCTCAAGTCTCTCCCTTGTTCTGACATGCTGTTTATCCCACCCTCCTTGTTTCATGTATTTCTGGGTTGTTATGCAATCAGTGCAGATTTTGCAATATGCAAAGCCCAAAGTCCAGTTCCATCCAGTTTGGGTGAGAATGTCCAGTTTCCATCAAATATTACCCTAGGGATCAAGTGGCTGCAGTTCTCAGGCTTACTTGTTGCCTTGCTTGTTCAAAATGTTGCAGCCTACAGCTATTTTTGCATTCCATAATGCTTGCCTCCTCTTTTTCTCTTTCTCTTTTAGGATTTTTTGGCCCTTACTTTTTCCATTTTCTTCAACTTCTTTCACTGGGTGTGTTTCTCAGATAGTTACTGCTAGAAATCCGTTCCTTTCTTTTTCCACCATGTGACCACAAGCGCCTCTTCTATATTTGTGCAAATTTTTTGAGCTATGGTTACTAAATGCAACCAGAAAGCCACTCTGCACATGCTTTGGTACCTCGGATTTGCAGAATCACCCACCGACTTTCCTTAGACCCTATTCTTCGTTTGCCATGGTCTGCACCCCTTTTAGCACCAGGAGAAACCATCTGATATTCCAAGAAGTAGAGGACATTCAGTAATGAGGATCATCTCATAGATTGCTCATAGAATGGTGCATAGATATTGCTTGTGCTTACAATTTCCTGCCACCAAATAATATATCCATCCACAAAACCAGGCCAACACAGATCAACCTTGCACAACCCAGATTCCAACAGTGGTATATGGACAAAGTGTATATGGTCTCAACTGCAGCCTACATGTCAAAAGTCACATGAGTAGCATACATACCATATATGCAGGAAAATACAGTAGTACCTTGATTTTCAAACAGCTTAGTTCCCGAATGTTTTGGCTCCCGAACAATCGAAACCCAGAAGTGAGAATTCCAGTTTTCAAACTTCTTTTTGAAAGCTAAATGTCCGACAGGGCTTCCATAGCTTCCAATTGGCTGCAGGAGCTTCCTGCAGTCAATCAGAAGCTGTGCTTTGGTTTCGGAAGTCGAACAGACTTCCGGAATGCATTCTGTTCAAAAACCAAGGTACGACAGTATTAGGAAAGGAAGTTTTTATAAGCGGTTTAGGCTGCAAACCTAAGCACTTACCTGATGGAAATAAGCCCCAATGAAAACAACTGGGTTGACTTTTCCGTGGGCATGTATAGCAGGGTGGGCTGATGCAAATTGGAATCTAACAAGATCTGGGTGGCTCTATGTTGGCAACTGCTAGACTAAAGACTTTCCACCTCTGTGATTCCCATTTATAAAATGGGAAACATAATTAGAAGGGTCTTAGATGCATCTCAACATGGTATTACTGCGGTGCTCTCCATGCATAGGTTTATAAACTTCTATCATGTCATTTCTAACTCATATTTTCTTTAAACTAAAAAGTCCCAAGCGCTGCAACCTTTATTCATAGGAAATTGCTCGTGGTTGTTTTCTGCACCTTTCACAACTCTACAATAATCCTTTTTTAATTGAGGCAACCAGAACTGTATGCACAGTAATACAAATGTGGTTGCACCATAGATTTCTACAATGGCATTATGATATTGGCAGTTTTATTTTCAATTCCTTTCCTCATGATCCCTAGCACAGAATATGCCTTTTTCACAGCTACTGCACACTGAGGCTGACATCTTCACTGGGTCGACATCTTCACCCAGCTATCTACTATGACCCCGAGGTCTTGCTTCTGGCCCGTCACCCCTAGTTCAGACCCCATGAGTGCAAGGGTGAAATTAAGGTCTTTTGCTCCAACATGTGTCACTTTACTGTCCATTCACTCACTTTGGTGAGGTCCTTTCAGAGCTCTTGATAATCTCTTTTTGTTTTAACAACCTTGATCAATTCAGTGTCATCAGCAAACTTGATGTTTTTCCACTCTTTTGGGGGAAGAGGACAGAAAGCATTCAGAAAAAGGTCTCTCTGACCTCTGTAATCTGTAATCTGTGCCTGGCCTGTGTGCGTGCAGGAATCCATTCCTGTCTCAGCAACATAGTTAATGCCAGACCAGGCAAACATGTTTGGCCTAGGATTGAGGGTGGAGAGATTCTAGAGGCAGTGTAGTGTAGTGGTTAGCGTGTCAGACAAGGACCTGACAGACCAGATTTCAAATCCATGCTTGCCCATGAAGCTCACTGGGCTACTTTGGGCTGGTCACTGTTTCTCTCCCTAACCTTACCTCTTGGGGTTGTGGGGGGGCATTAAATGAAGTGGAGCAGAGCCATGGATGCCACCTTGGGCTCATTGGAGGAAAAAATGAGCTTTAATTACAATAAATAAATATTCACATCAGCAACAGGTTCAAACGACAGAGTCAGCAGAAGCTTTTGTGCTCCGAGTGGTTACTGGAAACTCAACACAAGCACACAATTTCTTAAGTAAACCACTTTATTTTTTATATTTTTTTTAGATTTTTCTATGCCTCTGAGGTTTTACAACATTCAAACAGTATATAAATCTTGTGAAACAACTAGCTAAATAAACATTAAGTGCAGAGAAGGAAGGGATTAAGTGGTTGTCTTAGAACAAAATATGATTTTAAAGGGGAAGTTTCACCCCTTGAACAAAACCCTGGGCGTTCCCTGTCCGACTGCTTGTCTCTGTGCCTGATATGCCTTTTCACCACCTGTAAATGAAAAAAATAACTGTTATTCCAAAGATAATGGGGGTAGGGCAAATACTATAAATTATGTTAATCCCATTGTTTACTCTTGTGTTCATTGGGGTTTTATCTTCTTTCAGAAATAGTCATGTCTGGTGGTTTTGCGTCAGACAGCATGAGAGATGGGAACTTTTTTCTATTTGCCCCCACTCCAAACCCATGGTCCTGATCTGACCCTCCTGCACCTGCAGTTTCTATGGATGCCACTGAAGTGAATGGGAATGTATTTTCTCATGCAAATTGCAGGCGCAAAGGAGCTGATCCGGATCTGTACTGTAGCAAGGGCAAAGAGAGAAATCTCCCTACCACCGTCCCCAAGCCAGGGCCCCAAGACAAATGAGGACCCCTAAGCTGGCTATTTGGGAGAGAGAAATCATTCACTGCAAGTGATGCCATTAAGAACATGTGCAGCTTGGCCGTCAGTCTCCAGTGGCAGAGTCCAGTCCTGCAAAGGTGCTCTGGAATTCCATCCACTCAGACAAGGGAGCCTCTAGAAATAAAGACACTGAAGCCATAAATCACATTTCTATTAAACGGTTATATCCAGTGCTATTTTTCTAGAAGAAAAAGGTGCCAGATCTCACCATGAGCACCTCCCTTGTTCTCTTATAATGGCAATGACTCCCACATGAGAGGTGCCAGGACTGAGTTCCAGCTGAAAAAAGCCCAGGTTAAATTGTAATTTGGGGAGTTGAAATCGTGCAGCTTGGTTTCCTTGTCTTCAATTTGTCATTTATTATCTTACTTATGGTATTTATATATTGTTCTTTCCCCTAAAGGAGCCTAAGACACGATGTAATAAAAATAGCACGATTTACAACCGAGAACAAGCACGGCTAGATTCAAAACAGGTTTGTCTCCTAAAAGTGCAGGTAAACAAATGTCAAGGAACGGCTAGATGAGGAAGAGGGGTGGGAGCCGCCCACCCAAGAGCCCTCCAGGGAGGACACAAAAGACAATGACTTAGATCCCAGATGCTGGTGGTGGAACACTAAAGATCAGTCTGCAGAAGAGCAGTGGCATCACAAGTGGGGAGCGGTGCACTCCTGGTGGCACATCTCCGGGGGTGGCAAGGTGGCTCCCTGCCATGTAGAGGATCCTCCGTTCGTGGCTGCCCCTCCCAGCCTCCCTCCCTCCCCGGCTCGCCGTAAGCAGCTCCTGCTTTGCCACTTTACAGCGAGTCAGGGAGGGGTGGTCAGGAGCCATAGCTCCCCCTCCCTCCCCGGTTTGCTGTAAAGCGGCAAAGTGGGAGCCGCTTACGGTAAGCTGGGGGCCCCCTCCCAGAGGTTGCAATTTGTGCAATTTTTTTTATATAAAAAGAAAACCACATCAAACAACCCTGTATTTACTGCACAGTATTGACATCTAGTTCACCTCTCAATGAGCTTTCGTTTGAGAGTCTGGATCATTTAATTTGTTTGCCATGCCTAGAATGACCAAATCAAACATGTTTGATCTTTGCACTTGTTGCATCACTGTTTGGAAGATTAATGGGTCTGTGAGCATATAATAAATGATTAAATGGCTCTTCAGAAGAGGAAAGTACACATTATGGGCCAATGCCTATAATAAAACCTTGACAACGGATTCTATATCAAAATGAAAGTGCAGTCATAGGTCTTTATATACCCCTATGTTCTAAGAGATAAGGCCACCATAGTTTCTCTTGCCCGTTCCTGCCCCCAGTTCTGTCATCAATCAAGTCTCCAACTTTGTGCAATTGACCAGGACTCCAGGTATGCCATACAGCACAGGGGTACCATGGAGGAGTGGAATAAAGTAAGACCCAGGTAGGGATGCTCGAATCTGTCAGTTTCCATTTCTTTCCGTTTCCCATTTTTCCAATCTTCACTTCGTCATTTCAATACATAAAAATTATTACCTTATTTAATTCCTCTTAAAAATTAACCAGCAGTTTTGTGTGCATCTTTCCAAACATTCACATTTTTGTATGCGCTTTTGACTTGGTGCACATTTTTGCAAGCAATCCCCCTAGTATAATGCATTTCCATTTGATATTTTAACCAATCTCTTCATGTTTATGCACATTTTCCCCCAACAGACAGCTTTGCGTTTTGGCTACATGTTTTGGGGAAACTGAATTTTTTATAGGTTAAACCATAAAAGTAAGGTGGATCCTAAAAACATACACCTCAAGGGTCAAAAGCCAGGGTCAAGAGTTGCATCTGCAGCGTTGTCTGAAAGCTGTCTAATGAAAATGCCAGGCACATGCCTGGAGAGATTTTCATCAAGGGCACCTCAACATTCCTTGTGAGTTTCATGTAAACCAGAAGATGGCCTAGCAGCAGAAACATTTTAAAATGTTTCAAGTGTAAAGTGCCTGGCACGAAAACAAAACCAAAGCCTTGGTCCTATTTGACCGACATTTTGATGTCCTGCCCTTAATCCCTGCAGATTTCATACAGTTATGTTCAGAACTGTAAACACTATAGACTCCCTGGGGCTTTGCTGGAGCCATAGCCAGGTGATCTTGTGCCCCCAGCAGAACCATCCAGATCGAGCCCCCCAGCCCCTAGCCATGGACAAATTAGTTCTTCTTTTTGCCTCTCCTCCAACCTCCCCTCTCTATTTAAAACCCTTTTTTATGAGGCAATAATCAATATTTTTATTTACAGATGATATAAGGAAAAAAAACTTCTCCTTTTCCCTTATGGGGTACCCAAGAGCCCATATAGAGTCCTTTTGTAGGTTCTCTATCGGTAGGAGAAAATAACAGAGACCAACCAGAGAATATTGAGAAGCAAAGCAGCTAGTAAGCTTGATCTTTATTAACTGTTGCAACAGGGTGCTCCCCCACATGCAGGAGAAAGGAGGAGGACCCAGAACAAAGGTGTGCCTGCCCTTATATAGACATATATAATATTTGAGTTCAATTTGTTCAGGACCTAATCTGTGGGGTTTCAGACATGTGGTTTATATATACAGTTATGAACATTTAAATTTTTATATATATGACCTTAAAATTCTTATAACATAGACATATTTATGGACATATTTTAAGCCAATTCGGGGGGCAGCTCGCCTGGACCCCTGGTGGGGGCCTTCCTCACCACCCCCTAGCTATGGCCCTGGCCCATTCAAATCACTGGAAAACACAAGCAAATCTTCATTCATGAAATGAAATGACCTTACAAAGCAGGAATGAAATGAAACAACATATGCTCACAAAGTAACAAAAGACAGTTCACACATTACACTTAAAAGGGTACACCTCACATGTACAAGTGTTTGTGTGAAAGAGTCCACACTTCTTGACTTGTAAAGCAGTGGCAAAAGTCCATGGGGTCCCAGGCACACATATAGAGCCTGTGGCCCTTTGGAGAATAGAAGACACAATAGAGACTGTTGTGCTTTAAGAAATATGGTTTATTCAACTATTTATACCTTCAGCCTGCATTCCTCTGCAGCGCCACAAATCCAACTCAGTGGTGTAACATTGGGAAATGTTGATCACTTCTCCTACCTAGGCAGTTACCTTTCCACAAGGGCCAACATTGATGCCAAAATCCAGCATCAGCTGAGCTCTGCGAGTGCAACTTTCTCCCGATTGAAGTGCAGAGTTCGAGGACCGGGACATTTTCAGGGAAAGCAAAATGCTTGTTTACAAAGCTATTGTACTACCAACCTTACTATATGCTTGTGAGACATGGACCACTTATAAACACCATCTCCAACTCCTCAAAAGATTCCATCAACGGTGTCTCCGAAAATTTTTACACATCACTTGGGAAGACAGGCGAACTAATATCAGTGTACTGTACTGGAAGAAGCTAAGATCACCAGTGTTGAAGCAATGATTCTTCAACATCAACTTCATTGGAATGGTCATGTTGTGCAGATGCCTGATGATCATCTTCCAAAGCAACTACAGTGGTACCTCTACTTACGAATAACTCTACTTACGAATGGAGCTCCGCCCACCATCTTGGATGCGGTTTAGATAGGATTTTTTCTACTTACAAATTTTTAGATAGGGTTGCTTCGACTTACGAATTTTTTCTCCCAATGCATTCCTATGGGATTCCACTTACAATTTTTTTCTACTTACAAATGTGCGTTCGGAACGCATTAAATTTGTAAGTAGAGGTACCACTGTACTCTATTCCGAACTTAAAAATGGAAAGTGTAATGCTGATGGTCAACAAGAGGTTTAAAGACTGTCTCAAGGCAAATCTTTAAAAATGTAGTATAAACACTGACAACTGGGAAACACTGGCCTGAGAGCGCTCCAGTTGGAGAACAGCCTTTACCAAAGGTGTCATGGGCTTTGAAGAAACTCGATCTCAGGATGCAAGGGAGAAACGTGCTAAGAGGAAGGCACGCTTGGCAAATCCACACTGTGATCAACTCCCGCCTGGAAACCAATGTCCCCACTGTGGAAGGACGTGCGGATCCAGAATTGGCCTCCACAGTCACTTAGGGACCCATTGTTAAAACCGTGTTTATGGAAGACAATCTTACTCAGCTATGAGTGATCGCCAAAGAAGAAAGAAGAAGAAGCATGGAGAGAGTCCAGATCTTACAGCATAGTCATTCCAAGAGGCAGCAGCATAAGCTGCCTGCAGCCAGCACCCTCCAAAGATGGATCTCAGCCCTTTCATCCTCCTCCTTTCTCCCAGCAACCCTTGAGCAAAAACTCTCTCTTCCTGTCCCCTCAAACAAACCCCATCAACTTGGTAACAGCTCACTCCCCAGGCTAAAGGATTCCTCTCCACAATGGTCCATCAACACCTTTTTGTCATGTTAGCAGGTTTGTTTGCTTAAGCCAGCCCAGGAATTCCTTTGTAGCTTGCATTGTCCATTCATATCAGAAATAACCAAAAACCCTAGCATTTATTAACTTCCAAGGTTTACCTGAAATCTATAAAAATATGTTCACAAAGTAACAAAAGACAGTTCACACATCACACTGAAAAAGGTACAGCCTCACATGTACAAATGATTGTGTGAAAGAGTGCACAGTTCTTGATTTGTATAGCTGAACTATTGTGTACACAGGTAAAAAGACTGGACACTGTTGAATGCAACTTGCAAATGCCTCTATACAAATAGATGGGGGTTGCACATCTCTACTAGATACAGACATAACATTTTGAGCTTTGGCACTCCCCTCATTATGCTCAGTTTAAACAAGGTTAGCTCTAGGATTGAGGGAGTCCTGGGTCAAGACTTCAAGCCTTGCAATACACCTCATATTTTAACTTTCCTCCCAATTCTGTTCCACCCAAGCGTTCTTCAAATGTTGCATCCATTTTTTGGTTGTGCTCTTCACTGAAATGATTCTTCCAGTCACTAACGCCACCTGAACAGAGTAGATTTCATTAATAATAATATCCTCAAGCAATACGTTTGGATCAATTGACAATTTCTCCTGCAATTCCAGATTTAGTGTGCTCTAATAAAATTTTCCCCTATCTACTAGTGTGCTATTGCTGCTATTGCTTTCGAAAACCAAATCCACTCACTGTTGTGTCTTCCTCAAAGAAATGGAAGACAAGACTGGGCAATACTCTGAACCAAAAAGAACATATTCTGAGAAAGCCCAAATGGGGCTAGAGGCTAATGATCTAATCTGAGCCCTCATCTGCACTGTTCATTGAATGCAATATCATACCACTTTAAACAGGCATGGCTCCCCTCGAATAATTCTTGCAACTGTAGTTTGTTAAGGCTCATGAAAGTTGTTGGGAGACCCCTACTCCCCTCACAGAGCTTCTAATCCCAGAGTTTCCTGAAGAGAGGGGTTGAACATTAAACTACTCTGAGACCAGTAGCTCTGTGAGGAGAACAGGCTCTCCTAACAACTTCCAGTGCCCTTTACAAACCACAGCTCCCGTAATTCTTTGGGGAAGCCATGGCAGTGTAAAGTGGTATAATACTGGCTTTAATATGTATTGCAGATGGAGCCTCAATAAATGACTACCACTTCTAATATCACAATGAGGCCACCAAGCCATTCTGTTGCTTAGATCAGGAGAGGTGCTCTTAGGGATGTTTCCAGAGTCTACACTTTCTTAGATTCGCATATGAAACTCATCAACCAACCTTTCATCACCAACTTGCCTTCAACAGAAGGGAAATGTTGTGGTCCCCAAAATTCTTCTTCAGCTTGGATTTTAAGCTGAGTTGGAGAACTCCTCCCTCTTACCCACCCTCTTTCTCGTCAAACTGCCACAGCAGTTCCAGCGTTGACAGGGAGAAAGGCCTCCTCTCCCTGACCCATCTATTTCCCTCCTGCTCTGCCTTTGACTGAAATGCAGCTATATCAACAATCCAGCTATTTTTAAACTCTAGCAGAACATTAACATGGTCTTTGAAGTTTACCTTTGCGGAAAAGAATATCACCAAATGCGCCATGGGTTTTTCCAGCGTTTTCCTTCATAGCTTTGAAACTGCTTCTGTCCACAACCCCTTGAATCTTGTCATCAGTTAGCTGCAAGTCAAAGAATTCACTTATCCGTTTCACTCCCAAAGGTCTATTCTGAAGCAAGGAAAGAAAAATATGCAACGTTTAGTATTAATTGTTTCTGGAGGAATTGTCAAAAATGCCATCATTGCTGAAAGTGTTACTTTGAAAAGAGCAGAATGAGTGGGATCTACAATGTACAGGCATGGCGGGTACAATTCTGCGGTTTCTTGGAAGGCTTTGCCAGGAACCATAGGATGTAGGAACTACCAAGGCACTTTGTGGAAGGAGGGATAGAAGGAAAAAAGGGCCAATAGCTCAACAGCAGAGAATCTGTCCCAAGTTCAATCCTGGGAATCACCAGATAAGGCTGAGAAATGCTCCTTGGCTGAACCCTGGACCGGCACTGTCAGCATTTTTAGGGTGGGGTGACTGGTGTGGTCACACTGGGTGCCACACTGCAGGGGGCACCACAACAACGGGGTAGAATGATTGGATTTTTAAAAGTGCTGCAAAATGAAGCGTGAGAAGCGGGGGCACCAAATTTTAGTATTACGCAGGCCGCCACTGGAATTTGAGAGCCCAAAGTCTACCACTGAACAATCATCCGACACAATATAAGGCAGCTTGCTGTGATTCTAAGGCCTTTACTAGTCATTCGATCACATATCACTCAAAGACTTTATGCTAGACACATCTCTATAAAGAAAGACGCACACATTTTGATGTAATACAAGTGTTTCGACTGGTTCGTGTACAGTGGAACCTTGGGTTACATACCGTCCTCTTTATGTACACTTCGGGTAACGAGCTCCGCTAACCCGGAAGTAGATGCTTCTGGTAGTGAACTTTGCCCCGGGATGCGAGCGGAAGTCGTGTGGCGGCGTCGCAGCACCAGTGGGAGGCCCCATTAGTGAAAGCGCGCCTCATGTTAAGAACGGTTTCAGGTTAAGAACGGACCTCCAGAACGGATTAAGTTCATAACCAGAGGTACCACTGTATTCCAGTTGAGCCGACCATTAGGCATTGTTGTCTTGACTATTTATAGCCGCATGGCCAGGATTCAGCAATGCCCTTTGCCAAAAGTGCAGGGCATTCTCCACACAGCAAAGCACTTACCTCCTTCAGCTCCTCATATGTGATTGCCATGACATTTGCGTCATCAGCATGCTTATTCCATTCAAAAACAAAGTCAAAATAAGAGCCCCAGACCACTGCAAGGAAAGACAGAAATACAAGGCTGGTTAGTTGAGGATCAAAACATTCCTTTGCATTCTGAATATAATGAGGCTTGCTTATCAGGTGTAGATGTTATATTATTAAAGGTAAGGGACCCCTGACAGTTAAGTCCAGTCGTGAACAACTCTGGGGTTGTGGCGCTCATCTTGGTTTACTGCCCGGGGGAGCCGATGTTTGTCCGCAGACAGCTTTTCTGGGTCATGTGGCCAGCATGACTAAGCTACTTCTGGCAAAACCAGAGCAGCACACGGAAACAGGGCCGCCCCTATGGCCAGGCTGGGGGGCGCAGGGCGCCAGGGGGGTGCCGCGCTGCGCCCGCCAGACAGCCACGCTCAGAAACGGGGCAGGGGGGCGCCGGAGGGATCGTCGCACCACGGCGCCAGATATGCTTAAGACGGCCCTGCACGGAAACGCTGTTTACCTTCCTGCCGGAGCAGTATCTATTTATCTACTTGCACTTTGACGTGCTTTCGAACTGCTAGGTGGGCAGGACCTGGGACTGAACAACGGGAGCTCACTCTGTTGCGGGGATTTGAACCACCAACCTTCCGATCGGCAAGCCCTAGGCTCAATGGTTTAGACCACAGCACCACCCACGTCCCGTATTAGGCACAGCAAATCAATCCTTTCTTCATAGCGCCATACACAGGGGAATGTGGCCCCTTTTGCCATCTGCGGTGTTGCCATGCTACCCTGCCCCTGCGCCACCCTGGGAAGCCAAAAAAGCACTGCCCCCAACAGTGGCAGAGAAGACACTGGTTTCTGGTGAGCTCTTATGAAATCTCACATGAAATCAGCGCCACTTCTCCAGAGGCACTGTGGTGCGTGGGGTACCTGCAGGGGTGCCACCTCTTTGGCTTCTGTTTCACCCTGTCTCATGGGGGGGGTGTCAGCCCTGTCCATACACCTTTTTTCTTCTATTTACCCCTACCCAGAGACAGCATGCAATGTGCAACTGTGGGCAAACTAGGTTTTCCCCTAGATGCTCCTTAATATATGTGGAGAATCTGCAGGCCTGGCATTTCCTAACCAAAGGCGCAGCGAGAGAGATGCCTCTTACCCTGGTGTGGAAGAAGGAGCATCGTTTAGATCAGCCTGTATATCTGGCCCTCAGTACCCTTCAAACACCACACTTTTTCTGTATTTTAGAATTTCTGTTTTGTTGGAAGCCGCCCAGAATGGCTGGGGGAACCCAGCCAGATGGGCGGGGTATAAATATTAAATTATTATTATTATTATTATTATTATTATTATTATTATTATTATTATTATTATTTTCCGCAGCCACACATCATTCTCCTCAAGCTATACCCCCCTCTTTGGTCCTGCTTCACACCCTCTTTGAATTGTCATTGTCTGACTGGAATATGTTCCACCAGCTCTGCCCACACATTTTGCTTGTCTGGATAGAGAACAAAGGGGTGTGTTTGTGTAGCGATCAGTTTACTGTACAAAGGTAGAATTTACATTTCTCGCTCTGGCCTCTGGCCTCTCCAAACACTGGCTTGTGACCCACTAGCCAGATAAAAAAGATTCCCAGCCTCTGCTTTTTGAACATCTGGAATTAAAGACGACTGGTGGCTGTAATGGGCATGGGGGTCTAACGAAGTATGAATCCTATCCCTGTTTCTTTCCTTTAAAAAAAATACTGTAACATAATGAGCATGACTAATAACCCAAAGGTGCAGTAGCAGCGTATTACATACCCTCCAACATTTCTCCGATGAAAATGGGGACGTCCCATTCCATAATGATAATTTTACTATTTATACCCCACACATCTTACTGGGTTGCCCCAGCCACTCCGGGTGGCTTTCAACATATATAAAAACATAATAGAACATTAAACATTTTTTTAAAGCTTCCCTATACAGGATTGCCTTCAGATGACTCATGGGTCAGATAATTCCATACCCTTCAACATTTCTCCAATGAAAATAGGGACATCCTAAGGAAAAGTGTGGTGCTGTGGTCTAAACCACAGAGCCTAGGCCTTGTCGATCAGAAGGTCGGCGGTTCGAATCCCCGCTATGGGGTGAGCTCCCGTTGCTCAGTCCCAGCTCCTGTCAACCTAGCAGTTCAAAAGCATGTCAAAGTGCAAGTCCGGCGGGAAGGTAAACAGCGTTTCCGTGTGCTGCTCTGGTTCACCAGAAGCGGCTCTGTCATGCTGGCCACATGACCTGGAAGTTGTACACCGGCAGCCTCGGCCAATAAAGCAAGATGAGCGCCGCAACCCCAGAGTCGTCCGCGACTGGACCTAATGGTCAGGGGTACCTTTACCTTTACCCTTAAGGAAAAGTGGGACATTCTGGGATAAAATCAGAAACCAGGACAGCTTCTCTAAATCAGAGATGTCCGTGGAAAATAGAGACACTTGGAGAGTCTGATATTGATAGAAAATGTGTCCGTGGGAAATGGGGGGTGGGGAGGGATGTTTATTACCTTTATTGGTTTGTGGTTTTTGTTCTTGTTTTTATCATGTATTTTGTTTTTGTTTTTATTGTATTTTCATGTTGTGAACTGCCCTGAAATCTACAGATGATGGGTGATATACAAATTTAATAATCATCATCATCATCATCATATATAATAATTACCATATACAAAGCAAGCAAAAACACAGACAATAAGAGGAAGAAGTAGTAACACACCAATATGAATCAAGGCATCCATATTTCCTGAGGGGGCATTGACGGTGAATGGTGGTCATCTAAGTTCAAAGCGTAAGAAATAAAACCCAACCCAATGACGCAAAAGTGCTCTGGATTTTGTGGGCCAAATTTGGCCTGCCAAGTCTTTCTTTTTCACCTCTGAGGCCATTTTAGTTAAGCCATGCCCTGTTGACTTCAGGGCAGGTAAAGGTGAGGTTTAGCCAAAAGGGGCTCTGTAGGCAAGGCATTTCCCAGTCCCACAACAACCGATTGTGACAACAAATGGCTGAGTAGGTGTCCTGCTCACTTGCCCAACCTGGTCCTGCTCACAACACCCAACAGAGTGTTGTGGTCCAGGTTGTGGACCAGAGTTGTCCCACCAGGCCAATAAGTTCCCTTACCCCTGAACTAAATTGATCAAACTGTGATGTTGATCCGAATTAATGCAGTCATTCTGATGGGCCTACAGTGCTTTTCTTTGCATAGTTATCTGCAGATAGAGCTCAACGCATTCAGTTGGGAAATGAGGGAACATACTTTGTCCATTCATAAAAGCTGTAAAGAAGTCATCCCAGGTATTGTAAGAGGGAAGAGGAGATAACCGATTGATAAAATGGTAAAATGAGGTGGCCACATCTTTTGGATTTCTAATGAGCAGCAGTATCTATAAGTAAAAAACAATATTTATGATGTTTACAAAGCGGATTTTGATAAAAAAAACTGTTGTAATAAAAATATTATTTGTTGCTTATTTGTTGGCATATGCATGCTGCCCCATAACTCTTACAATACATATTGTAGTTTACAATACATAATTAAAATACTAATAATATGAAGGAGACAATGCGAGATGAGCGCGCAACCCGAGTCGGTCACAACTGGACCTAATGGTCAGGGGTCCCTTTACCTTTAATATGAAGGAGAAGTTGGAGACCTAATGTAAATACAAAATAAATAAAGCCATAAATAAAAATCTACATGTTGTCACAGAAACACCTCATAACATGTCATTGAAACTCTAAAATGAGCCACTAAAGAGGTTAGTAAATCTACGGTAGGGTTGTCATATTTCAAAAAGTGACTCTCCAGACAGAAAAAATTGCAAAATCGCAAAGAAATTGGACGTTTCCCTCCGGACATTTTGCCAATTTCCATGCAGACACTGCTTGCTGCTACAGTGTTCCAGATATTTCCTCCACACCATTAAGACTCACCATTAAGATATTTCCTCCACACCATTAAGACTCACGCACCTTGGCTTTGTTCTTGAAGACAGATGCAGGAAGATTTTGAGGAGTGAGGTGGGTAAATATGACTCTTCGAGAGGGTAAATCTGCCATCCTCTTTGGTAAATTGTATGGGGTAGAGAGACAGTAAATAAAGTTTAGCATTTCAAACAGAAAGTCAAACAGAGCTTTGAAAATCAACAATGAAGTGCAACCCTATATCTATGCTCAGGAGTGAGCCCCATTGAGTTCAGGGGTGTGTACAGGATTGCTACCTAAAAGTTGTTGATAGAGAAGATGATCAAGAAAAATAATTTAAGGGCATTTGGGATAGCTTTTCTCAACAGCTGTGTGAAGAAAAGGCTTGAAAATGATAGAGAGTATAGTTGCAAATGGTTCAGCATCTTTCTGGAATTAAAGAACATCTTTCTAGTTTGATATATAAAGTTCATCCCCAGGTACAATGCCATTTTTATCATGTTATACATACAATACAAGCTGTCACTAATAAAAGAGAATTCACTGGAATGAATCAGAGTCCCTTTCCGCAGTCTTAGTAAACACATTTTTATCCACCTGGTACTTCTCTGGATCTCCAACTTCAAGATAGGGAAATTCTTCCAGTTCTTCATTATCCAGGTTACTTGTGTCTTCGTTACTCTTTGCAGATGTTAGCACTAAATCTGTTAGGATCTGACCAACCCAGTTTGTACCTGAAAAGGGGAGAGAGGGAATGTGATGCTTTTACCTCACAGCTATAATTAAACAGTTATCAGTGCTAATGTACCAGGGAACTTTTTCTTTTTATGAAAAGTATATAAATATAATGAATGAATTAATAAAATAATTGTAAAAATGGAAACAGTACGCATATCACACACGCCTTATTACCACCTCTCAAAATAAACTTTTTTTAAATAATATTTTTATTGGTTTTATAATAACAAAAGAAAGAAAAAAGGAAAAAGAAAACATAAAGAAAAAGAAAAAATACATTCTGGATTCTTGTTTCTTAACTCTACGGACTTCCTCACCCTTTTGAGCTCATTTTTTTCTATCTAAATTTTGCAGTTTCCAAATATCTTAATTTAACATCATACCTCATATTTTAAACCTTGATTCTTAATTCTTACATATTTATCTTTACAAAGAATCCTCTTAATTTCTCTCCTATAATATCATAATTCTCTTAACTTTTATACAATTTCAAAACCATTATTCCCTACCCAAAAATATCCATACATCCTTTTCTATATCTTCTTCTTTAATCCTGTCTTTAAACTAATATATCCCCCCTTCCCCTTGGAATCGGTGTCTCCAGAAATTTCAGCTAGCTCCTTAAAACTATCCAGGTTCAGACCGTCTTTATCCACTCAATTAAAATAAATCAATATTCCACCTTTACCCCACTCCTACTCTGTCCCAATCCATCCCTTTCTCAGCCCGCTTCTCCCCCTGCTGCATTCCCAACTTTTTATCTTCAATCTCCTTTTCTTTCTGACTTCAGCCTACATCCTTCCCTCCCCCTCTCACTGGGACGGCAACCTTTCTGATTTTCCCTTTTTGGGGGGACTTTCGAATCAAGTCCAATCCCTGTTCCTCCCCTCCCACCAGTGGAACAGTGATTTTCTTCTCTTCTTCTTCTTCTTCTTCTTCTTCTTCTTCTTCTTCTTCTTCTTCTTCTTCTTCTTCTTCTTCCTCCTCCTCTTCTTCTTCCTCATATTTTCTACAGTTTAAATCTCCTGGTTCAAAATTCAGTTCTCTTGGTTCAGCAATCTTCTCCTCCAAGATTAATGCTTTTCCATTAGAGTTGAGCATTTCCTCTTTCATTTCCATTTTTTTTTCCAGAATCAAGTCCCACTGTATATTTTCTTCCTCTGAATCCAGAACCTTCTCCTCCATCTTGTTGTTGTTCTCCATTTCCATAAGTGTGACAGAGCCGGAAATGGTATTATTGTTCTCTTTGTTTTTTGTTTTCGAAGCTTAAAAAAGGATAAAGTCCCATCCAAACTGGTTCCAACTTCTATTTCTTTGATATTCCTCCTAATGTTCAATTTTAAAATCTATGCTGAGCAATCTTTGAATTCAATACTAGACAGCCTGTCAGCAGCTCACAGTCACTCAATCTCCGATAGGTAGGCACATTCCTTTCTATTGTGACAACATAATGGCGGCTAGCCGGTCCTTCCTTTGACCCGACTCCAATTTCCAGAAGGGTTTCCTCATATCAGAACACAGTCCTTTGCAGAGATCTAAGCACAGTTCAACTCTCCCCCTTACTCTGCTTCAGGGAAAGATTTTAAATCCAATTTGGGGGCAATTCATTACTCCACTGCGTCCTCCAGTACTCAAATGGGAAGACCGACTTCCCTTTTAAGTCTCATCCCATAACCAATTACAGAGTCCAATTCATAAATTTTTTACTTACTCAGTCCAAATCTCTTCTTTTTAAAGGGAAGAATCCACCGCTTACAGGCTGTCGGCTCGGAGCTTCGCTCCGTGGAGGTAGTGATTGTGCTCAAAATGGCTCCCACGACTGCTACTCTGCTGGCTCTCGGGGCTCCAAGGAGCTTACCGGGCAGCAAAGGAATCGCTCCGGGGCACTGCCGAGCAATCTGTGCCCCGGAACGCTCGATCCGGGGTTTTGGGGGGGCGTGTCGCCCCCCGTGGAATTGCCCTCCTCCTCCACGCAGCCAGAAACCTCGGAGCTCGAGGTTTTTGCACCACTCAGTCCGTGCGGCAGACCGGAATTCCTCTCAAAATAAACTTTTATCGTTTTGACAACAGGAAAATACTTTAAAAACAAAAACCCCTGGTGGCATGGATGTATGTGCACTGCAGATGCAGTAGTGGATTTTGTGGTTGTGATTTCCTATGATTATGATCTTTTTTTATTTTTTATTTTAAAAAACTGCCATGCATGTGGCAATATCAGATTAGTATTGTCACACTGAAGGAGTGAGGTTCAGTGGCCCTCTACACATAAAATATCCTCATCTACTATTAGTCCTAATGGAAGAAAGGTAAAGATATATTGCAGGTAGCAGTGTAAGCAGGGGAAGAGCAGGGTGGGGTTTTGGGGGGGGGGGCGACAGGACATTTTAATCCTGAAAATGTTGTTGAGGAAGAAGCTAAAGCACCCCTTACTAGCACTGCAGCCGTTGCCCCCTCCTTCATGGTTACTATTAATTGTTTCCTAATCACAAATCATTTGTCCTGATATAGCTGTGACATTTCCAGAAAAACGTCTACTTCTGCTTCATTGACTATGCAAAAGCCTTTGACTGTGTCGACCACAGCAAACTATGGCAAGTTCTTAAAGAAATGGGAGTGCCTGATCACCTCATCTGTCTCCTGAGAAATCTCTATGTGGGACAAGAAGCTACAGTTAGAACTGGATATGGAACAACTGATTGGTTCAAAATTGGGAAAGGAGTACGACAAGGTTGTATATTGTCTCCCTGCTTATTTAACTTATATGCAGAATTCATCATGCGAAAGGCTGGACTAGATGAATCCCAAGCCGGAATTAAGATTGCCGGAAGAAATATCAACAACCTCAGATATGCAGATGACACAACCTTGATGGCAGAAAGCGAGGAGGAATTAAAGAACCTTTTAATGAGGGTGAAAGAGGAGAGCGCAAAATATGGTCTGAAGCTCAACATCAAAAAAACCAAGATCATGGCCACTGGTCCCATCACCTCCTGGCAAATAGAAGGGGAAGAAATGGAGGCAGTGAGAGATTTTACTTTCTTGGGCTCCTTGATCACTGCAGATGGTGACAGCAGTCACGAAATTAAAAGACGCCTGCTTCTTGGGAGAAAAGCAATGACAAACCTAGACAGCATCTTAAAAAGCAGAGACATCACCTTGCCGACAAAGGTCCGTATAGTTAAAGCTATGGTTTTCCCAGTAGTGATGTATGGAAGTGAGAGTTGGACCATAAAGAAGGCTGATCGCCGAAGAATTGATGCTTTTGAATTATGGTGCTGGAGGAGACTCTTGAGAGTCCCATGGACTGCAAGAAGATCAAACCTATCCATTCTTAAGGAAATCAGCCCTGAGTGCTCCCTGGAAGGACAGATCGTGAAGCTGAGGCTCCAATACTTTGGCCACCTCATGAGAAGAGAAGAATCCTTGGAAAAGACCCTGATGTTGGGAAAGATTGAGGGCACTAGGAGAAGGGGACGACAGAGGACGAGATGGTTGGACAGTGTTCTCGAAGCTACGAACATGAGTTTGACCAAACTGTGGGAGGCAGTGCAAGACAGGAGTGCCTGGCGTGCTCTGGTCCATGGGGTCACGAAGAGTCGGACACGACTAAACGACTAAACAACAACAAAAGCTGTGACATATTTTGGCCCTGATATCTATGGCATATCAGGGACAGGTCCTTGGACATTTCATTTGAACAGCATGAGTTTTTCTCCTCCCACCCCTCTCAAACTACCATTCAGAATTATTCTGAACATGACATATGTTTATAGCAAGCAAATGGTATTTACCAGACTTGGGGTATCCTACTAGGAACACGTCGTCACTCCTTGCTTCAAAGGACTCGAGAGCTTTGAAGGTCTCAAGGCTGCAAACAGTACTTGGATACAAAACCCCCTTGTAAGAAAACACTAGCTCTTCAGGTGCCATCGTTTCACCATCAGCCATTGCCTTATCTATTACGGCGATAAACTTCTTTCTGTGTGTGGTCATTTTCTCCTCTTACTTGCCCACAAGTCACTGCAGAGAGACTGAAACCCAAAGCCTTCCTTTTAGTAAGATCTGTGAGCAGAGAGAATCGGACGAAGAACCCTTGCTCTGTATATAGGGATGTGGCTCTATACAAAGAACTTCCAGTCAGAGTAATCCCATAAACATTGTGTTGGATTAGGCCCAAAAGGGGTTGGGGGGAATTGAAGAACTGAATACCGGTTTTTTTAGCCAAAAGACCTATCTGATTTCAAAATGTCACACTCCACGGTACACTTGCATAATACATAACCCGAAAACAATGCAACTGCACTCTGAAGGGGTATGCCTGTAATTTCACATTCATACAGATGTTCTGTTATTCAGGGACAGCATCAATGAGGGGAGAAAGAAGCATTTATGCCAGGAAAATAGAGAGGCATCATTCTTATGTGTAGGACTTTGCCTTTACCCTATAGAGTGGTGCCTCGCTTAACGAATGCCCTGCTTAACGAAATTTCCGCTTAGCGAAAGGATTTTTCGAGCGGAGGTTGCCTCACTAGACGAATCCGTTTTATGAAAAATTAATCTAGCAAATTGCAGTTTCCCATAGGAATGCATTGAAATTCAATGAATGCGTTCTTATGGGCAAAAAAAAAATTCAAAAAAATTTCAATGCATTCCTATGGGATTCGCTAGACGAATTTTTCGTTATAAGAAAAGACCCGTGGAACGAATTAAATTCGTCTAGCGAGGCACCACTGTATACTGTATTGGGCAGTCAAGGTTGGTCTTCAGGGAACAATATTTGTTCTTTCTAGCAGGATTTTGTCTCAGGACTGCTACTGACTGTGGGTTATGTTTTGTGTGAACAACACCGACTAATCCTCTGTTTTAATTGTGTGATGGAGTTTGTGGTCAGATCCACAGGGCATCCCCACCCCTGAGGAGTTTGTCAGCTGCCCTGTAAGAAGTTGTCCTCTTCTTAAATATAACTGTTTGGAAACCTATTTTGAATCAGGAATTGAAGGCTTCACATTATCTGATGCTCTTCTGCATGCTGTTTCTTCTTCGTTATGGGAGAGTTTCCTAACACAATTATAGCTATAGAAAACAAATAAGCAAAAGAGTGAATACTTTTGGCAGAAAAGAAGACATTTAAAACATCCCAGGAACATTTGAGCCTTGTTACATCATTGTGGTATCAAATTATTTCCTGAGAACTGTGAGAGGGTGGTGTCATGTTTTGCCAAAGTTCTAGAAGCTATGCGGAAAAGAAATGTGATAGTTAATGGACAAGTATTTCAAAAACATCACGGCTTTTTTTTTTTAGTATATGTGCTGCCGAAGCGAGCACCTCATGACTTAGGCTCAAAATCAGCCCTCTTATGAAACAATTTGGGGGCTGTGCACAATTTAAGGATGATAGGCTTTGTCCAAGAAAGGTCCTCCTTTGATTTTTAGTTCACTTGGCCCAGTGAGATGGCACCTGGCATAAACATTTTGTGCCCGCTCCCTGGGGTAGTTTATCAGAAGTGAAACGATAAGCTTCACACAAGATATTTGCCAAAGAACAACTTTTAGGAGCAATTGATTGATCTAATGGATGACTTTACACCACATGTGGTAAGAGAGCAAGAAAACTCCCAATTATTGCCCTGCAGACACAGTGAAACACAACCATTCAAATGTCCATTAAACAAAAGGGTGCCCTTGAGAATCCTGCTATATGGAGTCATGTTTATGGAAAGTGACAGATATATGGAAGAAGAACTCACCCTCATCTTAACATTTGTGATTATATGTAATTGAGCAAGTAATCTCTATGGTATTTGGTACACCTGTAATTGAGGCATTGTAAAACTCAAGGTAAAGCCAAAATGTCATACCTTTTGTGGTTGTTCATAATCACTTGCATCTTTACCTTCGTTTTGGGGGCCAGAGGTCAGCCTTGTCTAACATGTCAGACTGCAACAGATGAACCAGAGGAGCCGAGATCAAACTGAATATGGGAGCTATCAGGAGGGCAGAAAGGAGGGCTCCAGTGGGCCTCACTTGCAGCAAAGCAATTTTGTCCTCCAACCTGTTTTTACCTGAACATGCAAATCAACTCATACATGGTGGAGTCTCCTTTGGAGGTCTTTAAGCAGAGGCTTGATAGGCATATGTCAAGAATGCTTTGATGGTGTTTCCTGCTTGGCAGGGGGTTGGACTGGATGGTCCTTGTGGTCTCTTCTAACTCTATGATTCTATGTCAAAAAGAACTGCCTAAACTGGGGGGGGGGGGACTATTGTTATAAAAAGGTGAAGGGATCATAAGAGGAACAGAGGGAGGAAAAAATAATAACAAAAAATAATATAAAAATACTAATAAACTGTAAATAATTACCGGTATATATATTATCTGTTTATGTGAGATCTTGCTAGAAGCTGCCACCACATGACCCCAGCGGTAGAGGCAGGATTCTGCTGCCTGAGGCACCTGCTTCAGGCCACCTCATGAGGGTGCCGGCCCTGCTTGCCCAAGTGTGTTAAGGGACAATGTTCTAATACGATTAACGCTATAGAAATAAACAAAAAGAGAAATAAACAAAAGAGAAAAGCATTTCTGACACAAAAGCAGCATTTAAAGATCCCATCAACATTTCAGCCTTGTTACACCACCATGGTGTTTAATCCTTTTCTGAGAACTGTGAGAAGGTGGTGTCATGCTTATGAAACCATTACATAACCCCTGCAGAGCTGGAAGGTGATATGTACAGCATGTGCTAAAACACAAAAGAGATGGGCATGGTGTTTGATGTTAGCTCTTTTGCTTTTATGATTTTACCATATGTTTTTATATTGTTATAAACCACTGATATACTTCTATGATACTGTGGTGTGTGTGTGTGTGTGTGTGTGTGTGTGTGTGTGTGTGTGTGTGTGTAGGGACCCAGGTGGCGCTGTGGGTTAAACCACAGAGTCTAGGGCTTGCTGATCAGAAGGTCGGCGGTTTGAATCCCTGCATCGGGGTGAGCTCCCGTTGCTCAGTCCCAGCTCCTGCCCACCTAGCAGTTCGAAAGCACCTCAAAGTGCAAGTAGATAAATAGGGACCGCTCCGGCAGGAAGGTAAATGCCGTTTCCGTGCGCTGCTCTGGTTCGCCAGAAGCAGTTTTGTCATGCTGGCCACATGACCCGGAAGCTGTCTGCGGACAAACGCCGGTTCCCTCGGCCTATGGAGCGAAATGAGTGCCGCAACCCCAGAGTCGGACATGACTGGACCTGATGGTCAGGGGCCCCTTTACCATAGATAGATAGATAGATAGATAGATAGATAGATAGATAGATAGATAGATAGAGATGATAGATAGATAATAAAATACTCAAAGCAAACATAAACCTTCTGGCCTGTTTTTAAAGGAGCACATTCTAGCTCCATCTTGACAGTAGTTTAAAGGCACAATCTTCTGCGTGCTTAAGCAGAATGCAGTCCCACTTCATTAAATAGAAGGGAATTGTGCATAGGATCTGTATTTTAGAATTTCTGTTTTGTTGGAAGCCGCCCAGAGTGGCTGGGGGAACCCGGCCAGATGGGCGGGGTATAAATAATAAATTATTATTATTATTATTATAGGGGTGAACTGACAGGTGGAACATATGTAATAATGCAATGTTGAATGTGTTTGCTACGAAGGTTTTTTTCCAATGAAGACCAATTTATTTGTTCTTTCCTATATGCAGAGAGACCTTGGCCATTTTAAAAGCCCCCATCCAGTGTCATTGTATCACACACTGTTGTTGAATCAGAATTATCCTTGCAGATTTCTCCTACATTACACTAACCATGGTTGCCATCCAAACCAGGTCTACATAGATATAAGTCTCATTGAATTCAGAGAGGTTTCCTGCCAGGTAAGTGTGGCTAGGAATGCAGCCTAAATATGAACATCATAGGGATTGAAGTTATAGAAAATGGCAGACACCCCACTCTGAAAATAATCTCAAAGTGACAACAATGAGCACCATTGTCTATTGCTCAGGTGCTACCACCAACAGGATGGAAAGACCAAAAGCCTCCTCTTCAAAACAATGTTTATTCTTCCCACAATTTTCTTTGACTTCACTCAACCCTGTGGGAGCTGTTTCACATTTTTAAGTTGCTTAAACAAAACTAGTGAGACTGGTTTCTAGACTTTAGACTTACTGTGCATGGAACTCCCTCACAAAGGGCAGATTGTCTTGGATCATAGCAGACTTTCTACTTCCATATCTGTTGGATTTGGTAATATTGTGGTCAGTGTTCCTAAGCAGTTTGACAACATTTACGTCATACATCAGATTCAAGATTAGGTCCAAGGTCACTTCCCTGCTAGTCGGTTCTAGGGTTAAGAGCAGTGCTATTTTTCTAGGAAAATGAGGTGCTGGAGCTCACCATGAACTTTCCCCTTGTTCTCTTGGAATGGCAATGGTATCTACCTGAGAGGTGCCAGAGCTGAGCTCTGGTGAGCTTCGGCTGAAAAAAAGAAGTCCTGGTTAAGAGTAATATAATCCCCCTTCCCCTCTACCCATATGCTGCTCTGGGGAGTCTCCTGACTCCCCAAACCAATTTGGGGGGAGCCCAGGAAGTCTGGGGCAGGCAGGAGAGGGGGAAACCCCATTGCACAAGTGGAAGCCCTAGTGCAGGGTTTCCACTTACGGGGTTCATTGGGTGAATCCTGCCCAACTTGTTTATTATGGTATCTAGGTCTTTGTGTCACATGTTGAATGCACATTTCCCCCATCAACCTGAAGGCAGTTGAAACAACCCAACGTCCTTCACGAAATCTAACACCCTCTAGTTTCATCAATGAAAAGTAAATTTCAAGTGCAAAATTTTAATATTGGGTTGTGAGAATACATATTAAGCATGGTGTGTTGCATGGGTTATTACCCGATCACGTCTTGAACTGACATAGTTAGCCTCCATTCTGCCAAGGAATCCAAGGCACATATTTTCCTCCATGGTCAGAGGTATAATCAGAGAACTCTTTTGATATGGCAAGTCTGCCAGAGACCCCTTTTTTCCTTAAGTGATTGCATTAAGGACTCTAAGTGAAAGGCACATTATGGGTCACATAAAAATTTTACAGCTCTCTATATACCAACAATGTCAGAAATCTTTAGATCAACTCTTTCCCCAAACTCCATAAACCATATTGTTTGATTTTACAAATTATTCATTTTAGGGGGAGGGGAAGGGGAGACATTTAAAACAATGTTCTCTGTTCCAAAAGTCTTAATGTAGGACATCCCCAGTTAGAACTTTGGAAAAACAATAAACCGGTGAACTTTCAGTAATGTGTTAGCTATCTAGCCACATCAAAAGCTCCCTGCTTAGTACTGTGGGGAAAGCCTTCAGCCATGTATTTCTCAACAGATTACAGTGCATTCGCTGACAGGGTCTATCCCGAGTCACAATGCCGCTTTAGAGCTCAGAGGTCAACAGCCAGCATGTTTTTTCACTGCATCAGCTGCAGGAGAAATACCGAGAGCAGAAATACCCTTGTACATCACTTTCATAGACCTGACAAAGGCCTTTGACCTGTTGTTGTTGTTGTTTAGTCATTTAGTCGTGTCCGACTCTTCGTGACCCCATGGACCATAGCACGCCAGGCACTCCTGTCTTGCACTGCCTCCCGCAGTTTGGACAAACTCATGTTCGTAGCTTCAAGAACACTGTCCAACCATCTCGTCCTCTGTCGTCCACTTCTCCTAGTGCCCTCAATCTTTCCCAACATCAGGGTCTTTTCCAAGGATTCTTCTCTTCTCATGAGGTGGCCAAAGTATTGGAGCCTCAGCTTCATGATCTGTCCTTCCAGTGAGCACTCAGAGCTGATTTCCTTCAGAATGGACAGGTTTGATCTTCTTGCAGTCCATGGGACTCTCAAGAGTCTCCTCCAGCACCATAATTCAAAAGCATCAATTCTTCGGCGATCAGCCTACTTTATGGTCCAGCTCTCACTTCCATACATCACTACTGGGAAAACCATAGCTTTAACTATACGGACCTTTGCCGGCAAGGTGATGTCTCTGCTTTTTAAGATGCTGTCTAGGTTTGTCATTGCTTTTCTCCCAAGAAGCAGGTGCATAGCTGCCAAGTTTTCCCTTTTCTCGCGAGGAAGCCTATTCAGCATAAGGGAAAATCCCTCAAAATAAGGGATAACTTGGCAGCTATGAGCAGGCGTCTTTTAAGTTCGTGACTGCTGTCACCATCTGCAGTGATCAAGGAGCCCAAGAAAATAAAATCTCTCACTGCCTCCATTTCTTCCCCTTCTATTTGCCAGGAGGTGATGGGACCAGTGGCCATGATCTTGGTTTTTTTGATGTTGAGCTTCAGATCATATTTTGCGCTCTCCTCTTTCACCCTCATTAAAAGGTTCTTTAATTCCTCCTCACTTTCTGCCATCAAGGTTGTGTCATCTGCATATCTGAGGTTGTTGATATTTCTTCCGGTAATCTTAATTCCGGTTTGGGATTCATCTAGTCCAGCCTTTTGCATGATGAATTCTGCATATAAGTTAAATAAGCAGGGAGACAATATACAACCTTGTCGTACTCCTTTCCCAATTTTGAACCAATCAGTTGTTCCATATCCAGTTCTAACTGTAGCTTCTTGTCCCATATAGAGATTTCTCAGGAGACTGATGAGGTGATCACGCACTCCCATTTCTTTAAGAACTTGCCATAGTTTGCTGTGGTCGACACAGTCAAAGGCTTTTGCATAGTCAATGAAGCAGAAGCAGACGTTTTTTCTGAAACTCTCTAGGAACTGGCAAGCCACTCCAGTATCCCTGCCAAGAAAACTCCATGGACAAAGACAACAGGCCTTTGACCTAGTTAGTCGAAAATGACTCTTCAAACTGCTCAGCAAGATGGGAGCCAAAGTGCAGTTTGTTATCATACCACTGAGTGTCACTCTAAACCAAAGAAAGGTGCTCAGATCACATTTTGAATATGAGCAAGATCATTTGTCCAAAGGTAGATTAAAATGTCTAAAACAAGTGCCAGAGGGATGCTCAGAAGCATGTGCAAACATTCTTTGCCATTAGGATAGGCAACCACATTTTCAGGAGGCCAAGGTATTTTTATACACAGAACTCCTGACTCTTGTACCAATGTATGTTATAGATGAAGAGGGCAAAAAAAAAAAAAAAAACCAAGAGGAAGACTAGAGGTCCGCTCATCACTTTACTTTTGGAGTTGATCTGAGCAGTAGAAATAAATCAATTTATCTTATTCATGAAAAGTTTTTAGGAATTAAGCCACTAGCAAAATGCATCAAAATCTCTGGAAATGTATATAACAATTGTTGTGCAACTTTTACAAACATGCACATGCAGGGGATCATTTTTAAAGTGTGTTGGTTGAATGCCAGTTATATATAACACCATGTCTTTTATAAAGGCAGAACTGCTCTGGGCTCAGAAACTGTCTTCAGGGGGAGGGGGGGAGGAGAAAATGAAGGAACCTTGACAGGACTGTTTATCTGCAGGTGTAATTAGCTGCTATCATGCCGACTTCCTTGGCTCCCTTTAATTTGATTTGCATCTTCTTTTTGTTTTTGCCAGACCTTGAAGCATATAGAAAAATGTTTCATATTGAAAAATGTGGAACAGCAGCTTGCAGTTGATCTGGAACAGAGCTTGGCATAAGGAATGAAAAGTGTTGTCTCAGCTTTTGCTTCTTCTTATGTGCATAACAAAATCCTGTGCGTCTTCTTTTAAAAAAAAAAACAGAATCAGATTGCCACAGCTAGTCTAATATGACATTTTCCCTCCTGTTGTAGGACTCCTCCAGATTTACTGAGCATTCATTATGCATTCATTTAATGGCGGGGAGGGTCTACGACAGTAAGCATTTGTCCTGATTTCCTTGCACTGTGTTTTTGTCTCGCTTCTAATCATTTATTCACCCCACACCTTTCAGCGCGTTTCCCCATCTCTTTAAAAACCACAAGGGATATGTACAGTGCCATTGTTGTGCCAAGGAAACAGAGAGTTTTAATCCACTTTAATTGCACAAACCTACATTTCTGACCCAGGTGGCGCTGTGGGACCCAGGTGGCGCTGTGGTTAAACCACTGAGCCTAGGGCTTGCCGATCAGAAGGTCGGCGGTTCGAATCCCTGTGACGGGGTGAGCTCCTGTTGCTTGGTCCCAGCTCCTGCCAACCTAGCAGTTCGAAAGCACGTCAAAGTGCAAGTAGATAAATAGGAACCGCTACAGCGGGAAGGTAAACGGCGTTTCCGTGTGCTGCTCTGGTTTGCCAGAAGCGGCTTTGTCATGCTGGCCACATGACCTGGAAGCTATACGCCGGCTCCCTCGGCCAATAATGCGAGATGAGCGCGCAACCCCAGAGTCGGTCACGACTGGGCCTAATGGTCAGGGGTCCCTTTACCTTTACATTTCTGATAGGGACATGACTGGCGCTGTGGTCTAAACCACTGAGCCTAGGGCTTGCCAATTGGAAGGTCGGCAGTTTGAATCCCTGTGACGGGGTGAGCTCCCATTGCTCGGTCCCTGCTCCTGCCAACCTAGCAGTTCGAAAGCACCTCAAAATGCAGGGGGTTCTTGATATCTGGGTTATACCTTCAGGGAAGCTGAATACAGATGCCTTAAACTGGTTCTGATATCTCTTTCAGTCAAGGTCATGCTGACTAAAGAAGTAGGGCCTGAAGGAGCCTGGGTTTCACTTTCTCTTTCTATCTCTTTTCCTTCTGGTGTGGTGTTCTGTACATAGTACAGTGGAACCTCGGTTTACGAACACTTCAGCGAGCGAACGCCGCAGACCCGGAAGTGTTTACATCCGGGTTCCACGGCGTCGGAAGCGCAGTAGCAATCTGCACAGCGCACATGTGCGCAAAAGCGCTATACCGGCACTTTGCGCACGTGCAGAAGCGTGCCTTCGGCGAGCAATCGCCTCAGTGAGCGAACGCCTCCATGGAACGGATTGCGGTCGCAAACCGAGGTACTGTACCACTGTATGCTTAGTGTTAAGGTTTAGACTTATTATAAATTATTGTGAGTTTACGTTACGTCTGCTGCAACTGGATTTCTTATGGACAGTGCCAATCCTGAATGTACTGGATTTGTAACCATTATGCTCATTTGCCTTCAGTAGCAGAAAAGTTCTGCTGAATGAAATACAATTGCCACTGGTCTGTTTTTGGGGAATCCTGCAATGAAACGTGTTTAAGTGTTTACTCTGCTAACTATACATTGGAATCTGCTCTGGATCAATATTGAGTGGAATTCCATGACAGGAGGGCACTATGTTCTCGGCTGCCTCAGGGTTACACAGCATTGAGTAAGGTGGGGGAGAGAGAGAGAGAGGGAGGGAGAGAGAGGGAGGGAGAGGGAGAGAGAGGGAGAGAGAGGGAGAAATACAACATCAGAAAAAGAAAGAAAGCAGTTATGTTTCCACTACAATATGCAGATGGATAAGATTATCCTGATTTCCAGCCAGGAAAGGCTTAAATACAAAATGCATATTATCAAGTCATCAGGGTAAACCCAGCATGTGCAACTGTGGCTGAGAAAGAATTATGCAAGGTTTCCACAAGAATCTACTTGCTGACAAGAATTGCTCTGCACTTCAGTTTGTTTTTGCAAAAGCTCCATTATGACAAGATCCTTCAGACATGCATATTTTTGCAAGTGTGTCCATGTCTGCTCTTAATCTTCACTGTTGATACTTACCGTGTTTCTCATATTATAAGTCATGTCTTATATTAATTTTTTCTTCAAAAAAACACGACATGGCTTATTTTTGAGGGATGTCTTATTTTTTAATAAAGTGCACGCGGGCGCTGTTTGCCGGGCTTGTCAAGCCCAGCGAACAGCGCCCGCCGATCTTCGGTGACAGGCGGGGGTGGGCGGAGAGCGGAGAACGATCTCCGCTTCCCCCCCACCCCCGCCTGTCACACAGCACAGGTCGGCGGGCGCTGTTTGCCGGGCTTGTCAAGCCCAGCTAGGAGCGCCCGCCGATCTTCGGTGACAGGCGGGGATGGGGGGAGAGCGGAGAACGATCTCCGCTTCCCCCCACCCCCGCCTGTCACACAGCAAAGGTCGGCGGGCGCTGTTTGCCGGGCTTGTCAAGCCCAGCTAGGAGCGCCCGCCGATCTTCGGTGACAGGCGGGGATGGGGGGAGAGCGGAGAACGATCTCCGCTTCTCCCCCACCCCCGCCTGTCACACAGCACAGGGCCGAAGATCGGCGGGCGCTGTTTGCCGGGCTTGTCAAGCCCAGCAAGGAGCGCCCGCCGATCTTTGGTGACAGGCGGGGGTGGGGGGAGAGCGGAGAACGATCTCCGCTTCTCCCCCACCCCCGCCTGTCACACAGCACAGGGCCGAAGATCGGCGGGCGCTGTTTGCCGGGCTTGTCAAGCCCAGCAAACAGCGCCCGCCGATCTTTGGTGACAGGCGGGGGTGGGGGGAGAGCGGAGCACGATCTCCACTTCCCCCCACCCCGCCCATCATACAGCACAGGGCCGAAGATCGGCGGGCGCTGTTTGCCGGGCTTGTCAAGCCCAGCAAACAGCGCCCGCCGATCTTCGGTGACAGGCGGGGGTGGGCGGAGAGCGGAGAACGATCTCCGCTTCCCCCCCACCCCCGCCTGTCACACAGCACAGGTCGGCGGGCGCTGTTTGCCGGGCTTGTCAAGCCCAGCTAGGAGCGCCCGCCGATCTTCGGTGACAGGCGGGGATGGGGGGAGAGCGGAGAACGATCTCCGCTTCTCCCCCACCCCCGCCTGTCACACAGCACAGGGCCGAAGATCGGCGGGCGCTGTTTGCCGGGCTTGTCAAGCCCAGCAAGGAGCGCCCGCCGATCTTTGGTGACAGGCGGGGGTGGGGGGAGAGCGGAGCACGATCTCCGCTTCCCCCCCCCACCCCCGCCTGTCACACAGGACAGGTCGGAAGATCGGCGGGCGCTGTTTGCCGGGCTTGTCAAGCCCAGCAAGGAGCGCCCGCCGATCTTCGGTGACAGGCGGGGGTGGGGGGAGAGCGGAGAACGATCTCCGCTTCCCCCCCACCCCCGCCTGTCACACAGCACAGGTCGGCGGGCGCTGTTTGCCGGGCTTGTCAAGCCCAGCTAGGAGCGCCCGCCGATCTTCGGTGACAGGCGGGGGTGGGGGGAGAGCGGAGCACGATCTCCGCTTCTCCCCCACCCCCGCCTGTCACACAGCACAGGGCCGAAGATCGGCGGGCGCTGTTTGCCGGGCTTGTCAAGCCCAGCAAACAGCGCCCGCCGATCTTTGGTGACAGGCGGGGGTGGGGGGAGAGCGGAGAACGATCTCCGCTTCCCCCCCACCCCCGCCTGTCACACAGGACAGGTCCGAAGATCGGCGGGCGCTGTTTGCCGGGCTTGTCAAGCCCAGCAAGGAGCGCCCGCCGATCTTCGGTGACAGGCGGGGGTGGGGGGAGAGCGGAGCACGATCTCCGCTTCCCCCCACCCCCGCCCGTCATACAGCACAGGGCCGAAGATCGGCGGGCGCTGTTTGCCGGGCTTGTCAAGCCCAGCAAGGAGCGCCCGCCGATCTTTGGTGACAGGCGGGGGTGGGGGGAGAGCGGAGCACGATCTCCGCTTCCCCCCCCACCCCCGCCTGTCACACAGGACAGGTCCGAAGATCGGCGGGCGCTGTTTGCCGGGCTTGTCAAGCCCAGCAAGGAGCGCCCGCCGATCTTCGGTGACAGGCGGGGGTGGGGGGAGAGCGGAGCACGATCTCCGCTTCCCCCCACCCCCGCCCGTCATACAGCACAGGGCCGAAGATCGGCGGGCGCTGTTTGCCGGGCTTGTCAAGCCCAGCAAGGAGCGCCCGCCGATCTTTGGTGACAGGCGGGGGTGGGGGGAGAGCGGAGCACGATCTCCGCTTCCCCCCACCCCCGCCCGTCATACAGCACAGGGCCGAAGATCGGCGGGCGCTGTTTGCCGGGCTTGTCAAGCCCAGCAAGGAGCGCCCGCCGATCTTTGGTGACAGGCGGGGGTGGGGGGAGAGCGGAGCACGATCTCCGCTTCCCCACCCACCCCCGCCTGTCACACAGGACAGGTCCGAAGATCGGCGGGCGCTGTTTGCCGGGCTTGTCAAGCCCAGCAAGGAGCGCCCGCCGATCTTTGGTGACAGGCGGGGGTGGGGGGAGAGCGGAGAACGATCTCCGCTTCCCCCCCCGCCTGTCACACAGGACAGGTCCGAAGATCGGCGGGCGCTGTTTGCCGGGCTTGTCAAGCCCAGCAAACAGCGCCCGCCGATCTTTGGTGACAGGCGGGGGTGGGGGGAGAGCGGAGAACGATCTCCGCTTCCCCCCACCCCCGCCTGTCACACAGGACAGGTCCGAAGATCGGCGGGCGCTGTTTGCCGGGCTTGTCAAGCCCAGCAAACAGCGCCCGCCGATCTTCGGTGACAGGCGGGGGTGGGGGGAGAGCGGAGCATGATCTCCGCTTCCCCCCCCACCCCCGCCTGTCACACAGGACAGGTCCGAAGATCGGCGGGCGCTGTTTCCCGGGCTTGTCAAGCCCAGCAAGGAGCGCCCGCCGATCTTCGGCTCTGTCCCCCGATGCGCGACGGCTCGGGGAAGCAGGCAGGGAGCTCCTGCTGGGTCCCGCGCCTTCGCCTCTCGCTCGGTCGGGGCTACACGACATGGCTTATTTTCGGGGTATGTCTTATTTTTCACTAACCCTTAGAAATCCTGTCATGGCTTATTTTTTGGGGATGCCTTAAAATATGAGAAACACGGTAGTACAACAGCATCATTGTGTAAGAACTGAAATATCCATCTAAGTAGGTCCCACCTAAGCAGGGAGTAAGGCCAACTGAAGGAAATGGACTTACAGTACTTCTGACTCAGGGTAAACATACCGTATTTAGGTTCAAGCTGATAGTTTTTTGGGGGGGCGGACAAAAAAACAAAAAAACCAAGCTGATAGTTGGGCTAGAGAAATAGAGAGCTAGTGAGATAGGCAGATAGATATTAAGCCCCTAAAACACTGACCTTGGAGCAAAGTAAATTTCCATGCTACCGGTATCTTTTGGATGGTTTAGTAGATAATAACCAAAAAATGGAATTCTGACATCTGTGGTGTTCATCTTTTAAATTTCCTGTGAGAGTAAAATAGCTAAGGGAAAGGTGTGGTCATTTGCTTGGAAAGAGGAGGAAATATTTGCAGAGACGTCCTACTAGGGATGATGAAGATGAATTAATCCCTACTATAGGGGCAACCCCCTTCATGGATCAATGCCTTGTCGTGGCGAAGGGGCTTGAATAACTCAGAGAAGCTATGAGCTATGCCATGCAGGGCCACCCAAGATGGACAGGTCATAGTGGAGAGTTTTGACTAAACGTGATCCACCTGGAGAAGGAACTGGCAAGCCACTCCAGTATCCCTGCCAAGAAAACTCTATGGACAAAGACAACAGGCATATAAAAGTTATGACGCTGGAAGATGAGCCCCTCAGGTCGGAAGGTGTCCAACATGCTACTGAGGAAGAGCGGAGGACAAGTACAAGTAGATTCAGAGCTGATGAAGCGGCTGGGCCAAAGCCGAAAGGACGCTCAGTTGCGGATATGCCTGGAAGCGAAAGGAAAGTCCGATGCTGTAAAGAAAAATATTGCATAGGAACCTGGAATGTAAGAACCATGAGTGGAGGTAAGCTGGATGTGGTCAAAAATGAGATGACAAGAATAAATATCGACATCCTGGGCATCAGTGAACTAAAATGGAAGGGAATGGGCGAATTCAGTTCGGATGACTATCATATCTACTACTGTGGGCAAGAATCCTGTAGCAGAAATGGAGTGGCCCTCATAGTCAACAAAAGAGTGGCAAAAGCTGTAATGGGATGCAATCTCAAAAATGACAGAATGATCTCGATACGAATCCAAGGCAGACCTTTTAACATCACAGTAATCCAAGTTTATGCACCAACTACCGGTGCTGAAGAAAGTGAAATTGACCAATTCTATGAAGACCTACAACACCTTCTAGAAATGACACCAAAGAAGGATGTTCTTCTCATTACAGGGGACTGGAATGCTAAAGTAGGGAATCAAGAGATAAAAGGAACAACTGGCAAGTTTGGCCTTGGAGTTCAAAATGAAGCAGGGCAAAGGCTAATAGAGTTCTGTCAAGAGAACAAGCTGGTCATCACAAACACTCTATTCCAACAACACAAGAGACGACTCTACACATGGATATCACCAAATGGACAGCATCGAAATCAGATTGATTATATTCTCTGCAGCCAAAGATGGAGAAGCTCCATACAGTCAGCAAAAACAAGACCTGGAGCTGACTGTAACTCAGATCATCAGCTTCTTATAGCAAAATTCCAGCTTAAACTGAAGAAAGTAGGAAAAACCACTGGGCCAGTAAGATACAATCTGAATCAAATCCCTTATGAATACACAGTGGAAGTGAGGAACAGGTTTAAGGATTTAGATTTGGTGGACAGAGTGCCTGAAGAACTATGGATGGAGGCTCGTAACATTATACAGGAGGCAGCAATGAAAACCATCCCAAGGAAAAGGAAATGCAAGAAAGCAAAATGGCTGTCCAACGAGGCCTTACAAATAGCGGAGGAGAGGAGGCAAGCAAAATGCAAGGGAGATAGGGAAAGATACAGGAAACTGAATGCAGATTTCCAAAAAACAGCAAGGAGAGACAAGAGGGTCTTCTTAAATGAGCAATGCAAAGAAATAGAGGAAAACAATAGAATGGGGAAAACCAGAGATCTGTTCAAGAAAATTGGAGATATGAAAGGAACATTTCGTACAAAGATTACCATAATCAAGGACAAAAGTGGTAAGGACCTAACAGAAGCAGAAGACATCAAGAAGAGGTGGCAAGAATACACAGAGGAATTATACCAGAAAGATATGGAGGTCTCGTACACCTCAGGTAGTGTGGTTGCTGACCTTGAGCCAGACATCTTGGAGAGTGAAGTCAAATGGGCCTTAGAAAGCATTGCTAATAACAAGGCCAGTGGAAGTGATGATATTCCAGCTGAACTGTTTAAAATTTTAAAAGATGATGCTGTTAAGGTGCTACACCCAATATGCCAGCAAGTTTGGAAAACTCAGCAATGGCCAGAGGATTGGAGAAGATCAGTCTACATCCCAATTCCAAAGAAGGGCAGTGCCAAAGAATGCTGCAACTACCGCACAATTGCGCTCATTTCACACGCTAGCAAGGTTATGCTTAAAATTCTACAAGGCAGGCTTAGGCAGTATGTGGACCGAGAACTCCCAGAAGTGCAAGCTGGATTTCGAAAGGGCAGAGGAACCAGAGACCAAATAGCAAACATGCGCTGGATTATGGAGAAAGCTAGAGAGTTCCAGAAAAACGTCTACTTCTGCTTCATTGACTATGCAAAAGCCTTTGACTGTGTCGACCACAGCAAACTATGGCAAGTTCTTAAAGAAATGGGAGTGCCTGATCACCTCATCTGTCTCCTGAGAAATCTCTATGTGGGACAAGAAGCTACAGTTAGAACTGGATATGGAACAACTGATTGGTTCAAAATTGGGAAAGGAGTACGACAAGGTTGTATATTGTCTCCCTGCTTATTTAACTTATATGCAGAATTCATCATGCGAAAGGCTGGACTAGATGAATCCCAAGCCGGAATTAAGATTGCTGGAAGAAATATCAACAATCTCAGATATGCAGATGACACAACCTTGATGGCAGAAAGCGAGGAGGAATTAAAGAACCTTTTAATGAGGGTGAAAGAGGAGAGCGCAAAATATGGTCTGAAGCTCAACATCAAAAAAACCAAGATCATGGCCACTGGTCCCATCACCTCCTGGCAAATAGAAGGGGAAGAAATGGAGGCAGTGAGAGATTTTACTTTCTTGGGCTCCTTGATCACTGCAGATGGTGACAGCAGTCACGAAATTAAAAGACGCCTGCTTCTTGGGAGAAAAGCAATGACAAACCTAGACAGCATCTTAAAAAGCAGAGACATCACCTTGCCGACAAAGGTCCGTATAGTTAAAGCTATGGTTTTCCCAGTAGTGATGTATGGAAGTGAGAGTTGGACCATAAAGAAGGCTGATCGCCGAAGAATTGATGCTTTTGAATTATGGTGCTGGAGGAGACTCTTGAGAGTCCCATGGACTGCAAGAAGATCAAACCTATCCATTCTTAAGGAAATCAGCCCTGAGTGCTCCCTGGAAGGACGGATCGTGAAGCTGAGGCTCCAATACTTTGGCCACTTCATGAGAAGAGAAGAATCCTTGGGAAAGACCCTGATGTTGGGAAAGATTGAGGGCACTAGGAGAAGGGGGCGACAGAGGACAAGATGGTTGGACAGTGTTCTCGAAGCTACGAACATGAGTTTGACCAAACTGCGGGAGGCAGTGCAAGACAGGAGTGCCTGGCGTGCTATGGTCCATGGGGTCACGAAGAGTCGGACACGACTAAACGACTAAACAACAACAACAACATAGGGGCAACAGGACAGAACTTCCTCTGACGAGTGGGATGGCTACTCAGTTTTCAAGCTGTGTGTATCATTTGAGATTACAAATAGGCCATATTCCATGGTTCATGAATAATTTTTATTAATTCATTCTTTTAGGGATTTATAACTTATTCTTCAATAGCATTCCCAAGGCAGCTTAAAAATTCAAAGCACAATAAAACAAATTTACAACACACACACACACACACACACACACACACACACACCTGTAGATCCAAAGGCTCTCTTGCAGTGGTCTGCACACACACTGGGCCCATATCCTGCCCTTTGTGTCCCCTAAATGTGGCTGAAGGACCTTCTAGAGCACTGGGGCTGCAGCTGGAAGAGGAAAGTGTCTGTGTCCCTATATACATGTGGAAGTAGTGGGAGCAGGCGGTGCTGTGATCTAACCCACTGAGTCTCTGGGGCTTGCTGATCAAAACATCGACGGTTTGAATCTGCACGATGGGGTGAGCTCCTATTGCTGTGTCCCAGCTCCTGCCAACCTAGTCGTTTGAAAGCACACCAGTGCAAGTAGATAAATAGGTACCGTTGCGACGGGAAAATAAACGGCGTTTGTGTGTGCTTTGGTACTCATCATGGTGTAATGTTGAGCCAGAAGTGGTTTAGTCATGCTGGCCACAGGACTCAGAAAGCTCTCTGCAGACAAACACCAGCTTCCTGGGCCTGAAGCGAGATGAGCACCTCAACCCCATAGTCAAGTTTGACTTTACTTACCCGTCCATGGGTCCTTTACTTACTTTCACGTGCGGAAGTGCAGAAGTGCTTTGTGTTATTTGCACAAATCTCTTTGGATCCCTGCAGTGACCCTCTTCAGATGTTACTTGTGCAAAGGGGAGAACGCATGGGCAATAGTGGCAGCAGGGTGATGAGCTTATCCTTGCTCCACAAAACCATGCAGCTTGTTTTGCACCTGCTGTTGCCATGTTAGGGCATAACCTTTGAAGCAAGGACCCTGCATTACATGGAAAGAATTCCCATGTAGTTTAGAACCTTGGCTGCCCAGGGTTCTATATTGCACATGGAGCCATCACACATATAGCAGGTTCCATGCACATTCAAAATTTATGCGTGATTGGTGCAGAGAGAACTACGGTACATGATATTGGGGCTGTGTCTAAATGTGCATCTCCACTGCCCCTTTCACCATACTCCTCCTCTTCCCTTAACACCTGAAAAGGGCTTACATTTAAAAAAAAGGGGGGGAGGAAAATAACACACCTTTTTTTTGCACCAGCAAGTTGTTTGAACATTTTGCAAACTTCCAAAGGATTAGGTTCCTCCTTAGGCATAAATGTTCAAAGGAAACATTAAATAATTAGCTAAATGAATTAATATCTTATAATCTCACTTTAAACATTATCCCAGTGATGTGGGAAGTCATTTATCTATGGGCAAGTTCCTGTGTGGCTGGGAGGGGAGAACTTTTAAATGGCACACAGAGAACATGGGTCTTTCCCAGCAGTGTCTTTGTGACAGAAAGACCCACTTGATCTGGCCCTGCCCATTGAGTTCAGTTATTTAACTGTTCTCTCAGCCGCTGAAAAGCTGCTGATGGATGTGGCTCCCACTCAGATGGTGAATTCTTTTAATGTACTTATAAAAAGTGTGCCATAATCTCCAGATGACAGCACACGTCAGACAGTAAGCAAAACAACCAAGTCAATAGCGCAGATGATGTTCAAATTAATATGTAATGGTACTTTACAAAAAGCTGTTGATAGACTTTATTTCCTTCAGACGTCTTCCCTCCTGCCTTCTAAGCACCTTTATGCAAAAATGATTTACAATTCCTCTGTCTGTCAGTAATCAGGGATTCTCATCTGCAAGGTAAAATGCCTTCATCTTTAATCTGATTGAGATGATGCCACAACTGAGGTGAGGAAATCCAAAGACATTAACCTAAGGCACTCCACATGCTTCACCTTCTGTTTAATTTGTGTTTTGTTTTGCCACATATCCTGGGGGCAAAAAGGATGGAATCAAGGACTTTTCTGAGGAAATGGGCATTACAGAATCATAGAATTGTAGAGTTGGAAGGTATCCCAAGGGTCATCGATTCCAACCCTCTGCAATGCAGGAATCTCAACTAAATCATACATGACAGGTGGCGATCCAACCTCTGCTTAAAAACCTCCAAGGAAGGAAAGTCCACCACCTCCCAAGGGAGTCCGTTCCACTGTCCAGCAGTTCTTACAATCAGAAAGTTCTTCCTGGTGTTTAGTCAGAATCTCCTTGCTTGTGACGTTTCTCCAGAGCAGGAGAAAACAAGCTTGCTCCATCTTCCAGGTGACAGCTCTTTAGACATTTGAAGATGGTCATCATATCTCCTCTTAGACTCCTCTTCCCCTCAACCGCTCCTTACATTTGAATGTCTAAAAGCATTGATTCATCTAAACATTGCAAGTCACTCAAATCTCTTTGCAACCATTGTAATGGAGTCTGTGTGGAGCAGCCATTGGAAATGGTCCAGAAAGTTCAATTAGCCCAAAATTTCTCCACTCAACTGTGTTTTGGCAGGCTGGCTAGAGCATATTCCTCCAGCCCTATTTAATTACTGGTCAGCCATTCATTTCAGGATCAATCCAAGATACTGGTTTTTACCTTTAAAGGCCTAACCAGTTTGGAACTTTAATGGGGACCCTTTGTCTATATACTTCCTCTTGTTTGTTCTGGTCCAATAGCATCAAAGTCCTGCTCTGGGGTCCCCTGCCAACTGATGTAGTGGGTGAGAGGCAGTAATAATGCAACAATAATACATTAAATAACAAGCCGTTTGATGCCCTTTCACAAAGCCCCAGATCAACTGCCTGAGGCAGCCACCTCACTCTACCTAATAGTAGGGCCAGCTCTGTGCCAGAGACCATGAGAGGAGAAAGCAGGTGCATTCTCACATTGTGCCAGAACTTGCTGAAATCAAGAGTGTGCCTCGCTGCAAAGAGAGTGTCGTTTTCTCTGGCTTCTGAATTGGTCTTGGCACAGCAAATGTCTGTCTATACCAACCACTAGCACTGACCATGTTTATATCAATGCTTCTGCTGTTTGGGGAGTGTGGAGTGGGCAGTAAAGAAACTTACTGGGAATGAGCACAATTGGACCCTGTGAGGTCTACTTCTGAGTGAGTGTGTGCAGGCTTAAGAACATAAGGAGAGCTTGCTGGATCTGGCCAATGCCCCATCTAGTCTAGCCACCTGCTCTTGCAGTGGTCAACAGATGCCTGTAGGAAGCCTGAAAGCAGGGCTTGCACCCAACAATAGTCTTCCCACTTGTGATTCCCAGCATTCAGAAGCATCCTGCCTCTGACTGACACAATTCAGCTTCGCCTGCTGAACAGCAGCCTGAAGGGGAAGAAGGGGGAGTGACTCCACCTGCAGCTGATCAGCCTTCAAGGACACAGAGGAGAAGACACTGATGAGAACCAGCTGGCTTCAGCCTTTTTAAGCAGAGCTCTCAGCAGCAGTCAGATGCTGGAAACAATGCCTGTGGTTCCTGGTCCTACCTTGCTGCTTTCTGATCTCCATCTGGGTTCCATGACTTTTAGACTGGATCCTTGGCTCTGTCATCATCTGGATTACCTGACCTCTGGACTGTCTGATTCATATGGGGATTCTGCTCTCAGCCAAGAGTTCCTTGGAGACTCCTAGCCCCTGATTGCTTGGCAACAGGACTTGGATGGGGCTACAAAAACCATTGAAGGCACTGTTTATCCCTTCCATCTCTGTGGTTTGATTATTCTTTTGACCCAGCAAGGGTGGCAATGTTTCCAGTGCAGGATGGAAGGGAAGTCAATTCCTAGGGAAACTGACATTATTAAAGTCAGGTGAAACACTTCAGCAAATAAAAGCTTCTCTGCGTATTTCAAGGACATTTGGAGCAGATACCGGTACTAGTAAGCAGAAAGTCATAGAGCCCATTATGTTAATAATAGCTGTTCACTTGGCTAAATAATATTCAACATGTTTAACAATGCATAAATGCACCTCATTCTTACACTCTAGCGGTGTTACAAAGAGACAGAGATTGAGATATTAAGGGGGGGTATAAATTGAGGAGTTAATATGCATAACTGTCACAGTGGTCGGATGGGACTACTTCAGAGTAACGACTCTCCACCGCTCTGCATTTTATCTTTTTATTGGTGCTGCGTATTTACAGTGCTAAAGGTAGAGCTATTTACAGAGACACATCTTTTCAGCTTTCATCAGAACCTCCGAATGGCTTTTGGCGCATCTTGCGCCAGCATAACAACTTGGGGAGCCCCATCCTCTTCCCCCGACGCTTTCTGCGAAGTTCCGGAGTTGGGGGGATGGGTCTGCCCCCCCCTCTTTCCTCCTTCCTGTCCCACCTGGGACGCTGGCTCTTCTACCCTGCCAGAGCCTTGGATCCCACTTCCTGTTTCCCCACTGGAGCTGGAGCTCTCCCTGCTCTCAGTCGTGCTCTGGGCTGGGCTGGAACTCAGGAGGGGAGGGGCTTCGCGATACCCCTTGCCCCTCACATCCATCCCCCCCAGGCCCCCCTCCCTCCCTCCTGGGCGGTTGCACGGGTGTTGGTGGTGACTGAAAGCCTAAGAATTCCATGCTGTCCGAGCCGGTTGGTGTGAACACCTCCCCCCAGTCCCGTTGTCCCCCTCCTCCCTCCTGGGAAGAGGGAAAGCCCAAAAAATCCGTGGCCTCAGAGCTGGTGGGGGTGAAAATCTGCTGCCAGTCCACCTCTTCTCCTGACTGAGTGGACCTCGGAGATACCCATATCTCCTCCTCCGTGTCCTCAAACTCTGCTTCCCATCTCCATGGTGAACTGCTTTCCCCCTCCTGTGCGTCCTCCTCCTCCCCCTCCCTTTCCATGTGCCAGGGCTTGGGCCTGTGTGGGAAGAGGGTGTGGAATTCTTCCACTAAGAATTCCTCCTGTATCTGGGTGGCTGGGACCCATTCATTTTGGGATGGCGGGGCGTCCTCCCATGCCATAAGGTACTCCAGGCCACCCACCCCCCTTCGTGAATCAAGGATGGCCGTTGCTTCATTGAGTGGCTCCCTGCCTCCTCTCTCCCCCCCTCCCTCGGGGGTCTGTGCGCCGTCTCGGAATCTGCTACTTTCCCTGTACGGAGACAGCAGCGATCCATGAAACACTGGGTGCACCCTCATGTCCTCTGGCAGTGCCAGCCTGTATGCCACCGGGTTTACCTGCTGCGTGACCGTGAAGGGGCCCAACCTTCTGGGTGCCAGCTTCTTGCACCTCCCTCTGGTGGGAAGGCCCTCCGAGGACAGCCAAACCTTGTCCCCTACCCTGATGACCTCCCCCGGTCGCCTGTGGCGATCTGCCCCCTTCTTGTACGCTTCCTTGGCCCTCTCCAAGTGTTCTCTGAGCTGCTGGTGCACCGTCTCCAGCTCCTCTGCCCAATCCTCTGCCTGCGGGCCCTCCTCCTCCTCCTCCCCCTCCCTCTCCGGGAAAGATCTGAGGTCGCGCCCGTAGTTGGCCTTAAAGGGCGACACCCCTGTGGAGACGTGCACCGCATTGTTGTAGGCAAATTCTGCCAGTGGCAGACGATCCACCCAGTCCGTTTGCCTCTGGCTGACGTAGCATCTCAGGTACTGCTGCAGAATGGCGTTGACCCGCTCCGCCTGTCCATTGGTCTGCGGGTGCCGAGCCGTCGACAAGCTGACCTCCACCTGCAGGAGGTTCATGAGCCGCCTCCAGAACCTGGAAACAAATTGGCGGCCACGATCCGAAATAACTCTTAAAGGTAATCCATGCAGTCTGAATGGATGGTCAACGAGCAGTTTGGCTGTCTCTTCTGCAGAGACCGCCCTGGCACACGGTATAAAATGGCACATTTTGGACATAAGGTCCACCACCACCAACACTGCGGTCTTGCCCCTGGACGACGGCAGGTCTGTGATGAAGTCCATGGACACTACTTCCCACGGCCTGTGCGGGGTGGCTAATGGCTCCAGCAACCCTGCTGGTGCTGCTCTGACTACCTTTGCCCGCTGGCAGGTGTCACAGCCCCGTACATAGTCTTGAACATCTTCCCGCACCCCTGGCCACCAGAAGTGTCTCATGACTAGGTGAGTGGTTTTGTCCCTTCCGAAATGACCCGCCGTCGGGTTGTCGTGCATCTGCTTGAGGACCTTACCTCTGAGCTGGTTGGTGGGCAGGTACAGGGCTCCCCTGTAAAAAAGCAACCCCCTCCTTTCCTCAAAGTCTTTTGCCTGCTCCCTCCCCCCTCGCAGCTCTCTGAAGATGCGGGTGGCAAACTCATCTGCTGCCGTCAGTGCTGTGAGTTCTGCCTCGCTCACCACTGCTGCTCCGCAGGACCATGCTGATGGGGGGGAAATGTGTCGGGGTGCTGGTGGCAACTCCTCCTCCATGTACTCTGGCTTGCGGGAGAGGGCATCCGCCCTGACGTTCTGCTCCCCCGGTATGTAGTGGATGGAGAAGTTGAAGTGTGAGAAGAACTCTGCCCATCGTATCTGCCGCTGGTTGAGCACCCTGGCCGTTCTCCAGAACTCCAGGTTCTTGTGGTCCGTGCACACCTGAATGGGGTGCTTGGCGCCCACCAAGAAATGTCTCCAGTGTTTAAACGCAGCGTGGATCGCGAGAAGTTCCTTATCAAACACCGTGTAATTGCGTTCTGGCTGTGTCAGCTTTCTAGAGAAAAAGGCACAGGGTCTCCACTCTCTGTTGGCATCCAGTTGCAACAGGATCGCTCCCAAAACTCTGTCTGAAGCATCGGTCTCAACGCGTAGGGGCGCATCCTGCACCACGTGGAACAGGTTCTGGTCGGAAGCGAACACCCTCTTGAGGCTTTCGAACGCTGCTTGCGCTTCCTGTGTCCACCTGAACTTCTGCTTGCCTCTCAGGCAGTCCGTGATGGGAGCCGTAACGCGAGAGAAGTTCTTGATGAACTTCCTGTAGAAGTTGGCGAAGCCTAGTAGGCGTTGGGCATCCTTGCGCGTCCTGGGGCTGTGCCAGTCCAGGATGGCCTGCACCTTGTCCTTGTCCATCGCCAGCCCCGTGTCTGACAGTTTGTAGCCCAGGAAGTCCACCTCTTTGGTGTGAAACTTACACTTCTCCAGCTTCACATACAGGTGGTGCTCCTTCAGGCGCTGCAACACCTCTCTGACATCCTTCACATGCTGCTCTGGGTCATTGGAGTAAATAAGGATGTCATCCAAGAAGACCAGGCATTTCTTGAAGAGAAGGGACCCCAGGACGTGGTGCATGAAGGCCTGGAAGCATGCTGAGCCCCCTTGCAAACCGAAGGGCATCACCAGATATTCAAAAGAGCCCAGAGGCGTGAACATCGTGGTCTTCCACTCATCGCCTTCCCGGATCCTGATCAAGTTGTACGCCCCCCTCAGGTCGAGCTTGGTGAAGATCTTGCCCCTGCGTGCCGCTGTCAGCAGATCGTCCACTCTGGGCATCGGGAAAGCCACCGGTTCTGTCATGTTGTTCAGGCGCCTGAAATCCACCACCAGACGGCGCTGTTGCGTGTCTTTCTTGTCCACCCAGAAGACCGGGCTGCCCCCTGCTGCCTTGCTTTCTCTGATGAACCCCCTCTTGAGGTTCTTGTCTATAAACGCACGCAGATCCTCCAGCTCCTGATCTGACATGGAGTACAGCTTGGCTGGGGGTAGCGTGGCCCCCGGCACCAGGTTGATCTGGCAGTCAAATGATCTGTGCGGGGGCAGGTGGTCGGATTCCGCTTCACTGAAGACCTCCTGCAGGTCCCAGTACTGCTTGGGTATCGTCTCACCCCCCTTGACGTGCATGGTGGCCACCGTGGCTATTGGAGGCCCCTCCCCTGGTTGGTGTTGCATGCAATGCTCCAGACAATAGTCTGAGCCAAACGTGATGCATCTCTGGTGCCAACTGATGGAGGGGTCATGGCGCGCCAGCCAGCTCATGCCCAAGACGATGGGGGGGTCTGAGATGGTGGTGACGTTGAATGCCAGTGTCTCTGAGTGTCTCCCCACCGTCATTCTCATGGGGGGGGTCTGGTGGGTGATGGCCCCTCCCAGCAACTCCCTGCCGTCAATGGTGGAGACGTGCAGGGGAAAATCCAGCTGCAGAAGTTGGATCTGGTGCGCTTCTGCAAAGTTTCTCGAAAAGAAGTTGGCCGACGCCCCCGAATCGATTAACGCGAGGACCGTCAGGGGATACCCATTAGGGAGCGTTAGCGTCACTTCTAGAACCACCCCTGCTCTGGGGGGGTGGGCTGGCGCTGCTCCTCGCTGTGCGGGCGGGTGGGTTGGGGCTGTTGTGTGCTGACTGCGCCTGGCTGCTGCCCCTTGTCTCCTGCAGCCAGGCTGTCTCGTTTCCCTGCTGTGGTGCTGCGTCAGTGGGGGAGGGCACAACTGTTCCCGCCTTTCCTTGCCATTCCCTGCGATGTGGGCAGTCTCTGACGAGATGCTGAGGGGAGTTGCAGAGAAAGCAATTCCCGCCTCTTCCCTCCTTGCGTCTTGGCGCCGCTGGGGTTTGAAAAGCCCGCGCGCGCGCGCTATCAATTTGCATGGGTTCCTGGTCTTGGCTGGCCCCTGGCATGGCGTGAGATGGCTGTTGGGGGAGTGGCTTCTCCTGCGACCGTGGGAACCAAGCCCGCTTTGCGCGCGTTGCTTGCTTGTCGTTCCACCGGGATTCCTGTCTCACCCCCACCGCCAGAGCCGCTTTGCTCAGCTGATCCATATTACTGGGCTTTGGACCTCTCGAGAGCTCATCTTTCACATCCTCATTCAACCCCAGGTAGAACGCCGCTTCCATCGGAGGCGAGTGCAGTTCCCACCCCAGTCTGTGCACCAGCATGGTGAATCTCGCCCAATATTCGCGAACTGTCATTGTTCTTTGTCTTAAATTATGCAGTTCCTCTTTGGTCTGGTCCATATGGCTATCGGACGCATACATAGTTTTTAAAGCCTCTAAAAATAGTTTGACATTCTTCATGCAAGGATTTTTTGTCGCGATTAACGGTCTGAGCCACTCCCTGGCTGCCCCGGTAAGGTGTTCCACAATAAACGCTACCCTGTGCCCATCATCAGGGAACTCATCATGGTGCAGCTCAAGAGCATACACGATCTCAGTCTCAAAGCCATGATATTCCCTCGGGTCTCCATTGAACTTGCTTACTAGGGTCCCTGCTCTCCTTCCTGTCAGCACTTGGAGTTGGGCTCCCCCTCCTCCCTTGTTTCTCTCTGCATCCAACTTGTTTTGGAGGTCCACGGCTACCGCCCTTAACTGCTGCTCTTTGTCCTGAAGTGCTCTCACCTGTTCAGCAAGGTTGTGCCTGTCCTCTTTAATTTTCTCCGTTTCTTGCTTCGCCGCCTTTAATTCCCCCTGTGCCTGCAACACCAGTTCCTGCAGGTCCTGCTGGGCTTTCTCCGCGATCTGCCGCCATGTCTCTGCTTCTGGCGCGCTCATCCCGGCAACTCCAAAGTAGCCCAAAAAAGATTCGGAGGTTGCTGTCACAGTGGTCGGATGGGACTACTTCAGAGTAACGACTCTCCACCGCTCTGCATTTTATCTTTTTATTGGTGCTGCGTATTTACAGTGCTAAAGGTAGAGCTATTTACAGAGACACATCTTTTCAGCTTTCATCAGAACCTCCGAATGGCTTTTGGCGCGTCTTGCGCCAGCATAACAACTTGGGGAGCCCCATCCTCTTCCCCCGACGCTTTCTGCGAAGTTCCGGAGTTGGGGGGATGGGTCTGCCCCCCCCCTCTTTCCTCCTTCCTGTCCCACCTGGGACGCTGGCTCTTCTACCCTGCCAGAGCCTTGGATCCCACTTCCTGTTTCCCCACTGGAGCTGGAGCTCTCCCTGCTCTCAGTCGTGCTCTGGGCTGGGCTGGAACTCAGGAGGGGAGGGGCTTCGCGATACCCCTTGCCCCTCACAATAACAATTAGACATTTTGCCTCATTGAGAATGTGTATCCATGAAGAGGGAGGTGTGCATATTTCCCGGTCGATATAAATAATGTGCTTATCTCAACAGAATTTTGTACATTCTCTGGGCAATATGCACATGATCCAGACAGTATGCAGTCTCCACTAAATAAGTCTTTTTCTTCTTTCCTATCTCTAGTTCAGAAGTGTGTAGCCTGCACACGGCCACATCCAGGCTGCTTCAGGTCCACAGTTTAATCATACATGGTCCACAATATGTCCTCCCACTGATAAACCAAGCAGCAGGAATAAGGGCTGGGGTGCCAGAAAAACCTTTTCTGCAGCCCACACACCCCGAGTCAGCTGAGCAGCACAAGGGGAATCGCTGGGAGAGGAAAGCTTTACGGTTCAAATCCTCATTGGGCCATGAAGCTCACTGGATGACCTTGGTCCAGTCATTGCCTCTCAGCCTATCCTACCTCATAGGGTTGTTGTGGGGATTAAATGAGGGGGACCATGTATGCCACATTGAGTTCCTTAAATGAAAAAGTGGGATGTAAATGCAATAAATAAATAAACAAAACGTTACATTTTCATTCTGCACACCCTTGCAATATACTCACCAAACTCTGTGGCTAGCTTTTTTCCCACATTAACCACTCAGCTTACATTTCCCTTAAAATATATATTTGTTTCTCAGCTTGAAAGCCTCTGTTGATAATAGACAAACTGTGCTGTGCCGGCCACCATGGTTTTTTATTGATTCACTGGTTCAATAAGGGCAGAAAATCCATGCTAAGTAGCACATGAATATCTTTCTGCATTAAGATAGCAATAGCTCAAACACTCTCTAGTGAACGTTTTCAGATCTTTAGGAGGGGTGCCAAAAACAGCCCCTTCTGACCTCCCAGCCGCCCACATCTCATCAAGCCAAGCAATATAATGTGCCATGATATTGATCACCAAATGTAAATAAAAAGGAGATGCCATTAAGCAAACAACAAGCATATTTTTAAACATAAGTAATAAGAAAACCAACATTTAAATCTACAAGGGCAACATTTATTTAAAAGCTCGGTTCTTTAGCTGGCTAAACCCACTGCATTTCTATGTTCAGTAGGCAAAGGACAATACTCAGATATATCTACACTTGCAGTGGGCCGTATTATAAACAAATGTGCAATGCTTTGTTCCCCTTGTATGCATAGCACTGTTGTCTGTTGTTTGCACACTTGCTGTTTTTCCACTGGGAATCGGGGGGGGGGGGTGTTCACATTTATCTGGCTCCTTCATTCTTCTTGGATTTTACCAGGTCTTTCCTTTCTGTGTGTTCTAGTCCCAAATCCACCGAATGGATTTAATGTGGTTCATACTTGCCTTTTTATCACTTGATTACTTAGCACTTGATAACTTACAGGTTAAAATGTGAACTACCATAGATGTATTGGAAAGCTTGTCATTTGAGGGCGTTCAAGGTGATATGCAAGTTGTCTTTCTGGTGTTTGATCTGTGATTGTTCAGCCATGAGTTATTATTTATTTCACTTGCAAATTGCTTCCCATGAGGCATCCCAAAGCAATCAGGAATAGAATACAATTACAACAGTTTAAACAATTGCATACAAATAACAGCAATTTAAAAAAATATTATAGATATAAAAACAGATGAAGACAACACGTACATGAAATCAATTAAAATCCAAGACAGATACCAGTTGGAATTAAGGTATTCGAAGGCTTGTTGAAAGAGGAACATGCAAGGTTTTTTCTATCCTGCAGTCACTGAGGCTGTGTTCAGATTCCTGTTTACTGTGCCCTCACTGCATTTCCAGGGCTAGGTTTTTAATCCATGTTCATACACAACATTATGGAAAATGTACGGGCTTCCAGGGCTTTATTATAAAATACTGCTTTTTGAGGTGTTCACACCCATTGGCTTCCATAAACCATCCATAATTCATCTTTAACCAAGGTGTAAACACCTTTTAAAGACATCCTGGGTTGACAGAAACAAACACTCCCTTATTGATGGATAGGCAAGTATGAACCAGCACTTTCATTATTGTTTTTATTGATTTATTTTTGGATTGTTTAAAACCTGCCCTCCCTGAAGAAACTCAGGGCAGGTAACAGAACTATTAAAAACAATATAGTCAAACTATAAAACACTAATAAACAAAACCCCAATAACACATTAGAGCAGTGCTTTTTTCTGGGGGTACGCAAGGGTATGCATACCCTTAAACATTTTGTGAATCTTTGTACTTTTGTCCATTTACTGTATTTATTTTTCCTGATTTGAACTATAACATGGTGGTTTTCTTGATTCAAAATGAGAGTACCCCTAAAGGTTTTTTTTAGCGGGGGGGGGCACTGCATTAGAGTATAAAAGCAGAAATGCAGGAGTTAGCAGAACTAGGTAGGTACATTCCTTAAACCATCTTGAGCAAATAGAAATGAATACAATTGACATTTTAAAGCTATCAGGATGGTTTAATGATAACAATACACATTAAACAGGAAATATATTAAATCAAAGTTAGATGCAGCTGTGATCTGGCAGCTAAAAAAGCCAATGCAATTCTGGGCTGCATCAATAGGAGTATAGCATCTAGATCAAGGGAAGTAATAGTACCAATGAATTCTGCTCTGGTCAGACCTCACCTGGAGTACTGTGTCCAGTTCTGGGCACCACAGTTCAAGAAGGATACTGACAAGCTGGAAGGTGTCCAGAAGAGGGCAACCAAAATGCATAGCTGCCAAGTTTTCCCTTTTCTCGCGAGGAAGCCTATTCAGCATAAGGGAAAATCCCTTTTAAAAAGGGATAACTTGGCAGCTATGCCAAAATGGTCAAAGGCCTGGAAATGATGCCTTATGAGGAACGGCTTAGGGAGCTGGGTATGTTTAGCCTGGAGAAGAGAAGGTTAAGGGGTGATATGATAGCCATGTTCAAATATATAAAAGAATGTCATATAAAGGCATAGCTGCCAAGTTTTCCCTTTTCTCGCGAGGAAGCCTATTTAGCATAAGGAAAAATCCCTTTAAAAAAGGGATAACTTGGCAGCTATGTATAAAGGAGGGAGAAAGGTTGTTTTCTGCTGCTCCAGAGAAGTGGACACGGAGCAATGGATTCAAACTACAAGAAAGAAGCTTCCACCTAAACATTAGGAAGAACTTCCTTGACAGTAAGAGCTGTTCGGCAGTGGAATTTGCTACCAAGGAGTGTGGTGGAGTCTCCTTCTTTGGAGGTCTTTAAGCAGAGGCTTGACAGGCATATGTCTAGAATGCTTTGATGGTGTTTCCTGCTTGGTAGGGGGTTGGACTGGATGGCCCTTGTGGTCTCTTCCAACTCTATGATTCTATGACCCAGGTTTTGTTAAATGCTTCTATTTAATGTTGCTATACAAGCAAAAAAAAACACACAGTAAAATCTTACAACTGCTCCTTTACTATGATATAAAAAACCCACCAGGACGTGTTTTGAAATAATGTTTCTGATTACTGCTACTGCTTCTCAGATGCATGTTTACATTGCAGTGGTGGAGGGGAAAGGTTAAAAGGAATGCTGTCAGACTAACTAACTCACAGCTGTATTGGCAACCTCTCCCATATGTTTGTTCTGCAAGAAAACGATCAAACTGTAACCCCGTGAAAAATAAACTGAAAATGTCAGAAAAGCAGATGGGCATCCTCCTAATCCCCACCAGTCAAGGGGAGGATTTTGCTCATGTTTTTAGAAGAGTCTTCTGTGCAAATACTCTTATCGAGTAAAATATGTTTTCCTAACAGAAGCTAGAGCTGTGTCACCTATTTGCGGATTTCCTCATTTCTTGTCCATGATTATACCATATAAGCTTTGCTCAAAACGTCCCCTTTGCAGCTTCAGGGGACATTCAGAATGAGAGTGCATGTTATTCCCTTATCTCTAGCCGGGAAGAAGTATGCGAGGCCCCAGTCTTTCAAAGGAAGGGCTTTAAAATGCTTTCGTTGCATCACAATGTTTTCCTACAAAAGTGATTTGCATGCAATAGGTACATCACTTTTGCACATAGTCAGGCATTTCCCCTTTGAGGCAGAATATTTGCTTCAGTGATCTATTTGTGTACAGTACTGTATTACTGAAGCCGCAACATTCAGTCATGGGGAGAAACATGACCCACCCACCTCCAAGCAGCAGCTTGTGGCAGTTGTTCCTTGGCAGGTGGTCAGGATCTGCTGAACAGACTGGATGACCCAGGGCTCTTTCGGAGAACGATAAGGCAGAAGAGAAAGTGTTATCAGGGCAGCTAATTCAGCATCATCAGGAGTGGGGAACCTCCTAGGCCAGGCATGTCCAAGGGTCACATGCCAGTTGTTGCTATTTAACACATTTCTTTTTTCCCCCTTTTTTCTTTTGTATAACTTTTATTAAATTTTATGTTTTACATTTTAGAATATTAATTTAAACAACCTTAAAATATCAATGACTTCCCTTCCCTTTCCATGGTTCATTTTGCATAACATAAATCCCTGCATGTTTTATATAAACTAAACCGTTCAGCATTCCATTATTACATCCATCAAAACTTATTTACACTGTTGAATTTATCTTAACACTGCCAACATTTTCAAATAAACACAATTTCCCCCCATATATTCAATAAGTTTTTCCCAATCTTCTCTAAACATATGTTCTTCTTCTTCTCTTATTCTAAACGTTAGGTCCGCAAGCTGCACATATTCCATCAGTTTAAGTTGCCATTCTTCTTTAGTTGGGACTTCGCTCATTTTCCATTCGGGGCCTAACAAAACAGGAGCCGCATACATAAATATGGTAACCACATTTTAACCAATTTCTATGCACACCCACACACACACCCTCTGTGCTCCATCCAGGCAAGCAAGAAACATTAATCAGAGTTCGAGGACAAATTCTAGCCAGGCAGAAACACCTGGGTGTGGGAAGCAGGACCACCAAGGGGAGTGGCTTATAGAGAGAGGGTGTGGCCTGTGGAGAGGGTGCAGCTTGTGAAAAGTTCCAAGGGCCAGAAAGAGACTTGAAGAGCATTTGCCCCCCTGAAGGTGTAAGCAAGTGACTTAAGGGCAGACAGCAGCACCTATCGTGGTCATAGGTGATGACACCTGTGTCTACCCAACATCACAGCACTGAAATAACAGCCCCAGCGCCTCCACCACTGCCAGAATGGGCACTGAGTCCCATTCATAGGCACTCAGAAGTGGAAGCTGGAAACTGACCAGCCAACCACAGCATGCGCTACCACTGACATGAGGCATGCACACATAGCTAGCACGTCCGCTGCTTTTGTGCTGTGTGCAGCACCAGGATTGCAAGCCTCTTTCTGAATAGAGGCTATTCAGAAAGCAGCACTTTAATTCTTGGGAATAGGGTGCTATTCTGACATCTTGGGACAAACAAGAAGGATTTTCAAGCTATTTCCATTGCACAACGCAGGCGCAAAGCCATGGAACCAAAACTGCAAGGTCATTTTAATTTTGCACCGGACACAGTACATTTAACGGTGGTGTGTAGATGGACGCTTGTCATCTTTGCATCAGTGACTTTTTCTAATAGCCCATTCCTTTATATTTATTACCTAAAGGAGCACAATCTAAATTTTTCTCCTTGGAATTCCTTTCTACAGCTTAAAATCATCCCAGTTGACCTAATAACTATATAAAGCCCTGTATTTGTAAACTCACAGGCTGATAAAACTATCGATCTGATAAATGCCATCACATCCATTCCCTTACTGGATAATATTCTATACCCAAACAGTCAATGGAGCAGATAGCCAAGAAAATTAGATGCAATATATACTTATGTTTACAGTATATGGCAAAGAAAATGTAGCAAAACCTGTCCAGAAGCCTCTGGCATATCCCTGTGGAAGGAAACTTATCATCCAACACCAATTTTGGCAACCAGTAGATAGATCATGAGCCTGTTTTACTAACTAAAGTAAACACTGGGGAAGTACTACAAGCCTGCTTGGGGTTGGATACAATGGTTAAGATAAACTGCAGGGCAAAGATGATGGAAATGTGTACAGTAATGTAGACAGGTCTATGAGATGTATAAATATAATGTGCCATATATTTGTTGTTGCTATATGCAAACCTTAGAGCTTATTATACTGTACATCTGTTTCCTCAAGCCTTGCTCACTTTCCAAACAGCATCTAAACAAAAAATTTTTCCTTCCAGTAGCACCTTAGAGACCAACTAAGTTTGTCATAGGTATGAGCCATAGGTCTCTAAGGTGCTACTGGAAGGAATTTTTTGTTTTTTTGTTTGTTTTGAGTACGTCAGACCAACACGGCTACCTACCTGTAACAAACAGCATCTGTGCTGGTTGTTTTTCACATCCATGGTTCTCATTCATTCATTCATTCACCTGCTGCTGTTTCCAGGTCTGTTAATTGAGATAGTATTCGACACCTTTGTTAGTAAGAGGTACCATATTTTGGTTGAGAAGCATGCAGAGAGGTCTGAGGGGGGGAGTAGGGATTGGAAGAAGAGTTGCTGGTGTCACAAAGAAACTAGTAACTGCCTAGATGAGTGGTTCCCAAATGGTCCGTGGACCCCAGGGGATCCACGGGAAACCCCCCCCCCCGGGGGGGGTCTGCCTGTGGCACCATTCACGTAACAAAAACTATTGTTGTTGTTGTTTAGTCGTTTCATTGTGTCCAGCTCTTCGTGACCCCATGGACCAGAGCACGCCAGGCACTCCTGTCTTCCACTGCCTCCCGCAGTTTGGTCAAACTCATGTTTGTAGCTTCGAGAACACTGTCCAACCATCTCGTCCTCTGCCGTCCCCTTCTCCTAGTGCCCTCAATCTTTCCCAACATCAGGGTCTTTTCCAGGTAGTCTTCTCTTCTCATAAGGTGGCCAAAGTATTGGAGCCTCAGCTTCATGATCTGTCCTTCCAGTGAGCACTCAGGGCTGATTTCCTTCAGAATGGATAGGCTTGATCTTCTCACAGTCCATGTGACTCTCAAGAGTCTCCTCCAGCACCAAAACTATTATAGATATCAACATTTTCAAAAGTATGGAGTCCATGTCTTGGCTTCTGAAAAACAAGGGTTCCACGGTACTTAACTAATTGGGAACCACTGTCCTAAATGATGAGAGATTAGTACTATTCATTACCTCCCTACTGGCACCTCCCATTAACAGAACAGAGAGTCATGGGAAGGTCTGCAGAGTCATGTTTAAAACACATTCAATGCACAAGTGGTATGACACTGCTTTAAAGGTATAGTGCAGAAGAGGCCATATTATGTTTCTATTTAAAATTAAAGCAATCATTTCTCAGTATGCCATGAGCCCTGTGGAGCATAGCTGTCAAGTTCTCCCTTTTTGTAAGGGAAATTCCCTTATGCTGAGTAGGCTTCCTTGCGAGAAAAGGGAAAACTTGGCAGCTATGCTGTGGAGATGTCCTGGATTGGAGATGGGGTGGCCAGATCAGGAGCAAGGGTGGGAAAAGATTGAAAAGCTAGAGTCTCATGATTACAAGGATGGTCCCGGCAGGTTGGAACAAACCTTATCCAGTCCCCAGGAGGTCTGGAAGTTGGCCAAGGAAACCATAGGCAGAAAGTCAGATATGGAGAGGGACCAAGCATGTTCTCTGGGGAAGAAACCTATCCTCATGTGACTTCCTAACTTGTTTCACTCACCAACTCTCAGCCTAACCTATGGTACCTCACATGGCTATTGTGAAGATAAAGAAGGCATAAAATAGCTGCAAAAGAGGACTTAGTGTTTGTATCATTAGCATCCAGTTTTGGTTCCCAACTCCTAAGCACAGGGTAAGATAGAAAGTTAATTTACATACATGTTTGATGGCTAGCCCTGTATTGTGATGAGGCTGCTTCTGCAGTTCACTCCAAAATTATATTCTTTAACCCAGTTTGAGCAAAACCATAGTCTCACTTGGACTTGATTTTTTCCCCTCTTGGATATAACTGCTGTTAAATAAAAAAAGGAGTGCGACCCACTGATTCTACTGCTGTGCTTTATGTTAGTGTTTCATTTTAAGCTGCTCTCCAGATTCTCATCCCAGAAAATATTGGCTTATCTAAAAAGCTGCAACCATCAAATTGAAAACATATGAAGCTCATAGATCACTGGCTCTCCCTCCCTGCTTTCCCCCACTGCTTCCGTACTGCAGGCTTTTACTGTATTTTAAATGAAAACTCCCTGAGATTAAAGCTGCTGTGAAGCCTCCTGTAATCACTTTTTCTGCTGGATTTATTCAGCCTAGACATGTTCCTTTTGTGGAAAAGCAATAAACTTTCTCCTCCCCTCCCCCCTCCCCTCCAGGAGATGGGAAAGAAAAGGAGATTGGTTAAGGCTGCCAGATCAACATTTCAGAAGGAAGAGACACTGGAGTGCTCATATTCCAAAGAGCTGTGTAAGGTTGGCTGCAATGATTTCAGCATAGCTTTGGGGTTTGGGCTGGGTGAAACAAATCCATGGCAGAAGCCATCTTTGGTTAGATAGAGTCCTTACTTAGAGACTGCAGGACCAAGGCTTCATTTGCTTGTGCAAAAGAGCAGTCCATCACCTTAGACCAGGGATGAGGAATCTGTGCCCCTCCAGATGTTATTGAACTCCAGCTCCTATCAGTCCAAACCTACATGGCCAATGGACCAGCAATATCTAGAGGAAGTGTGGAAAACCTTTGGTCCTCCAGATGTTGCTGAACTACAATTCCCATCATCCCATTCCTATTTATGTGTGAATCCTTCCTCATCCTAAGAGCCACCTCATGTAAAATACTTCCTTTATCAAAGATGTTTCAGTGTGGGAAAGTACTCAAATCATGCTTGTACATAAGGGAAAACAGAATCATACATCCATCACATATGGAAGAGATTTCATTGGTGTAGGAAATCAGTCTTGTGCGAGGTCATTAATTGCTCAAGTTCCAATCTTGACATATGTGGCATTCAGAAGACCTATTTATTTGGTTAAATTCTAATCTCTTGTTCAAAAGTTTACTTCCAATGATTTCACCAAAATCCAAAATGCCTTGTTTATTGCTGTCTTTCTGCTGGGTGAGGGAGATCAAGACATTGGGATTTACTTCTGAGCCAGTTGTATGGTGACAACCTTACACATTTTTTAACTTTCAGAAATCCCGTTTTTTTCAGCTACAGCTTCCCACCCACCCCTGTCTCTAATGCGACAGATCTAGATTAGAGATTGGAAAATGGCACATTGCCTCACCCCTGCAAATTTCATCCTTGCTCAGTAATGTCTTGTGTGTGGGAGGGAGGGATTAAGGCCACACTATTACTCAACAACCCTAATTTGTTTTTGTTGTTTTTTTTAAAGTATGCTCTAAAAAAATTCCTGCTCAAAAATTGTTTGACAAAATGTATAGGTTGCTTAATAAAAAAATCTCTCAATGACTTGCATAAAATCATTCAAAACATTTATAAAATACAGCTAAAGTCAATAAAAATTTAAAATAGGCATACATAAAAATTATTTAAAATACAAATAAAATCAACACAATTTTAAAAGAGAGAGCTGTGCTGTCAGTTCTCTTCATACCTAACATTTGGCACTGAGACAACGAATTATTCTTGTCTTGTTAGTTGCACGTGTGATCTCTCCAACTAAAGAGATCTTGCCCTCCTTGTTCAAAGGTTTCAAGAGCAGGAGAAGCATGTCGGATAAGGGGCAAAGCCAGATCCTATGTCAAAGACAAAATGCTTCTCATTTAAGGATGGGGCTCTTAACTTGACGGGAAAGACAAATCTGCAAGAGTTAGCATGCCTAGGGTTGCCATATTTTAAAAAGTAAAATTTCTAACACCCACAAAGTTGTTTGGGGGGAAGACCTCCCCTAAACATAGTGGTTTTGAGCTTTTGGAGCTGTTTCCACTGCTTTTTCCATCCCGTTGCCATACACCTGGGTTTCCCCTGACATTTTGTCAATTTGGCAAAGGTAAAAAAGGTAAGGTAAAGGACCCCTGGACAGTAAAGTCCAATCAAAGGTGACTATGGGGTTGTGGCGCTCATCTCGCTTTCAGGCCGAGGGAGCTTGCATTTGTCCACAGACAGCTTTCCGGCTCATGTGGCCAGCATGACTAAACCACTTCTGGCACAACGAGACCCCGTGATGGAAACCAGAGCGCACGGAAATGCTGTTTACCGCAGCAGTACCTAATTATCTACTTGCACTGGCATGCTTTCAGAATGCTAGGTTGGCAGGAGCTGGGACAGGACGACAGGAGCTCACTCCATCACGGGGATTCGAACCGCCGACCTTCCGATCAGCAAGCCCAAGAGGCTCAGTGGTTTAGACCACAGCGCCACCAGCAATTATCACCCCCTGACGCCATTTTTACAATCTAAAACCAGGACACGTCAGGGATTTTCCTGACCTGTAGCAAGCCTGAGCATGCCTACTGGGCAGGAAGCCCCCAAGGAGTGCAGCAACGCATCCTTCCTAGCAGGTGTCATTGACTCAGGATCGCAGCCTGAATTCACCGGCCACGTGGTGGGGTGGGGATGGTCGGGAAAAAATTGCGCATGCACGCCCATGCTTGGGGAAAGCGGCGATCCACATGCCGTCTAGACCCCGGGTTGAACCTTCCCAGCCTGGGGGGCGGGGCTTGCGGCAGGGAATGAATGAGCTCTAGTCGCGATTGGCTGCTCCGGCGCCTCGGCTCGCTCGGCGTTGGCTCTGCGTCTGCCCCGCGTCGGGGAGGGCGCTGAACTGCAGCTTGGCCGCGCGCCCTCCCCCCTCGGCCGCCGCAGCGCCTGCTCGGCTGCATTCGCTCGGCTGGCGGTGGAGGGAGAGGGTAGCGCCTGCCTGGGCTCCGCCTCGCTCGTTCCGGCGTGGCCTGTGGCTCGGACGGCGTTGGAAGATGCTCCTAGGGAGGTCAGCACAGCAGCAGCAGCAGCGGCCGGCCGGCTGGGACCGCTGCCGGGTAGGCGAGAGGCTGCAAGCCGCCCTGGCCGGCCTCCAGGAGCTGCAGGTGCTGCGAGAGAAGCAGCGGGCGCTGGTGAGCGGGGCGCTGGCCGAGCAGCCGACAGCCGACGGCAGGCAGGCGCGCAGCAAGGAGCGGCGCCTCGAAGCCACCCTGAGCGCCTTGAAGGAGCAACTGGTAAGGGGTCTCCCGCCGGCGAGGGGGTCTGGCCGTTGCGCCACAACTGCGGCGGGGGACCACTGGAGAGCGGGGATCCCTTGGTGGATCCAGGCGCCGGGGATCCTCCAGGGCTCCCTCCTTTGCATGCAGAAGAGTCCCCTTCCTCCTCTTTCCAGGTAGGAGCGGGACAGAATCCTGCCTGGAACTGCGGAGAGCTTCTGCCAGTCAGTGTAAGCCGTGCTAGGTTAGAATCCTAAAAGTTGGAAGGGACCTCGAGGATCATCTAATTCCGTGGTTCCCAACGTGGGGCAATTAGATTTTTAAGGGGGGCAATTCGAGAATGAGTTCTGAACAGTGAATGGCCTTTTAGGCATCTTCCACCGTGAATCAGACTTTTTGAATAATAAGAACTACCGGTATATGTCGCAAGAGGGGGGCATCAGGATTTTAGAGATGCTTAGGTGGGGCATGGCAAAAAAAAATGGTTTGGATCCACTGATGTAGTCCAGCCGCCTGCAATGCAGCTAGCTCATGCAGGGAATCGAAACCCCGCGACCTTTGCATCACGCTCTAACCAACTGAACTATGAACCACGTTAATTGGACCGGTGGTCATACCGGTACTTTGTTGGTACCTCTGGCCGGGCCCCCACTCAGGTTACCAGTCACAGATTTATTCTATTTAAATCTTGTGATGAGTGAATTTATTCTCACTAAATGGTTCCATTGCAGTTCTGGAGCCATCAACAAGTCTATTATCTGCTGGCTGCATGATGGCAGAATTATTTCATTCATGCTTGGGCAAACTGCTGCTTTAGGGGCTTTTTTTAAGGGACAGCCTACATTGGCGAAGTAAATCTGTCCTGGAGCAGAGCCTCATTATGATCTGCTTTCCCCCTAACTATACACACACCCTAGTTTCACAATTTAAGGGCTGATCCCTTAATTTAGGTTTTATCTATTTAATCTTTCGTTTCCACTAGAGAATCTATGGAGGATGGTGGTTTGAAGGGTGATGGCTGAGAGTGCACAAGTTAATTGAAGAGATCCATAAAAAAAAAGGTTCAAAGACTGTCTGGTACATCGTAAAATAGTAATGAATAGTTTGGGTTTTTTAAAATGCAGCATTCAGGGCTGTGTTGTTTCAAGGTCTGAGAAAGGGTATGTCTGTATGTATGCATTTGATGTAAAGAATAACCATTCTGTGAAACAGGGATGTATGATAAGGAACAATTACTTAATTAAGGAATCGATCTCTTAAAATTACAGACATAACAACCCTGAACCAGTCCGTGTTATCTTCTTCCTTAAATCTAAGAGGTGTTTCAGATGCTGCGCTTTCCCAGTTACATTTGTAACATTTGTATTGACAGTTTCCATAGGCAGTTGCCACATTTAACAAACTTTCTTGCTTTTTTGGATGTAACAGCTAAAGCTGCTAATACATTTCCATTAGTGGCTACATGTTTTGACTAGGCTCTTATATACTTGTCAGTGAGAAACTTCTTATGGGTAAGTGCACTTGGAGGCTGAATTGCCTTTGATCTGCTCCACCCATTACCTGATGTCTTACTATTTTGTTTTTTAAGCCTCAGCCTCTCAATCCATGGAAGTAAGTCCTATTGACTTACTTTATTGGAACTTACTTCTGAGTAAGCACACTTCAGATCATCCTACACAGTCCTAAAAAAACAAAAAAAATGCCATATCAGTTGCAAGGTCTCAATGAATAAATTCACTGAAATGTCATGGAATCTGTGAAGAACTTAAATTTCTGGTATAGTGCACTAAATTTCTGGTGGGTGGGAATTTCGTTTTGATGCCATTCTTTAAACGAGGCTGAAATAATAAATGTGTGACCCTGTGATTAAATACCATTGACTTGGGGACTTTTGATTTTTGGGTTTGACTTGGTTTTTTTTTTAATAAAGCATATTCTTGAGTGTCTTAAGATTGGTATTTGAATAAATTCAAGAACTTGTTTTGCTATTAACTGGAAATGTAGAGAGAAATTCACATCATTCTGAAATGGCAGATCTGCAATACCTGTAAATGGCATCCTTCATCTCACCTTTGGAAGAAAAGGGGTGCAAAAACTTTGCCACTGGAAGTATCACTTGACAGGCTGAGTGGATGCTGCTCATTTAATATATTTCAGTCCACTTGGAAATATTACAAAATAATAAAAAGACAGTCATGGTTTGCAAAGAGCAGGAAGGGGATTAGTAGCGATCTGGACAAACTTCCTAGATTGTGGATGGAATAATGTATGGGGAACCTTTGTCCCTCCAGATGTTGCTAAGCTACAGTTCTCATCTGAGGGCTAGCTTATTGGAGCTCAGGAAGTTGTAGTTTAGCAATATTTGAGGGACTAAGGTTCTCCATGATCTAGGGCCCATCCTTCTATAACAGGCACCCCCAAACTTCGGCCCTCCAGATGTTTTGGATTACAATTCCCATCTTCCCCAACCACTGATCCTGTTAGCTAGGGATCATGGGAGTTGTAGGCCAAAACATCTGGAGGGCTGCAGTTTGGGGATGCCTGTTCTACGGTATACCGTTGGCTATTCTGGCTGGGAATGTTGGAGTCCAACAACATCCAGAGGACCACACATTCTGCATCCCAGGCACACGATGACCAACTTATTCAAAGGAAGAAGAAAAAGCAACACAAAGCAATTACTATTTACTTTTCCTTCAGTTTAAGCCATGCACATTTCAACTGTGCTGTATAGCAGATTGGATAATAGTGCAGATTGGATAAATATCATTTTTATCTTTCAAAAGTTGGTTGGCAGTAGGCTCAGGAGAGACAAGCACAAATGTACTTCTTCACTCAATGTGTATTACTTCGTGGAATTGACTGTCACAAGATGCGATGTCGTTGGCTTAGAGATGACTTTCAAAACCCATCACCTGTTCTGATTACAACTAGCACAAACATCCGGTGTTGTAATAACAAAGACTAGAACAGCTCAGGAAATCTTTTCAGCATGATGATTCAGTGAAATATAGTGGCTAGAGCAGACTTTGGCAGCCAGGTGCCCTCAGCTGTTTTGAACCATAGCTTCCATCCAAAATATCATACGGGTGCCAAATTGGTGGAGGCTGGGGTAGACTGTTGAGTTTAGATGCAGGCAAGCCGACTTTTCTCTGTGGTCTGCTTCACACATTATTTTGATACAGGTTTAGGCCTGGTTACGGAAAAAGTGTACACCAAAATTTGTAAATGGTGGATATGGCAAAATCTCTTGCAAACTATCCATCACACAAGTACATTTGTTGGAGAGTTGTAATTGATTGCAGTCAAGTAAACACCCAGTGGTAAATCTAGGCCTGTGCTTGCAGCCATTTGAGAATTTTGATCAAGTATTTCTCAGCCTTATTCTGGGGCGAAAAATGCCTTTGTAAGGAAAGAACAGAATACAAATGTAACACAGATAGGTAAAACAATATGTTGCACATTATGAAGGGTCCACCAATAAAAAAAGTTCCACAGTGAAAAAGCTCTGGCAGAAACCAAGTTTGCTTTGAGGCAAGCTTTCTGTCCAGACTCAAATGCAACAGTGAGTCAGACCAGAAGTATGAAAGGAAGCCCACCCCTTTACAAGAGGACATTCAAGTTTACTAGCTCATGTATGGTTCCTAGCTTTTTCCTTCTCTTTTTTTCCTGTCTGAAGTCACACTTGCATAACTGAGCTTCACATGCTGCAGACCTCAAAATCTGAATGGCTTATTCATAGGTGAAGAGGCTAATAGTCATTAACTGGCACTACCTATTAAACTGATTAAATTTATATCCAACCCTTCCTCCCATAGGGTGGTATCACACCAACAATACATTAGAGACTTTCTGGCACACTAACTTCTTGCCACACTACATTGTGCCGGGTTTCAAATATCTCCCTCTATACCACAGGTAGGCAAACTAAGGCCCCAGGGCCAGATCCAGCCCAATCACCTTCTAAATCCGGCCCGCGGATGGTCCAGGAATCAGCATGAGTAGAATGTGTCCTTTTATTTAAAATGCATCTCTGGGTTATTTGTGGGGCATAGGAATTCTTTCAAAAAAATTTTCAAAATATAGTCAGCCCCCCCCCCCCGCAAGGTCTGAGGGACAGTGGACCGCCCCCTGCTGAAAAAGTTTGCTGATCCCTGCTATATTTCTGGAAGAAAAATTGTTGTCATGCTGCAGTTTGCACGGCTGCCAACAGGTGGCCGCATCAACCACACCAACCACACTATAGCCTGAGACCGGCAAGCTGCCCAGGCAAGCTGCTGAGGAAGGAACACTGTTTGAAGGAGGACAGAAGGCATTTTTCTGAAGCCTCACCCCCCCCCAATTAAATATCACTAGAGTGGTGTTTAAAGGAGGCTGGCAAGTGCTTCAGAGAGTGGTTTGGCAAAGCTGCTCTCTAAAGTGTACCCCCCCCATCAAGCATCATTGTTTAAAGGAGGGAGGGAGGAGCTTTAGAGAGCCTTTGGGGATATATATTCTGTGTGAAATGAACTTAGAAAACTTCCAGCAGTCATGTGGGTCCTTTGGGGTGGGGTAAGCCACAAATAAACACCTTGTAGTTTATTTGCTAGAAACTAGTCTGAATGACTGCTGGAAGAGTCTCCATGTTTTTCATTACTCATGCAAAAAGGTCTCATGTTGCACCAAAACATGGCCAAACCTTAATTGTCTGCAAAACACCTCCTCCATGCCACCATAAACTATTACAAAGTGCACATGTGATTCACTGCCCCCCCAGATCATCTGTTTCTCTTCCCCCACACCTTGCACTTTGTTTTGCTTTGGTTTTGCTCAATATCCAGCTTGATGCATTGTTCTTAAGTCCAAAGCTTGCTTCCATCTTGTGACTTTTCAGTCAGCCCAAATAAAACCGGCATGTTGCTGTTACTCCATATAGTTTAGCAATGTTTATTTTTGCATCCGTTGCCCTCCAAATTAAAACAAGCATGTGAGGGAATTATTTTTTTTGTACCGCCTACATCCACTGTTGAAATAGATGGCATGATCAAAGAATTTGTGTGACATCAACTTCTTTTTTTAACCCCTGTGCATTTTTTTGTGTGGAGTGGCAAATATATATTAGGACTGGAATTCGTTTCTTGGGTGGGGGAATAATGCAATCAAAATGTTATAGACTTTAATCTCTCCAGTACTGGCAATTACACACTTCAGTAAACTCTTGAGTTAATTCTGGTCTCCCCTGCCCCCTCCTCCTTATTGGTGTTAGACTTGGCCATCAGTTATCAATCAGGTGTGAAAACACAAAGGGTATTCACTAACTGTAGGCAGCTTTATCAGAAGGCATCTCAGAGTGAAAATTGGCTTTAACCTTCAGGGGCTGCTTAAGCCCCACTTGTGAAACATTGCAGCAAGCATATCTTGATTAGAGTCCAAATGGCAGCACAAGTCTACTGCCAACCACTTGATTACCTGTCATTGATAATGTTAACTAATGACTCCACTTTATTTTATGGAAGCCCAAAGAGAATATGATTTAAAACATTTTTTGGCTTGCTCAAGGCCAACAGGTTAATAGAAACACCCAGTGACCTCTGACCAAAGCAATCCATTCCTATTTGTGCTGTAAGAGTTCATTTGTATGTGCGTTTTGTTCCCAGTAAGACTTGAAAATGGAGGATTAGCTTATCAAGATATGGCAGACACTTGACCAAGGTTTAAAACAGGGTAAAAAAGAGAGTTCTGCATTGGTCATAAGGAATGGGTTGAGTCATTTTATCATAGGGATAGTAGTAGCATGTGGTGTTTGGGGAGGAAACTGCTGCATTCTTGGCTATCCAAACCAGTTTTGACATAGCTAGCAACATCTGGAACTCTGGATGTGTAAATGGTATCTTTTTTACAAATTTGCATTCAGCCCATCCAGAGTGAACTTACTCAGAAGTAAGTTCCAATGAGCTCAGAGGCACTTGCTTCAACAGGATCTAGAGCAGGATCCACAAACTCTGCCCTCCAGCTGTTTTGAGACTACAATTCCCATCATCCCTGACCGCTGGTCCTGTTAGCTAGGGATGATGTAGTCCCAAAACAGCTGTTGTAGTCCTAAAACAGCTGGAGGGCCGAGTTTGGGGATGCCTGATCTAGAGTACCCAATCTCCATATCACTTACCACTTCCTGTTCTGCCCTAGCCTGGATAGCTCTGTTGGTTAGAGCATGGTGCTGATAATGCCAAGGCTGTACATGAGGGACTTGCCCCAGAAGCGCATAGGCATCCAGCACAGTTATCTCAGAAATAGGTGCTACATTATCCTCCCCAGTTGTGCCTCTTAGCAATTTTGCAGCTGCATTCCACATGGAAGGTTACCAGAATGCAGATTGTGGTCACCAAGTCTTCTCTTTCCAGGAAGGGCTGTAGGTAGCAAACCAGCTGCAGCTGGAAAGAGCGACTCCTTGCCACTGATGCCACCTAGGCTGGACCAAGCTGGACCAAGGAGCCTGAGTTAAGGGCCTGCCCTTTCAAAGGGAGTGTGACCCTGTCCAAGTCTGGCCATCTCCTCATCTCCCTGACCTAAAAACTTAATGCATGCAATGCCTTTCATCTCTTTATAGGTTCTGTTTAGGTTTATTGGCCTTCATTCAATTCTAGCCCATTGCTGCCTCCAAGTATCCGTCAAGAGAGCCTGAGTGGCCTCTGCTGATTCAGATGGAAAGCAGAGCTGGGATCATCAGTGTACTGAAGACACCCCACTCCAAATCCCCTAATGACCACTCCCAACTGCACACGGGGTCTCGCTACACATCACCAGGAACTCATCTGCTTCCTCAATGGCATGGTGGAGATAGTCTTCATCTTTTTTCCTCTTTGCTGCCCTGCAAAGCATTCTAGGACCAATCCACTTCATCCTCTGCCCCAAGCTGCAAAACATAGTCATGCCATAAGATTTTATCTCTGGTATCATCAGTATACTGATTACATCTCACTCCAAATGTCCTGGTGACATCTCCCAGCAGGTTAATATAGAATAGATGTTCAATAACAGGGGTGACAGAATGGAGTCCCATGGGCTGCTGTTCCTACTGCAGGGCAGATCCCAGCAGGTGACAATGGAGGGCTACTGTTAACCACCATGGGAATTGACCTGCAGTGTCATACAGGAATCCATCCACAATGCATGCTTGACCCATGGAGCTGATGCAGAAGGATAACATGACTGATGGTGTCAAAAGCTGTTGCTGTGGGGTAGAGGTGAATCTACAGGGTCACACTTCTCCTGTCTGTCTCTTGGCAGAGGTCATCAATGTGTCTGAGGTCAGGGAAACCAAGTCATTTTCACTTCCATGTCCAGGTATGATGCTGGAGTGAAATGATAACCCCAGTGTTAGAAACTGAGATATGAAAGCTAGGAGCTTAAATAGCACCTTAAACCTAGGTTATGGATGCAACAAGAGAATGTCTAGGTGTGCTTTTTCATAATAAGAATTATTGTTGTTTAGTTGTGTCCAACTCTTCGTGACCCCATGGACCAGAGCACGCCAGGCACTCCTGTCTTATGCTGCCTCCCACAGTTTGGTCAAACTCATGTTCGTAGCTTTGAGAACACTGTCCAACCATCTTGTCCTCTGTCACCCCCTTCTTGTGCCCTCAATCTTTCCCAACATCAGGGTCTTTTCCAGGGAGTCTTCTCTTCACATGAGTGGCCAAAATATTGGAGCTTCAAGATCTGCCCTTCCAGTGAGCAGTCAGGGCTGATTTCCTTCAGAATGGATAGGTTTGATCTTCTTGCAGTCCATGGGACTCTCAAGAGTCTCCTCCAGCACCATAATTCAAAAGCATCAATTCTTCGGCGATCAGCCTTCTTTATGGTCCAGCAACATAACATATAACAAGAATACAAAGCTGAAAATGAACTGCAGCTAAAATATTATGTTCATTTTTCACATGGTCTAGTCCTTTCCCTGCCTACCCACCCCCCTAATATTTAACAACAGTTGTTCAACACTTCTGCATCCAGGGAGATCTAAAGAAAGGTGCATCACTATCTTCTTCAAAGCAAATGTCACTTTCCCCCTCTCACTGCAAGACATTAGTCTAGCTTGTGCTGATGGAACAATTGCCAAAGTGCTACGATGAATTCCTCCCATTGATCTGTGGTGATTCCCTTATGGTAGGCATGTCCAACTCCCAAGAGACTGCGATCTGCTCCCACTATAACAAAAAAACTGGCAGTGATCTAACCTTTGGATTGACCAAAGTTGTTGAGTTTTTTGGGTGGAAGCCAAAGTTGTTGAGCTATTATTATTATTATTATTATTTTATTTTCATCATCATTGAGCGATCAATCTGGATTACACAATAGAGCAGGATCAAGCAGGGATGCCCCACAATTGACCCGTACATCGCAATCAACTGGTTGAACATGCCAACCTTATGGGATTTCCAAAATATTTCATCCGTTCCTCTGATATTGGCCTACGAGTTGCATAAGAGTCCCACAGATTTTGCGCTTCGACTGTTTAAGTGTACCAGCTAATGCGATTTGAACAAATTTCTCCTTAGCAAAATTCCACTGGGGGCTAGCAGACTCCAGGATCATCGTAAAGAATTTCAAAGACCCAGATGGGTGATTGTAAGCAAACTTTGGTCTTATTAGCAGTTGGGAGTTAATGGGAAGCATTGAGTCTCCCAGCAACATGAGACCTACCTCACTCCCCATAATAGGAGACAATGGGGAAAGAGGAAAGGGTTAACCAGGCAAATATAAATCATTTTCTGTTGGTTAAAGTGCTGTAAAATTACAAACAGATCCTGGAGGTGCAATAAATTATCTTTGAATACCTGAGAGCCTTGTTGAACGCTTTGTGGCCTCTCTGCCATTAATCAGAAACCACAAAAGGAGGGATTGGCTGGCAAAACATTAATCATTAAGCAATTAATTCCAGCCATGGAAACAAAACTCTCGAGACTTCCTGCACGGGTGAGGCTAAGGGAAGCATAAAGTGTTTTCCCCGCCACCCCCCATGCAGGAAATTCAGAAAGGTAATGTGCAAGTATTAAATTGCCATCTTTCTATTTCAAATGTGAATGAGAACTGTCCCTTGTTTGAAATTTAATGAATCCAAACATTTTTGGAACAAGTTTTGTAGTGGACACAATACCCTGTAGTAAGGATGCTTTGGGAAGCTGTGCCTCGTGTACAACTGTCTGTGGGTGCTGAGAGAAGTATAGCATAACTTCATATTTATATTGGTAAAACTAAGATTGAAGTCCACCAGATGTGTGGCAAAGTCCTCTTTGCTTCTTGTGGATTGGGACAGATGACCAAACCAACGGGGCCTCTCCCTGAGGGATGCAATCTCAAGCTCTTTACAGATGCTACCACCATGTGAAGTTGGGCTGCTTGCACTGGACTCTCTCCGAGATCCCCGTCCATGCAGACTCCGCTCTCAGGCCTTCTGGTTTGGACTCCCACCAACCAGCACAATGATGGGGCATCACATCACCCCTCCTCCTTTTCATCAGCTTGTTTGTATGGGGAGGGGGAGATTTGCATCTGTTGCACTGGTGGATGGTCTAGGGCAGGCATGGCCAAACTTGGCCCTCCAGATGTTTTGGGACTACAACTCCCATCACATTTAGCTAACAGGACTAGTGTTCAGGCATGATGGGAATTGTAGTCCCAAAAACATCTGGAGGGCCAAGTTTGGCCATGCCTGGTATAGGACCTAGGCAGAGAGATTGCAGCCTTTCTTATCAGCACCACCTCAGTACAGTGGACGCTCGGGTGGCGAACGTGATCCATGCAGGAGGCACGTTCGTGCATGCATGGATTGCGATTTGGCACTTCTGCGCATGCGCAAAGTGCGATTTAGCACTTCTGTGCATGCACACGCCCCGAAACCCAGAAGTAACCCGTTCCGGTACTTCCGGGTTCGGCGCGGAGCACAACCCGAAAAGACGAAACCTGAAGCTGCTGTAACCCGAGGTATGACTGCAATTTGATATTTTTTAATTGCTGCTACAACAGCCAAATTGCTGGGGTTCACCAGAAAACACTTGAGGGAGAGTGAGGCCCATGGCCTTTAAGTTACCCGTCTCCACTAAGATACACACACACACACACACACACACACACACACACACACACACACACACGGTCTTAGTCATAAGAACGGAAACATAAGACAAGCCTGCTGGATCAGGCCAGTGACCCATCTAGTCCAGCATCCTGTTCTAACAGTGGCCAACCAGATGCCTGTGGAAGGCTCACAAGCAGGATCTGAGCACAGCAGGCTCTTTGGGATAGCCGTGTGCTACAGAAATGGCAACGCCTTTAACAATTCTATTCCTGAACTGTAAATCAAGAATGTGTCCATGTTTGAATGTACTTTGGGAGTCAAAAGACACTTTAAAACATATTTGTTTTTCAAGAAGTCAATACGTGAACAATGTTATTTTGTGTTACGAAGTCTTTTATCTAGAAATTTATTAAGTCAGTGTAATTGGATGCAATGCCATTTTGGCCCATTGACCTCTTCTGAAGTCGTTGAAAATTGCCCCATTGTATTTTGTTGGAAATTAAAAGGGCTCCAACGTGTTCAGATGAGGAAAAGACAAGTTAATTCATGGGTATGAAATTAACAGAATGTTTAGTGAGGCAAATAATCGGTTGCTGGTTTTTGCTGGTTTTGATGGAAGTTGTAGTCCAAAAACAGTGGGAGGCCCAAGTTTTGGAAACACTGCTCTAGTGTGTCTAGTTTGTTGGGGGTATGAGATCTTCCATGTGGCCATTCTGTGTGTATTGTTCCTCTGAAGGCGGGCTTTACCCTGAAAGATGACACAATTTGGTCTGGTCCCTTAGAACTTGTCTGAAAGTTTCTCTTTTTCACTCTCCCATTGCTAACAGTCACGTCTGAGGAGACAAGATGTTGGGTTGAAAGGTCACCTGGATCAGCTGGACCAACAAATTAGTGAACTGAAGTTGGATGTTGGCAAGACCTCTATTGAGTATCTTGACAGTGACAGCAGACCCAGCTCAGGTAATGTGAGAATTGACTGTTGAAGGACATCTATGTAGTTATTATTTAAACAACACTCTGCATCTAGATTTTCCACAGAAGACTGACCCTTCTGTAAAAAGAAAAACATGGGAGTGCTTCACTTGGGTTCAGGGCATAGCTGCCAAGTCTCCCGTTTTCCCCGGGAAAACCCCTTTTTTACTTACCTTTTCCCGGTGGTCCCCCGTATCACTTCATCTCCCGTTTTTCTCCGTTATTTTCTCCTGCTGGCGGCCATTTTTTTCTTTCCGATTTGCCCTTCTATGGGCAGCAAAAATGGCCGCCGCCAGCTTCAAAAGCCACATGTACGCATGTCCGGAAGTGCATAGACGTCACTTCCGGTGTTGGTGGCGGCCATTTTGGTGCCCATAGATGGGCGGAGCGACACCGGAAGTTGCGTCGGAGCACTTCCTGACATGCGCACAAGCGATTTTCGAAGCCGGCGGCGGCCATTTTGGGTGCCCATAGAAGGGCAAAGCGACACCAGACGTTACATCGACGCAACTTCCGGTGTCAAATGGCTGCCGGTCCCGGATTCTGCAGTCCGGAACTTGGAAGGTAAGGTTCAGGGTCATCCTGTACATGTGTTCTCTGTAATCCAGAAAGTGTCCTCTTTATCTCCTCACAGGCTTTTATGATCTGAGTGATGGCGGCTCCTGCTCCCTGTCCAATTCCTGTACATCAGTCTTCAGTGAATCCATCTCTTCTTCTCATGCCAGCCTCTTGCCAAGTTCCCAGCACCCCAAGACCCGTCTCAGCATCTTTGATTACCGCCCCAAATCTGCGGATGAAACCACAGTACACAACCAGTTCCAACAGCAGGGAGCCTACATGGGTGATGAATGCCGAATCAAAGCTTGCCCTGATATTTCTGGAACTCCTACCAGGTCCAGGCCAAGGCCTGTTTCCACAGGTAACTGCACAGACATCCCATTAAAACTTTCATATCACCTTGCATCTCCTCAGGCATGATGGTGGTGCTTTCCAGTTAAGTTGCTTTACACATTTATGTGGGAGGCATCAGGAGTTAATAGGACAAGTAATGTATAGTATATAGCATGAGTGAAACCATCCCTTAGCTGGTCTACATTCTTTTAACCCATCTTAATCATTCCTGTAGAATAATGAAAGCTGTGTACATGTACACACACACACACACACACACACACACACACACACCACACACGAGTAAAAAAAAAAGGAAGTCTAATACTGTGTTTCGTTTTCTGGTGTGTACATGTACACTCGCTCGCTCTCTCTCTCTCACACACACACACACACAAGTTAAAAAAATGGAAGTCTAATACTGTGTTTCGTTTTTCCCCCTGAAAGAACTTATTGGTGAGAACCATAATGGTGGGTGTAAGATGTAATGAGCTCTTGGGCATGTGTAGCTTTCTACCAGTGGGGTGCCTGAGGCTCTACAGGTGAAACTCTGAAAATTAGAATATCTTCAAAAAGTGCATTTATTTCAGTAATGCAACTTACTATTTTTATTTTTATTTTTACAAATGCTTTCTTTTGGAAATTCCACAGTAATAAAACAAATAGTTACAATAATACAAAAATAAACAAAAATAAACTTTGCTATTACATTTCATTAATTACATTCCATTTATAATTGACCCGCCTAACGACAAACAATTGCAATTACAACAAATAAAGGTTTGACATATCTTGCTTTGCATGTCATGCATCTATCTCATATATTGCTTTCACCTTTTAAGTTGCATTACTGAAATAAATGCACTTTTCGACGATATTCTAATTTTCCGAGTTTCACCTGTATTTAGATGTTTTATTAAGGACTCAGGAATCAGCTTTATGGCAAAGGAAGTGTTCAAGAAGTGAAATAAAGTTCAGCACTGCCATGTTTGGGTGCAATAAGATTTTGAGAGCTCCTCTCATTGCCCAGTAAAAAAATACTGAAGAGAAAAATGAGAAGGGGGTTTAGTCTTTGGTGTCTGAGACAGACTTTTGTTCTTACGTTGTTGACTACCTTTTTATAATTCTGTCCTCTTACCAGGTGACCTTGAGAGACTTGCCGTGGCAGATGCAGGATATCCTAAAGTACCTGACCCCAAATCCTTTCCTCTGGTCTCCCCCGGAGGGGAAATCCAGTTCTTCTGTGTGGACTCCAAATACCAGAGTGACTTGGTCTCCAAAAGCGGGAACGAAGTATATCCTTACCCTAGCCCTCTTCACGCTGTGGCTTTACAAAGTCCACTTTTTTCCCTGGTTGGGCCCCCGTCGGAAAAAGAGGCTCACCCCTTGCCTAACAAAGTTGCCCCTCACGCTGTTGGGCCCAGTTTGATTAGGACTCTGCCCGTTGCGGAGCCCAGGCCAGGAGGTTACATCAACAAACTGCTCCAGCTGACACGCTCGAGAGGAAACAATAAGGCGGATGCCGGTGAGAGGTGTCCAGCAAAGAGCCAGCCATTCACAATGCTCCAGAGGCTCATTATAATCCCCAGCCCTGGCGGAGTGAAAATTAACAGCAGTGGCAGCCAGATGGAAAAACAAGGGAGCTCGCTGCATAGTAACAAAGCGGAAGGGAAGCTGCGGAGGGGGATGCCTGAAGGGGAATGTGCCAAACAGCAGGGGACTCAGCACAGTGCAAATGTTGAGCAGGCGGCTGCCCCGGCCCATGCAGAGTCTCCGCTGGCTGTGAATGGCTGCTACTCTGCCAGTTCTTCAGCAAGGGATTCTCCTCTGACCGAAGCCAGAGAAAGCAGCCTGGAACGCAGCTCTTCCAGCTCCCAGCTTGGAACGGAGGATTCTAGCCTGAGCCCCGCAAACACAAATGTCGCTCCAACCAAGAAATCTCACAAGAAACCTGTCAAGGCAGGGGGCCACGACCTAGTGCCTCAGGGTGGCTTTGTTCATGCCAAATTTGTCCCCGCAGAATCCCATCAAGTCCGGGTCAGGTTTGCCAACTCTAAAACGAAGCCTGTGAAGGTGAAGAGGCGAAGCAGTGAGAAGGTGCCGAGGCCTGGGAAGCAGGCTTTCTTTGTGGAGAAGCCAAGGGGACTCCACCATGTTGCTCCCAGGCTGCCCGTTGAGTGGAGTCTGCCTCAGAGGCAGCTCAGAGGAAGGAACCTCATTCGGAGGCCTACTTTTGCTGGGGAAGCTACAGGGAGGTCTTGCTCGGAGTCCAGCCTGTACCCTGTGCCGTTCAGACTCCCTCAAGCGCCCTCTGGGCCTGAACTCTACCAGGCCAATGCCATGTATTCTCTCGAAGCGGCCTACATAGACACCACCAACAAGAAAAAGCAGCGCAAGTGGCAGTCTACGGTGGAAATCTCGACGAAAACCCAAGTGGCCAGCCTTTCGAGTGGCTTTGCCTTGGGGCCACCAAGGCAGTCGGCGCGGAGAGCAGGGATTACACGCTCTGTCACAATGAGGGCCCGTTCCAAGAACCGCCACCCCTTTCGCCCTGGCGCATATGCCAGAAGTGAGTCCGATCACTCTGAATACTCTGCAGAGTGTGCCTCCCTTTTCCACTCCACCATTGCGGAGACCAGTGAAGGGGAGGTCAGTGACTATACAGCCAACCGCTTTGGGGACAGCGAGTCCAGCGAAAGCGATTCAGAGGGCAGCAGCAATGGCAGCAGCCTGACTCTTGACTACGTCGATGAGCATGAACTGGTCTGGCCAGATTCTTCTCCCAGGCAGCCAGCAGCTGCTCCGACTTCATCCAAGTCTCTTCCGCCGATGCCCAAACTCTGTCGCATCAAAGCTTCAAAGGCCCTCAAGAAGAAGATTAGGAGATTCCAACCGGCCTCTCTGAAAGTGATGACCATGGTTTGAAGTGAGAGGGAGCATCTGTTTTGTCAGCTGCCTCTGTTTGCCAAACAAAGGAGGGGATTGAGACTTAAAAGGATTCTGTTAAGTGAAATGTGATGAAATCCCTAGATCGCCGGGAAAGGACCTTTTCTTATGTGCTAATGCCTTTATGGATGATACTGCTACTCTTTTCCTCTTTCTGTTTTCTTTTTCTTTTTCTCTTTGGTGTGTGTGTGTGTATGTGACTTGATACGCACCCCATTCTGATAGAGATGAAGGGTTTAGATGAGATGCACCCCCTTCAAACGGATCCTGTCTGATAGATATTTTGGGAAGCAGATATGCTGCCTGCAACACATGGAAGATTTCCCAAAGTTGCCACAGGAGAAGGGGAGAGAGCATTATTACTAAAGATAGCACTGCAGCTTCCTCTTCTTTTTGCTGAAGATAACTTTTTATTTTCAAGGGAATCTCCTAAAAATTCAGAAGCGCTCACTATATTGGCCTTCCCTAGCCTTGTATGCCCACCAGATGTTTCGAACATCAACTCCCAGCATCCCTAATCATTGGCCATGCTTGCTTCTGCTGATGGGAGTTGTAGTCCAAAACATCAGGAGGGCAACAGATTGGGGAAGTCGACATTACATGGTCACAGCTTGTGTGCTGTTTCCCCATAGCCATCCATTGCTAATATTGCTTACCCAGTAGCTCATCCATTTTTCTTTGAGATATGCCTATGGTAGCCAATCTGGTGCCCTTCGACTACAAATCCCATCATCCTAGGCAGATGTGAATTGTAATCCAGCATGTAAGGCACCATGTTGGCTATCACTTAAACATGGGGGTTAGGGTCAGGAAAAAAGTATGTTGCTCAGAGGAACGTGCCAGTATTGCTGTTTCCCATTTACAAATTCAACAGATTAAGCAAAATATAATAACCCTGACCATAACAGCTGTAATCTTTTTTCTATTAAGATGTTTGTGTGAGTGTTTTTAAAAAGTATATCTATGTGGGTCAACTGCATTCCGAACACTGTGTCACACACAGCGCATTAATAGCTGCTGTGGCCGAGAGCATAGCATCTCTCCTCTGATTTATTGCAGGCTCAATAAATGCTATGATGATCCACTACTCTAAACAGCTGTCTGGTTTCCTTGTGTTAAAAAGGTAGGGGGGGGGTCATTTAACTTAAAAAAAAAACATGTTCTGAAAGGAAAAGCATACTTTTCTTTTAAGGTGGCACAGAGCTGCTGACTATGGCTGTGATGGTGTACACACTTGCCTGGGGGTATGTCTCACTGAACTCAGTGGGACTTCCAAGTAGACGTGTCTAGGATCGCATTGTAAGTGACTGGAGGAAAACTACCCCATGTTGATTACAACTTCATTCACCTATTGCACAGCTGGAGCAGTGTGGCCAAGTTATTAAGTGAAGAAGAGTTTGGATTTGATATCCCGCTTTATCACTACCCGAAGGAGTTTCAAAGTGGCTAACAATCTCCTTTCCCTTCCTCCACCACAACAAACACTGTGAGGTGAGTGGGAGTGAGAGACTTCAAAGAAGTGTGACTAGCCCAAGGTCACCCCACAGCTGCATGTGGAGGAGCGGGGACGCGAACCCGGCCCCCCAGATTACCAGTCTACCGCTCTTAACCACTACACCACACTGGCTCTCAGTGAGTTGGAGGCTATATGACAAGGCACACTTCTTGGTCCATAACTAGCTGGTGCCATTAGTGCCCCTGCTGCCCGTACCAGCTGCTTTTTATGAAGGAAGGGGAAGGACCATAGCTCAGTGGTAGGGCATCTGCTTTGCATGTCAAAGGTCCCAGGTTCAATCTCCAAGTAGGGCTGGGGTAGAACCCTGTGTGAAATCCTGGAGAGCCACTGTTGTGTAGAGTAGATGATAACTGAGGTAGATGAACCAGTCATCTAAGTATAAGGCAGTTTCCTATGACCCTATGAATATTGCCACTGCCCCCAGAAGCAGCTTGGGCAGAAGACAAAATTCCTTCTGCATGCAGAACTCCCTGTGACAGGAGGCTGTCATGGCAATCAAGCTTGGTTGGCTTTAATTGAGGATTAGGTAAATTCATGGAGGAGGAGAGGGTTATGGATGACCACTAGCCAGGATGGTTATGCTGTCTGGAAACTACAGGAGGGGAGAGTCCTCTGGTGTTCAGATCCTGCTAGCTGGTTTCCCACAGGCGTCTGGTGGGCTACTGTGATCAGCAGCTGGCCTGTTGTCCCCCCCACTGACATGTGCTCCTAGTCCTCAGTACCCTGCTCCATAGCACTCCATCTGAGGACAATGGAGGATGACCCCTTCCTCCTCTGGTTTCTGGGGTGGCTGGATTAGATGCCCCAGTTTACGTCTGCCATGCAGAAAAAGACCAGCACAGAATTGGGGTGCTGAAGTGTTCTAATACGTAGTCAGTGGGGTGCAGCGCTTAATAGTGTCAGACTGGGACCTGGGAGAGACCAAGGTTTGAATCCCCACTCGGCCAGGAACTCACTGGGCAACCTCGGGCCTGGGCCAGTCAGTCAATCCCTGACTAACCTACCATGCTGTAGACATGATTATTTGAAAACTTGAACCGTCGGTGGGAAACCTTTTTCACTTGGCGGGAAATATCTCTTGAGAAACATTTCAGGAGCCACGTGCCCAAAGTGGTAGGGCTGAGCAAAAGTGGCCAAGGCACTTTTTCCTGCTTACAGTAGGCTGGTTTCCACACACACCTCGCTGTGCTCCATCTAGTCAACAAAGAAGCATGGTCAGAGTTCAAGGACACACGAAAAAGAAATAATTGCAACATTTAATAATATAAAATACCTTTTTGATATTTCATAAAATGGACAGTAGAAATGGCTAAGTTCACCATAGGTGACTGTGGAATATGCTGTTGTAGCAGAAGAAGAAGAGTTGATGTGGTGAAATGAAAGCCCGCCTTTGCGCAGAGATACATCCAACTCTTGCCAGAAGCAGAGAAGAAAGGTCTTTGGACCCTTGTGAGGGGAGGTTTGTGGTCATTCTGGGCAAAGGTCAGAAAACTGGAATGGTTATGGTTCTTTGGTTCTTCATCAAGGCAAAACTACATGTTACACAGTAGATCTGTGCTGGGGCAAGAGATCACTTTCTTCCCATCCTAATTTCCAAATTAAACTTGGCTCACTCTGGGCTGGGCTGCAACTATTTGGTTAGGTAAACTATGTGAGAGGAAGAAAGGCTACACAAACAGGATTCCCAATCCAGTTAACATCTACTCCATGTAAATTGGTGGAAAGCATTATTAAAAGGGAGAAGGGAGAATACTAAGCGTATGTCTTCCAGATGTTATTGTATCCTGAATGCCTTTCTGGGAACAGAATCTCCTAGATCAGTGGGTCCACATACCCCACCCAGGTATGGTCCATGGCACCAATCACCTTACAAAAACTACCATAAAAATATCAAAAGTAGGGGGTCCATGGCTTGGGCTTTTGAAAAACGGGGTCCATAGTACTAAGCAAGTTGGAAATCATGGCCCTAGGTGTGAGACTAGGGCAGCTATGTTAGTTTGCTACAATAAAAAGATCAAAAGGGCTTCTACACCTTAAAGACTGACACATTTCTTGGCTTAAGATTTTGTAGACTACTATCCACCAGATGCATGAAGTGTTGTTATGAGTTACAGGTATATATAATAATAATAATAATAATAATAATAATAATAATAATAATAATAATAATTTATATGCCCCCCCATCTGACTGGGTTATGCTAGCCACTCTGGGCAGCTTCCAAGATAGACATAGGCTGCATTCACAGAGCATTTTCACCACTTCCCCAACTGTTTAAATCCTGCATATCTGAGCTTCCAGGTGATGTAAAAGCTACTTTTGGGATATAGTGCAAGTTTGGTGACCTTTCCCACATTATTTACTTCCAGAAGGGGGAAAAAACTACTTTCAGATAACATGGAAATGAGCAACAAACTTGTGCTATATCTGCAACCAGATTTTTATGAAGGGGAATTTAAATAGTGAGGGCAGAATGAAATGTTTACAATCTCTTCCCTGCCCTGTGTATTTATGTACACACAGAGGGGGGGGGGACTTACAACTCAAACTAACACTTTATTCATCTGATGGTGTTATGTGTATTCCATGAAAGCTAGTTTTTTTGCCTTTAAGGTGCCACAAGACTTTCTGTTCTTTTCTCTTATATTTCAGCATAGCATACATCAAACTAATTTCGCTCAGGAAGCTCTGAAACTGATCTAGGGTTAAATTTCCACTCTGCCCTGGACTCATTAGATGATCTTATAAGTAAAGTAATTTATTTTAATGAAATTATCTCTCTGGGCATAAATGCACTCACAAACAGCTTTTAATCAGACAGAATGGAAAGGCAGTTTAATTGCCAGCCAATCCTCTAGTCTATAGACTTCCAAGAGGACCTAGCTTCTATCCATTTGAATATCTTAAAAGGATGTTAGAAAATGCAGCCAGTAATTAGCAATTCATTTATCTGTCTCACACCTAGGCAGCGACATGTTAGAGGTGAGAAATGTGCCACTTCTCCAGCCATTTCATTAACAAGTATATACGGTAGTTCAAATGCCCATGAAAGGCATAGCTGTTATCTTGCAGCTTCATTGCAAGGGATAACATCTATTGATCTAGCAGACAGAACTGAAGGTCATCTATCAGTTCAGTGTATCAGGTAGTTAAGTGATTCCTTTGCATAGGAGGCCCGCAACCCCGCTCCGAAATAAATACACAAACACAAGTATATTGGGTTAATGGGATAAATAAGGCCACAACTTTATTGGTTACAGATTTGAGCGATTTGGCTTAGGCCAGGGGTCGGTAACCTAAGGCCTGCTCAGGGACCCCCACCACCCTCTCAGTGGCTCCCGTGCGTTGTGCTAAACCAGCGCGGAGGAGAGCGGGGACCGCCTTCCACGACACTGGCCGGCTTTCCATTGGCTGCAGGAAGCTACTGCAGCCAATGGGAAGCTTGCACACGCTTCCTCCGTGCCGGAAGTATCATTTGCACATGCGTGCCCACGTGTGCACTCCAGCCCACCGCGGCTTCTGTGGGACCATGAACCAGCCCAAGCCACAAAAACTTTGCTGACCCCTGGCTTAGGCAATTGGGTGAAGCAAGACTGTATCCTGACTCTTGCCCGACTCTTGAAATAAAAGGTTAGACAAAATCCTGTCTCTTGCCAACATAAATCTCTGCACTAATGGAAGAAGTATGTTGTATACCCCACCTTATTTGCATCTATTACTAGCAGAGAGTGTCTGGTGCTGCCCTGGAATTTTTAGAAACCCAAACCTTTTCCTTAGACATTGTTATTTGTGATTTCAGACCTGTCACATACAAAAAGGGGTGAAGTCATACCAAAGTCATGCTTTGGTCTGCCATCTTGATTCAAAATGGTACCCGGCATTCCAATGTCAACAAAGACCACCCCCAACCTTGGAAGCCCTTGTGCCAAGTTTGGCAGCAATATCTCGAGAAGTAACTGAACCTACGCAAAAAAAAAGAAAGAGGGCAAAATCGTGCCAAAGTGGTATTTTGGTTCATCATCTTGTCAGTAGAGCATGAGACTTATTCTTGGGGTCATATGTTCGAGCCCCAACTTGAGCAAAAAAATCCTGCATTGTGGGGGTGGACTAGATGGTCCTCAGGGTCCCTTCCAACTCTACAATTCTATGTTTCTATGGAAACAGCATCTGGCATCCAAACATACTAACAAAAAGTGCTGCCCTCCCATGGGGAACCCTTGTTCTAAGTTTGATGATGATATTTCAAGAGACAGCTATACCCATAGAGAAAGGTAAAGGTAAAGGGACCCCTGACCATTAGGTCCAGTCGTGACCGACTCTGGGGTTGCGCGCTCATCTCGCATTATTGGCCGAGGGAGCCGGCGTACAGCTTCCAGGTCATGTGGCCAGCATGACAAAGCCGCTTCTTGGCAAACCAGGGCAGCACATGGAAACGCCGTTTACCTTCCCGCTGTAGCGGTTCCTATTTATCTACTTGCATTTTGACATGCTTTCAAACTGCTAGGTTGGCAGGAGCTGGGACCAAGCAACGAGAGCTCACCCCGTCACAGGGATTCGAACCACTGACCTTCTGATCAGCAAGCCCTAGGCTCAGTGGTTTAACCACAGCACCACCTGGGTCCCTATACCCATAGAGAACAAACACACAAATGGACAAGCCACTTTCCAAAATATATAGTGATAAAATTTCCAAAATAATAACATGAGACACTAGTCATAATCTGAATAAAGTGCAATTTCATATTTATATTTAAACACAACCTCTTTTTTTGCTTTAAAACCGTTGCTCTTGTATTTGGTTTGCTGTTACAGTACTTTATTTAGTAGACCAAATGTCGGAGGATCTTGAAGAACTTATTTATATGTGTGCCAGCAGAACTCAATACCCCCTCAAGTCTGAACTTGATACAATTTGTTTTATATGTTATATATCATTTTTTTCTCGCTGTCAGTTGCTACTTGCTCAGCATTTGTAATCAAGGATACAATCACCCTGGGCATAAATCTATTGAAGTCTGATGGTGCTGAAGTTGCTTACTAGTTCCTAGCTCCTTATTTGCACAGAAGTTTGAAACAATCAGATAACTTGGCAAATAAGGGTAGTATTCAGCTAGGTATAACCCAGAGTAGGTTTACTGAAATTCATTGGCCTAACTTAGTCACGTTCATTAAATTCAATGGGTCTACTCTGGATAAAACTTAGTTGAACATCACACAAAGTTTAAGTGTCCCTGAAGCTCAATATAAGCTTTGGTACAGTCCATAATCAGGGGTCAGCAAACTTTTTCAGCAGGGAGCCAGTCCACTGTCCCTCAGACCTTTTGGGGGGCCTGACTATATTTGGAGGGGGGAATGAACAAATTCCTATGCCCCACAAATAGCCCAGAGATGCATTTTAAATAAAAGAACACATTCTACTCATGTATAAACACCAGACAGGCCCCACAAATAACCCAGAGATTCATTTTAAATAAAAGGACACATTCTACTCATGTAAAAACATGCTGATTCCCGGACCGTCTGTGGGCTAGATTGAGAAGGTGATTGGGCCGCATCCGGCCCCTGGGCCTTAGTTTGCCTACCCATGGTCCATATCATATATGTTCATGAGCAGGGGCTCTCTCTTTTGAGATCCATAATAGTTTTGTCCAGTCAAAACAGTTGTGCGTGATGACTTCAAATAACAAAATTAAATAACTAACTTGTGGCATATACCCCTTGGAAAGCTTTGAGCCACCCCAAAACATACAGTCACATTTTCAGTATTGTGTCCTCTACAAAAAATGGCATCTGCCCCAACACTTTTCTTGAGCAAAAGCCAGTGTTATATGTAGCACCTTCATACACAATCATAGTCAAAACAGGTAGAAATGATTAAGGAACTGGGAATGTAAGCTTTGAACCACCACAAATCAATCTCACACACTCACTCACCAGAGTCCTCTACAAGGTAACGTTGAATTGTGTCCAGTCCAGAACTTTCATTAGACTTGAACACACTGCCAGATGTGATGACTCAAGGCATTTTGGCTCGTCAAGAAATGCTATGTATGAACTTCTCATTGCCACATCATCCTTGAAGAGCAACCAAGACATAGCAGGGGCTCTTTCATTATGCAAAGCTCAGCATGATATGCTTAGCCTGAGCTCTCAGTGAATAACCTACTTCCTTTTCTCAAGCTAAATAATGTGAGGTTTTGCTGGAACTTAAACAAGGAAGGCCACCTTGTTTCTTGACCCTGTTGTTGATGTACATGAACACTGACCTGACTCTCCCTCCTCTAACATGTGAGTCCAAACTTAGGATCCTTTTTAAAAAAATAAAATAAAAAACTGCTCTCACCATGAAGAAAGAAACAAAGTTTAATTGCTCAGGCCTAAGTCTTCCCTACCAAGTACACTAGAATTAAAGGGATTCCTGCTCTTACTTTGGCCATAAACATGTTTTACTGCAGCGGACTAACTAAATGGAATTTGGAGGTGAAATTCCTTTTATACTACAAAAGAGCAATTTCTTGATATGCTTGTTTAGTTAACCCCTTGCCTATCTTGGGTCTGTGTGACTGATTGCTCTTCTAAAAGCAGGCTCCCCATTGTTAAAACTTTAATAAGACGGACGGTTGCTATCTGGACAGGTTCAAAAACAGCACAATCAATACTGAAGCTAGCACTACTTCTTCTTTTTTAAGATACATTGCTAGTCAATAAACAGTTTTGAATGGATATACATTAGGATTTTTAAACCACCATATACCCAGGAGGCTCTATGCATTGATTGCCTTTTTTGTCTTTTTCTTTCTTTCTTTTTAGATGTGGTTGTCCTGATAACTCTATGCCGTATTTGATGTGTTATGCTCTCTAGACCAGATAGGCAAGACTTGATTTTTATTTTTTATTAATTATTACATTCCTATACCACCCTTCATCTGAGGAGCACAGGGCGATTTACAATATCAAAACACAAAAATATATAACATAGTAACAAACAAAAACAATAATCCACCCCCACCGTTTAAAAGAACATATAGATTTTTTAATTCGCCAAAGGCCTGGGAGATGTGGATTGTTTTCACCTGGTGCCTAAAGATATGCAAGGAAGGCACCAGACAAGCCTCCCCGAGCAGAGCATTCCACAAGCAGGGAGCTACCACAGAAAAGGCTGCCGAATTCTGCACAAGCTGAAGTTTCCAAACAGTCTTCAGAGGTAGTCCCACATATGATGCATCACAGTAATCTAGCCTAGAGGCTACCAGAGCATAGATGACATAAATTAGGCAATCCCTGTCCAGATAGGGGCGCGGCTAGGTCATCAGCCAAAGCTGATGGAAGGCCCTCTGCGCCACTCGGAGCCTCAAACAATAGATAGAGTAGTCCCTTCAAAATACATACCTGCACCTTCAAAGGGGATATAATCAAGAGCAAGCCACCTGATAGAAAAAAAAATCAATCATTGAATTTTAAAAAAACAACAGTCCACAGCCTCCGCCAAAGGCCTCCTGAAAAAATAAACAAACCTTCTCTTCTCTGTGGTATACAGTTTATGGAATGGGACATGGGTGGTGCTGTGGTCTAAACCACTGAGCGTCTTGGGCTTGCCAATCAGAAGGTTGGCGGTTTGAATCCCCGTGACGGAGTGAGCTCCCGTCGTCCTGTCCAAGCTCCTGCCAACCTGGCAATCCGAAAGCATGTCAGTGCAAGTAGATTGATAGCTACTGCTGCGGCTGGCAGGTAAACGGCATTCCCATGCACTCTGGCTTCCGTCATGGTGTCCTGTTGCACCAGAAGCGGTTTAGTCATGCTGGCTGCATTAACCGGAAAGCTGTTTGTGGACAAACGCCAGCTCCCTCGGCCTGCAAGTGAGATGAGAGCCACACCCCATAGTCACCTTTGATCGGACTCTCATTCTTAGGAAACTGGGTTTGGTCAGACCTCTATTAGGATTGCTCTTTTTCCAGGACACACCCTCATTTTATGGGTAGTCATAGCAAGCTATAGTTAAAAGTAAAAGGTAAAGGTAAAGGGACCCCTGACCATTAGGTCCAGTCGTGACCGACTCTGGGGTTGCGCGCTCATCTCGCATTATTGGCCAAGGGAGCCGGCGTATAGCTTCCAGGTCATGTGGCCAGCATGACAAAGCTGCTTCTGGCAAACCAGAGCAGCACATGGAAACGCCGTTTACCTTCCCGCTGTAGCGGTTCCTATTTATCTACTTGCATTTTGACGTGCTTTCGAACTGCTAGGTTGGCAGGAGCTGGGACCAAGCAACGGGAGCTCACCCCGTCACAGGGATTCGAACCGCTGACCTTCTGATCAGCAAGCCCTAGGCTCAGTGGTTTAACCACAGCGTCACCTGGGTCAGCAAATGTGTCCTTTTTATTTTTTTGCTCTTCAAAATATGGCGACATAACTACTCTTCCCACCTTCCCCATGTTTGGGCCTGGTTCATGGAACACACACCAAGAGCCCACTTTCAGATGACTGTAGTGGTCTCTACCAGGCACAGGTAAGAAGGCAGCTGAAGAATTTTGCAGGACCCATGTAGCTTAGGACTTCATTAGTTAAAGCTTGCACTTGGAATAACAGAGTAAGGGGGCTAATGGTGCAATCCTTTACCCAATTTACTTGAGAGTGATTGCCATTGACCTCTGTGGGACTTACTGTTGATTATTTGTGTACAGTATATGATTGCAGCGTAAAATGATTAAGAAAGTATGACTCTCCCTAATCTATCACATGAGTCAACACATCTTCAAAACGTAGCTGGGGAATGATGACTGTCCATTGAAAGATGCCATAACTAAGGTGGCAATACAAAATAAAAAAATCCTTCCAGTAGCACCGTAGAGACCAACTAAGTTTGTCATAGGTATGAGCTTTCGTGTGCATGCGCACTTCTTCAGATACACTGAAACAGAAGTCACCAGACCCTTATGTATAGTCAGAGGGTGGGGAGGAGTATTACTCAGAAGGGTGGTGGGAATGGGTGATTGGCTGATAGGAGTGGTAAACCTGTAGATGACTGTGGCAATAATTTGAGTGTGATGGTGCTAGTTAGGGTACCAGGTGGAAGGTATCTAGGCAGGTATGCAGAGAAGATGAAAGAAAGGTCTTCTTTTGTCTTGCTTTAAGGGGTTAATCATTCTCAGCCAGCAGGTCCCTGTGTAAACAGGACAGCCTCCCAAATGAAGTGCCATCAGTGTTGCTGTCAGGCAGGCATGTGTGTAGCATAAATACAAAGGGATTACGAGTGAAGTATTTGGAGTTACTGCATGACAGATGTGTTTGCATCTTCAGCAGCCAAGGGATTCTTCCCCTGCTCTACCTATGGTGACAGCTGCTCAAGGGATTAAGCCCTTTCCATCCCTGGCTTTCCCCCACCTTAACACTCTTCCTGGGTACACATTCAATCACTTCTCAGCTGGAGTTTCTTTGCAGCTGAAATGTTTTCATGATTGGCAAAGAGATCATCTGAGGAGGAATTTCGCTTCTTCTCCGGAGACTCGGACAAACCGTAAAGATTAACCTTGGTGTGTGCACAAAATGGTAATAACTGAGTGTTTGTGCACCTTTCTGCCCTGGCCGACCTTTCAAAATGCAGCTGTTGATGTCACTGCAATAAAGGAGGGTTAAAATACCAAGCATAGGAGCATAGGTGTAAACCTCTCCCAATTCCAGAGCGGGCCAGAAAGAGGGAAGCTATTATGGAATTAAAGAAACATTTGTGGTGCTCTCACAGGAGACACAGAGAGATAAGAGTAAAGATATCTGCTTTTTTGTGAATCACTACTGTTAATTGCATAATTATCGCTGTCTGTACTTTCATTTCCTTCCGACCTTGCTGTTTACAATTCCCACCCTACCCTGGGGGGAGGGGGGACTCCAAGTGTTTAAATAAACTACAACTCGGGATATTTCAGGATAACTGTAATTCGTTTTAATGCGTTAGCCTTTTAGGTGCCACATGACACTTTGTGTTTCTGCTTTCTTTTATGTCATAGAATATGCCAAGAGTGTTTCTTACTTTAAAGGTAAAGGTAAAGGGACCCCTGACCATTAGGTCCAGTCATGAGTGACTCTGGGGTGGCGGCACTCATCTCACGTTATTGGTCGAGGGAGCCAGCATACAGCTTCCAGGTCATGTGGCCAGCATGACAAAGCCGCTTCTGGCGAACCAGAGCAGCACACGGAAACGCTGTTTACCTTCCCGCTTGGAGTGGTACCTATTTATCTATTTGCACTTTGATGTGCTTTTGAACTGCTAGATTGGCAGGAGCAGGGACCGAGCAACAGGAGCTCACCCCATCACGGGGATTCGAACCGCCGATCTTCTGATCAGCAAGCCCTAGGCTCTGTGGTTTAACCCACAGTGCCACCTGCATCCCGGTTTCTTACTTTAGTCAGTGCTCTCTTTTTTTGTAAAAGAAATGAGGTGCTGATACTCATATCTTGATAACAGTGTCATGGGTGCTATGGGCAGCAAAAGAAAGAAAGAAAGAAGTTGGCATTACACAATAAGAGATAACCAATATCACAAAAAGGGCTACAATATAGTACCTATATGGTTTCTACAATGATTCAGCATGCCAGAGATTTGCAAACAATATGCATGTTTTGCTACAGCTGGTAAAAACAAGCACCTATTTTAATATCCTTCCATAGTGAGTAAACCTGGAAGTCTATCATTGCATCCTGCCCTTGGAAATAGCTTGGTGTTGACAATTTTTTACATTCTAGCACCTGGGTTATTTCTGCCCAAGTATTGGGATATTATTCCCCTGCTAGGTTGTACGGCGTAATTTTAATTTTTGATTTGTTACCTGCTATTTATTTAATTGGATGTGCTATTTCTTTTTTTAAAGACTGCATCTTTGGGTATAGGACAGGCTAAAAATATTATCAAATACCTAAATAAAAATAATAAATTATGCTGCAATACTAAATGAGAGTTGAGAGTAAGCTCCATGCAACTTGGGAGCAAAACAGTCATAGGAATCTGGTGTTCATCTCTTAGGCTTCAAGTTATTGTAATGTCAACAAACGCGTTTGTTGATGTTTTTCCATGGAGTTCAGCCAGTGAGAGAGGTCAGAGGACTTTAGCCTGCGCTGTCAACTCTCACTAGCAACAAATCAAGCAACCAGCAAATCTCAAAGGACAGCAGGCAGAGAGATAGTAGCCACGTCTGAAACTTGAGATCCTTGGTGGAAAAAACTAGAGATTGAATCTGGTGCCTCATATCTGCCATGTCTCCACTTTACAAGGGATGTGATTTGCTAGGGATTCTGCAAGCCCCATAGAACCTTCCCAGGCACTTTTTGATAGAAAATGAATAATGATCCTATGAATACAAACTGGATGAAAATGTTGTTTAAAGAAAATAACAGATTTTTAACATGGAAAGGCATGAGTTTAGGGAAGCTTTTAATATTTAACAGACCATTGTATTTTAATATTTTGTTGGAAGCCACCCAGAGTGGCTGGGGAAACCCAGCAAGATGGGCGGGGTATTAATAATAATAATAATAATAATAATAATAATAATAATAATAATATATTATTATTATTATTATTATCAGCTTGGCATTTTCACATCTAAGTTATGGCATTTTTTCTAGTTACAGGTAGGTAGCCGTGTTGGTCTGAGTCAAAACAAAATAAAAAAATTCCTTCAGTAGCACCTTAAAGACCAACTACGGTAAGTTTTAATTTTGGAATGAGCTTTTGTGTGCATGCACACGAAAGCTCATACCAAAATTAAAACTTAGTTGGTCTTTAAGGTGCTACTGAAGGAATTTTTTATTTTTGTTATGGCCATTTTGTTATCTTACCTTGTTTCTATAATGTGTGTGTGTGGTTCAGATGTGTCAGCCAGCTATTCAAGTTACAAGAATGGGGTCAATTATTATTATTAAAGGTGGCAACTCTTATCCCTTCAGCATCACCATTTCCCATGTAGGAACTGGCCCATCTAGCATGTTCTCTTCCGTGGCTAAGGAGCACTAATACACATTCTTTTAACCACTAGTGCATCTGTAGTAGATGGCTGAAAAGCTGTGAAACACATCTGTAGCTAAAACTGCTGCTGTTACATTCCAGCACCCAGAATTACTTTCCCCTTCAAGTCCACAGTAGGTTCCTTTTGCTCTTACTGTACATAAGAATGGGGAGATGTGACAGATCCTAATCCTCCTACATGACAATAGATGGGGATGCCTTTTGATGGGAGGTCATTCAGCTGCAGGGGGCCACAGGACAAAACTGTACCTTAGTGAATAGAAAACTTCCTCTGTGTCTTAATGAAAGCTTCCCATCAGGAGGCCCAGAATGTATTCTCTCCAGTCTTCCCATTTTGTTTAGCAGACTGTATTTGGATGGCCAGTTCAAATGCACCTGTTTCCACTGGAGTGGGGAAGGAAAGTTCTCTTTGTTCAACACAGATTCAAGGAAGACATTAGAAACTTCCACTTATCCTGGTCAAAAGGTCACTTAATGCAGACAAATATCTGATCAATTTTGCTTGCAGTCACTTTCCCCCTGGGGTGCAGTATTTATCTGATATGTGATAGACGGTAAAATATGATTGTATCCACTGATACTTCCATATCAGGCAAGACAATTGTGCATTGGGCAACCTTTCCCATGCCTACCCAGAGTCTGCTTTCTGCAACTGTATTTTCAAAGGAGGCCAGTTTCACTCCCATGTTGTTTGTTACTCAAATTCCTTCCTCCTTTCCCCATAAAGGTAAAAGGTAAAGGACCCCTGACAGTTAAGTCCAGTCGTGGACGACTTTGGGTTTGCAGTGCTCATCTCGCTCTATAGGCCGAGGGAGCCGGCTTTTGTCCGCAGATAGCTTCCGGGTCACGACTAAGCCGCTTCTAGCGAAACCAGAGCAGCACACGGAAACACCGTTTACGGTACCTTCCCGTCACAGCGGTATCTATTTCTCTATTTGCACTTTGACATTCTTTCGAACTGCTAGGTTGGCAGGAGCTGGGGCCGAGCAATGGGAGCTCACTCCGTTGCAGGGATTTGAACCACCAACCTTCCGAATTCTGATGACATATGCTGGGTTTCCAACATCCGCTGGATGAAGACTTGACTGAATTCACATTGACTCTTCCATTCAGTTGGCTCAAGCACTTTAGTTTGTTTTATTTAGTCTGCAGACCACAAACAGCAGATATAGTATAGAGTTATCAAGACTTCCATGGCAGAGAGAAAATGCAAATATGTATGCCAATGGGTTTTGCCATTTAAAATAAAGACTGTAGCAAAATCCACAATCAAAAATAGTTTTAAAAAACTTTTTATTTTAACTCAGAACTTGTTTTCCTTTTAGCAACTGTGTCCTAATTTTGATGACTACTGTGAGGAACTTGGCTATATTTCCTGGTTACTTATAACATTCATCTGAGTTCCCCAAGTGTAAAGAAAGTACAGGGGAAATATATCAGGGTCTTATATTCCTATTAAAAAATACCATATAGAAGAACATGGCCTGACATTTCAACTGAGGCACTTTCACAAGGACAAACTCTCAAACGCAAAGGCTGTGGGGTGAATCGATCTTCCACAGCTGCCAGTGGCAAAGCATTTAACCTAACTGTTGAAAATGGTCTCTTGTATCTAGGAATACTTAACATTGCTAAATACCTGGTGGGTTGATAATCACTACTAGGTTGTAAACAGAGGTACACCTTTTGCCTGAGCTGCAAGTGAGTTATATGCAGTGGTTCAAACTAGGCATAATTTGGAATATTTGAAGATTTCCGGTGTTGTTGTTCTTTCTACAAGGGAACTGAGACAGTGGGTTACCTTTTTGGACATCCCCTTAGCTATTGACTTGGAAGGCTACAGGGCAAGCCTGATTTGGCAAGAACTAGGAGACGTCATGAGGACGCGGGTGGCACTGTGGGTTAAACCACAGAGCCTAAGGCTTGCCGATCAGAAGGTCGGGGGTTCTAATCCCTGTGACGGGGTGAGCTCCCGTTGCTTGGTCCCTGCTTCTGCCAACCTACCAGTTTGAAAGCACATCAAAGTGCAATTAGATAAATAGGTACCGCTCCGACAGGAAGGTAAACAGCGTTTCCGTGTGCTGCTCTGGTTCCCCAGAAGCGGTTTTGTCATGCTGGCCACATGACCCAGAAGCTGTACACTGGCTCCCTCAGCCAGTAAAATGAGATGAGCGCCGCAACCCCAGAGTCATCTGCGACTGGACCTAACAGTCAGGGGTCCCTTTACCTTTAGGAGATGTCATGAGTCAAGCTTGCCAATTTTATTAAGAGTCCCTTAATTTGAGCTCTGTTTTGTCATGAAATCTCACAATATCAATCTTAAACATTACTTGATTTGATTACTTAAATGGCTTACTTAAGAAATAGTTACTTAAATGATGAGTGTTTGTGTCTGTGACTCGTGTGTGTGTGTTTTTAAAAAATTGGCTTTCCTCCCAGTAGATCTTGTTTTTAAATATTGAGTATGAAGTGTGATACTAACTAACAGATGGTGTCTTTTGAGTCTGCACACTAAAAAGTCTCTGGAGTAAGTAAGATACATATTTCAGGTGGAAATGAAACACCCTAACATGTAGATAATGGGAGTAAACACAGTGGAATGAATTAAAGTATATTATATGACTGTACAATGGGGTTCTGCCTTTTAAAAACCACCATTGTGCAGCCACTTTGTTTTTAGATCTTCCTTTAACACAGAAAACATCCCCCCAAAAAACTGTGGGTTTAGGTTTCAGCCAGGACATCATTGTACAGTGACAAAAGCCTTCCACTGCTAATTGTAAAAGCAGGACAGTCTCCAGCAGAGAGCTGCTTGGCTGATGACTGATGCCTTGACAGATAACAGACAATCAATATGTCCCTCCAAAGTCCTGAGCTGAAGACCCTCCCCCACCCCCAGAAAAGGATTTAATTGGAAAACAATAGCCAAACACCAATTTAGGGTTAGCCATTATTGCACTGAAAGCCACCCTGTGAAACCGCAAGATAAGTCAATGGAAATAAAAAAATGTATTTGTTGAACATGTGACTGAACCCCAAGGAAAGCGCTATTTTTATGGCACAGATTTTCAATACAACTTTGGACTGTGTCTTAATGAAGGTGGAAGTGTTTGAACACAACATGAGCAGAGATGGCACACAAAGAGAGCCAGTGTAGCATAATGGTTAGAGTGCTGGACTGGAAAACCAAGGTTCAAATCCCTACTCAGCTGTGAAGCTCATTGGGGGACCTTGGACCAATCACTGCCTCTCAGCTTAAACAACTGCCTCACAAGGCTGTTGTGAGGATTAAATGGGGAAGAACCATGAACTGCTTGGAGGAAGGGTGGGGTACAAACTTAATAATGGAAAACAAATTGTGTTAAGCAATAGCCATGCAAAAGCGCAGAGCTAAGGCCTAAATGTACGACATGTATCCCAAGGATAGACTTCTTGTGCATATTCAGAGAGCTCCCCTTGTCCCTTGAAAAGCTCTGAAGCAGCAAGAGAAGGCTTGCAGCTCCTGGGCCTCACTCTGCTCTGCTCGCCTGAGGTGAACACAAGACAATTGTCTCTTATCGTTCAAGGCATCAGTCAGCAGCCCAACAGGTTTAATGTACAGCGTATATGAAATGTGACAAACACCAGTTTGTAAGGTATGACTCATAGAGTGAAAATGGGACTAGACATTCTGCCTCCACCTCCTGTCCTCAGAGCCTCGCTGAAGAGAGCAGGGGCACGGCAATATCTAATCTAGCATCTTTTTCTCACAGTGGCCAACCAGATGCCTGTGGGAAGCCCACAGGGAGGACCTGAGCACAAGAGCATTCTCCCCCTCCTGTGGCTTCCAGCAACTAGCATTTGGAAGCATTACTGCCTCTGACCATGGAGACAGAGCACAGCTATCTTGGCTAGTAGCTGTTGATAGCGTTATTCTTCATGAATTTGTCCAATTCATCCATGTTGATGCCCATCACTGCTTCCTTAATTCTTGAGGTCCATAATTTAACTACAGGCTGCATGAAATAGTAGCTTCTTTTATCTGTCCTGAATTTTCCAACATTCAGTTTCAACGTCCACATGTTCTAGTGTTATGCGAGAGGGTGAAAAACTTTTCTCTATCCACTTTCTGAAGTGTAGGTGGGTTCCCACGAGGCAAGACACAGTGATAACAGCAATAACTTTTATTGAACTAACAGTACTGGACAACAGGGGCAAAGCAACCGCTTATATACATTTCTGAAGGCCTGCTTGGCTGTCTAAACTTCCAAGCTGGGAATCGTGACTCAGAGTTTAATGGCCGATGGCAGAGGCCCAAATCCTGAAATGGTCTGTGATTGGATGTTGTTGTTGTTGTTGTTGTTGTTGTTTAGTCGTTTAGTCGTGTCCGACTCTTCGTGACCCCATGATATCATGTATCAAATCAGAACACAGGGGCTCAGAATCCTTATTCCAGATGCAAACACAGACCACTGAATACATAACACTTTCTGCATGCCATTCATAGTTATCTAAACTTCTATCATGTCATCTCTTACTCGGCTCTTCTCAAAAAAGTCCCTAGTTTTGCAACCTTGCTTCACAGGGAATTATAGCATAGGCATGAGGTACCCTTCTTTTTGACCCCCAGTTTTCTTCCCAGCAAGTCCTCTCCACTACATTCCCCCCCCCCCAAATGCAGGATCCAGATCTCTAGATTTACTTTCAAAATACAGATCTGAAATTCTTTGCTGGGGGAGAGGGGAGCATGGTTAGAGAGAGGGGAAGAGCTGAGCCAGGAGAAAGTGCTCTCCTACCACCTGACATTTCTCCATAGGAAATGGAGTGCACCAAGCTCCAAATTGCAAATGAAAAGTGACATTCAAGGTTTGAGGACAGGAGGCAGAGGCCAAAAGTGTTGTTATCCTTGTGCAGATATACTGACTAGATAACTTGGATTGGCTGTGGCCCCACAGTTCCTGTACCCTTGGCAGCAAACCTGGGAAGCTGAATATAGGATAGGGAACTTACACGCCTCTTGAAAATCCCAAACAAACAAGGTGTTTTGCTTTGGGAGACAGAAATCTCACTTGCCTTTTGTTTTCAATTTCTTCTGAACCGATGGACAGGAAGTGTTCCTACTGGCATTAAATTCTCCAAGGCTAGCCTTCAGGACAGGAAAGGGTACGTTTGCATATCTTCATTTAACACTGACTGCTTTTTAAAAGAAAAATTAAAAAATCTTCAGATAAGGAGAATGGTCGTATCTGCAGCCTCCTTTTGCTACTGATTGCAAATGGTGAATGCAGGATTTGTTTGTTTTTCCTTTCTCCCTCCCCGCCCCATTACGTACCGTAAGCATAATGTCAGTTAACATCTATGCAATCCAGACTTATCTCCTGCAGCTTCTATAATAAAATGTATGTATGCAAGAGTAAAGGTAAGATTGCTATTGTTTTCTTAATTAGTATCTTTAGTCCTGAGAAGAAAGTGTTTTTAAAATATAATTAAATAGTGCATTAATTGCCATTATCAATTCTGTAGAGATTCTGTAGTTTCTTGACCCTGTCTAGATTCTTTTAGGAATATTTGCTGGATGGGAGCTTGGTCTCTCTAAGATGCCCATAATCCATTCCAATATAATTGTGACCTCTGCTATTTTGATTGACAGGAGCCACATTTATGGTGCATGTATTGCTATGTACAAATGGAGGGGAAATGTCCCCACAACTCCAGATATGGTAGCCAATTGAAACTCGATGGTCAACACATGTCCAAGCTTCTTCAAAATATACTTTTTTAAAGTTCTTGAAGAGCCTGGCTTCAGCATCAGTACAGATGTCACAACTCAAGATTTGTACCTCTCTCAGAAAAAATGAAAGCAGAACAAATAGTTGATCCCCCCACCCCTTATTTAAGCTCAGGATGCCTCCAGAATCCCTGTTTATTGATTATCCATCCTGATCTGGCTTTAAGCAAATCTTGGCTATTTAATAAGCATTTATACTGATTTGTCTGTGGATCGGCGAATGTGTTAGAATATGTTCTCCCACACTATGCAAAATTACAATCTTTTGGGGGAAGCGAGTTTCCACAAGACCTCCCTACCAGCTGTAATTGTACAATCTGAATTTGCCAGGATGTGACTGAAACTCGCCAGAAGGAAAGTGATCACCTGGAAATGCCCTTAAGCTCACTCCGCCGTTCTCATTCCCCATAAAGCTTTCTACAAGTGATCCATATTAATTATTCAGCCTGCTGTTTTGGTCATTGCATTTGTATATGCAATAGACCAAGGCACTGTTTGATTCTGCAATAATCCATATTGTTTTGTCCCAGACTGCAGATGTTAGGTGCCCAGGTGGAGCAATAGTGCTGCGTGTATCTGGTCTTCCCGATCTAGTTTATTTTTCTAAAGCTGGCCCTCGAGTCCGTCAACCTTGGAGACGAATGTGCTGAATAATAAGAGAGGCGAGCCTCCTCAAGACTTAATCACCCCCAAGTGTAAAGCACAGTATAGTTGGGAAGCAAGGTCAGCGAAGGTCAAGAGGATCCATGGAGAAAAGTGCCTTTCATGAGGAATGGCAAATGTTTACTTTCAAATAAGTCTTTAAAAGGCACAATCTTGAAAGAAGCCACATGCTTCGATTTTGAGACCAATTAGTCTGCCTCATCCACAATTTATTCCGTGGACTTTTGGCTTCTTTGCTTTTGTTAAAGGCAAGGAGTCAAACACTAATGCTCCGCCATGAACTTTAATAGAGCGGAAATATCCAGGGCAAGGGAATGAAAGAACTTGGGCAGGTGATCTCTGAAAGACTTGCTGCAAAATTACCTCAATGGAGAATAAACAACAAGGTGACTTACATTGACTGGTTAGAATATGGTACCACTCTGAATACACAGCACACAATTCTTGCTAGGCTGTTTGTATGGCTTTTTAAAAAGTCTAACTTAGTAGCCAGCCATTCCATTGGGTTTTGTTCCTAATTCCTTGTCTTCTCAATGATGTGAGCACTGGATTGCAGCATAGTTTTTGGTTGCAGGCGCCAGAGTTACATACCTCTGGGAACCCTTTTATAAGGGTGGCTGCAGGGATGATCCTAAGACTATGACCAACAATTTAGTGCTTTTGATGAAAATGGACCGACGCCTCCAAATGAAACAAGCAAACATAATTGCTGGTGTTTGAGGAATGCTGCACTTCATTTAAAAAAAATGTTTAGGACGAGGCATAAATTGTGGCTAGACATTTTGCTTTATTTTTGAATGTAAATAATGTCATGCAAACCAGCCGTTGGTTCTTTGCTTATTCTAATACACCCTGAGGCAGAAATTTGTCAGCTATTATAGAGGCCGCGTAGAAATCAATACACCTTCGAATGAATGAGAACGGACTCCCATTCTTAGTGTCTCATGGGCAGGCTGTGAATGTAAATAAGTCTCTGTATCACAGAAATGTGAAATAATCATCCTGCAAATAAGCTCTGCAGCAGCAGGTAGAAGAATGAACTTGGTCCATTCTTAGCTTGCCTATGGATAAAGGGATAGTTCAAAGCCAGTCTCAAGAGCCCACTTATGTTGGGGTGACGGCAGGTTTTAAGTATGTGTTTGCTCTTTTCTTTTCTTTTCTTTTAAAAACATATCCCCCCTTCCCAAGACCAAAACATGTCTGAGTATCGAGAAGCGCTTGCTTGTTCTTTATGACCAAAATAAATTCCAAATACAGAAGGTCTAAGGAAATACTGTTGACAGATGTCATTCCTTCCTCCCTGGCTCACCACAATTTGTTTCACTGAGCTGGAATCATTTATGAATCAGCCACATTTTAATAAATCCGGCTACATTTTAAAGACACACAACAGATGGTTGTTCTAAAACTAAAAGCAATAGGTTGTCCTTGTTCACATGCCACAGTTACACCAGCCTTTGCCAACCTAGTGTCATAACAACAACAACAACAATTTCATTATTTATACCCTGCCCATCTGGCTGGGTTGCCCCAGCTACTCTGTACAGTGGTACCTCAGGTTACAGATGCTTCAGGTTACAGACTCTGCTAACCCAGAAATAGTACCTTGGGTTAAGAACTTTGCTTCAAGGATAAGAACAGAAATCATGCGGCAGTGGCGCGGCAGCGGCAGCAGAAGGCCCCATTAGCTAAAGTGGTACCTCAGGTTAAGAACAGTTTCAGGTTAAGAATGGACCTCCAGAATGAATTAAGTTCTTAACCTGAGGTACCACTGTATTTTGGTGTTTTAGATTACAATTCCCACCAGTGCAGTTCCATTCTGAAGCATTGGGAGGGCACTAGCTTTGCACTAGGCTGCCACAAACCATGGTTTACCAAGAACAAGCAGGGTAAGCTGCCCAGTCACTCCCCTAGCGTGAGCAGACCAACAAGCCACAAACTTGGGTTTACTGTGTTGTCCAAAGCAGGAATGTGGCTTGTTCCAACAAACCATAATCAAAAGCTGGGCTTTGTTCATGCCTTGGTGGCCGTGGCTTGTTTAGGGAGAAAGAAACCATGGCTAGGATGCTGCTTGTTCATGGGACTGCTTGTGATGTAACTGTTTCCAATATATTTAAACCAAGCCTTTCTGCAACAGAGGTCAACTTTCAAAATGGCTGCTTCTGCAAAGGAGTGGAGGATGCAGTCACACAAACCTGCTTGGAAAGAAGAGCTACTAATCAAGATTGGCCTCATTCAGGACTCAGTGGTTTTCAACTGCAGCTGCAGGCAGAGGAGATGGTTAAGCCCCTTCCACCTGCCAGCTTCTGACCAACCCTGGCGACCTCTACTTTCCATTTGATTCCGTTCCTGCTGAACAGTCTATAGAACCTCCAGGAGCCGTAACAGACAAGATGTGGAAAATAAATGCATGTATATGTTTGTGGCTGTTCAAAGGCGGAAAATGTGAGACCTTGAGAAAATGCAGCCCAGACCAACAGGCTGCGTTAGAATCTGACTAGGATAAGCAATACCCTAATGTATCTGCCTTAAAAGCCTGACCTGCCAAACACTAAAAGCATATATCGATGTCTGTGACATTAATAAAGCATGGCACACTCTCTTTCCAGTTAGCCACATGTTCTGGCTCCTTGCCAGGCTTAGACAGAGTGATGTTTGTATTTTGTCTAAAGTCAGGAGATGGCAAATGTAATCCCCAAGGCTTGTTATCAAGCATAGCTTTGGCTCTACCTTTGCCAACCTGGCACTCTCTTGAGTTAGGGCTTTTGGACTATCAGCCTGAAAAAGCTAAAAGAGGGCCTATATACACAATATAACACAGTTCCAGGCTTTGAATGAATAACTACTGGGGGAAACACTGGTAACATTGTTCAGCCTGGACACCTAGGTCCACCTCCAGAGGCCTTCTGGCGGTTCCCTCACTGCGAGAAGTGAAGCTACAGGGAACCAGGCAGAGGGCCTTCTCAGCAGTGGAGCCCTCCCTGTGGAACCCCGCCCATCAGATGTCAAGGAGATAAAGAACAACACAGCTTTTACAAGACATCTGAAGGCAGCCCTCTATTGGGAAGTTTTAAATGTTTGATGTTTTATTATGGTTTTTTTATATGTGTTGGAAGCCACCCAGAGTAACTTGGGCAACCAAGCCAGATGGACAGGGTATAAATATATTATTACTACTACTACTACTACTACTACTACTATTAGGCATTGTGGTAGAATGGTGAAGAGCCAAGGCAGGTTGAGAAGCAAAGTGTGTGTGCATGGAGGAGTGTGTATTTATGTATGGATATGAGCACTGAGGAACATGAGAAGAAGTGGTGGAGTGATAAAGAGTTGAGACAGGGCATGTGACCACACCACTAGTCAGGGTCAGGCAACATGGTGCTCCCCAGATGTTGTCAGGCTATAGCTTCCACCATTTCTGATCTCCGGCCATGCTGACTGAGGTTGATTGGGCTTGAAGTCCAACAGCTTCCAGAGAGCACCAGCCCTGCTTTAAGCCCCGTGGTGTACCAGCTGTGTCTTCCTGGATGGACTTTTGTGAGTTTTCTCTCTCTTTAAAACAGAAAATTATCTTGCTAATATTCTATTTGCAGGTAGCTTCAAGCATAAAACTATTTGGCTCGGCTGCTGCTGCCTTTTGAGAGCTATTACTTGTTTGAACCCATGTGACCTCCAGCAGCAATTTGGGAGGTTAATTCACTCAACAATGAAGGAGGGAAGAAAATTTGCCCCCCTCCCTTTCCTTCAAAAGAAAACAGAGCTCTTGCAGGCTTTGCTTGCTGACCAGCTGGACTTGGATTAAGCCTCTCCCAAGACAGTCCCTGAACATAAACAGAAACCTAACCTCAATGATTCAGGGATAACTTTGCCAGATTCTGCGACAGCTAGTTAATGGATTGAACCAATGAGATGTTTACAGGAGCGGCACCATTCTCTATTTCTTGCCATGTATGATTTAGTACTTTCTTTACATTTGATCGGCAGGGATAAGGGAGGGAAAAATGAGGGGTTTGGCTGGCAATGAGTGATATTGGGGTAGAGGAGAATTATGTAGTGAAATATATACAGGAAGGCTGAGGAGCATTCAGCATTACTGTTCTAATTCCACAATGAAAACTTTAAACAGTTGTGGCTCCCCTCAAAGAATCCTGGGAACTGTGTTTGGTTAAGGGCACTGAGAGTTGTTAGGAGACCCTCCCCATTTTCCTTGGAGAGCTTCAGGGAACTCTGAGAATTGAAGCTTTATGATGGGAATAGGGGTCTCCTTAACATTCTCAGCACCTTTAAGAACTTACACTTCCTGGGATTCTCTGGGGGAAGCAGTGCTTTTTTCAGGGCTTGCTGATCGAAAGGTCGGCGGTTTGAATCCCCGCGACAGGGTCAGCTCCCGTTGCTCGGTCGCTGCTCCTGCCAACCTAGCAGTTTGAAAACACGTCAAAGTGCAAGTAGAAAAATTGTTACCGCTCCAGCAGGAAGGTAAACGGCATTTCTGTGCACTGCTCTGGTTCGCCAGAAGCAGCTTAGTCATGCTGGCCACATGACCAGGAAAAACTGCCTGTGGACAAATGCCGTCTCCCTCGGCCAGTAAAGCGAGATGAGCGCCGCAACCCCAGAGTCATTCGCGACTGGACTTAACTGCCAGGGGTCCTTTACCTTTACTTTACTCAAGGGTACACAGCACTGGCACATCTTTTTTGTTGTTAAAAAGTATGGCACTTGCTGCAACAGCTTCACGGTGAGTACCGACACCTATTTTTCTAGAAAAAAAGCACTGGGGAGAAGGCATGACTTTTAAAAGTGGTATGAGATTTCTTTTAAATTTATAGTGCAGATGGGGCATAATCTAGAAATACCTTGATGCTCAACTAAAAAACCCACTGTCAGCTTTACTAAACTGTATGGTTACAGGGGGGCGGGGCACAATACATTTCCCTCAAAGTATAATAATGGCCTCAGGGAGATGGGTGCCATTGTGCCATGTCTATTTCCCAGGCTACTGCATTAATATCAGAAGCTTCAGGTCACGTGGGAGGAGACCAAGATGCAGCATGCATGTGTGGTCTGCAGATGTGGGTGTTATTGTGCATGGGCACATTCCAAGGCTGGCTCACCTTGAATGCAGCCCTCTTGCCAAAAGGGTTCAGCCACCCCTCCCCTGAAGGCTTTCCACCATAAAATATATCTCAGAATCCTCTGCTAAAATCCTGTCAAGCCAGCTGATAAGATAAAATGCCTTGTGGATGCATTAAATTTGTGGTCTAGCCAACCCTCTCTGGAGACCATTAACATTAACAGCCAAGTAGCCTCTTAGCACATCATTGGCACATGAAGGAAAACATCTGAGTTCTCACTTTGCCTGGTAGAGCCTCTTTGCCTCCTGGCTCCTGAAGGTGTCTCCCAAGGGAGGTGTCTCTCCATTCAGACCTCAAGCATTATCTCAGTGTCTCCTGAGAAATCACAGCAGAAAAGGATAGCTATGAAAGCTTTCAAGTGAAAAAAAAACAAATATGAGAGTGAAAGCACCCATATGTATAAAATACGCTCCAGCATGAACATTATAAATTAACATGACTCATAAGAGGGTAAAAATTAAGCAAACATCATTAATGTCACTCTTGGGTTATTAATCTCTTGTCACGCTTTATATCGTGTGCCAAATTTTTATGTCTTCTCCTCCCTCCTTCGCTTTGCCAGATTTTCACACTCTCCTCAGATACTGCTACTCTTCCCTTCAGTGTAGGTTGAATGATTTTATGGATGGTATCCAACCTGCTCTGAATGACATTGCACTTCCCCTGAAAGAGCAAGTTCACAGATGGGTGAGTGGCGTGGCTTTTTGCTCCCACAAGCAGGACAAAAGAACAAAGAGGCTTGTCCACCGTGCGCAGCCTCCTTTCTTCGGCCTTACTCCGCCCCCTCCGGCCAAGCGTCCTTTGTCCTACCTGGCCAGGTGACAGGTCATAGGCCAACTCACACAGGTGGGTGGCACCGGCCAGGTAAACCCCACATGATGTCGCAAACCCCGCCCACCTGAGGGGAGGGGTGAGGGCGGATATTGCTCCCACAAGCCAAAGAAAATGGCAAAATCTTACATGATACTCTCATCCTTTGACATGAACCTTGCGCTTGGCATGATGGCCTTTAACAGAATAATGGTACAGAGTCCAAGGCCTCATGATTCAGGGCCTATTAATATCTTCCCTACTATCACAGGGGTCTTTGGCACTGCCGAATAATGGCAATACTTTTTATGGGGCCAAAGGCTACGTACGCACTATACCATGGACTTTGAAGACACTCAAACTCAGAACAAAAGGGAGAAAATAAGCTAAGAGGAAGGCATGTTTGGCAAACCCTCACCATGATCAACTCCCGCCTGGAAAAATGTATAGATCCAGAATTGGCCTCCACAGTCACCTACAGACACACCGCTAAGACTGTGTTCATGGAAGATAATCTTACTCGACTATGAGTGATTGCAGAAGAAGAAGAAGAAGAAGAAGAAGAAGAAGAAGAAGAAGAAGAAGAAGAAGAAGAAGAAGAAGACAAATAATAATAATAATAATAATAATAACAACAACAACAACAACAACAACAACAACAACAACAACACAGTAATAATAATAATGATACATATATTGTTTATACATTCTAAGAACATTATTTCCCTCAAAAATTCTGGTCACTATAGTTTGTTAAGGCTTGCTATGAATTGTAATGGTGAGTGGTAAAGTTCAGTACGCAGAATTCTTTGAGGGAAAGAAGGTGATTTCAAAACATATTCACTCTGCACAACTTTTACAAGCTGCCTTTTACATGGCAAAGAAGTGCAGGTTAAAATAAATCTGATTTTGCAGATGATATTCAAATAACAGAATGCTGGTGGCATGTGGAAGAGGTTCTAATATGCATTACGGTTATACACGTTTTGGATCCTTGGAAACGACTTAATCCTTTGCTAACGATTTCAAGGGGAATAAAATTGTTGCTGCGTTTTTTATAGATCACTAGACCGGAGAACTTGCCTAACACTATGAGGGGTTCTTTCTGTATTTTCAACTACATTTGAACCAGCTAATGATTTGCCAAACCAGCTTTTCTCCGAGTTTGCCTTGTCTGGGCCCTCCAGCATACCCTGACTCCAAGGGGAGCCTGGTTTTCTAATAACAGCTGGGGGAGACAACAGCAATAACCGGCTAGTGTCAGCTGGCCTGGAGCTGAAGGCGCAGCCTTTAATTGGCAGTGAGGTCTGAATGGATTTTTCACACTTTCGGAGATAGCATGATGACAGCTTGAGTCCTTCTGTGTTAATAAACAGGGGCTCCCAAACTAGGAAATAAATAAATAGCTTCAAATCTTCTATCATTCTGTATGGAGCCAAGAGAGAGGGAACCCGTGTTTCTCCGATAAAAACAGATATAGTTCTTTACATTGAATGATACAATAGCTCACTGGCCAGAGATGATCCCAGGACTTGGACAGAATTCTGGAAGGAGAAACACCAGTCTATGTAGCACAGCCCAAGCCTGATACCCCATCCCCTGATATCAGGAGACCCGACCCAGAGTGATTCAGGGCTTTCTCTGCTGAAGCACAGATTCCTCCAAATCAACCCAATTTATTTTGGGCTTCAAATTAATCTGGTAGGCAGCCCTAGCTTTTAGCACTTCCATAGAAGTCAAGCAATTCTAAGAAAGCAAATTCTACCCTACCACGCCCTGAGACAGATACATGGGCGTATCCAGCAAGGGGCAGGGGGGAAGCTGCCCCCCCAGAAGCAAAAAAAATATTAAATGGTTATAAGGTGATGAAACGAAACAAAATTAGGTAGGGCGATGGCGAATAATCAGTTGTTTACCACACTGAAATGGTGTAAAAAACGAGAAGTATCTAGAGCCACCTAGTGACTGGTAGAGGAATCTTTGTCAGCCAGCCATTGGGATTTAAGGGAGGGAGAGGTCTCTAGCGGGCTCTAGCAGAGAGAAGAGGGAATCTTCTAGAGCACGGGTGTCAGACACAAGGCCCGCGGGCCAAATCCGGCCCGCCAGACCTTGTGATGTGGCCCGCCGCCCGCCCGCCGCCAGACCTCGCGATGTGGCCCGCCCGCCTGCCCACCGGCCGCTCGCCCAGGCCCGGCGCGTTCACTTAGGCGAGCCTGCGCCCCCAACAGCAGCAGCCGTGTAACATGAGGGAAACGGGAAAACCCAGCGCAAAAAGCAAACGTCGCTTGTGAAGGCGGGGGTGGGGGTGGGGGGGAAAGGGCAGCGGCTGCGGCGTCACTTATATACAGCAGCAGCAGCAGCAGGAGCCTCCTTCACGGCCCGCTCCTCTGACTGGGTGCGGCCGACCCACCCTCGCTTGGCTATTGGATGTGGGGGGGGAAGTGGGCGGGGCTCCAGCGGCGGCCGAGGCAGGCGCGGGCCTTTTCCTAACCGTCGTCTGCGGCGCGCGCATTAATGGACCGTCACAACAAGCAGCAGCAGCGGAGGAGGAGGCTGGCGGTGTATGGGCTCATGAATATGGAGGAGGTGGGCGTGGCCGACGCAGGGGCTCGTTTTCCTCCCCTTACGCCGCGAGAAAATGGTGGCGCCGGCGGCGGCAGCAACAGCATCGGCGGCGCTCGGCGTCCGGGCCGCGGGGTCTCCGCCGCCGCCGCCGCTCCTGCGACGGGGCCGGAGGAGGCGGCGCCAGGGCGGGCCTGAGGAGAAAGAGGCGGCGGAGGGTGGAGGGCCCCGGTGCGCCTGCGGGCCGCGGCGCTGCCCGCCTCAGGGCCCTGGCCGCCCGTTTTGCCGCAGCCGCCTCGGCAGCTTCTCCTCGCAGCCGGTTCGGACCCCCTCGGAAGGGGAGACGCCGCCTCTGCCTCCTCCCCCGCCACCGCCCACCCAGGCAGAGCGAGGTGCGGTGACCGCCCGTGCGCGACACGTATCATGTGAATGGGTTGTGTGTGTGTGTGTGTGTGTGTGTGTGAGAGAGAGAGAGAGAGAGAGAGAGAGAGAGAGAGAGAGAGAGAGAGAAGGAAATGCACGTTGACGTTGGCTGCTCGTGTTTCTGCCTACGTGGGCAGCGGAGCCTCAGGGTGTGTGTTTTTTGGACAGGCGCCCCAGTTGCCAGCGAAGCATGTCGGGATGTGTGTGTGTGTGTGTGTGTGTGTGTGTGTTTGTTTGTTTGTTTGAAAACAGCCGTGTGCTGGAGGTCCATGTTTTATACATCTTGGGTGCACTCGAAGGAGGAGTGTAACAAGCACATGCATTGTGCATTCAGTTACAATTGGCTGGGGCTCCTTTTTGTTTGCATTCTTATCTTGTGCATTGTCCACACCCCTTGGCACAGTTGGCATCAGTCTGAAGTGTACAGTATCTTGTGAAGTGAAGGAGTCCTGTGTGTGTATTTCTTCCTTGCAGGGGCAGGTCATTCAGGGGAGCAGTCTCTAGACATGCCCCCTTCAATTTTCTTTATTGCCTTTATATCCCACTTTCTCTCCAAGTTGCTGAAGGTGTTGTATTCTTCCTCCCCATTTTATCCCCACAACAACCCTGTGAGGTAGGTTAGGCTGAGAACTAGCCCAAGGTCACCCTAGGATAGGGAGTAAGAGGGAAAGTAGTGGAAATAGGGGTGGAGGAGAAATACTGTTCAGTTTACATTGCAATGTGAACCTACCTAATTTGTGCTTCTGGAAGCAATACACAAACCAAAAATTAATTGTACTTCAGAATTCACACTTCTCCCAAGCGCCTCACAGCAGCGGACGGCCCGGAGGCTGGGTTTTTTGTTTGTTTTAGCTGCTGTAAATATGAAATTTGCTTTCAAAAATCCCTATAGTTTAAGCGTGTTCACCTGACAGGTTCCCATTCTTCTGCACTGCAGGCAGAATCCACCCCCTTCCCAGTGCTAAATGCAAAGCAATATGCTCCCTGTGCATATTTCTTAGCCTGTACTTGTGCTGTTGAGGTCCCATCAGGCATAAGGAAGAATCCTATACAAATGTGCTGTTAAACTGCAGGTGCATCTGTGCAGCCAGTCTCCTAATTACAGCAAAATAAACATGTCTTGAAAAAGGGTTGTAATGATGGCAAATTCCTCAGCCAAATTCGGGGCATGCAGCCATTCTGCTAATAACCCTAGACGCCAACTAAGTACATGCAATTTATTCTGAAACAGCACCAATCTCTTTGCCAACTTTATAGCAACTTAATTCCATGCTCAAATGTCATTTTGAATAAGGTCACAAGGATGATTTTTGCTTGTGACTCCATCATGCGATTTAAAATCCAAACTCCCCTAAGCAACACATGTGAATGACAAAATCGATGAGGTCACGCAAGTAGTGTAACAGATTATAAGGCTGCATCCAAATATTCCCCCTCCTTCCCCCCCCTTGTCTTTCAGGGAATCTTGTCCATCACTACAAACCTCTGGTAAATTTCAAAGAAGTCCCAGCATCCCTCAGAATACACTTTGAAAGCCACTGTTCTTTCGGAAGGAATACCACCTCCCCCTCAAGAGCAGGGTCACCTAAATGTATGGAAGGTGGTCAGAATATGCACCTGATCCTAAAGTTCCAGGTGAATGAGGAACCATGAGGGGAGAAAAAATACCATTGATACACACAGAGACCATTGGTACACTCACAAAAAGAGAACACAGATTTGCCTTAAATTTACGTATGTATAAATGTTAATTCAGAAACAATTACTAATTTAAATAGAAAAACAATAAATGTCACCATAGCGGGCAAAGCTGTGACCAGGTATATATGCTCAGTCTGCCTGGTCAAGTGCTGATTGTTAATCTTCAGAATCTCTGCTCTCCCTTCTTATGGTTCTTTATGTTTAAACTAGGTATGGGCAGGACAGCATTTCAAATAGAGGACTCCTTCCAACAGAGAACTATTTACTGTAAAGTAGGATACACATCCAGGCAGGGCCATGGGGTCTTGGAATTGAGTTTTTTTGCAGCAGCAGGGATGGAATTTAACATAGGCATGCAAAGCTGGTGTGTCTCTTTGCTTTGGCAGTGAAAAAAACCCAACGTATGTTTGACTATGTGCTGACACAGAATTATCTGTGCTTACGGTTTCTGTTGTAGCTTCGCATGTGATAATTTATCGGTCTCCTTTTATTGAATTATGAGTTCAAACCTTAGACGTGACCAAACTCATCATTTTGTTTATCCCTTGGAAACCAGTGCTCTACTAAAATTAAAACAAAACTCAGCAAATTGCTATTTCATCAAACTCCTGACAGTAAGAGCTGTTTGGCAGTGGAATTTACTACCAAGGAGTGTGGTGGAGTCTCCTTCTTTGGAGGTCTTTAAGCAGAGGCTTGACAGGCATATGTCAAGAATGCTTTGATGGTGTTTCCTGCTTGGCAGGGAGTTGGACTGGATGGCCCTTGTGGTCTCTTCCAACTCTATGATTCTATGATAGGGGGGGGGGGTCTGCTTATTATTCTGCTTAAAAGTCTGAGCGGTAGACTTTGGATATATCCGTGTCACTTTACAGTGGTATAAGGACCATAAACTACAATCAAATAACTCAAAAATGCCCAAGAAAAGAAAAGTTGATGCAGAGGGAAGGCAATTTCAGGAGAGATGGGAAAGTGAATACATGTTTGTGATTAATGGAGACAATAATTTATGATAATAAAGAGTGGACACATAGTCCTACAGATACAACCGGCCCTTTGAGGGTGACCAAACTGCTGATGCGGCCCCCGATGAATTTGAGTTTGACACCCCTGTTCTAGAGGGTCTAGTGAGTTCCGCGTCACTAAACTGAGCCGCCCGCCGCTAAACTGAGCTGCCAGCTATTACCGGTAGTTTACCTTCTTATTTACATTTAGAAGACATTGAGGCTGCCTAAGTGGATATAAGAAACTGGTTCCATAAAGGTAAGTTAAGTAATTTCTGTAGAAAATTTAATTTTAAAGGGTAAAGATCTGGCTCAGAAGTACAATGGGAGAGGAGAGGACAGACTGACTGGGTTGTGTTTGATGAGCGTCCATCGGAAATTCTTCAAGGAAAATCAGGGCTGGATTGAAACAAAAGTTTTGAACAAGTTTTCTTCGAACCCAAGAAAAATGATATTAGTATAAGACATGTAACTAGAATATTTTTTTAAAAAAAATTCAAGCAAATAATTGTAATAACTACCGTAATAAAGCACTGCTATAACTATATATAATTTTCTTAACTTTTTTGTTTCATCCGCCTTTTCCGTGCTGAAATGTCACAACCTGAACGACCATGGCTTGCCCCCCCCCCAGTTTTGATCCTGGGTACGCCCCTGGACAGATATGAATCTAATTGCCCAGCCTTCAGAATCTCTAGAATAAGTGAATAGGAAGGGACATACTACTGCTGCTTGCACAACCATGCACATTAACGCAAATCTATAGGATTAAGCTGTGTTCATTGTTTTGACTAGCCTCTTTCCAAATCTCTCTGTGGTTTTCCTTATTGAATATAGATTGGCTTTGCTGTCCATTACAGCTCCCTGCCCCCTCAAAGCACCCTTGAAACATGACTATAATCTACATCACCTTGAAACTTGTTGACCTCCCTCATGAAGGTGACACTCTGAACCGTTAGTGGTGTACCACTCTCCTGAGATGAAATGCCTATCTGTACTTTTCACAGAGCATTCGTGTATTAAAAGAGTGTTGATTTTTTTTACATTTTTTAAGTCGTCTTAGCTAAGCTGGAAATAGCAAATCAATAAAGAGTAAAGGAGTACAAAGCAGTGTGACAAAACTTTTAAAGTTAAACAAACATGGAAGATCAATACAACTAACCTTAAAAGAAAAAATAAATCCCCTCAAGTATTATAGGCGATGGAAAAAATGTTTGAATTTAGCAGAATATTGTGTTGCATATATATATTGAGCTGTGTGTATTCCATGCCAAAAAGATTGACTTATAATGCAGCATTACTAAGTATACATTTATTACTATTAAACACTCCTGTCCTTTAAGCAGGGGTCCCCAGACTTACCGGCGTTTGGGCCGGTTCCCACCGCGCCGATCGTGCGGCGGGCCGGAGGACAGGGGAGCGTGTGCCTGTGCGGGCCGGCGGGCGGGGGAGTGCGCGCCCGTGCGCATGCGCACGGGCGCTTACTGGCGCGGCGGCACGTTTCCAGGGTGGAAAAGGTGCCGAAAATCCATTGTGTGCATGCGTATGGGCCTCCCCCGACCCGGAAGTGCACCAGAAATGACCTCTTCCGGGTCGGGAGAGGCCCATACGCATGCGCACAAAGGATTTTCGGCGCTTTTTTCCCGACCCGGAAGAGCGCTGCCGCGCTGCGTGCCGTAAGAGCGGGCGGCGGGCGGTGGGCGGCGGGGGTCGTCGCGGGCCGGATTGGCAGGCCAATTGGGCCGCATCCGGCCCCCGGGCCGTAGTCTGGGGACCCCTGCCTTTAAGGGTCATAACTGACTCCAAAGTGTATATAAAAAATGTGAAACTTCCCTCCCTTAACCAATATCATTCCATATTGCTACATTAAAATAATCAATCATTCTGTAGTATCTCACCTCAACACCTTGTGTATTGAGTTTGAAGCAGGCATCCCCAAACTTTGGCCCTCCAGATGTTTTGGACTACAATTCCCATCTTCCCCAACCACTGGTCCTGTTAGATAGGGATCGTGGGAGTTGTAGGCCAAAACATCTGGAGGGCCGCAGTTTGGGGGTGCCTGGTTTAAAGGTTTCATTAAAAGGGTACCAGGGTCAGTTAGACCCAAATAAAGTGAATGGTGGAAAACTTGGTACCTTGGTGGTACCTTGGATCCTGAACGCCTTGCGAGTCAAACATTTTGGCTCCCAAATGCTGCAAACCTGTGTGTGTTCCGGTTTGTGAATGTCCTTTGGAACCCAAACGTCAGATGTGGCTTCTGTGACTTCCAATTGGCTGCAGGAGCTTCCTGTAGCTAATCAAAAGCTGTGCCTTGGTTTCCGAACATTTTGGAAGTCCAAGGTACGACTGTACAGTATAGCACAAGGTACTTCCATCATCATCGACAACAACTGTACCAATATGATATTGTGGTCAAATGTAGTGTACGATACAAATAAAATAATGTACCTACCAGAAGCTATTAAGCCCAATAGCATTTTCAAATTTTAAAAAAACCCATGCCATGTTAAAAAGCAAAAGTTGCAAGTACAGTCATACCTCTGGTTACGTTTGCTGCGGGTTGCGTACATCACGGGATACAAATGCGCCGAACTTGGAAGTACCGGAACAGGTTGCTTCCGGGTTCGGTGATTCGTGCATGCACAGAAGCACCGAATGATATCACGCGCATGCACAGAAGCATTGAATCGCGCAGCGAGCATGGGCAGATTCGGCGCTTCAGGTTGCGCACTGCTCAGATTGCAAACAGGGCTCCGGAACGGATCCCGTTCACATCCAGAGGTACGGTACCACTGTAATCAGGAGGAACAAAGCACATTGTTGCTGTTATTTTCCTGAGTATTGACTACAGAGATATTATCTTCCCCTTTTATTTGTGTTAACAGTGAAAAGCCCTTCCAAGTTATAAGGCTGCCACTGTTGATGCCTCAGGCAAACCGACTCTGTGTCTGGTTACAGGTAGGTAGCCGTGTTGGTCTGGATCGAAGTAAAATAAAAAAATTCCTTCAGTAGCACCTTAAAGACCAACTAAGTTTTTATTTTGGTATGAGCTTTTGTGTGCATGCACACTTCTTCAGATACCTTCTGCACTCAACCCAGGTTTGATCAACTCTAGACCTAGACCTGCTCCAGAGGGAAGAACACGAACCAATGGATTCAAATGGCAAGAAATGAGATTCCAGCTAAACATTAGGAAGAACGCTCTGATAGTAAGAATCGGTGGAAGGTTGTGGACTCTCCTTCATTGGAGGTTTATAAATAGAGGTTGGATGGCCATCTGCCAGGGATTCTTTAGTTGTGATTCCTGCATTTTAGGGGGTTGGACTAGATGACCCTTGGGGTCCAATCCAAGTCTACAATTCGGAGGGCATTTCTACGTCTGATGTAACTCTCAATTGGACCTCATTATGCATCTGCCCATGCCATACCCCTGTTGAATTTTGTCGTCCCCTTTGAAAGCAATACTGAAACATCCCACATTATTAAAATGTAAGTGTCATAAAGAGAGGAGCATGTTTTGGTAGTCAAGCAAATGACTCACCTTTCCCCCCTCTTTGCTTCAAGGTAAAGGTAGATATAATCACTGAAGAGTAATAAGCACCACTCTCTTTGATGAAATTTCACACAGCTGTTGTCACCCCCATTATATTTTCCAGCCCTTGCCAGTTGCCAGTCTTAGCAACACATTGCTTTGAAAATGACAGGGTGGTTGATAATGAAATTGGAGTGAACAGATGGCAGGTTTTTGATTGCTGTGCGGGTACATATAACAATGGCAATTCAGGTTGCTTTTAAACAAAACCACTCCCCTTATTAGTACACTAAGTGCCAAAATGGACCAAATGGGCATAGGACGGGTCTTTGCAGCCTGATGAGGACCCTCCCCCTTGCCACCCCAAACCATTTAAGAACCCACAATGGATTCTTTAAGCCAAACTCCCTATCTCCCCCTGAGAGGGCTGAAAATGACTTGAAAGGCTCACCATTGTGGTGACAGCTACAAGTGACAGTGGCGCAGGGCCACACCCTCCAACATTTCAAAACTGAGGTGCGTGTCTTCCACCAAAAGCAGGAGCTCCCACGCAAAAGCAGGAGCCCCAAAACGAATATCCTTGAAGCTCACTGGGTGACCTTGGGACACTCACCATCTCTTAGCCTAACCTAACTCACAGGGCTGCTGTTGAGAGGATGAAATTGGGAAGGAGAACTATTTATACCAGCGTTTCTCAACCGCTGTTGAGGGATGATGGGAATTGTAGTCCAAAACATCTGGAGGGCCAAAGTTTGGGAATGCCTGGCCTAGTTTGTACTGCACAAATTTCAGCAGAATTTTTCTTTCAACCAATTTTCACCCTGGATTCTAATGGATCTTAAATGCTTTATTATCTTAAATGCGAGACACTGGCTGGTGTGCGGCGATGAGAAGGGTGATTTGCATTGTCACGTGCCAATACACAACGCTGACCCGCCGGAAAGGAAGCCGGCCGGGTCACGATGCGGGGCGAGCGCAGCTCTCAACAGCCACCACCACGGCCTCGGACGTGAGAGGTGGCCGGCGGGTGCTGCTGCTGCTGTTTGTCTCGCTCTCACTACTCTTGCTGGCGGCGCCCGGGGCTTGATCGGCGTGATGCCGCGGGCCGACAAGCAGAACAGCCTCCGGAGGGCAGCCAGCAGCGTCTACGAGGGAGTGAGCGGCCTCTTCGGCGAGGAGCACGTGCGCGCCCTGCAGAAGGTGAGGCGCCTGGCCTGGACTGAGGAGGGGCAGGCCCGTTGCTCCCGGGGGGTCGCGCGGGTTCCAATGGATATTTTTACAGGACACATCTTTATGGCAATATTTCTCCTCCTCTTTCCCAAAGCTCAGTGCAAACGACTGGAGGGTGGTTTTAGACAAACTTAAAGAAGCTGGCTGGATGAGCTCAACCTGAAACTTGCTGAGCAAAGGATTGTGCTGGCAGAGAAATCAGCGGCTTGTGAAGCCTTATTACAGGAGATTGCAACCAACACAGCAATTGGCAAGTGTTTCTTACAGTCATAATTATATAGTCAATATAGGACGGCACAGAGTTAATTTTTTTAACTTTTTTAATGGTGGTGTGCCTCGTGATTTTTTTCATGGAACAAGTGTGCCTTGGCCCAAAAAAGGTTGAGAAACACTGATTTATACCACCTTGACATCCTTGGAAGATAAAGGTGACATATAAATGTAATAAATAATAATAAGTAATGATACCATTTTGTTCAAACCAGGCCACTGGCTAATTTAGAAGTGGCTTTAACTTTGTAAAGAAAATCATCCAAAAAGAATGCCAACTTTTGAACCAATTTCATTTCTTTGAACAAAACTGCCTGATAATTCAAGCCTGCAGACTGTAGGGAAAATAACAATTAGGCCATCACACTTTTGTTACCAGAGAGTAACATTACATATAGAGCTGGTGCCCAGACCAAGAAGACTTTAGCTATTTTATTAATGTTCGGGTGTGTGTTAATGAAGAATTCATTGTGGTACAACACAACTGCAAGGCTTTTTTCATTAGATCAGATGGAGCTATTCCAATCAACTGCATTTTGCTAATTAGTGTAGTATGCATCTGGAAAGTGGATGTGCATTTATAACCCTAATGCAGCTAGTCCTACAGGACTACAATTTAATTGTAAATGGAGAATAAAAAAGCAGTGTTTTCTTCTATTAAAAAAAAGTTGGAAGTCTGATAGCTGTGATGAACAAGCTGACTGAAGTACTTCATTACAGCTTGATATCTGAGGAAGATTCAGCAGATTTCAGAGTAGACAAATAAATAATACACCAACTGAAAGAAAAGAATACCTTTTAAATCATAGATATAACAGGGGCATTGGGCACCAGGGAACATCTATAAACTCTGTAATAATATTTTCCATCAAGCTATATGGTGTTCATAGACTTTCCCCAGCAACAGGCATTCAGAGGTTTGATACTGGAGGCAGCATGTAGCCGTCTTGACTTGAAGCCATTGAGGACAGAAGATACGAACAGTGTTCCTTCCTTGCCATGATGATGCTGAGGTGAGATGCATAGGAAATACTCTTAAAGGGGATATTAATGTGCCTTCAGCCACTGGCGCAGGCAGGACTTGATTTTGTCATGTTTTACAGCTCTGACCTCTACTCTAAAGTAATATTTTTTTGTCTTTGACAGCATCATGAGCCCCACCTTTGTTCTGGCAGGATTATTGAGAGCATTCCCTTGGAAGCCTCGCTGTCAATCATTCCCTATAAAAGCACAGAGTACAAGCCAATCCACTCACTTGGCATTTAGTAGACTTACTTTGGCCACCTCATGAGGAGAGAAGACTCCCTGGAAAAGACCCTGATGTTGGGAAAGATGGAGGGCACTAGGAGAAGGGGACAACAGAGGACGAGATGGTTGGACAGTGTTCTCGAAGCCACCAACATGAGTCTGACCAAACTGCGGGAGGCAGTGGAAGACAGGAGTGCCTGGCGTGCTCTGGTCCATGGGGTCATGAAGAGTTGGACATGACTAAACAACAACAACAAGACTTAAAATAAATGAAGCTGAGACTGAAACCAAGAAACTGCATGTGAAAATAGCTCAATGTGAATTTTCGCAAATGGTGGGAGAAATTGGAAAATTTGTGCGTCAGATTTCGAGACTTTGAATGCTGCAAGGGGCTTGTGTATCAGGCATCCACCTCCAAATATCACTTTAGTACCTGGGGTTTTGATCAATTAAAAGCAATTCAAACTTTTAAAAAGACCAAACAAACCGTGACCCTTTCAAAAGCATGGAAAAATAGTTGCTGTGTTGCTTGCTAGCCCTAAATTCTGACTGCTCTGTGGGTCTTCAACAAAGGCAGAGTTGAAACACACACACACACAAACTCCTGCAATTCAGTGTACAAAAGGAATGGAAAGCCAGAGAATATCAGAGACAATTATAATCAGGCAGCTCTTACAGTTCAAGACCTAGCAGTGGGTAAGGTCAGACAAAAGATGAAACAACAGGCAGCAGTAACCTGCCTGCTTCCACCCCTGTTTCTTGCCCTGGGTGATATGTGACTGTTTGATCAGCTGGTCATTGTGTTACCCCATGTCAGGGGACTTTGCCTCCCCACCCCAGGCTCTTTATCTTCTCTTCTATTTGATTGACCTGTTGAACTGCAGCAGCCCTCAGGCATTGCTGTTTACAAGAAACTTGAAAAGGAAGCTTTAGATGTCCCTAGAACCAGTCAAGAAGGCAGCAGACAGGCAAACAAAGACTCTTGGTCTATAAAGTAATGATTTGGCCTCCATCATAATGAAGGAGCCACGGAACAAGCAAATTAGTTCCTCATTCAGCTGAAAGATGACAGACCTCTGCATTTCATGCATGCACCACACATGAGAAATCTGGGATGAAGTAGTTTATGAATTTGAGGCATGGCTTTGTGGTAGTAATCTGTTGTCTTTTTCCCAGGTAAAAGTTGCTTGTTGTGTTTGTTTTGGGGGGAAATTTTTTGGCAGTTTGTCTTTGAGTGCAGTGACATCTCTATTATTTAGCAGACCTCAACAGCAGCTTGCTTAATTGCTAAATACTATGAGATAGATGAAAAGGCATCCTTGCAAACAACACACACAGAAAGCCTAAAGCTGGTGTTAAGGATTAAAAGACCCATTTAAAGTTCACACGATGTAAAAGCAATTAAGCAGCCTTATCTGGCAAATCAGTCATTAAGTTTAATTACATTTGCCTTTTGCAGCTTGAAAAATGGCATCCATTTCACCGCTGCCCCCCAAAAGAAAGGATTCCAAAAAAGGGGGGGGGGACAAGAACCAGATTGCACCTGGTAAGAATGCAGCAAATGCAAATAAAAATATTTACAGTGTGCTATAAGCTGGCTAAATAACAAGTCGAGTACCGGTACATATTAAATCTTCTTGACACCTAGGAGTCAATTTTGTAGCACTTAGAATGACTTTGTCCAAGTCCCATGTAAACAAACAGCTACTCCGTTGAGCTACGACAAATTAAATAAATAAATAAATAAATATTTTATACCCCGCCCATCTGGCTGGGTTTCCCCAGCTGCTCTGGGCAGTTCCCGGCAGAACACTAAAAACATAATAAAGCTTCAAATGTTTAAAACTTCCCTAAAAGTCAGACACTTGTTTATTTCCTTGACAACTGAAGGGAGGGTGTTCCACAGGGTGGGTGCCACTACTGAGAAGGCCCTCTGCCTGGTTCCCTGTAACCTCACTTCTCGCAATGAGGGAACCTCCAGAAGGCCCTTGGAGCTGGACCTCAGGTGTCCGGACTGGACGGTGAGGGTGGAGAGGCTCCTTCAGGTATACAGGACCGAGGCCGTTTAGGGCTTTAAAGGTCAGCACCAACAATTTGAATTGTGCTCGGAAACGTACTGGGAGCCAATGTAGGTCTTTAAGGAATCCACTATCTTTATTCCAGACACAAAGGAAGGCATTTTCCCATTTAAAAATAATACAAAATGGACACCCATTAGTAGATTTTTTGGTACTGTTTTAAAGACTGCTTTAGAGGAGAAGGTATGCTAGCCCCTGACTCTACACCAGCCTGACCTTTCTCTCCCTCATCTCCTGCCTGTTACAGGATCCCTCAGATCACCGATTCCTTCTTCCAAGTCAGTCTCTCCAATGCACCTTTTCCTACTGCCCACACCTCAGTGTCCAGCCAGGCTGTGACACATTACAACCTTTTAACAAGCAGAACTTTAAAAAGACCAGCAGTGTTGCCAATTTTAAGAAACAGATATGTAGATTTCCCCCCACCCACCGCCAACCCTTGGCACTTCATTAGATTCTGAAAAACTTGCTGCTGGCTTGCTTACAATATTTTAACCATTTTGTCATACCCTCCAACATTTATCTGATGAAAATAGGGACATCCCACTCCTTAATGATTATTTTACTATTTAAACCCCACACTTCTTACAGGGTTGCCCCAGCACTCTGAGAAACTTTCAACACATATAAAAACCATAATTAAGCATTAAACATTAAAAAAACAAAACCTTCCCTATAAAGGATTGACTTAAGATGTCTTGAGGTAACGCCACACCCTCCAACATTTATACAATGAAAATAGGGCGCCCTAAGGAAATGCAGGACATTCTGGGATCAAATCAGAAACTGGAACATCCCTGGAAAATAGGGATACTTGGAGTTTCTGTTTTGTTTCAAGCCTTCTGACAAATTAAGAAAGATGTTGTCACCTTGCACATTCCACATAAACTAATAACAGTTGGATTACTTTTTATTTCTTATTGTAGATAGCGGTCTAAGATTACAGGCTTTTGGCTGTCTACACCTAATGGCAGGGCAAACCATCTTACCTTTCAGAGCCAAAGTATGTATATGATTAGCTCTCTATGAAATTCACTAGCAAAGATTAATTGTGCCTGCAGAGTTGATAAAACCACAGCACTAAAGCTGCGAACACAGAGCATTGATTAGCAGGGAAATTATTCTGAGCTGCCTATCTTTATCTGATCAGCTGCTAGTCACTGGCTGAAATACACCCACAAAAATAAACAGATGGGAATTTCTCTACTGAGTATTTAGAGTTGTTGCAGAAACAGTCTGTGCAAAGTTTTGGTTCTGCCACTAATATACACACCCACATGTACTTAAGGCAGAGACGTGTGTATGTGTGAAGGGGATGTCTGCTGAACCCTCTGGTTGCTTTTTGGTTCACAATCCCCCTTCCCAAGCTGCTTTTTGACCCATAGGAGTGTGTGTGAGTGTGAGTGTGTGTGTGAGTGTGTGTGTGTGTGTGTGTGTGTGTGTGTGTGTGTGTCTCCTAATGTGAGAAAATAAAACAAAGTTTGGGTGTCTCATAAGTTTTAATCATTAGCAAATTAATGCTGAGAATAAAAAGTAAAATATATTGTTGTATCCCTTTTCCTGAAGAGGGAGCAGCACACAGAGCATATGTTAGAAATTATTGCAACACAACCCTGTAAGTTATCCACATATTTCCTAAAACCTCCCATTTAGTTCATGGCTAGGAATTGGATCATAGCTATGTCACACATCATCACCTTTTCCATTTGACAAACCATAAAATATGCAGAAATATTATGGCTTTATAACTGTGGATATAAAGAAGTCCAATGTAAGATCTGTGAGACTATTGCCTCCATGATTACTATTACAGCAATGGCAATGAGAGCCCCACAGGTGGAAATAAGGGCCTAAAAATCAAGACAGACATAGGCAGACCATTGGGTTTAGCTATGTTTGATTTTGGGCCATAGGATATACATTTTAAAACAGAATAAAAATATGGTAAGGAATACAATTCAGTCATTTAGCCACATCCACATGCACACAGACACAGAACATCGTAAAGGTTGTAGAATGCACTGCACTACCGTTTCTGTGACATGCTGTCAGTTTTAGCGCAATCGCTTCCATTTGGCAAAAGTCTGGTAACGCACAAGTGCCAGCTTTAATTGCTAGCTGCATCTGTGTGCCACTGCTAGTGTCTCTAACTTATTCATGCTCCCCTCCCTTCCTCCCGGCAATGCCTTTTATCCTATTTGATGCTTTATGTGATCTTCCTCCTTGCGTGCGTCACTAGGCAGCCTCCTTCATTATTTGGCCAGGTCTCCTGTGCGTTCTTGCTCCATCCCTGCTGATGTCACCATGGCGGGCCTTGGTGACCTCAGCTGGGAGCTCCCTCAGGTCTTTCCCACCAGTCCAGTCTTTCATCTTTGATACCCTTGGTTTTGTGAACTTTCATTTTGCCCTTTTAAAGGTGTTTTGTTTGGGGTTTTTTGTTCTCTCTCATCAGCACCTGGATCTGGAGGGTTGATATCTTAGCCAACCCACAGGGTGTTGCTGGGACAGAGGCTCTATGAGCCAGATTCTGCAGGAGCGCCATTGCAGACACCAAGATTTCTTTGAAGCCCATTAAGATTCCACTTCCTATGCATTCCTTGATTCACCCTCTGCCAGAGTGAAGAGCTGTTGAAAAAATACTGGAAACTGTCCATAATTTAAACATCAGCTCAGTCAAGGACTTAAATTCAACCCAATTTTCAGGACTGATGCATTATTCCTTCTTGGTCTGTACATGTTTGATGTTTGGATTACACACACACACACACCAGTCTCTCAGCTGTGGAAGATTCCAGGGGTTCTAGGTCAGCCTCGGCCCTCCAGATGTATTTGGCCTACAACTCCCATGATCCCTAGCTAGCAGGACCAGTGGTGAGGGATGATGGGAATTGTAGTCTCAAGACATCTGGAGGGTTGATGTTGAGGAGGCCTGTTCTAGGTGTTCAACCAGGGTTCATGCTTCTTTTTGGGAATGAGGCACAGCAGAGACTGTGGTGTCTTAATGGTAGAGGGTTTATTTACACAACTTAGTTGCCAAGTAGCTAATTGGCAGCCAATGTAGAAAGCAGAAGATGTGGCTGAGGAGAACATTTACACATATATAGAACTACGTCATAATCAGAGCCATAGCTGCCAAGTTTTCCCTTTTCTCGCGAGGAAGCCTATTCAGCATAAGGGAAAATCCCTTTAAAAAAGGGATAACTTGGCAGCTATGATCAGAGCACACCTACTGAAATCAATCAGTGATGCCTAACATAAGTACATTGATTTCAATAAGTCATGTTGACAGCCATTTGGTCAGTTACAGCCATTTGAATATGTTTCTAGGTGATGCTGCAAAGATGATGCAATGCTTCTCTCTGGAGTGCAGATCTAACAGGAGCTACAGAGAATTGTCCAATTTTTACGGGCCCTGCTCCTTCGCCTGTAACAAAATTGTAATCGTATAGGGTTGCATCCCATGGTGTCCTTCCACTGCCAGAAGGCAGTGCAATTTTTGCATGTTTCCCAGACACTTTCCACATGGCTTTGAAGGGTCCACATGGCTTTGAAGTACATGGATAATACAAGGAGTTGGCAAAAATTGCTTCCCTCCCCATTCCACTGATACTTTTCTATACCGTTGTACCGTGGAAGTTGAATGGAATCCGTTCTGGAAGTCTGTTCGACTTCCAAAACGTTCGAAAACCAAACTGCGGCTTTTGATTGGCTGCAGGAAGCTCTCTTTGGATGTTCGGCTTCCAAAAATAGTTTGCAAACCAGAATAGTTACTTCCGGCTTTGCAACATTCGGGAGCCAAAACGTTCAGGGAAATAAGCTGTTCAAAAACCAAGTCATGACTGTATATGACTGGATAGCTCAGCTGGTTAGAGCATGGTGCTGAAAACATCAAGGTTGCAGGTTCAATCCCCATATGGGACAGCTGCATATTCCTGCATTGCAGGGGGTTGGACCAGATGATCCGCAGAGTCCCTTCCAACTGTACAATTCTATGATGAGATAGATGTCTGAAAAGGCAGACAAAAGTAGCCCTGGAACTTGCCCCGGAACTTAATCCACTTCTGCTTCATCACACAACTTCCCCCAGATTAAATAACAGAGCTACTGGTACTTATTTCTCAGCTACCATAATTTTATTTGTATCATTGCACTACTACAAGAACCAATTCACTTGGTAGGTATTGATTCTCAGAGCTCATGCATATGGAGCTTGATTGCTAATTGAAGAGATATATAAATTCACTCAGCTGTGAAAGATTTGCAGCACTAGGGTAGAGCTCTTTAAAGGGAAAATGTCTAGCTGATAAATCACCTTCCTGGATAGTTAAAAAGTTTTTTGCTTTCCCCAACCACCAAACCGAAACAGAGAATTGTTTGAATGTGGATTTGCCTTGTCGGCCAACCCTATGCATGTTTTACTCAGAATTAAGTACTACTGGTTTTAGTGTTTCTCATTCATTTTAAATAACATAGGATTGCTGTCTTAAGCCTTTTCCATAAGATTGTAAGGAGAATTCTACTGGATCAGACCAGATGCCTGTGTAGTCCCGTGTTCTGTTCTGACAGTGGCCAACCAGAAGAAGCCTATGGGAAGCCACAAGCAGGACATGAGTGCAACAGCACCTTCTCACTTATGAACCCCAACAACTGACCAGAAAGATTGTGGACTAAATTCATGGAAGGTGAAGCAGGATAACACCTACTTTCTCTACTTCAGACCTTCCGGCATTCAAGGTCTCTGTAAGCACAAAACCTTTCTACTTTCTACTCCATTCTATAATAGGTGTTTTACTAACGGGACAAAAATTGGCACTGGAGTAGTGATATCTTGGTTTTTCAGACTGGAAACAAAACTGGTTCCGTAGAGATCTCTATAACAAGGAAACGGCCTGAATGTCACCTGGTGATATAAAGAACAAGTAATGGGAACAGACCCTTCCCTTTCCTTATAATCATAATATCTGCAATTAGCATTTGTTCTGGTTACTCAGGCATTGATTTGATCTTCTTTTTTAAGTGTATGAAGCAGTTGCTGAGAAAAGATGGAATTTGCTGCCTGTAACTTTGAAGTTGCTTTGTAATAATGCGACCATTCTGCTTTAAGAAATGATGCTGTTAGGCAGAATGGGCTCAGGGTGCAATGGACTGGGAAATTCTCCAGCGCAAGCCACATGAGATGGCTGTAATTAATTAATCAACTCCTATAGGATTAAAGGCTTGGAGGTTACCTGCTACCTCCTTTGTAACTTAGTGCTGAGGGCCTTTTTCTGACATGGGAATAAGTGAGAAAAGGATAATGTGGTTTAGAAATTATTTCCAAGCTGCGTTGTTACCAGATCTGCTCACGGGCACACACATATACATCTAAACTAATTTCTTCACAGAAGTATCACTTCAGTCAGAAAGCCTTATCTGGAGATGATTGTACACCACAGAGGTAATTGCAAAGGGCATGGCCACTTTAGAACATACAGTTGTACCTTGGTTGTTGAACAGAATCTGTTACAGCAGTCCATTCGACTTCCAAAAATGTCCGACCAAGGCGCGGCTTCCGATTGGCTGCAGGAGCTTCTTGCAATCAATCAGAAGCCACGGAAGCGGCGTCAGATGTTCAGCTTCCAAAGAAAGCTTGCAAACCAGAACACTCACTTCCGGGTTTGCGGCATTCAAGAGCCAAAACATTCGAGTCGCAAGGCGTTCAGGATCCAAGGTACGACTGTACCAATATTGGTTGGCTTGCTTGCTTGGGAGAACAAATGCTAGAAATATGAACGAATATAAAAAAAAGTTTACTTACACAAAGTGGCAGACGGTAACTGAAATGGTTTTGCAATTTGAAGCACTAATATATAAATATGAACTGCAAGATAGAACCATGGGATTGTAGAATTGGAAGGGACTATGAGGGTCATCTAGTCCAACCCCCTGCAATGCAGGAATCTTCTGACCAGTGTGGGTCTCGAACGCACAACCCTAAGATTAAGAGTATCATGCTCTACGGACTGAGCAAGTTGCACAGGCTACCCAAACCCATGTTGTCTGGACTACAAGCCTAAACAGTACCCATTACAAGGTTAGAGATGGAGTTTGCCAAATATGGAGTGAAGGTGGGAGCTGAAGAATCAAGCAAATTGCACCTAAACACACCAGGGAGGAAAATGTAGATGCATAGGGCCAGGATTTGGATCAATACCAGGTCTCAGGGACAGTACAAAGATAGAGATCAGACGGAGGAGGTCACTTACTTATGAAGCATTAGCTGTACAAAATCACTATCCTGCAATAAAGGATGCCCACAATTTAAGTATTAGCATTTTCAAACTTTTCCTTGTGTGATCAGTTAGAAAAGCCATAACTCCCATGGCAATTTTAAAAAACAATAAATGAGATTGCAGTCCAACCAACCAACAAGAAGACTTTGGTGGTTCAGCTATAAAACTGTAGAGCTGATGCTCCCCAGCCTCCATCCTCATAGTGCCATAACACAGTATATCAACCCAAGTGACAGGCCAGGTGAAATATATAGTCTTCAATCTCTTTCCATTAGCCTATTTCCTGTATCTCTCCAAGAAGTCTCATACAATATGGGTTAGATTACTTAAGGGATTCTGCTCCCCTTGGAAAGAACAAGGGGGCATGGGGAGTTCAGGTGGATGTTTTATGGCCACACATAAAAAGTCCTTCAAATCATAGCACACCTTTCATGTGTCCACTCACCGTGACACAAGCTTCCCATATAAGCCACAGTATCTTTGTAATAGTGAAAATAATACCCATGTAATAAATCAGTATTACTGGGATCTGGAAGGCAAGTATCTCTCCCTGGAAGCAGCACCAATTTTATATTGGCAAAATGTTTGATTTTATCTTTCAACTGGAAAAAATCTCTGTTTCTTGGAATTTGGAATATTTTTTGAAGTTCAGCTTTCAAGAAAGTACAATTAAGTGATGTATAGGGTAAAAGATTTTTTTTTGTGCTGGTTACTAGGCCCCACCTCGCCCCACCACTCAATCGTGCAACAATATTTTTTGAACTTTCCCCGCTGAGACATTCAAACAATGTACAAAGCAAATCATACAATGTCTGAGGAATGGTGAACTTTTCTTTTCCCTGCCCTAGTCCAGCTTATTCAGATGTGACCTCCTTGGATGTTAGGGGTGTTGGGAAAGATGAGCAACATTTTCCTTATGGGTACATAGGAAGTTGCCTTATAACCAGGTCAGATGCTTTTCCTCGCTAGTCTGTGATATAAAAAACAAAAACAAGTAATTAAGAGCATTTAAGAGGGACGCGGGTGGCGCTGTGGGTTAAACCACAGAGCCTGGGGCTTGCCAATCAGAAGGTCGACGGTTCGAATCCCCGCGACAGGGTGAGCTCCCGTTGGTTGGTCGGTCCCTGCTCCTGCCAACCTAGCAGTTCAAAAGCACGTCAAAGTGCAAGTAGATAAATAGGTACCGCTACAGCAGGAATGTAAACAGCGTTTCTATGTGTTGCTCTGGTTCGCCAGAAGCGGCTTTGTCATGCTGGCCACATGACCTGGAAGCTGTACGCCGGCTCCCTCGGCCAGTAAAGTGAGATGAGTGCCGCAACCCCAGAGTCGGTCACGACTGGACCTAATGGTCAGGGGTCCCTTTACCTTTACAGCAGGAAGGTAAACGGCATTTCCGTGTGCTGCTCTGGTTCGCCAGAAGCGGCTTTGTCATGCTAGCCACATGACCTGGAAGCTGTACGCCAGCTCCCTTGGCCAATAATTCGAGATGAGCGCCCCAACACCAGAGTCGGTCACGACTGGACCTAATGGTCAGGGGTCCCTTTACCTTAAGAGATCATTAGAATTAACAGTAAACTGAAAAGAGATCAAGAAATGTCAACATCTATGTGTCTGCATAGGCTAGCTTAAACAAGATGTGATATGCCACACCCCCACAGCAGCCATTTTGTAACAGGCACACTGAGCACTTTCTCAACTTTCCAAATGCGCCCACTAGTCTGCAGGGGTTGGGAACTCATGGGCAAAGGGGCCTGCCACCCCAGGCATAGCGTTGTAGGGCATTCTTGAACAGGATAGCTATTTTGCCAAGTTGGCTGCGTTTTCCCCAGATTCTAACCATGCCACCCAGAACCACCTGCAGCATTAACTTACACAGGTTCCCAGGTTTCATTTAGAAGGAAAAGCCCAAGCCTATCCCTTGTACAACCCAATATTTGAGGGAAAACGTTCAGGTACTGTATCTCTTTATTCCTCAGTATCTCTGCCTTGTCTAACGGATTAATGTGCTTGGGCTATGTCAGTCACATCTCCATAGTGATGTGGCTTAAGACTAAACTGAACTGGGAATCCTTTGCTTTCATATCATGCATCCTGTTTGATTCTTGGTAACCACAATGGAATAATAAGGAGGAAGATGTATGGCAGCTGTCCAACTGAAACAATTTTCCATTCAGAATGAGCTGTTTTATATATATATATATAAAAAGCAGAAAGCTCTTGATGATTGAAGCACGCTATGGAGAATGAATAGCAAATGAGTAATTTCATTCTGAGTTAAGGTTTCAGATCCTTCCCTTCTCTCCTTCTGTAATACCCTTTAAATCCAAATTATATATAATCAACAGCAGAAGCAACATGATTCTTCTTGTAGCTGACAAATTCATGGGTTCATCTTGCATACCTTCCCATGCACGTTGGTTGCTTGCAGAAAGACTTTTACATTTGGCAATTATAACTCCTCCCAGTTAAGTGTTCTTGAAACATGTTCAAGCTGTTGTATTTCCATGAGATGTACCTGGATAGCCAGGAGGCATAACTGGGACCAGACATTAGGTCAAACTCAGTTAGGCCAGCACAACTGAATGTATGGAGGTGTCTCGCCACCTTTAGATCATTGTTGCATCATTTTTATTTTCATTTCAAAAGCCAGGAAGAAGCTTCTTCTTCTTCTTCTTTGAGGTCATATGAGTCACACCAACAGTCCATCCATACAATAAATGTCCAATTTGGCTAGCAGTAACTTTTTAAGATCTCTGAGATCAAAACTAGGCACTACTCTTGACACAGCACCACAACCCAAAATGTCCCAAAGTTCAGGCCCATGTTAGCATTTCTGCATACTTACTCACATCATGATGTCATCATGTGATGTATTTTGTCAGCCATACTCCCCATGTGAGAATATATTTCCTGGTATATTTCCCCTTTATCCCTCTTAAAAGAAAAGAAATGACACAGTGCTCTTTTAAAAGTAAAAAGAGTTTACTTACAGTACATCCTGAGTTAACAGCATAATCTCAGAAAGGCAGGCTTGCTTAGAAAAAGTAATATATACATGTGAAGTTCACTTATATGAAGTGAGACTCCATTTCCTCTCTCTTTTGCACGTGTGGAGGAACAGGAAACTGACCTGGTCAGGTGTTCCTCCATATGGTCCTCCATGTGGACACTCTAGGAACTGTTGTGAGTTGACTGCACCTGTATACATCCCACACCACACACACACATGCTCCTTTAAATTACTCCTTTAAATTAAATTACCAGGATAGAAGATGGAGACAGGGAAAAGGCACCCATTCTGGAATTCAGTGGCTTCATGCTACTTCGTAACGTCAGCTTTGTCCTAATGAAAGCATAGCCAACATGCTGTTGCCCAAATAGTGTGGACTAGAACACCATCATTCTTTACCATTGGCCATGCTGACTGGAGCTGATGGGCGTTGCAGACCATAACATCTGGAATGCGCCATATTGACTATCCCTGTCCAAATGTGTTGTTAGTTAAACAGAGAGAGTGAAAACTGGATTGATGAAAAAAAATGTGTTGGTTTCAGATTGAGCTCCCAGTAGAGACCTCCATGGCCACATGGGGACCATGTGTTGAGTTTCCTGTATTATGGAGGGTTGAACTAGATGACCCTCAAGGTCCCTTCCAACTGTACAATTCTATGATTTGAGAATGCCCACTTAAACTTCTTTACATGACAAACACAATCTTTTTAAAAAACAAAAACAAACAGGACCTCTGCTTAGGAAGGCATCATATCATAAAAATAAACCTTCAGAGTTCAAATGCTACTTGTCAGTCAGTTTCCAGTGACGCAAGTGCTCATCGACGCAATTACAGCTCACCAGTGCTTAATCCAGATCAGTTTAAAATACATTTTTATTTAGATTCCAATGGGGGGAAATCCATTTAGGCAGATCAAATCAGTGCTAGGTATCTATAATACGAAGCTTTCTGATACAGGCTTCCAAATATCCAGATTAAAGAGATAAATGGGAGACAGTTGCTGAAGCAGCTCTTGGGGGCCTGCTCCTGCTGTTCCAAAGTCCCTTTTAATTGTTGAAGATGAATAACCACAGCCAGGCACAACTTCTGCTGAAGACGAATAACCACAACAAGGCACAACTTCTGCTTGCTGCATTTGGCACAACAAATCCAGTAACCAGAGCAATAATTAATACCTAGCATTTATCACAGATCTTCTTCGTATTCATCATGCTGTGCAAACAGGAACGAGTTCTCACAACGCCCGGGCCAGGTGGCTAAATGCTATTGCCCTATTTTTTACAGATAGAGGAACTCAGCCAACGATATGGAAAACAATTTATCAAAGCTGTGTGCTGATGTACCTGTGGCAGATGTACTGCAATAAAAGCTTGTGCAGTTTGGTTAACTACCGGTAGTTACTCAGGAGAGAGGCTTGCCAGAATTTGGTTCTAGTAAGAATTACAAAGCAGTGAGGAAATTGGATGGTGCCTAAATAGGACCATTTTTGGTCCTATCATCACTGGCCCAAAATAATTACATTGACCAGGGGAGGACAACCTGCAGACCACAGGGTTGCAGATGGCCTTCAGCCTAATTTCATGTGGGTGGTGGAAATTGGGGGGGGGAGTGGCAAAGGGAAAGGGAATAAAACTCTTGCCCTGTCTACTACTGGCTCCAGCCTCACTGACCACCAGCATATGGCCCCCAACAGATTACCCCTTAGGAAATGTGCTCCTGAACAACAAAAAATGCCAGCATACCATCCCTGGCATTCATTCATTCATTCATTCATTTAACATAGGTATGTCCTACAAGAATACTGAACACACACTATATCATTCACACCACAATAATCAACAATAAAAGGCATCAGAGACAAAGGACAGTTAAAACAAGAACAGAGCAGGCAATCATCTCTAAATAATCACCAGCTTAAAATCCCCGAAGTAAATGGGCAAATAAATACAATTTGACCTGGGGCCAAAATGATAACATTAGCACCAGTCACATTCTAAGGGAAAGGTGGTCCACAAATTGGACACCACTGCAGAGAAGGTTCTCTCCTGCATCAACATGTAAGTCTGTTTCCCCCAACAATGAAACACGGCACAGGGAAAACAGCTCCTTCAGATATTTGGGTCCCAACCTGTTCAAGACTTTAAAGGTAAACATGAGCCCTTTAAATTGGGCTTGAAAGCAAATAGGCAGCTGTGCCAGTTAAAATTCTGACAGCCGTATTCTGTCTTCAAGGGCAGCCCCACATGGCAGCAGTCCACTCAGAAGTTACTGGAATATGGATCACCATGGGAACAGTTGTAGTTACCAAACTAGCCAAAGTTGTAGAAAAGAACTGAAACTACCTGGGCCTCCAACAACAATGCTGATTCCAGGTAGGGTTGCCAGACTCAATAGAGGACAGGACTTCTGTGCCTTTAATTGCCCTGCTCTCTTTTGAGTCTGGAAACCTTAAAGAGAAACCAGCAGACCCTTTGTTTAATTTCCAAGCAAAGGGTCTGCTGGTTTCTCTTTAAGGTTTCCAGACTCAAAAGAGAGCAGGGCAATTAAAGGCACAGAAGTCCTGTCCTCTATTGAGTCTGGCAACCCTAGATCCAAGAATACACACAAGCTACATAGCTTCTATTTCAAAGGTTTGTGCAGATATGTGGGATTGTATTATCACATATTATGGTGCTGGAGGAGACTCTTGAGAGTCCCATGGACTGCGAGAAGATCAAACCTATCCATTCTGAAGGAAATCAGCCCTGAGTGCTCACTGGAAGGACAGCTAGTGAAGCTGAGGCTCCAATACTTCGGCCACCTCATGAGAAGAGAAGACTCCCTGGCAGGCCCGGCTCTAGGTAGACCCCCGGTGGCGCAGGGCACCATGGCGCCGGCCCACCAGAAAGGCGCCGCGAGCTGCGCCCGCCCGCTGGCCGGCCGATCCGCCGGTCCGCCGCGCAGCGGCGCCCACCCGCCCACCGCGCTGGGAAACGGGACAGGAGGGCGCCGGAGAGATCCGGCGCACCACAGCGGCAGGGGCGTTTAAGACTGCTCCCTGGAAAAGACCCTGATGTTGGGAAAGATTGAGGGCACAAGGAGAAGGGGACAACAGAGGACGAGATGGTTGGACAGTGTTTTCGAAGCTACGAACTTGAGTTTGACCAAACTGCGGGAGACAGTGCAAGACAGGAGTGCCTGGCGTGCTATGGTCCATGGGGTCACGAAGAGTCGGACACGACTAAACGACTAAACAACAACAACATTATCACATGTCTGTGTATTTACATTCCAGCACTGATTGTTGGAGTCATGGGAGCGGAGGTTTGTTTTACACTGTTCCGCTCTGTATTGTTTTTGCAGGAGCCATGTTTTTTGTTTGTCTGATTTGTTGTATATAACAAAGTTAGCTTAGTACTCACACCTCCATCCTAGCTTTGCTCTTATTGACTCTGCTAAACAAAATGTGCTTATGTCTGAAAGGCATGAGTCATGGAAGCACGTCGGGGAAGAAGGTTGATGGATCTCCCGAGTGGCACACAGAAGGGAGAGACAGGGCTGACACATATATGTCGTTTGCCTTGGGGCCTGTCCTGCCTCCCCGCGACCCCCCCCCGACATCTAGAACAGGCTAATACCAAGCCATAGTGTCAGGATTCAACTTCAGTTTGTTGGCCCTCATCTAAATTGAATCAAAGCATTTGCCTAGCCTCCACTAAATATGACAAAGAAGTAGAGCTGAGTATCATCAGCATACTGAAGAAATCTCAGTCCAGACCCTTTGATGACCTTTCCCAATGACTTCATGCAGAGGTTAAAGAGTACAAGGAGTATGAGGACCCCACAGCACTACTGCCATAGGGCTGAGCCAAAGCCACCATATCCTCATGTCCCCAACTCCCCAGCCAGAAACCATAATCCATGTCTCAAAAATTTAAGGGCTCTATTTCCTTGCATTAAGCGATAAATGAATTTGCAGTTTCCAATTTGCTTTGTCCGCACCATTAATGAGACGAGAGGCGGGATTAAAATGGGGGCAGGTGGGTTGAAAGAAACATGTATGAAAGGCAGGATATAAATGTACATAGAAAAATGCATATAAAATCACTAGTGAGGATCCAGAGAGTTCAGATGGCGCCAGCAGTTCTTCATTGTGTTGCATTTGAGTCCTGCAACTTTGAGGTGTGGGTTTTTGAGCTGCTTAGAGGCCTGTGGCAGAAAGGAGGAGCCCCCACCCCACACTCTGCAAACCTCAGTGTATGTTCAGAAGCTCTCCACAAAGTACTTGCATGCCCAGCCCTTTAGAGCCATCGTTTCTTCAATTCCCCCACTATGTTTCCTGTAACACAGCTACTTTCTTAATGGCAATTGCCGGCGTGTTAAAATTTCCAGAACGGTAGCTTTGTTCGTCTGCACCAGTGCAAGGATAAAAGCTTGCTGTCCAACCTTAGAGACTGTGTAGTCTGTTTGCAAAGAGTCATCTTAGGTCACAGGCCCTTTCATCAGTTAGAGCAGATGGAGTTGGCTCTTGCTTCTGAGAACTCCTGCCGCCGCCACTGCTAAGCCAGTCAGTCTAGAGGGTGCCGCAGCGCTTTGGAGAGCTGTATTCTACCATGACGTCCTGCCCTCCTCAGATGATTTTACCCACAGTGTGTTGTGCATATGTGGGTGTATGCAGGTGTAGATTTAGCAAAATTTAGCATAAATAATGGAAGCTGCTAGCTGCTAATAGAGCAGCTCAAGGCATAACATCTGAAATAGGCTCCTTTTCCAAAGAACAATATATAATTAACGTTTGTGGCACATTTTAAATTAAATCTGTCATCAAGGGGAATCCCTAGCCATTTGCACGTTTGTGAAATAAAAGATCCGAGAAGGTGATGTTTTGACTTTCTTGTCACGTCCCTGTCAGCTTCCTCAGTTCAACTAGTTGCCTAGGCATGTCTACCAAGCTTGTTCCTTGGAGAATGCTTCACATTTGGGACATTTCCATCTGTTGATTAACATATTTACTGACTGACATAACTCATCTTTATTCTGGTGGGTTTAGGAGCCTAGCCTGACTGAGGCCATTTAAAGCAGCTTTCTCTGACCTGGTGTCCTCATGGTGGCTGGGGCTGATGGGATTTGGAGTCCAATAACATCTGGAGTGCATCAGGTTGGGGAAAGCCAATTTAAAGTGAGCATTCTTTTTGCTGTGGCCAGATGGATTATAGATCCAAATTCTCTGCCAGGTTTAAATAATGCTACAAAAGTTGGGTGCCCGCCCCTCTCTCTGCTGAGGGGTGGCAAGCGCCCATGGAGTTTCAGGCACTTACCCAGGGCCTGTGTTCCTTTGGAGAACTGAGACATGGTGGAGACTGTCATAGCTTTAAGAAATATTGTTTCTTCAGTCTGCATGTAGGGAGTCCAGATCTTACAGCATGGTCATTTCAAGAGGGGCTTGTGCAGCCATCCTGTCCAAGATGGATCCCAGCCATTCTTCCTCCCCCTCTTCTTTCCAGCAACCCTTGCTCAGGACTGTCTTCCTATAACCTCACACCCAGTTACCCTGGCAACCATCCAAACCCCCATTCTCTTTTTACACCTCAGGAAAGGGGGGAAGGACAGCTCTCTTGCACTGCCATGGCCCTCAATTGCCCTGTATTGTTTCTTAAAGGCGCTAGCTTGACCAGGTTGTTTTGCATAGGCTAACCCAGGAATTCTTTTGCAGCTTGTATTTCTTCCTTCACATTCCAAATCATCAAACTCCTACCTTTCATTAATTTCTAGGGTTTAGCTCCCCGCCCCCAATCTGTAACAATAATATCTGAACAACATGATTGCTGCCATCCTGTAGTTTCTTCCAATTTCTACCTTGTGTGGTTAGGGCAGACTTCAGAGTTATAACAAGCATGTTGTGTAACTACAAACTGCATTGGACAAATATTTACTGGGCAAATGTACATACAGTGGTACCTCGGTTTACGAACACCTAGGTTTACGAATTTTCGGTTTACGAACACTCCTAACCCGGAAGTTAGTAAACCAAGGTGCCCGAGGCCTACTGAGCGTCCGATGCCTTCGGGGAGGTCGGGCCTTCGCTCTGGGCCTCAAAGAGCCATCAGAGCGAAGGCCAAACCTCCCCAAAGACACCGGAGCGTCCGATACCTTCGGCGAGGCCGGGACTTCGTTCCGATGCCTCCCAGAGCCCGGGGAGCGCTTCCGCGACTGGGCTGCAGCCGTGTTCATAAACCGAGGTACCACTGTACAGATAATGACAAAAGGAACCCCAAAAATCTTGATGCAATTCTTGATGATGCTTTAGAACAATAAGACTGCAATCCTAACACCAGTTACCTGGGACTTGGCACCATTGAATTCAATAGGACTTACTTCTGAGTAGGCATGGATAAGATTGTGCTGATAGTCATGAAGCTATCAAGAGGGGAGACAAGGCTCTCCTCCCTTTAATTTGGCATCCAAGCTCTTGCTTTGGAATAATAATCACAACGCTTTCAAATTCAACATGTATTTACATGGGAAATTGCCAAAAGTGGAATATAAACTCTGCAAGGCACATGTAAGTTGACAATAAGGGAAGTGAAAAAAGAACTTGAGATGCTACAAGTACTGAGACCTTCTTTGAACATATCAGAAACCGGAAACCTGTTAGATTGTTAAGCAATGGTACTAAAGGTGACAGCCGAATTCTTTGTGCAGGGAAGACACTAGACATAAAGTTGATTCTGCTGGATTCTGGGAGGGAACCTGAAGAACTCAGTCCACAGACTTGACAAGTTATCATAGAATCATAGAATCATAGAATCATAGAGTTGGAAGAGACCACAAGGGCCATCCAGTCCAACCCCCTGCCAAGCAGGAAACACCATCAAAGCATTCCTGACAGATGGCTGTCAAGCCTCTGCTTAAAGACCTCCAAAGAAGGAGACTCCACCACACTCCTTGGCAGCAAATTCCACTGCCGAACAGCTCTTACTGTCAGGAAGTTCTTCCTAATGTTTAGGTGGAATTTTCTTTCTTGTAGTTTGAATCCGTTGCTCCGTGTCCGCTTCTCTGGAGCAGCAGAAAACAACCTTTCTCCCTCCTTTATATGACATCCTTTTATATATTTGAACATGGTTATCATATCACCCCTTAACCTTCTCTTCTCCAGGCTAAACATACCCAGCTCCCTAAGCCGTTCCTCATAAGGCATCGTTTCCAGGCCTTTGACCATTTTGGTTGCCCTCTTCTGGACACGTTCCAGCTTATCAGTATCCTTCTTGAACTGTGGTGCCCAGAACTGGACACAATACTCCAGGTGAGGTCTGACCAGAGCAGAATACAGTGGTACTATTACTTCCCTTGATCTAGATGCTATACTCCTATTGATGCAGCCCATGTTTGAAGCTGTGGTTCAACGTTTGGTGAAGCAAAGTGACCAGTGTTCACCAAGAAGTGACCCCCCCATTGAACATCTGAATGGGCTGTCCAGTCCAAGTTCAGATTAAAGCTCTAAAGACCCCTAAGAAGAGAGAGCAGAGACCCTGAATCTGACCATCAAGTTAGTGCCTGAGCAGCAGACTGAGGAGGCACACAGACCACCTGATCACAGTCTTCCCCACTAGGGAGTGATGTATTTCTATTTAAATTCCAGTAATTATTTCTAAATGTTCCTCTCTACATGCAAATTAGCATATGCATTTATTTATTTTTGCAAACCTGTGTTCTCATTTGTCCTCTTTTCTTTTTCTTTTGGTAATGTGGAAGTAGGCACCCTACGTATGAGGTCAGAAGTGGGGAGAAAGTGGCTAGTAATATCGGGGTGGGGGAGGGAGAGCTGCTATGCTGCTTGTGCTATGCTGCTTTGTCTCAATTGTTTAGACATCTGGACTGTGACTATAGCTTCTTTGAATTATGTGAGCACCTCTGGCACAGAGTTCCCCACTGCAATCAGAAGGAAAGAGGTTTATGGCTCTCTAATTCTCTGAAATCCAGCTGATTACTTCCCTTTATTTCCTCCATACCAACTCTAAATAACGTGTTTCCATTCACTGCTGTTAAGAGTTTGAAAGCTTCCTCCTTAATGTTTTTCATCCAGGTACCTGCATTAAATGACTTGAGGAACATTCGCCGCAAGAAATAAAATAAGTTATCCAAAATGTGGCTCTGCATGTGTGTTACTACTGCGGAATAACTCAGTACTTTTAAACTAGCTGCAGGAGAGCTGCATAAATCCTCAGACCAATAGATGGGTATCTTCAGCAGCAAAAACACCTCCTTCAGACAAAAGGCACTCCCTGCCTTGGCTTTTCTATCATGAAAGCAAGAAGAGAGGAAGTCTTAGAGTGGTTACACACCCATCCTCCTGGAACTCTGGATGAAAATAGCTTCCAAATTGGATAGAATTCTGAGCCGAAGCTGCCAAATTAATTAAACCGTCTGTGTAACTATAAAATTAAACAAGCATAACATCAAATGTGAAAAGGACCCAAGAGAACTGGCTAAGAAGTGAAAACAGCTTCCATTGTTTACAACCTTGCTGCACATGTTTTATAGGTTACAGAAACATTTCTATCCATAATATGAAAAGTTGTTACCTCCGCCCTCCAATAAACTGGGTATCGGCTTCTCTTCGACCAATCTCACATCAGATTTCAGACCCTTTAGAGTTCGTGTACAATTTGAAATGAATGCACACCAGTCTCCTGGGCAATACAAGATGCAAGATCTTTATGATAGCATCATCTTTGGCCAAGGTCTACAGATCTCAGACCCTACAGTTGTCCTCACACAATTCAGATCTGTCTTACTTTCTGCACTAATGTAGGACCAAACTAGATGTGAAAATGATTAATGTGTGCTTTTAAAGAAGTAAAAAAAGGAAAGTCTCTGTAGAGAGGGAGATAATAAAGAATGGGACTACAGCAAGTGGGGAAGGGGGTTAACATTTGTGCCATGGCCCCAATGAAAATTCTTCCCTGGGGAAGAAGCTTCCATTGGTGCCTATAAGAGATTCCTTCTCAGCTATAATAGCAGCTTCGGGGGGGGGGATATTTGTCTAGACCTTATCAGAGGATGAAAGGGTTTAGTCCCATCCCTTTCCAGCTTACTACAGTCACAATCTTACTTAAAACCCTATATGTTTGCTATTTACAGGGTGTGTGTTTTGTAATTGCATGTTAACGGCTTTGATGCAATTGATGTGATGTTTGATTTGGCCCTTGCCAAAGGTGGAAGGGATGGCTAGCAGGAAACTGAAGGTCGTTGTCTTTAGTAGGGCATTAATATTACCATGGATGCCCTTTGCATTCACAGTACAATTAAACTGGGTGGTCTGGAAATAGCCTGGGAAGCTGATCTCAGTAAGACTGTTTGAAGACTGATGAAACTTCCCTTCAGAGCCAGTGGGTTCTGCATCATCTTAGGAACTCCTGCCAGCCTCCATGTGAGGAACAAAAAGATGTCTCTGCTATAGTGATGGGGGGGGGGAGAGGCTCATGAGACTTATTTGCACAAATGGTTGGGATGTGAAAATGTATCAAGATTCTGGGGAGAAAATACCTTGGATTACCAAGCAAACAATTGAGTCTAATCCTAAATTTTTGCTGCTAGTGCTATTTGCTGACGAGCATGAAAATTGTATTCATAAATACCTGATAATCTTCTTGACAGTTGCAATCTTGCTTAAAGATTACACAATGCTGGAAAGACTATGAGGTCAGCAATTTCTTATTTTATTTTATTTTGAAAGGTGGTACCAGTGTATGAGATGTTCCATTATTGGAAAAATGAATCAAAGTTGTCACAAAATATGGTCAGCCCTGATAACTTCTGTGCAACATGATATCTCCTTGTTTCCCATGTGAATCTTTGCATTCCTCAGATACTCCAGGGGAACAGTTCCAATGATTTCATGACTGAACAACTCAGTAATCTCTCCTCTTATATGTATCTCTGAATTTTGTTCACATGCACGCACCCCATCCAATCTTACCCTAGTTTCATTGTGGCTCCTGAAAGTTTGCCTGAAGAGAAATTGGTCATGCAGTGCAATCCTACATGTCCACTCAAAGTGAGTGGGTTCAATGGGATGTTCTCCAGATAAGTGTTTATAGCAAGCATGGGAAACCAAGATGTTGTTGGCCTCCAGCTCCAATCAGATCCAGCAGTTGGTCCAGTGGTCAGAGATGATGGAGCTGTGGTCCAACAACATCTGGAGAACCATAGGTTCCTTATCCATGGTGGACGCACAGTTACCTAGGAGTGAATCCCATTGCATTGAATGGGAATTACTGTACTTCTAAGTAGATATGCACAATATATTGTACCGCAGATGCTTCTGGAGCTCAGGCTTTGATGACTCAGCAAATGGATAAAAGTTTGTAGATGAGCTTCAGCTACCGAGAGTGTTTCTCAGTGATAGCTTTCCAGTCCTAGCTTGACACACTAGGTAATAGTAAACTCATGGGGGCCCACTAAGATGATCATTAGAGATTATGGTGGAATGTATCAGGCAAGGTGGTCCATAAATAGGTTGGACCCTGTGGAGTTTGGATAGAACCCAGAAAACAATAAGGAGCTCGTCCTGACATTCATGTTAACAATAAATATCCCAATTGGGGGTTTATAGTAGTGAGTCTCATTGGTCTATTGACTAGCAGGGCTAGAAAGCAGGTTTCTTCCACGGACTGTAAAACACATGCAGTACTTTCAAAGCCTTTGTCTGCAGCTCCTTAAGCATTAAGCTCTCTGTAACAAATGATATATTCATAAAGTGAAACTATTACATGGAGCAAGGAAAGCGCCATAATCTTTCCATGAATATCTCTGTGGCTGCTGCCTGAAAGGAAACACAAAAGGAGGGATTTATCTGAAATCTTTTAAATATTCACTGTGTGGTTCCACCTTATTAAGAGAAAACAACTGGAAACAAATGGCCCTTTTCACTTAGTGGCTGGGGATCTGGAAGACAATATGAGTGAAGCAGCAAAACATTTGTGGTTTTCTCATTAAATTTTAAGTTGTGCTGTTAAAATTCCTTAACGTTCAACCCATGAAATTAGCATTTAGGAGACGTGGTGACATATGCTTTTTAGCACTAGAGTTTAGGTGCTTGCAGGCCAAGATTACTTTGGAGATTGTAAGATTCTGTCGGGGTGAGTGTCCCGAGTCTGGAGGCATCATTGGGCTCAGGTATGAAGTGATAGGTTCGGGTGGGTGAAGGGAACAAGAGGGTGGAATGGGGTGGGCAGGGCAGTCTTAAGCGCCCCTGGCACTGTGGTGCACCGGATCCCTCCGGCGCCCTCCTGACCCATTTCCCAGCGCAGTGGGCGGGTGGGCAGGCGCAGCTGCGCGGCGGACCGGCCGGCCAGCGGGTGGGCGCAGCTCATGGCGCCCTCCTGGCGGGCCGGCGTTGTGGTGCCCTGCGCCACCCAGCCTGCACATAGGGCCGGCCCTGGGGGTGGGGGCTGAGGTAATGGAACAGAGACTAGAGGAAGTGTATAGTTTTCTTCCCCAATATATGGCTGCCCTGGATGGTGAAGCAGGGTGCCTAACTTCCTACTTCTCTCTCAGGAAGAGGAGCGCAGCAATGGAAACCAAGGAGGCCATCAAGCAACCACTGGAGTTGGAGAAACCTGAGTCAGAAAGGGGTACGGCTCTGTTGCCCAGAACCTGGTGGTGCTTCTGCTGCTGGATAGAGAAACTCCCTCAATGCAGTGAGCATCTACATGCTTAACATGTCTTGCAAAGGCTCCTTACCCTTTACATTTGCTGGACCACTTTGAAGAGATGCACTCCACCCCCTCCCCACAGGACACATTCATTTTCTTAAATCTATTTTAGCCTATAGCCCTCCTATATCATAGCTGCCAAGTCTCCCGCCGAAAAATGTGGGATCAGCAGCGGCGCGGCGCCAGAAGTCTCTTCTACACATGTCCAGACATGTGTAGACGCAACTTCCGGTGCCGCTCTATCTGATTTTCGGTGCCCAGGCATGGGCGGAGCGGCACTGGAAGTCGCGTCTATGCATGTCCGGCCATGCATAGAAGCGACTTCCGGTGCCACGCTATCCATGTCTAGGCACCGGAAATTGGGCAGCGCCAGGACCCAAAATGGAGCATCCCTGGCAGGTAAGAAATCCGGGCTGCCAGCGGGAAACTGTTTAAAATACGGTGGTTTCCCGCGAAAAACGGGATACTTGGCAGCTATGTCCTATATACACTTATGACTGAGCAAAATGGGAAGAACTTCCAAATACGCAGCTATAGGACAGGATTGTAAATCGAATTTTATATGATTTTATGGAACTATTATATGAATTGGTTGTGGTAGGACTCTGTATAAACACAATTATTAGTTATTATACGTTTGCTATAGCCATGCAGGGACTGGTTGGTTAACTGGGCAAAATTTAAGGCATGACACAGTCTGAGGGAATCTTTTTTGTTTTGTTTTATGGCACCCACAGTCTTCTCTCCCTTTGTTCAGCTCCTGCTATCGGTCATACCAGTGCAGCAATTTAGCACAGCCTTCAACAGAGTCAATTATGTCTAACGTTGCCCTAGAAGCAGGCCTGTATATTCAAAGACAGGGTGTCATAAAAAGCACCAGCTATAAAGCATGCGAAGCACAGGGGAAGGAATGTTCAGCTCATCATAAACCTTGTAAGAACCACAGCATTTAGGGTGCTAATACCAGCAATCCTGCTCACAAAAGGAGGTGTTGCTGAATGCTTGGTAGGGTGCCATCCCAGCAGCTGGCTTAGCACTGCTCTGAGGTCAGGCAAGAGGAAAATTCCACCAGGATTGTTAGTTGGTGTTGATCATCAACGCTTCTCTTCCACAAATTGTGAAGGAAATACGTAGGACAACGGGCAGCGCTGCGGGAGGAAAAATCCTGCAGCAAAGAGGAAGGTCCTAGAATGGGTCCAAAAATGTTATTTGAGTTTGGTAAATGTATATTAGTGGTGTGCAGAAAGTGCTAGTCTGGTAAGACTGCTGGTTGAAAGGATCTGCTGCCCCCGTGGATTCTGCCGCCCAAGGCAGTCATTTCACCTTACCTCATAGGTGGGCCAGGTCTGGCTGCATGGGTTCTAAATGGGAAAGAAACAATTTGTGAGATTGAGGGATGAACTTACATAGGCGCTTAGGGAAGTATAATGAATGGGAATTATATGGCCGCCGAGACCATATAACCCCGGTCCTGAGAGACCTGCATTGGCTCCCAGTACATTTCCGAGCACAATTCCAAGTGTTGGTGCTGACCTTTAAAGCCCTAGGCAGCCTCGGCCCAGTATCCCTGAAGGAGCATCTCCACCCCCATCGTTCTGCCTGTTCTTAAGTCATTTAGAATTGCAGCGCTATTCTGCCATCTGTTGGCAGACAGTGATCTTTCACTTTTACAATTTGAAACCTTGCAAATAACCCACAATCTCCCTCGCCTTCTCCCTCTCCCTCTTAAAATGTAATTACAAACATGGCAAAATTTACTAGAATGTGCATTCAGTTTATGTGGACCTTTTCTGAATTCAATCCTGCATTAGCAGTTATGCACAGTGATATTTTTCAGTCTAAAAGGTGTCCCCTATGCCACTTGCAATCCTATGTACTGTATGTTTTTTTGGATGTTGGTCCCATTATGTTCAACTCCCAGGTAAGTGTGCATCGGAATGCAGCCTTCATGAATCACCCTTTTCTGCATTGTGTCTGCTTCTTTATCTCTTACATTTTATAATAGCTTAAAATTTTAATTTTAAGAGTCGGCGTCCTGCAGTCCTCTCAACCATGCAACCCCTATCTTCCATTTCAGCATTTACCGTAGTTATGAAGGGTGTCTTGAGGGAACATCGAAAAGTGTCTGGAAGCAGAAACTCAAGAAGTTTTCCATTTCTGAACCAAAAGGCAAAACTGGATAGTGTGTCCCAAAGCAGAATAATTGGTCAGTGGTGCATTTAGGTAATTTTAAACTCTGGAATAATGGCCATATGTGGAGGGAAGGGGGATCCCTGAGTAGGTAATGCACATTGCTTCACATACTTCACATGTGTTAAGCCATCTCTGTTGGCTTTGCCCCTCCCCCTCCCCGCCCGCCTCCACCCCAGTTCCCATGATATTCTTGCAGAGAAGCTGGTAAAATGTGGCCTGGGTGAGGTAACTGTTAGACGAATTTGTAGCTGGTTGACTGACCAAACCCACAGAGTTCTCATAACAGATGGAAGGTGTGGTCCAAAACTAACAAAATGGATTTCAATAGGGACAAATGTAAGGTTCTACATTAGGCAGGAAGAACCAGCTGCACAAATATAAGATGGCGGGCACCTGGCTTGCCAGTAGTACATGTGAAAAGGATCTAGGAGTTTTAGTAAACCACAAGCTTAACATGAGTCAGCAGTGTGATGCAGCAGCAAAAAAAGAGCTAATGTTATTCTAGACTGCATCAACAGAAATCTAGTATCCCAATCAAGGGAAGTAATTGCACCACTCTATTGTGACTTAGTCAGACCACTGTGTCCAGTTCTGTCGACACTGACCCAAGGATTTCAGAAAAGATTCCTCGCAACCCTGACTGGAGGTGCCAGGAATTGAATCTGGGACCTTCTGCATGCAAAGCAGATGTTCTACCCCTGACCTATATGCTCTGTAACTGATTTCTGTGGGGTTTTTTTTATCATGGACTCTATAAGAGACACAATTCTAGTTTTCCTTGCCTCATTTCTAAAAGGACAAAGAATAGCAATTCAGCAGCCTCCTTAACTAACACAAAACACAACACATTTCAATCACAGAGTCCATATGGCCCAAGCTTTTACAAGTGCTTTCTGTGAAGCTTTACAAGTGGATTTTTGTGTGCAGAGGGATCAAACAGAGCGTCTCAAGTGTGCCTCAGGCCAGCAATTTGGAGATGAGCCCCGGCTTTTGTTCGGAGCACACTTCAAACCTCAGCGCCACAAGGAGCAGTGACAAGTGGCACAAAGGAGACTGAGGTTACGTTTAACTGGAGCTGAAGTACAAACGACAGCTACATTGATGGCTCCTTGGTTTCAGACAGTCGGTTATTTCCTTGAGGAAAAACACTGCAAGGAGATGAGCCAAAGAACCAAGAAAGGGCACTATTTAGCCTCTGTATCCACAAGGCAGGGTGGGGGGATGGCCCCTTTGGTGCACAGAGAATGTCTTCATTCACAGGCTCCCTTGCCATCCTCTTCAAAAAGGATAAAGCTGGCCTTTGAAGCAAAAAACTCATCTCAATGGGAGCAAATAGGAACTGATACTTAATCGTGTAATGGCTCTTTGGATTACATGCCCATTAACTACGGGGTATTTTGCAGGCTGTTTGGCTCTCGCTTTAGCTGTTAGTCAGGCTCCAGTGCACAATATTTAACATCCAGGCAAAGGCAAACTCTACTTCTTTTTCTGAGACACAGTATCAAACGTGGCTGCTTCAGCTAATGTGCAAGCCAGTCCGTTTTGTTACTCTGCAGGGCCAATTAAACATCTGTCGGGCAGCTTGGTACCAATGTTTTGTTTTGCTTTTGAACACCTGATCTTGAAAGGCAAATTGTGTGCACGTCTAAATGCGGGACATAAAAGAAACAACTTGTAAGTGTATTGGATTTCAGATCAGAACCACCTTGGGGCAGGGTCCTGTTGCTGTTGCAAAGCATAGGCACTCTAGCAGTGCTGCATGAAAAAAGAAAGCACACTTCTCATGGCATAATTTCTGTTATGCTTGTAAACAATCTGGACCTCATCTGTGCAAACAAGATTGAGGAATGATGTGATAGGTCTCTCATATTTCAGTAAAGGTAAAGGACCCCTGACAGTTAAGTCCAGTCGCAGATGACTCTGGGGTTGCGACGCTCATCTCGCTTTACAGGCCGAGGGAGCCGGCGTTTGTCCGCAGACAGTTTTTCCGGGTCATGTGGCCAGCTTGACTAAGCCACTTCTGGTGCATCGGAACACTGTGACGGAAACCAGAGTGCATGGAAACGCCCTTTACCTTCCCACCACAGTGGTACCTATTTATCTACTTGCACTTTTTGGCATGCTTTTGAACTGCTAGCTTGGCAGGAGCTGGGACCGAGCAATGGGAGCTCACACCGTCACGGGGATTCGAACCGCCGACCTTCTGATCAGCAAGCCCAAGAGGCTCAGTGGTTTAGACCACAGTCACCTGCATCCCCCAGATTTCAGTAGCAGGGCTATCTGGGTTGCATCAAGGCTATTCCTGGCAGAGCCATAGACTTGGCAAAACATAAGAGGGACTATTGATACTCCTATGGTGTGCTTCCATTTTCACCTAAGTATATCCCTTTCTCTAGATTAAGGTAGGTAGCCGTAATGGTCTGACACAATTGGGGGTGGGGGGATTGTCGAGTAGCACCTTAGAGACCAACTAAGTTTGTTCTGGGTATAAGCTTTCATGTGCATCCACACTTCTTCAGAAGTGTGCATGCACATGAAAGCTTATACCCAGAACAAACTTAGTCGATCTCTAAGGTGCTACTGGACATTTCCCCCCCTTTCTTTGTTCAGCTTACCTGGCCAGTTTCTTTCTATTCCTAGTGTCACTGGAAGATGATGTCATCATCCCTGCTGTTGAAACAGTAGTGGGACTCCCCCCCCTTCCCGCCCACTGTTACTACTGTACTAATTAACTCAGGTCATGTACAGGGTCTTGGGAAATTTCTGTTCTGAACATTCATACCAAATCCACCACAGTCCCTGTGATCTATCCATCGCACATTCATCTTGGAGCAGGTTCCCCCACCCCCACCCACCCCAAAGCTGTGGCACTTTTGTGATATTCACTGTCCAAGATGTTATGCAAACCATTTTGCAGTGTCTTGTGCAAACATCTTTGGATTTCAGTTTCTTTTCTCATTTAAGGCTCTTGTGCTAAACAAAACAAAACAAAACAAAACAAAAACCATCTGTTCTACCTGCTGAAGAGGCATCTGAATCCAGCTCATTGGTTGGTGTTCAGCTAAGTTTTACTCAGAGTAGAGCCACTGAAATGAACGAACATGACTAAGTTAGCCTTAGTAATTTCAATGATAGGTGTATACCACCCATTTTGTCTATTTCTGCCAGCTAGAAGTCCTTCAAAAGTCAAATAAAGAATTCCAGTCCTTTCCCCAATCCCACTCACCAATGACTAGCATGCTCTGCTTTCCTCTTCCCCCCATTCACATCTAATACTTGAAGTATTTCAGTCAGTGGCCATTGGGTCACACAACATCAGGAGTAGTTGGCCAGTTTTGTCCCTGCAACAACATTGCCTCCAGTTGCAGAATTTCACTTTCCCTCCAAACGATGATTGACACGTGCTCTCTTATGCAGGGGATATGAAAAAGGTACCTCTGGAGCTAAACCTGTTCACTGCTTCTGATGGCTCCAACATTTAAGAATCACTCTAGCTTCCAATATGAATAGTCCCATTCTGAGATTATATTTGTTGGTTATGCACAAGTAACTGTCATATCCTAAACCTTTGTATTCCTTTTTCAAACAGATAATAACATACAAAGCAACTGACTTTAATTTCTTATTGAATTTCAGACCTCACCACACTGAGCAGGGGTGGGGAAACTTTGGTCCACCAGATATTGCTGGACTGCAACTCCCATCATCCCTGACCATTGGCTGTGCTAGTTGGAGCTGATGGGAGCTGGAGTCCAAGAACATCCAGGGGATCACAGATTTCCCACTCCTGCATATCACAGAGGTGTCTTCTGAAGAGATGTTCACCACTTCAGCAATGAACATGTGACTCAGTCCTTTGTTCCGTGTTGGAAGGATATCCAGAGGCTCAGCCTCTCAGTGTCTTGACTAAGGGGCATTTGTTGCGGCAAACTTTGATGTGTTCCTTAAGGATGCCTCACAGCCTTTAAGGAAACTTCTCTGCTTTTTCGAGAGTGGCCCAATTCCTGCTCAAGCATTTTGTCAATCACTCAGCCTTGGTCCCCACATTGCAAGAGCCAGAGCATGAGCAACCAAAAAAAGACAGCTGGGAAAACACTGAAATGGAGAGTTTGGAGAAAGCAGAGAGCCATGCCCACTCACCATGTAATAAACAGCAACTGGGGCATGTCCTGTGATGCCCACAAGGCACAACAGATTTGAAGGAAGAAGGTTACAATACGTATTGGGGAAATTTAATCCCATTGGAATTCCCCACCCTTTGCTGTGACCCCATGTGACCTTTCACCCCTGTTTTCTTGTGACTTGCTCCGCTTTGCCTGTGATCTTGTCTTGCGCCACCTCCATTTTAGCTTGGAGTCAAAATAATTCTTTAAGGGATGAGGGGAGGGCATGGGTGTGGCCAGGATTTTTTGGGGGGCAGGCCTTTGTTGAAGGGGGGCAGAACCTCAGCTATGTATTTTTACTGATTTTTATTGATTGGGGGGGCAGCTACCCCTCCCTGCCCCTCCATTGGCTACGCCCATGGGGAAGGAAGAATGATAAATGCTACTGATTCTTAACTCTCAAAATAGCAAGAATAATTGCTTGAGACTGTCAGTCCTAATAAATTGATTCAGGTTGGAGATTAACATTAAAACAACAACAGCACAGAACTAAAACAATGAACAAGAACGCCTTCCTATATTAGATACTGTCTTTGTGGTGCTTGTGGGGGAATCATGCCTGTTGGTGGAGTGCAATTCATTGCTACAAACCAACACAAGGACCCAGATTAAAGATTTACTGTTCAATACTTCAGTGCCTTATATCTGCCATCAGGTGTCACTAGTGCAAACCTACTTCCTTAACCCTTTCCAATTTTATTCACCACTTCACCATTTGCTTCTGTTCTGGGAACTATATATATATATATATATATATATATATATATATATATATATACAACTTTATTCAGATAATGTTAAAAAGTACACAGCAAAATCAAAAATCAAAAATACAATAAAGAATACCAGAAAAAATACCATATAAAGTATTTAACGAAAACCCAGTCATACATAAACACAAAAATACAGAAATACATATATTCAAAAAATATAAAACAGCGAAAAAGGGGAAAGCAAAAGATTAAAAAGAAAGAAAAAGAAAAAAGAAAAGAAGGAGAGATAAAGGTAAACATAAAAATGAAAAAAAAACTTTGCTTCCTATTATTTGCATCACGCTTCCCTATATACCATCTTTTTCCCTTGCTGTCACTCCTACTTTGCCAGTTTAAAGATCTTATCCTTATTAAATTCACACTACTAATCTCTCCTCTTGTGGTTTTTATTCTAAGCACATCACTATGTTGTTATCTAGATTCTCTTTTTCCAAGAAATCTTGTACATATTTCCATTCTTTCATAATCTTCTGCCTGGATATATCTCTTATTAAAGCCGTCAATTTCGCCATTTTCAAATATTCTATTAATTTTTCCTGCCATTCTTGAACTGTTGGTAAAATATCTCCTTTCCATTTCGTTGCCAATCGTATCCTAGCTGCTGCACAGGCGTATAATAAAATATTCACTCTATCTTTCGGTATATTGGGGGGGTTAAATTTAACAGAAATATTTCGGGGCTCTTTTCAAACGTACATTTCAACATCTTTTTCATCTTTTCATATATTTTGTTCCAAAAATCAGCAACTTCTGGCAACTTCTGTTCTGGGAACTTTTATTCTGCTCCATCTGTCTACAGTTCCTCTTCAATTCACGGAATGCAAGATAACTGGCTATTGTATTTCCAGGGTTTCATCATATTGTTTTTTGTTATTACTAGACGATGCCACACATTGCTGCTTTTAATGCCTTATGGTGCCTTATGATGGTCTGTATAGTTAAAGCTATGGTTTTCCTAGTAGTGATGTATGGAAGTGAGAGCTGGACCGACCATAAAGAAGGCTGATCGCCGAAGAATTGATGCTTTTGAATTATGGTGCTGGAGGAGACTCTTGAGAGTCCTATGGACTGCAAGAAGATCAAACCTATCCATTCTGAAGGAAATCAGCCCTGAGTGCTCACTGGAAGGACAGATCCTGAAGCTGAGGCTCCAATACTTTGGCCACCTCATGAGAAGGGAAGACTCCCTGGAAAAGACCCTGATGTTGGGAAAGAGAAGGGGACACACAAGGAGAAGGGGATGACAGAGGACGAGATGGCCGGACAGTGTTCTTGAAGCGACCAACATGAGTCTGACCAAACTGCGAGAGGCAGTGCAAGACAGGAGTGCCTGGCGTGCTTTGGTCCATGGGGTCACAAAGAGTCAGACACGACTAAATGACTAAACAACAACAACAACATGATGAGCACATACAGGTGTGAAAGAACAGGAGTAAAAGAAGTAAGGAAAGCTTCTGCAAGTTGAAAGATTAGGAAGAGAAGACAGGGCTTTGGGCGTGTTGGCACACTAGAGTGTGTGTTGTTTGAAAGCTAGGAGTGTGTGTGTCATTGCTTCTCTCAGTAATGCACAAGCATTACCTTTTCACGTTTCCATCAGTTAAAGGAAAAGTTGATTTTAGCTTCAAATAAACTGACATGTAGCCAGGTTAGTAAAAATGTCACGTGGTTCCTGTGAAAATAATAATGAAGGACCACATAACTGGCAAGAAGTTAGAAGTGTAAAATGATTTAGGCAGATTTCCAGGAACTAGAAGGGTTCAAAATCCACCTACTTAACTGTAACAGTTTGGATGTAAGTGTAACAGTTTGCTCAAATGTATCCTTGGTGTTTTGATACCGTGGCAGTTTAGAGTTACTGTAGAGCCTAATTCTATTACAGTACAGTATAGGAAGCTTAGCTGCGACACAAGAGTGAAAAGGAAAGGGTTGTACCCACTCAAGGACTTCATAACAATACTGACAGACTATTCGTAATTATTACTGAGGTGATATATGTGGCCAATTAATTTTCATCATCATCTTTGATGTGCTAGACAACCATGTCCCTGTAGCACCCAAAAGATAATAAATATGCATCTTACCAAGATCTGCTAGAAGATAAGGGAAATCTAGCCTGTCAAAGTGATTTATAGCACTGTAGTTATTTTATATTTCCCAGGCTGAAACATGACATGAATAGTTATCTAGAATTCCTTGTTTTCAGTGAAATGTGTTTACTTCATTTTATGGTAATGAATGAATACCAAGACAAAGTACTGGCAGAAAAATAAAAGGACACCAGGGAGCGCTGTTGTTCTGCAGAAAAATGAATTTCCCGTCAGTTAGTGCTGCAACCAAGAGGGCTAATTCAATTAATTGATAATAGTTTTTGATAAATATTTGCACTAACTTCATTAACTAAGCTTTTCCAACTGTTTTATTTCATTATAGCAGACGGTGTTTTTAAAAATCACTTTGCAATTTTGGGATGTGAAAAACACACTTGTCCCCGTTCATTTAATGCACTGTATCTACATTAACTGTCAAGCAAAAAGAACAAAAAAGTATGTCCCTTGTGGCATTTTATTTTGGGATCCGTTAGCTTCAGTGTTCGAATTCTCCTTTTGTACGGCTCTGCAAATTTCATAAAACAAAGCCATTCTTCTCCATTTCATTTCACGGAAGCTCCCTACACTATTTATTTGGATTTATAAAAAAATTCCTTCAGTAGCACCTTAAAGACCAACTAAGTTTATATTTTGGTATGAGCTTTCGTGTGCATGCAAAATAAAAATATAAACTTAGTTGGTCTTTAAGGTGCTACTGAAGGAATTTTTTTATTTTGCTTCGACTCAGACCAACACGGCTACCTACCTGTATTTGGATTTATATTCAAGCTATACATTTCCAACTCGGTTTGGTGAAGTATGAGATACACATGATGCAGAACTGATGGGGATTTTAGAGGTGTGCATCCCAACTTCCTGTTCAATGCAGCTGACTAGGAATGCAGGGTGCACCTGCAGCATCCCTGACAGATGGCTGCCCAGCCTCACCTTAAATACCTGAAGCAACTTAGAGCTGAGGTGGTCTGTCCTACTGTCAATCAGCTTCTCCTGTCAGGAGCTTTCCCCTTATATTTAGCTGCTTCCCTGCAACCCCCTTATATTATATCTGCTTCCCTGCAACCTCTACCTACTGGAACGGCAGAGAACATGTCTGTTCCATCTTTTTAGATCGCAACTGTCTTAATTTGCCAGAGAGAGTCCTTATCTTAGGTACCAGTCCCTCATAAATCCCTATTTTGTCTACCACCACCTTTTGGGAGTGTTGCTTTGTTAAAATGCTGCTAGTGGGAATTGTTATAGAGGTATCATTCTTTCCTAGGAGTTACATTTCTGAGATATGTATTTTGTGGGCCCACCTTGTCCCCAATGCAGAGGTGAGATGATTGCCTCAGGCAGCAAGAACCACAGAGGCAACAAATCTCAATTTATTCAGCAGATCCTGATGTCAATCTTCATGGGCGTACCCAGGAACAAATCTGGGGGGGGGGGCAAGCCATGGTCGTCCAGGTTGTGACATTTCAGCACGGAAAAGGCGAATGAAACCAAAATTTTATTATATATAATTATAGCAGTGTTTTATTACGGTAGTTATTACAATTATTTGCTTGAATTTTTTTAATTTCTGTTCTGATTACATGTCTTATACTAATATCATTTTTCTTGGGTTTGAAGAAAATGTTGAGGTTTGTTTGGTGCGGCCTTTTTACGTACCTGGACTAAACAAACCGGCAGTTGTGTGGTATAGTACAGTAATGCATATACAGTCCTGCCACCATGTACACTGGTTAAAGCAGACTACTGTGCTACACAAACTCTTCACCGGGAACAAAACTGAATTCAATAACCACATCTTTTAAAGGTGTAGGAAAATTAAGGAGTACTCTCACCGGAGGAGAGTATGGTAGGGTGCCCCTCTTTCCCTCAGAAAATGTTGAAGATTATGGTGTTAAGCGACCCCCAAGCTACATCTCCTCCTGGTGGTCATCTAGTCCCGCCCCCTGTAATGCAAGAACATGCACCTATTCCATATGGGGATTGGGCCTGCAAAAATTTGACTTTGTCAGCACTACTATCCTGCCAACCAATAATATGCAGCTTGCCCAAACGGGGATTGAACCTGCATCATAGGGGTTATCAGCACTATTATCCTGTCAACCCAGGAATAGTACCTCAAAGTTTTGATGGGCCCCTGGGGGTCATCTAGTCCAACCCCCTGTACCGCAATAATATGCAGCTTTCTCATATGGTGAAAGAGCAATTGCCAAAACAAATCTGATAAAAGGGGCCCGAGGCTATGCACAAAGAGGGGGTAGGGTAAGGTAGGATTAGGGTAATTTAGCTGCTGGCTACAAACTGCCAAGCCCTTAAGCAGCAGTTCGGCCCAACACAGGACTGCACGGTGATCAGGGAAACAAAGAAACTAGGATTAGAGTGATTTAGCTGCTGGCTAGAAAGGGACTTAGAGGGAACCTTTACGATGCAAAAACCAACAGAGGTGACCCAGCAATCCTTCCCTGTCCCAGGGAATGGTCCACACTGAGGATGAACACTGCAACTCCGCTCTCCGCTGCCGGCTGTTTTTTTTTTTTTGCTGCGTGGGAGCTTCTCCCCCTTTTTTGCTTCTCTAGGGAGGGGCAGCTGCACCCCCCTGCCCCATGCTGGGTACACCCATGTCAATCTTCCTCCTCCCTTGTTTCTGATGTAGATCTTTTCTCACTCCTTCTCCCCTGGTGGAGAGGTGAGGAATTTTAAAGTATGCCTCAAGTGCCAAAATGTCTTGGGCTGGCCCTGCCCTAATGCACAGGCCCAGGCAGATCTCAACATCTTTTCTTACTTCCTAATGCTGCATAAAAATATTAGAATGAAAGACTCTCTTTTGGATTCAGGTTTACTCTTCTGGGAGTGAGCATGGTATTTTCATGCCAGCCCCAATGTAAGAGAATTTGCCCATATAGCCTGCGGAAATTGGCTGCACCCACCAAATTGGCTCAGCTTGATGGTGCCGCCTGAGCGTCAGCCAATCAGCAAGGGAAACTTCTCAAAGTTTTACATAAGACACCTATGAAGAAATTGGGTGAAGTGCAAACACAATCAGTTTAAGGGTCTTATCTGCTGCTATTACTCCCCTCCCCCCTGAAAACACCTGTCCACCTTTAAGTCTAGTTTGTCTGGAGGACCCTACAGATATGGTGACTAATGGACAAAATTTAGCAGACAGGTTTTTGACTTACACCAATTCCCACAGCCATTTGGTCTATGGTGGAGGCTTCAAACCAGGGCTGGGGAACTGGCTCCAGAAATCGCCCACCTTCTGCAGGGTATTTTTGACAGGTGGGCCCCTGATGCAATATAACAACAGGTGATTCATAGAATTAGAATTGTAGTGACAGACGGGACCCCAAGGGTCATCTAGTTCAACTACCTGCAATGCAGGAATCTCAGCTAAAGCATAGGGTTGCCAGACTCAATAGACTCTATTGCTTGGAAATTAAACAAAGGGTCTGCTGGTTTCTCTTTAAGGTTTCCAGACTCAAAAGAGAGCAGGGCAATTAAAGGCACAGAAGTCCTGTCCTCTATTGAGTCTGGCAACCCTACTAAAACAACAATGGCAGAAGGCCACCCAAACTCTGCTTATAAGCCTCCAATGAAGAAAAGTCCTCAACCTGCAAAGGAAGTTTGACTTCAAAGCAAGAATGAGAAGCAGACTCTGAGCATGCTCCAGAGCAGGCATCCCCAAACTCCGGCCCTCCAGATGTTTTGGCCTACAACTCCCATGATCCCTAGCTAACAGGACCAGTGGTCGGGGAAGATGGGAATTGTAGTCCAAAACATCTGGAGGGCCGAAGTTTGGGGATGCCTGCTCCAGAGTCTTCCTTTCTTCCTTTGCACCCCTGCCTTGCATTCAAGGTCTGGCTGCAAAGATTTTTCTCACTTTGGGCAGGGATCGGCTCCAACTAGGACAGCAAATCAGCAGCTCCTGAGTTGAACCAATCCTAGCAGGGCTTGTATTAGGTGGAAATTTTTAGGTTCCTGGTTATTTCTTTACAGGCATTGTTTTACCTGCCCTACAATGAGCATCCTAAGATATCAGGTGTGAGGTAAGTGGAACTGGGGAGGAAACAACCTGCTGGGACACATTAGGACACATGGACAGGTCTGATTTGGCTTTCAGTTTCCCCCATTCAGGTTTTAACCCTTTGCATGGCTGGTCAATCAACCAATGCCTAATGCTTTTGTCCCATTCCTCCTCTAAAGAAGGACTATGATCTTCACAGGCCTTTTTTGATGCCACACTAAAAGATTGATTGTGGATGTAGTGATGGCTACACATGCCTCAGGAACTGATTGTCAGCAAATGACTTTTGTTTGGAGTAATTTCTAGGGCAGGCATCTCCAAACTTTGGCCCTCCAGATGTTCTGGACTACAATTCCCATCTTTCCCGACCACTGATCCTGTTAGCTAGGGATCATGGGAGTTGTAGGCCAAAACATCTGGAGGGCCGCAGTTTGGGGATGCCTGATCTAGGGCCACCAATAAGCCCTGTTGTGAATTGACATTCAGCTACACCCATGGTCTATTTTTATTTTTATTTTTTTAGCCAGGCACAATGATCCTTCAAAAGAAATCAAACTTGAATTTCTAAGAATATTTTGTTTTCTATGCCATCTTTATGTCATTGACAAAAGCAATAAAACACAACAGTGGCGAGCCCACAGTACTTACTAACTACCTGATTGTCACTCCCAGCAAAATCAAGAAGTTTACTGAGTCTCTTATGGGCCATCACATGTGTCTGATGAACTGCATTAAGCTTGGTGGGTCACAAGTTTAATCAAGTGTCCCTTCAGACAGTCTCCAGCTGCTGTCTGAGTGACTGGATTTGCTAGAGTCTCCATCGTGAAGAAGGTCCAGCTGGATCTCACTCCTGCACTTCAAGACTGCCAATGCAAACACCCCTTATCCCTGAATCCTTTCTATCCCTATTCTACAAAGGAAGAGAACACTCACACAGGCATGGCCATGCACCCTTTATATATTATCATTTATCAAAATAAACAACAGCTGAATTTGCAATTTCCTGATAGGTTGATCTTCTCCCAGACAATACAAAACATGGAGAAGTCTTTGATTCTCTTTTTTTAAAAGGCTGAAAATTAGGGACCCCCCCCCCATTTTTTTTGTTTTGCTGTGCCAGTCAGGTCAGATCTCAATAGCTTTACAACTAACTCTCAAATCTTATCTCAGAATAACTGAACTCTTGCCAGGAGTTCTGTTTTGATAAAGAAGGTATGTTCTTATCTTAATCAACAGAAGTAATTATTTGGGTGAGGGTGGCTCACTGAAGAAATACATGCTTTTTAGTGCTTCAGGGGGTGGGGCATTGAGCACAAACTGAGGGGCAAGCGACAAGCATTAAAGTGGGAAGAGACGCCAGCTATTTATGAGTCAAGGAAAGAGAGATCTGCCGAGGTTGGTTGGTTTTGTTCTTCTCCAAAAGGATATAGAAAGCCCCTCAGTTTTGTGAGAAATTCTTGGAATGTTTGACCTTTTGCCTCCAAACAGTCCTCTAGTCTCCAGCTGTGGAGGGCAGTTATTGCACCCACTTCCAATATACCAAGATTTTTAGGTTTCTATTATCAGCTTTCACTACATTTTGGCAATTCTAATTGCTTTCTCACCATTAAACCATCATGAGATCAAACTGCTATACCTAAAAAAGTGGTGCATGTGGATCATCTAGGCTTTTGCTGGTTTTTATTGACTGGCACATCCTAATATTATTTGCATTTGTAGATAAAACCTACATGTTATCCTTAGTTTGTTTCCATAGAACCAGGATAAACAAGAGTGATTAAATTAATGCAGACAGTCAGAACGATCTCTCATCGTTATTCTCATGGTTTTCATTCCCTTTCTTGAGGGAACACCCACTCTTTGATCTGGCACAATATTCTTGCAGTTTTTGTCACATTCCACCCCACCCCCCCAAATGGACTCCACCAGTAAGGTCTTATTAGCTGTCAGTAAGTTATCTCCTTGGGATGCAGGTGGCGCTGTGGGTTAAACCACAGAGCCTAGGGCTTGCCGATCAGAAGGTCGGCGGTTCAAATCCCCGCAACACGGTGAGCTCGCGTTGGTTGGTTGGTCCCTGCTCCTGCCAACCCAGCAGTTCGAAAGCACGTCAAAGTGCAAGTAGATAAATAGGTACCACTACAGCAGGAAGTTTCCATGTGCTGCTCTGGTTCACCAGAAGTGGCTTTGTCATGCTGGCCACATGACCTGTAAGCTGTACGCCGGCTCACTCAGCCAATAATGCGAGATGAGCGCCGCAACCCCAGAGTCGGTCACGACTGGACCTAATGGTCAAGGGTCCCTTTACCTTTACCTTTAAGTTATCTCCTTGGTAGCTATCGCTACCCACACCCCTGGGAAAAGGGCATGTATAATCTCTAATGGCAATGTGAAATAGATGGGAAACAGCCCTCTGTTGATTGCGCTCTTGTTTCTTACATATAAGTTTCTAACATGTATTTATCTTCTGTGACCTGATCGTGGAAGGCTTACAGGACATATTCATCCAGAAACTAGGTAGAGACTGTTTTGACTCTCCCCAGAACATCAGGAGAGCTACAGACACAGGAAATGCCTGACTCTGCCCAAACACAAGTCCAGTGCCATCTAGCGACTAAACTAAATAATGATACTATCCATACATGCCCCAAACAGATGTGCACACAACAAGAGAGTTTGAAAAAAGCAAACAGACATATTATATTATGTTGAAAGTTCACCGTTACCCAAACTGGAATTTCTCCAAGACGTTGTGGCTAGAGAATTGCCACTCTTGCAAAAGTTGTTTTCCTCGGAATGTTTCATTAGCTAGGCTTTAGTCCAGATCCACAGCTGGTGAACATCAGCTTGATGCTGTGTATTTCAGGGGAGTTTTGCTGACTAATGGAAATGCAGTATTGACTTCAAGAAGCATACCTGTAAAATCTAAATTTGTGTGCTCTCATTCTGGGCTTGAACTCTCTACCTATTGACCCAGACTGAAAATAAAGTGAATAAAAATAGCTTTTTAATTTGCATGCAGTCTGGAATGCATGACATTAGAAGTTTTTTTAAAAAGAAAAAAAGAAAAGAAAATGCAGCCAGATGGCATATTTTATCATATAGACCAACAAACGAAAATAAAATAAAAAGCTGTAACCCTGTGCACACCAAACGTCTCCAATAAGCACCATTAAACAAAGTTGACTTGCTTCTGAGTAACATGCATAGGAATGTGCTGCTTAAACAACATGAAAAAGGCTTAAACAACATGAAAAAGGCTTCTGGCAAAGCTAAGCCTGGAGGTAGCAACTGTTTGGTCCCCCCCCCCCCAGAGAGCTGAAGGCAGTTTAAAACAGAATCACTGCTTGGAGTGTATACACTCATTCCACTCTCACATCTGGTTTTGCCTCAGCCTTTGAAGTGACAAAAGCCTTTTCCTTTGACTTGATAAACAGAGAGAAGCTGGGGTTCACATTTCTTAATACGAGTGTTGATAAGAGATTACTGATTTTATATTAGAAACCTTTATTCACAAACTGGTATGAGCGTGTGTTTAAATGGGCACCTTACCAATGTGATTCCAAGATCAAGGGGTTTAGGACCAGGCTATCTACTAGTTCCTTTCTTGTTTCATTTCTATATACTGTAAATAGAATCCAGGATCTCCAAGGATCCAGGATGTCCAAAAGACACAGTATTTTTTGGCCTACAGATCATACGCCTATGTTGTTCTAGGCACATTGTGTACCTCTCTTCTTTCTACAACTATGAGAGGTAAAAAGCATCTTCTCAGAGACCCTGGTTTGTTTTGTAAAAAAGGAATTTCTTACCATGAATTTATGCTGAAACTAAGATGAAATATAGCATATAAATACGGTTAAGGATTTTAAGTACCGTATCTAGGAATTAAATTCAAGGCATTTGAAACCTACAAGCCTGTCAGTCTCATAACTAACTAAGGCCATTTTTAACTGATTAAAACTGATTTTTAACTTTAGCAGCCCTTGCATTTAAGTGGGTTTGGGGGGGGTGAATCCCACAAGTAGTTATGTTGCAGAATTATAGGGCTGGAGAAAAACTATTAAATGGAAAACTCTTCAAAATTTATTTTTGAGCTCACTCTTGGGTGTCCCATGTTATACTCCCACTGTCACAATAAGATCTGAGGTTGGGTTATTTTCCATATCATCCAGAGTTCATGATGCTTTGCATCTGTCTTGGCTGAATTTAGAGCCTGACACAAGATTGCCCCCCCCCCCAATGCTATTGGGAGCAAATTTCTAAGAGATCTGTACAAAACTGGGCCAACAAATGTGAAATATTTCTAAACAAGTTTGGTTAGGGTTGCCAGACTCAATAGAGTACAGTACTTCTGTGCCTTTAATTGCCCTGCTCTCCTTTGTGTCTGGAAACCTTAAAGAGAAACCAGCAGACCCTTTGCTTGGAAATTAAACAAAGGGTCTGCTGGTTTCTCTTTAAGGTTTCCAGACTCAAAAGAGAGCAGGGCAATTAAAGGCACAAAAGTCCTGTCCTCTATTGAGTCTGGCAACCCTAAGTATGGTCTGACTGTCGGTGCCCTCAAGATGGCAAAGCAGTATGTTAAAAAGTGAGTGGGACCTTCCAATAGCTAGATTTTATGTCCAAATTATGCAATTTTCACAATTGTATTACTCTGTGAAATCTGAGTGAAAAAAGTGAAAATCTGAGTGAAATCTGTGAAAAAAGTGAAATCTGAGTGAAAAAGGTCAGTCCTTTTTTTTCTAGGGGGATGCAGGGGTACTCATACCCCTAAACATTTTGTGAATCTGATGACAGCTTCATTTCCTTTCCCGGTGATTTTCTTGAGTGAAAATGAAAGTACCCCTAAACATTTTTTAAAAAGAAAAAAAGCACTGATTATAGTCTTCCAGATTACTTTTGTGAATTATTGGTTGAAGCAATGGGGAAGGGATTTACAAACTATGTCCACAGCATATTTAGATGAGAGGTATGCCAGAATACCTGTGAATTGTTGTTTATGTATCTGCAGCCACAGAGAAGTGGAAAATATTATTCATCACATACTGTAGTTCACCTCATATAATTCTCCTAGGGATAGATTTCTCAAAGGAATTTCTTCAGAGAGGTTCTTTCTTGAATAGCAGGGAGAAAAATTGCTATGTGCTGATGGGTCAGGATAGCAGGATACTTTTAACTAGCTTAAAAAAGCACCATCATAGCAAGCGGGGCTGGTCTAAGTCAGAACAAGAATGTTCCAAATGTTTATTGAAATTCCTCCCCTGGAGTAAAAAAATGGCAGAAGTAAGTTAAGAGTAATGAGAATAGAATAGTGACCTGCATTATTAAAGTTTGGGATAGCTTAAAATCTAGAGCCCGAGGATTTCACCTGTAGAATCTTTCAAAACAGATGAAATAGTATCCCCGACTGAGCCTTTATGGGAAACATATGGCCTGGCACAGGTGCAGCATGTTGGAGGGAACAGATCGGAATAAACCTTTTAGCAATTTATTTAGGGGCCCTAAATGTACTGGGACCTGTGCTAAATTTAGTGTGAAGAGTTATTGTTTAAGGAGCCCCAAGATTCATTATTTCGAGAATGGTGCCGGAATGGTTAAATAATGGAACAGCTGGATATGTGTACAGCTGGAATAAAGTTTTGAGGATATATCTGGAACAAAAACATAAAGTTGTCACCTTGTGCCAAGTCTGCTGAAAACCAGTACATAAACTTCCATCTCACAAGCATTTGACTCCATGGAAGTATAAACAGGTGGATAAATGGGGGAAAGCTGGTTGCTGAAGGTGCAAGGTCAAATAATTGAAAACTTTTGGAAATGAGTAAATAACTATGACAGAAGAGGAAATGCCCCTGTAGGGGGAAACTCAGTGATAAGGAACAAGCTCGGTGCAGCCTAGGCCATGTTCCCTCAATGATGAGGATTAGGCCTTGGCTTCAGCAATGAAGGCCGCTCCCCTTCCCAGGGGGGCGGGGTTGCAGGCAGGCCATGTGCACTCACCGTGTATAGCAGGGGCGTGGCGATGACACCCGCATCACTGGGAGTCCCAGCCGCGTCACGCCCCATGGCCAAACAATCTGGTTGACCGGGGGCATGGCTTACCCCAATTTAAACCTCCGCGCAGCTGGGGGACTCCTTCCACTTACCACTTCCCACCCTATTTTCATGCGTTCACCATCTTGGCCTTGCTATGGACCACGGTTGGTCACCTGTTGAGGGGGTCAGGTAGGAATTCCCCACTTGGCAAATTGGCACCAGCCATGTGGTTTTTGCCTGCCTTGTAGCAATCGTCACAACTTTGTAAGGTTTGGTGGTTAGGCATTGGTAAACCTGGTTTACGGGAAGGGAGGTTGTGGCCTTCACCTGCCCCTCCACTTTAAGTGTATTCCGTTAAAGGGATATGGGGGTGTGGATCCTGTCCAAAGCCCTGGTGGATGCTAGGGCCATGCCATGACCCCATCGGGGACCCTGGGGGAGCTCTCAGTTGATGTACACATCAACAGGGCTTCCCCTACTGGTGGCTCACCCTTATGAGACTATCTGCATGGTGGGCAGGAGTCAAATATAGTTGGTTCAGTTCCAGTGCCTACGTTCCGCTCACATCTGTAACCAACAATGTTGTGGCCTTAATTCTCCCATTAACCCAAAATATTGGCGTCCGTGTGTTTTATTACCCATGAAAGGGGGGGGGGCTCGGGGCCTTGCCATGCAGTTCCTTCCTCCCTGGTAGGATGCTGCTAATCTGGTTCAGAGACTTTGTCATAACTGACTTTCCCCGTTGTGGTATCCAGGGACACAATGCCAAGAGGTTTGTTTTTCTTATCATTCCTGAGAGGATTTGGGATAGGAAGCAAACCATCTGCGGCAGCCAAGTGTTAATTGCAAGGAGAAGGCTTGAATACCTGAAGAGGTTATTGGTGTTAAAAGGCAATTTAAAGAGGGCTGGGTGAGGGGAGAAAAGAAAAACCCACAAAACGTTGTGTAGCAAAAAATAAAATAGATTTTTCTGTCTCTCTCCCACACATACATTCACCTTTCCTAAGAAGAAGCTGCAGGACACATCTAGTTTGTGGCTTATTTCCAAGTCTTTGTGGCTTGCTCCAAGTCTTTTTTTCCTATGAGACAACAGACGGCATTGTTTCACATTTATGACTGCAACTATTCTTTATTGCATCAATGTTAGTAATACAAATAAGCTCCCACTACTATTTTTCCAATAACCGTCCCGTCTGTTGTATTCTACCACAGTGCTTCGAGCTTTTTAGATTTAACAGCTATGACACTTCAGAGAAAGGTAAATATTTGTGAAAGGGTTGTTCATTTTAAAAGCATTGTGAAATAGTTTTTTGCTTCAAAACATTGACTATAGTCCCACGTCTTGGCAAAGGCAGGGCAATCTGTTCAACAGAGGTGGAGCGGGGAGAGAAACATTCCAGGTTTATGAGCAAATTCAGAATGTAGGAAATGACAAGGATATAAAGATGGCCTCGTTGAGGCAAAAATAAATCAAATGTGGATTTGGTCTCTGACAGTGGGCAGCATGAGATGCTATAGAAGATTGTAGGGAATAATGCAATTGCGGGCACATGCGCTAAACCCTGTCTGTGGTGCCTACCTCTTCCTCCAAAGAATGGGACAAGAGAGCAGGGCATGGGTTCAAACCGCGGCTAGCAACATACCGGTAATGTGCCTTGAAGCGAGCCAACCACTACTAGCACCCACTAAAGACCTGAGTAGGATGGGCAGGTGGTGTTTTTTTTAATAAAAAAAATTATTTATTTATTGGTTCTTTTCCTACTTGGGGGAGGAGTGTGTGTAGAGACAGAACCAGCCAACCTAACTGCGCACACACACTAAAACTGCAAAAGAAAGTAACAAGTTAGCTCACATCCATACCCTCTGGGATCCTGTGGAGTAGACCCTCCAAGGAACAAATAGTACCATCCCCGTAACAAGGGGGGGGGAGGGAACAACTTCCACCTTAAAAGTGCACCGCACATGAAGCCTGAATATCAAGCATCGCGAATGCGGCCTAGACATGCCCCCCTCCCCGAATCGCCTAAAAGAACAACCACCATGAAGCCTACGGTTGAGAGCGCCGGCAGCAGAAAGAAAGCCGCCATGTGGTCTACAGCGAGCGGCGGCAGGAGGGGGGCTTTGCACCCCTCTCCAGCGCTGCTGGTGGAACAAAAAAGGCCACCATGTGGCCTACTGCCAGGGCACCCGTTGCCCTCTCAGGCCCGGTGAGGCACCCTTTGGCGAGCGGCGGCAGCGGAGAGGCCTTACGCCCCCTCCCCAGCGCTGCCGCCAAAACAGCAAGGCCGCCATGCCTTGGATGAGGAAATACCGCAGGGAGAAAAAGAATCTTTCTATACACAAGCACAGCTGCTAGAGTAGTGATAGCCACAAAATGGAAATCACAGATTAAACCTACAAAGGAAGAATGGACCTGTAAACTTATTGAATACCTAATCTTGGCTAAATTAATGGCTATAATAAGAAATTAGTCAAATCAAAAATTTAAAAAGAATGGAAATGTTATGAGGAATATATGGCGAAGCAATGCTCAGAAAAAGATATGCTAATACAGTATGCCTAGACTAAAATGTGAAGTATACGAAAGAAGAGAATTTGGTAAGGAAAAATAAAAATGGAGACGACTATAGACTGCAAAGAATAATGTAACATATATACTGGAAGGAAATCGAGTGGGGGCAGAGGGAAGTTAGAGGACAGAGAAAAGAATAAATAAGAGTGATGGATTATATAGGGGGAGAGGGGAAATGGTGGTGGAATTTGACATATTTGTAAATGTATTGTGTAGTACCGTGTGGCAATATATTGTAATATAATAGAAAACTAATAAGAAAGAAAAAAAGAAAAAAATGAACTCCATTCACTCAATGGCAGAGGAGCTCCGTGAACTCACAAGAATATTGACTAGGACAAAAATATCAACCTGCCCTTAAATCTCAGCAATCATTACCCTGCCTGTCTTATCCTGTTGCACCTCTGTTTAAACAATGCAAATACATGTACTAGCAATACTAACATTGCAATCTCCATCTTTTTAGTGCACAACGAACCAATATGTAGCTGCCCTCCTGTACACACTCCAGAGTCAAGATCATTTAGTGGTTTAGAAATTACAGTTCCTCCTTCTATTTTTAATAGCGTGGCCATGGAAGTTCAGCCAGCTTTACATCCCTGAAAGGAATGCACTTTAATTTCAACCCGACACCAGTATTTAGAGCTTGGCTTAACCCTTACATGTATTTTTATGTCCCTCCTTGTTTGACAGGCACAGATCTGAATTGTGCTTCTTAGACATTCGACTCCCATCTTGTCCAAGCATTTCTCCCGACTCCAGCCACACCCTGTGGCTGCAGGCAAGACATACAATTACATGCAGCACAGAAGTTTATATCCTGTTGTGGTTTTGGATTTGTGGCCTCCAGTTTAACTGTGCATCCCTTTCTACAACTGTTCTGACTCCACCTTTCCACGTGTTCCTTGATTCTCAGGTGCAGTTGTATGCATGCAGTCTGCTGCATGTGGGGATAGGTCTATGGGGAAATCTCCCGGCTCCAAGCTTCTGCCAGGGTGGCAATGCCTCTTCAATGGAGACAGCAGCAACTGTAATGCCAGATTGGAGCCAGGGTAGAAACGCTTGGTTTGCAATGGAGGGTGGTCCATTAGGGTTACTGGGTCACTGCTCCACCAACCGCAACCAGCCCTCACTTGCGATTCGAGGACCCGCCCCCCACGAGAAATAGAAGACTTACTTAAAACCATTTCTGCCTGGATGGGGACAAAGGGAAAATTATTTGGCTCTGCCTTTCATTGGCTACAGATCCACCTCCTTTCAAGCTCCGCCTTCTACCCCTCCAACCCCAATGGACAGCAGCAGCCACTTAGAAGAGGGCACTGTTAAATAGAGAGCTGTCTTCTCCAAAGTAGAAAACATGGCTAACCTGCCACAGTCTGGACACCTGAAATGGAAAGCTCACAGAGTGTACTAACTGCTGTAACAAGAACAATACACTTGAGATCAAGATATGAAGGATTTGAATGGAGGTGTTCCCCACAACAAATCCCATGAATTTCAAAGTGCCATTGTCTTGATTCTGGCCTTTGAAGACCTCCTGGCATGCAATGTTACTATTTACTGTCTCACACTAACTAAAGGTTAGGCTCTCTTCTTTTTTTCTTGAACTGAAGCAAACAATAGCAAAGGGGTGGGTGGGTGGGTAGAACCTATCTATTCCCCCAGTTTGTCTGTTTTGTCTGTTTGTGTGAAGAGCCAAAAGCTGGAGGAGACATGCATATGCACACATGCTCACATTGCTGCCTGGTATCCTTTTTTGTTTTGTTTTGTTTTTTAAAATACAAGCAATTTTCCACAACAGCAAGTGTTGCTTAAGATATGCCATATGTTCAGTGCCTTCTCTGTCAGTAAATAGATGAGTTTAGAGTGAAATGGGGCCTTCTAAGCCAGAGGATGCTGTGTTACTGTACATATTCCTAGTTGAGATGCTGAGCTGTCCACAGAGATAGGAGAGGAAGGAGAAAAAGACCTCATAGTTCACGTTCTGAAGGGTTTCAGAGCTTTGCTCATCTCAGGTGTTTGTTAAGTATTAACCGTTCTACAAAGCTGCTTTCAGCGATAGCTGTCTTTGAGCATTGGTCAGAACGACATGCAAGAACAACTGTTCTCACCCACTTCTGTCTGTGTTCATGTTTTGTATAGATACCAAAAATAGCACATTGTATTGAAACATTGCAGGGGCTGAACTTAGCAGGAGGGGAACCCTGTCATCTTTGGCCCTCCTCTCCCCAACTTGAAGGCCTGGCACCTTTGCAGAGGCCCTATTGTGCACTGTGTGTTGTTTTGGAGAAAGCAGGCTTGCTTTCAGTCTCCTAAAGTATGCATGAATTTTCCCATGGCCTGCTCCTGGCCCGCTCTGAACAGCATGCTTCGGGCATAAGCAGCTGACACTGGAATGAAGCATTCCCTTGGCAACTATTAACCCCAAATTGAGAACGGACAACCCCTTCCCATTGTGTGGAGCTTGAGTGATAGATGCTTTGTGAGGTGATGTAATGCCATGTATGCAAACTAAGCGAGGGGCTCAAATGGCACTTGGAAATTGTTCAGTGACTTTGAGCAGGGGGCTTTGGGTGGCTCACAACAATAGCCTCGAGTGGGGAGGCAGCAGCTACCAAAGCATGGAGGGGGTTCATGGAGATGTGTGTGTTTTCTAGAAATCATCCATCATAGCTGAATTCCTGGTGGTAAGAAGGGTGAGAATTTTAGCACAAGATTACACTGGAAAAAAATGTGAGCTGTAAAATACCATGTTGGGTCCTGAGCAGGTGGATCAGACATGCAGGTGCTCATATTTTTAAACATTATTTTTAATATATATACACTACTAATTACTGTTATCTTTAAATGTTTGTGATTGTTTCTAACTGGTTTTTTAAAAATATTTTTAGTATTTCTTAGAAATTGCTTAGGTTTTTCTACAATCAAGTTGCCATATGAATTTTGTTAAATAAGTTGGAAAAGACCCTGATGTTGGGAAAGATTGAGGGCACTAGGAGAAGGGGACGACAGAGGACGAGATGGTTGGACAGTGTTCTCGAAGCTACGAACATGAGTCTGACCAAACTGCGGGAGGCAGTGCAAGACAGGAGTGACTGGCGTGCTCTGGTCCATGGGGTCACGAAGAGTCGGACACGACTAAACGACTAAACAACAACAAAGTTGTTCTGTCTGGCTCTCTCTAGTCTTCCCTGGAAACTATTCCAGCACTTTTGCTTCAATCCCCAACCCACCCCAACTCATAAGGCATTTAGCCAATCAGCTTTTCATTTCTTCTGAAGCATATGCCCTGGGAATGAATGTTGGAATGTACCTCAGCATTAAAAAAAACCATGACACTGATATTTGTTCTCAGATACAGGTCAATGGTATGGTCATGGTTGTTACAATGACTGGGCAATCTTCCTCTGTAAAGGAGATAGCCCAGGAGGAGGAGAACATTAGCTGTCAGCTGAAGTCACCCTGGAGATGCCATATCTGTGTCCGAAGATCTGATGTTTGAAAGCAGATCTGTTGCATGGTAGGATCGCACACACTTCTTGTATATTTTCAGATAAACCACACATTACTATTTTTTATTTTTTTTATTAAAAAAACACACACATTAAATCTCTAGTGCTCTTTCACCCAAAGAAAGTTAAAAGCAGGGTATGCCGCCCCCGGAATTTTTCCTCACTTGAAGAAGTGTGGAGCGTGTAACATGGTTGTTATCAGTCTAGTGTGACCTCTATTGATGGTGCAATTTGTTTATTTAATGATAACGATACTTTTATACTGCCTCTCTACCAAGGCACTCAAGGTGGTTTACGATTTTACAATACTAAAAGAAACAGCTGGTCTAAAGAGCAGAATCCTCTCAGGTGACTGATGGGCTTCTTCTCAGGAGCTGAGGGTACACACTCTCTGGCTTTTCCACACTTCCCTTGGGGCAAACAGGTTGTAAGGAGACCCTGGGAAGGTGCAGGGGAGGGGTTGCCCCAACATGTCTCTCAGGCCCCTTCTGAAGCTGGTGGTTATATGCTTTCCTGGCCTAGATGATTTCTCTTTTGTTTCCCCTCAACCAAACATGTGACAAATTGCTTACTGAGTGGCATAAGCAAAAGCCCCTCTCCAGTGGCATTTACAATCTAAATGTAAACAGTGGGGAGACAATAGAAAGAGCGAGGTGAAAGGGAGACGAGTACAATAAACAAAGGATGCAGGCAGATTTCTTTTGAGAAACATCCAAACTTTGAGTTTCTTGTCACATGCCAGTTTTATACTTGACGAGGTGGCTTGTGGAGCCAAGGGAATGTTAGCATAGTGAACCGGTTTGGGAGTATTTCAAAAACCTGTCACAGAGACATGCACACATGCCTGTAGCTGTTGCCAGGGAAGATTACCCAGAAAGGCACGCACAGGTGTGGATTTTGCATATAAAGACATTGGGAGTTCAGTTTACGTATAGGGAGTGCTGTGAGCTTCTAGAACGCAGTCCCAAATTCCCCTGAAATTCACCAAAGTCAGGAAAATCCCGCTCCTGCCCCCATGGAACACACACAACCTGCTGTTATTAGAACTGTTTATTCTAAAAGAGCTTTGAAATGTCATCACAAGACTTGATAGTTGTACAGCACCATTTGGGGTGGGATTCAGAGCTAGTTTTGTACATTATTTCAATAATTCTTAGGAACACAGGGAGCTGCCTCCTCCTCAAACTATTTATCCACCTAACTCTGACTGGCAGTGGTTGTTCAGGGCCTCAGACAGAGCTGTTTCCCATCACCTGCTAACCTGATCTTTTTAACTGGAGATGCCAGGGACTGAACTTGCAGGCAAAGCACAGACTCTACCAAATAAACAAGCATAGGCTGGATTGTCTGAAAGGCGTGCCTGCAAGGTGTTCCACTCCAGCAACTTTAAATTGAACACTCACTGCATTGGGGGGGGGGAGCAACAACAAAGATCTGCCAAATGGCCCCGTCCCCCCTAGCAAACTAGTCGTCTGCTTTGTGGTGGATGGGCTTCCCATTTCCTCTCAAAGATTCATGCTGTTAATAATTAAACTCCCCATAAATTCCTACAGGTGGTGCTACAGACAACGGCAATCCTGAGGGAGGCGAAGGACGTTTTAATAAAGAAGACAGATGGCCACCTGTTCTCTGCCTTTGTTTTCTCCTGCTTCTGCAAACCTTGGGGTTCCCTCAAGCCTACTGATACCTCTTTCTTGTCTGTGGATAGTGCCATTCTGGCTGCATAAGGATCAGTGTTAGGCTAAAGTAGTGAAAAAAGTAGTAGGAAAATCTTCTTTGATTGCTTAAGGGATCCTGAAAAATAGCAACCTGTTGATACAACTTTGGTGACCCTAACTGTGCTCTGTCTGATATATCAGTGTGATAAATTACAGGGTGGCAAGAGAGTTAACCTTGCATTCCCTTCAAAGTTGATGGGATTATTTACGTTGTAGTGAAGACAGTTTGAAACACTCAACCACCGCCAAATATTTAAGCACGCAAGTTCACATTTTATTACACAAAGCTTTCTTGTTGCCCTGCCTGCACTTTTCTGGGCTCAATGAGTCGATGTGCTTCGTTCCATTTTGGAGATGAAAGGCTACAAGTTGATCCCCTGCAGAGATTAGATTTTCAGAGCCACATTCCTAATTTGCTAGTGTATTGGTGGTCCGGTCCATTTTTGGGTGTTTAAAAAATAACTGCCATCATTCTTTTTCTCCCTTTACAAGCAGACATAAAATTTTATAACTTAACAAGGTGTGTTAATCCTCTAAAACCCTTTAAAGTGAAAAGCACCACCAGCTGATATGTCAACACATTGAAGCAGTGAGTTGCAGGCTGGGAACAGTGTGACCCTTTGCCTTGATAGCTCAGTTCTAATTAAGGCAATTAGGGGTAGATTCACACAACCTATTTTCCTCCACTGTGCAATCTTTTGTACTATTGCATCCTGGTAAGATCCACATGGAATATGGTCTTCCAACACCATTTTCAGAAGCACTACAAAGTTAATGGGAGATAGAAATGATCGAACCAATGGTTTTGTGCTGAAAACCCAGGTCCAAATCCCCAGTCAGTTTCAAGGCTGTGGGGCCTTGTTGAAGTCACTACCTGTCAGCCTAACCTACCCCACATAGTTGCGCACCACGAAGGTTGCGCACCACGAAGGTTGTGCACCACTCCCAATCTCTGCTGAGCATTAGCAAGATTCCAGGGGGTTCCAGGCATTCACCCAGGGTCAAGGGCGTAGCAAGGGGGAGCATTGGGGGCGGTCTACCCTGGGTGCCACCCTGGAGGGGGGTGACACTGCCCCCCCCCACGACTCCCAAGCCGAGCCCTGTCACCCGGTAAAAAGCCTCACTCGGCGTGGCGGCGACTGGCTTGTTCGCTCACCTGCTTGGCCGGCGCACGCTTTGCTTCTTCCTTCCTGCTGGGTGGAGCCATGGAGGCAAGGCCTCCCTGGCCTGCCCCTCGCCTCCACTGCTCTGCCCAGCAGGAAGGAAGAAGCAAAGTGCGCGCCGGCCAAGCAGGTGAGCGAGCAAGCTTTTTACCTGGAGGCTGGAGGCTGGCGGGGAAAAGCGTCCCCTCCCGCCAACCTGCCACTCCCAGCCCCATCTTTTGGGGGGCTGGTGAGCAGCGTAGCGCACATGTGCAGCGTTGCTATGTAGCGACGCATGCGTCGTACGTAGCAACGCTGAGCATGTGTGCTATGTAGCGATGCCCCACCCCCGGGTGCGCATAATGTTTGCCACTCCGGGTGCCAGAGCGGCTTCCTACGCCAGTCCCCAGGGTTGTGCTATTGCAAAAATCAAGGTATGGTGGAAGCTAATGCCTTTAAGAATTGTGGTTTATTTTACATATATTTACAACTAAAGCTTTCAATGGAGGGAGCATAGAACATTACACCTTATTAGTGTCCCCTTTGCTCCTCTCTTTTAGCAACCTTGAATCCAAAGCAACAATCAGTTATGGCTCCTGGTCTCTCGGGGCTGCCTCCTCCAGCCAATGCCACATGGAGTTCTGTCTTGTTCCCAGAACACCTTTAGATTTGAAAAAGCTCACATTTTTCCTGTGACATCATGCTCCCCCCCCCCCCCGGTCACCTTGGCAACCTTCCAAATCTCCTATCAACTTGAGCAGGGGAGAATAGCTTTTGCATTGCCGATTGGCTTTAATGGTCCAGTACCTGACTCCCCATTGTTCCTTAATGGCTCTGCACTTACCGGTAGCTAGCCTAGCCAAGCTGGTTTGCACATACTAACCCAGGAATTTCATGGGCGGGCCAGTTCTGCAGCTTGTATTTTCCCTTCCTATCCCAAATACCTTATCTAAATACTACCATCTATTAATTTCTGCCATTCATTAACAGACTCTGGTACCCTAGATCTATGACAATACAATGGGAAAATGTAACTAAAATGTAGAATAGTTTGAGTACTGGAGAAAACATGTTGCATCCAAAGCAGAGGATCTTATGGGTCTTACACACACACAGCACAACAACTTCCCATTTGTTGCATTTATAGCCTGGCAAACTGGGAAAGGGCTGTTAAATCATAGCTTGAGAATCAACTCTCAGTCTCACCGTAAAATTCTTCTGGGCACAGGACCAAACTGTTTCACACTTCATTTTTATTTCATTTCCCATTGATGGACTCCAGCGAGCAATGAAGTAGGCAGAATCAGACAACAGTACCTTTAAAACATTCTTAATTGGGCTGGTGGGTTTTACACAAGGAACAAAACACATCCCTTCTGTAATTAAAGTCAACTCCTCAGCATTGTGGAATGATCTTGGGAAGGATTTGTGCAAATGCATGCAGGTTTTTCTATTAATTGCATTTTTATATGGTGGGAAAATGCCAAATTGTGACGCTGTTCTTGTTGTTTTTAAGAATCTTCCTCTCTTGTGTGCAGTACCCCCTCCCCTTGCTTTTCAGAAAGAAAACTTTCATGTCATTTGCCTCTAAGCAACATTTTTTGAAAAGGCTGGGACCTGAAGACTTGATCCCATTTCACTTTGGCTTGCCGAGAAACAGAGAAATGAAGAGGAATTTGTAAAAGGCAGTTTCTGTTGAGACAATTGCTTCCAGTCAATTGCTTTTGTTTCAAGGATTTGCCCATGTAGAGCTGGTTTTAGTCACGTCTGCCTCCTGATGTGCTCTCTCAGTTCCTCCACTCTGAGCATCAACTCTCTTCTTTCAGTTTAAATAGGCAGGGGACTGGTAGGCAAGGCTACTTCCCAAGATTGTATCTTCCAGAGCCTCTATTCTATTCTGCTCCCAGAATGCAAATCTGAATACTGTAAATTCTGCTGGGTGGGGGTGGGGAGAGCAGGCAATCGAGGGCAACAAATTGAAATGCTTCTACTAAATCAAGAATGTTGTGCTTCTTCAAATCCCGCTTTAATCAAGGTTAAAGGTAAAGGTAAAGGACCCCTGAACAGTTAAGTCCAGTCAAAGGCGACTATAGGGTTACGGTGCTCATCTCTCAGGCCAAGGGAGCCGGTGTTTGTCCACAGACAGCTTTCCAGGTCATGTGGCCAGCAGGACTAAACCGCTTCTGGCACAACAGAACACTGTGATGGAAACCAGAGTGCCCGGAAACGCCATTTACCTTCCTGTCACAGTGGTACCTATTTATCTACTTGCACTGGCATGCTTTCGAACTGCTAGGTTGGCAGGAGCTGGGACAGAGCAAGTGGAGCTCACTCTATCACGGGGATTCGAACTGCCGACTTTCTGATCAGCAAGCCCAAGAGGCTCAGTGGTTTAGACCACAGTGTTACCTTTACCCGCTTTAATCAAACTCATTTGGAACACTGCTTGCCCAAGACTGAACACACAGGCGTGGGCGGAACCGGGATTTATGTTAGATGTTGGCAGGACACCCACCTGTCTCCATCCTCTGTTTGGCTCTGTCTAGCAGATTCAGAACAATGGGGAGCCGGTTGGAGGATGGGTGGTGGTTAATGGATTGAGGCTGAATCCAAAGAATACAGAAGTACTGTTTCTGGGGGACAGGGGGTGGGCAGGTGTGGGGGACTCCCTGGTCCCTCCCGAATGGGGTAACTGTGCCTCTCAAGGGCCAGCTGCTGCTCTACATTTCCATGAGAGATACAACTGTTTATTTTCCAACTAGATAATGGATACTTTGCACCAGATGACCATGAGCAAGGCTATTCCCCCAGTCATCTCTTATATCAAATAAATCAATAGTCTGTTGGAAGTGTTGGGATGCAACTCAGCTTGCACTGAAGGCTGGTGTGTCTGCATGGGAACAGCGAGAGAGAGAGAGAGAGAGAGAGAACTCCACACTTTCTAGACCAGGCATAGGCAAACTCAGCCCTCCAGATGTTTTGGGACTACAACTCCCACCATCCCTGGCCACTGGTCCTATTAGCTAGGGATGATGGGAGTTGTAGTCCCAAAACATCTGGAGGGCCAAGTTTGCCTATGCCTGTTCTAGACTGTCCTTTAACCTGTGCTGACCTTTCTTCAGACATAATTCTTGGGAGCTCTGAAGGGTCCATGCATCCTTGACTGAAAAGAGAGGTTTTTAAAAAAATATTTGGTATTTTTAATGGTGGTGGTGATTGGGGGGGGGTGTCTGTGTCAGCAGCTCTTTAGCTCTTATTTTCTGATACGCTAGGCTTATTATTTTCATTTGTGATGCTTCTTAGTTTCATGCCACTTTTAAATGGCAAGGTGGTGTCTGCTGAGGATAAAAACTCTTCTTAAAATGGCGGCCTGGCTATGCACTCGTCTCTGAAGCAATGAGAAGGCCTGAAGAGGACATGGGAATGGGAGGGGGCATCCCTCAGCCCTTTTAAAAATCTCATTTTGCCCTATGGGAGTGCATGTGTGCAGCCCAGAGAGCATTAGCAAGGAAGGTGCACTCTGTACATGCTCAAGCCATTTACTTCTGAGGCTCATAGTTCCTATTCATGGCTTCCCCTGTAGGAGGATGCCTCAGGTGACCAGGAATGGTTGGTAGGCTTCCTCATATTGTTACATACACATTTTCCTTATCCAGAAGCCAAATGGCAAGAGTCTAATCTTCACACTCTCGTATAATAAATTTATTATTTTATTTAAATCTGCATTAAACAGTATCAAATGAAGATTAAAAATGCCCTTTTGCATGATTTGCAGGATGGCCCTTTGAGTTTATTCCACACACATACCCACCTCATGAAAATTTCTTTTTAATAAATGTCTCACGTACAGTGTGCTCCTTTAGCGGGAATTCATTATTCAGTTCAACTCCTGTTAGTGTTTTAACGCTAACATACTCCGCATACCCCCGGATTAAACTGTTCAGGCCATGTGATTCAAATATCACAAGCATAGAGAGAAATGTAGCATTATGTCTGTTCAAATCACATTAGGGAGATTTGCAGTGGCATGACTAAAAGTCTGGTTTTTGCGCATGACAAACTGGTGTTGAGATGACTGTATTGATTTCACGAATTGTTGAATTTGGTCTGAAATGAAAAGTGGGAATGCAAATTAGCCCTGAGTTCATGCCAACACATCCAGGAGGCGTTCCCTATGAACTGAAGGCATAATTTCAGCATGATTTCAGAAGAGCATCAGTATAATTCCATATATTGCTCTACAATTAAAAGTCTTTTAGTCTGAGAGAGGTCTTTTGGTGCCTTCCAGCTCATTACTGCAGTGTCAGTCACAAACCAGTAATAGGCAATTTGGCCACTACTCAAGGCCATGCTCTAGAAACAAGTCTCAGGACAAAAATAAGGTCATGTTTAACTTGAATCTTTTAATTCAATATAGTTAACCTCTTCTGCATTCCCTTTGCATGAATTTCACATGTAAATTGTAATTGATGGATAGGGGCTTTGATGGCATACAGCCTAGAATTGTTATTTATTGTTTTAATTTAACATGTTTCCCCCCCTCCTACTTTTCTTCCAGAAATAGTTCAAAATAGCTCTCAGTCATAAAAGAATGTCAGACAAATAGGAGGAAAAAACCTAACAACAGCAAAAACCAAACACACACACATTGGTTTGGGTCCTACCTTACCAAGCAGAAGACAACAACGCCACCTTCCATGTGACATCCCTTCATATATTTGAAAATGGCTTTCAGTCTTCTCTTCTCCAAGCGAAACATACCTAGCTTTCTCAACTATTGCTCATATGTCTTGTTTGGGGACCACTAATTTAATTGCAGGATCCCCCTATCAAAAAGTAAGACAATAAGCATTCATTCATTCATTCATCACTGCAACCAGAACATCATTAGGTCACTTCCCAGTGACCCATTTATTGAGCATCCATTCTGATTTGTTTGCAGGCAGGTTAGATCTGTGTCTAATAAATGTTATCCCACACTTTCCAGTGCATTTTGCCATTGTTTTCCTTATTCCAAAAAGTTCAACTTTGGGAAGAAGTGGGTTTGTTCCAGAAGAACTCCAAATCAACTGTAATTGCACAACTAAATTTGTGGGTATATGATTGAATCCCACTGTAAAATAGCAACTGCATAGACATATCCTTAGTCTCAAATTTAAAATACAGATTTTTAAAATAAGCTTTGCCTGCTGTAAATTGCTTTCATTGCTTATGGCATTTCATTCTGTAAACACACTATTTACTAATTTTGATTAACAAAATTCATTACTGATGTACTTTACAGGAATAAATTATTCATCTGTTTTAAACTTACCAAGAGAACTTATTATTTTTATTATTAACCTAGGTCAGACCCATTGAAATTAATGAAATTAATTTCATTAGGTCAGCTCAATGTAAAAGTTGAATCCTACTGGGTGAAATTCTTTTCCAATTCTGAGCACCATCATGCAGTTTGATGGTGATGATAGTCCATATAACCAGTGAATAATATTTTAAAGTGGGAAATTATTTTCAGCTATGTCAGCTATTAAGGCTACACACTATCCTGTGCAAACTTATCTGGGAGCTGGGAGTAAGACCCATTGAAAGCAATGAGACTTTCTTCTGAGTAAGCATGTATAGGATTGAGCTGTCTGTGCCCTTTTCTATCACTATCAAGATTAAAAGTTTCTTGAATGAATGACCTATTATTCCTTTTGAGTTATTTTTTCCTATTGATTCCCACGGCATACCTCCTGTTGGTCCTCTGTTTACAAAATTTGTGGAGGACAAATACCCCAGATTTCTTACTTCTGAGTCATCCTGTCTTGGCTAGAACAGGGCAGAGCTTTCAGAAACCTCAGCGGGGAAATTCTCATTATTTCTACTGAATAAGTGTTAGCAGTTGGCAAAAGATTATACAGTAGTTAAGATGCTATTTTATGGGCTATGACACCATCAAGGGAGAAGTCTGCCGTCACCAGGAGTAATTCTATGTTAGAAACGAAAACTTTATATGTATCTCCAAACAGCTATGGTCGATAGACACAGACCCTTCAATTGTCCCTATTTTCCAGGGACGTCCCTGAATTAGAGAAGCCATCCCAGTTTCTGATTTGATCCTGGAATGTCCCGCTTTTCCTTAGGACGTCCCTATTTTCATTGGATAAATGTTGGAGAATATGGAGTTATCTGATCCCTGAGCTGTCCGAAGGCAATCCTGTATGAGGAAGTTTTGTTTTAATGTTTTGTTATGTTTTTATATATGTTGGAAGCTGCTCAGAGTGGCTGGAGCAACCCAGTAAGATGTGTGGGGTATAAATAGTAGAATTATGGAATAGAATGTCCTTGTTTTCCTTGGATAAATGTTGGAGGGTATGTAGACAGTGAGGGTGGTAGGCCTGGTTCAAAGGAGTACAGTGGTACCTCACAAGACGAAATTAATTTGTTCTGCAAGTCACTTTGTATAGCAAAAATTTCACCTTGCAAAGCACGGTTTACCATTTACCCAGTTTACGCGGTCTACTCATTTAATTAATGCGTTCCTATTCGTCTTGCGAAGCGCGGCCATAGGAAACTTCGTCTTGCAAGATGCCTCGCACAACGCAATACGCTTTCATCTTGCGAGTTTTTCGTTGCACGAGGCATTCGTCTTGTGGGGTACCACTGTAATTTACAGCAATGGGCACAGGGGTTGCTTTTTAAGGACAGCCCTGCTGTATCAGATGGAAATGCCACCTAGGCCACTGTTCTGTTCTCACAGTGCCAATCAGATGCCTATGGGAAACCCACAAGCAGGACACAAGAACAGCACCGGTTGCACTCTCCTGCATGTGATCGTCAGTGACAAGCATTCAGAGGCTTACCACTTCTGATAAAGATTCACACTATACATTTAGAGCAGGCTTTTTTGAGACTACAATTCCCACCATCCCTGACCACTGGTCCTGCTAGCTAGGGATCATGGGAGTTGTAGGCCAAAAACATCTGGAGGGCCGAGTTTGAGGAAGCCTGATTTAAAGCATATTCAGCACATATTCAAAGCATAGGACTCCGCACAACCCCCAAATCCTGAGATCTGTAATTTCCCCCTCACAGAGCTACCATTTCCAGCATCCTTAACAAACTACTGTACAGTGGTCTCTCTTTCTCTCTTTTTTCTCTCTTTGGAGATCACTCGTAACCGAGTAAGATTGTCTTCCATAAACATGGTTTTAACAATGGGTCCGTAAGTGACTGCAGAGGCCAATTCTGGATCCACACGTCCTTCCACAGTGGGGACATTGGTTTCCAGGCGGGAGTTGATCACGGTGTGGATTTGCCAAGCGTGCCTTCCTCTTAGCACGTTTCTCCCTTGCGTCCTGAGATCGAGTTTCTTCAAAGCCCATGACACCTTTGGTAAAGACTGTTCTCCAACTGGAGCACTCACCTCGGGTTAAGAACTTAATTCGTTCTGGAGGTCCATTCTTAACCTGAAACTGTTCTTAACCTGAGGTACTGCTTTTGCTAATGGGGTCTCCCACCGCTGCCGCGTGATTTCTGTTCTCCTCCTGAAGCAAAGTTCTTAACCCAAGGTACTATTTCTGGGTTAGCAGAGTCTGTAACCTGAAGCGTTTGTAACCTGTACAGTGCCCAGGATTCTTGGGGGGGGTGTCATGGGTTTTTAATGTGTGTCTGCTTTTAATGTCTAGAGCTATAAAGCTGTGCTTGCCACCATCTGTCTGATGTGCAGCTAATTCAGCACGAAAAGAAGCAGGGGTCCCTTTTTGTATCTCTTTCAGCATAGTGCCATGCTGCTCAAACTTTTAAAACTTAGCCCCTGTTCTGAAGTTAACTTACTCTATCTTGCCTCCACCCCTGCACCAAAAATATGTTCTGCAAGTACAATTTCTTCTTTGAGAGAAGAAAATACTAAGGAGCAAACCCTACACACAGCGCCGGTGCTAGGGCTTTTTGCACCCTAGGTTAAATCACCTTTTGGCGCCTCCCCCCGGCACATGTGTCATGACACGTCCGTCGTGCGTAATGACACACGCGTCATGATGCGTGCACAACGCCGCTGATGCCGCTGCGTCCCCTCCATACGCGGGAGGGCGCTGAGCTCTCATTTTGGCTCGCACGCCTCCCGCCTATGGAGGGGACACTGTGAGCTTTTCAGCGGCTGCGGCAGCGAGCGAGCGTCGGCGTCGGCAGCAACAGCGCCTATAGCTGAAGGCTTCAACTACGGGCGCTGCCGCCGCCACCACCACCGCTCCCTCGTTGCAGCCGCTGAGGAGCGCACAGCGTCCCCTCCATAGGCAGGAGGGCGTAGAGCTCTCATTTTGGCTCGCGCGCCTCCCGCCTATGGAGGGGGCGCTGTGAGCTCTTCAGCCGCCGCAGCAGTGAGTGAGCAGCGGCGGCGGCAGCAACAGCGCCCATAGTTGAAGGCTTCAGCTACGGGCACTGCCGCCACCGCTTGCTCGTTGCTCCCGGCGCTGGCGGCAGCGCGGCCGGCCGGCGGGAAGGCTCGCCAGTGCCCCCTCCATTTCAGGGGCGGAGCCGAGCAGCCGCCCGCCAGGCTCCGGCGACACGCGTGGACGCGTTGGCGGCAGGCGGCGGGCAGGCTCGGCAGCGCCCCCTCCATTTCAGCGCCCTAGGCCATGGCCTAGTTTGCCTAAATGGAGGCACCGGCCCTGCCTACACACCAATCCAGAGCAGAGTCCCTAAGACGGTTGGATGGTGCTTTGTACGCCTCCTTCCAGCAACTCCTGCAGCCAAGCTGGTGCCAAATGTATTGCTCTGCTTCCCTTTGGTCCACACCAGCAAGGCGTCTGGGCAGCCCAGGACCTCCATACACACTGCCCAGGCTTGTGCCGTGAGGAGATCACTTTGGTGCTGCTAGCATAACAGTTTGATTTCACCCCCAGAGGCCTGCTCCATTGTCTTTCAATGCCAAAAACGTGTAAAATGTAAATATTTTCTCTGAATCTGATGATGATGATGTACTTCTCTAAATAATAATACAAATACAATATATACGTCTTTAATTAACTGTCAGGGGTCCCTTTACCTTTACCTTTAAACTCACTTATCATCACATGAGATGAAGCAGATTTGGAGCACCAGAAAATGGGAGGCAGACAGATCTGACCCAAACAGCAGCACCCACAGGGAAGTTCTCCTGCATAAGCTCTGTTGAAATGAATGGGAACTGTTCAAGGCGATAACCATGCTGGATGGCTGTAGGGCATGATTCCAGGATAAATCACACTTGTTGAAATATGGTTATAATTCATGGTATGACTCCATAGGCAATAGTGGCCATGTTTTTCAAAGGTATAGACAACCAATGTTGCCTATGTAATTCAGGCTAACTGGCAACACTGTTCAATATGATGACCTTTTTTTCATCAGTGCTTTAATTACAGTTTGTTTTAATTGCAATTTCACAATGGCTAGCCCTTGGATGACACCTGTAATAATAACATCTTCCAATTGAAATGTAGTCATCTCTAATATACAGCTGAAGAAATGGCCATAGAAAAATTGGTGTCCATTGCGTATGGTTACAGTAAGTCCAGTCGAATTCCACTGTGGGGTGCGGCACTCAGCTCCACTTTCAGTTTGAGGGAGCTGGCATTTTGTCATGTGGATTAGAACTGGTGACCTTATGATTGGCAAGCCCAAGAGGCTCGGTAGTTTAGACCAGTGTTTCTCAACCAGTGTGCCTCCAGATGTTTTGGGACTACAACTCCCATCATCCCTAGCTAGCAAGACCAGTGGTCAGGAATGATGGGAGTTGTAGTCCCAAAACATCTGGAGGCACACTGGTTGAGAAACACTGGTTTAGATCACAGCACCACCCGCGTTCCTAAGAGCCCGTATATTACAATACAAATCTCCTACCAAGACAGTTGTCACTATAGCAAGCTAGACCACACCTCTTTCCCAAAGTTTAACATGATTCATTTATGAAATTCCTGGATGCCACAGGAAATAAATTATATCCTCTGGTTGCTAAACACAGTTAATGTAGAAAAGGAGCCATTGGAAGAAAATGGCTGAGGTCCACCAGATCTAAACAGGTATAAATTACAGATGAGCATTGTGCGACTCCTTGAATTTATATCATTTCAAGCTCATGATACAAATTCTTTTTAATCTCATATAATCCAGGAAAGCCAAGATCCATTTCATCTCCCAAAGTGTTTCATGCTTCCAATTCCCAGTTTGTCTGGTTTGGAAAAGTACTGTCCACTGCCTGTCATATTTCGATGTTCCGTGTCTAGCAGGTTTATTGTGTAAGAGCACCAATTCCAGATTAACAATTGATTGATGGGATGTCATAAGGCTTCCCAAAAAACTTTCTGCAAGCAATATCACAACGAATTCTTAGGCTACTGCCATACAACCTGTTCCTCGAGCTGATATTTTGGCACAAAGATTACAGGCAGCCTAGATGACATTGGCTATCTACTGAGCATTCATTATGATTCCTGTGCAGAGAGGTTATATAACATTGCAGCAAGCAAAAACGTTCCAGTGCTTGGAAGAAGTATAGCAGTGTTTCCCCAATTTTGGTCTCCAGCTGTTTTTGGACTACATCTCCCATTATCCATGACCACTTGTCTTGAAGCACCAGGAGGCAAAGTTACAACATTTGAGGCTGTTTGGTTTCAAGAATAGGTGAGTAAGAGGTGCAAATCATGGAGAAAGCAGACAGGTCAGAGTTTTACTCCCTCTGCCATAATAACTCATGGTTATCCAATGACGCTCAATGTTGGAAGATTCAGGACAGGCAAAATAATGTATCTTAACAAAGTTGCTGTGGTTAAACTATGGAATTTGCTCGCATAAGAGGCAGTGATGGTCCCCAACGGATATCAAGTCATGGGGGCACCACCCCAGTGAAGGGGCACTGCCTGAGTGTGCCACCGATCAGTGAAAAGGCGTCTCCTGGCTCTGCCAATCGCATCGCAGCGGTGGGAAATGGGAGGCTGCTCCGTTTACGCCGCCCCCGCGTTCCTCCTACGCGCTTGGCGCCCCGCCTCTCCACGTGGGCTTCCATTGAGAAGACGACAAAGCGTCTCTCTTGCACTGTTTACAAGCAGCCGCGCTGGGAAAGATCCGAAAGCGACCTCAGGGGGCGGGATCGTGGGAGGACGCGCTCGGGATTGGCGGGCTCTTCGCAAGGCAGGGCTCGGCTGCCCCGCTGCCCCTTCTTCCCAGGGGGCGAGTTATTCGAAAGGCAACCTCCGAGTTCCTAATTTCCGTCTTCTGTTAGGCGCCTCTTTCTGGCGTGGCGGTGGAGGGAGGCTGGTGAATCTGACCGAGCTGTGAAGAAGCCGCGCTGCACTTGTCGCGATCCGGACCCAACAGTCTTTCCTCCTCACGTTTGCTGCCTGCTGCAGGCAGAATCTGGCTGTAAGTACTACTTGGCGATAAACTGTATTTGGTTGACCAATAAAATCTGAAGTACTGCTTGTTATATCGGATCCCCAACCTGCACATCTAACCTCTCCCTACCACCTCCACATCTGACACCGGTTTCCTTATCCGCCGATGGCGACAGGCTGGAGTTATGCTGTTGAGATGGATCATTAATTTGCTTACACGATTGATCTATTTATCTGCTGTTTTGGCGTCTTCTCTTGCATTTGCTTCGTTTTATGTCCCCAGATGTTTTTTGCGCGGTGCTAATTTTCAGAGCAGCGTAACGTGCAACAGGTTTAACAGGCGCATGACCTCATAGGAGTATTCTTGCATTATCACTTCTTGGATACCCCCGCTGCGCGCCCTAGAATCATTATTGCCTTTCCTACAGATGAAACTTTCCTAGCACTCCTTAGCTCTGCACACACGAAAAGATCAGCTGGGTAGGAGAGTCCCTTCGGGCTCCCTTTCCAAAGAGTATTGTTTAATTTCGCGTGCAGACTGTGATCTGATTTCTAGGCTTAATGAATCCGCCTGAGCGTTCTGATCCAATTAATTTAGATGTCGACTGTATCACTAATGTGAATGAATGAATTTCGAACACAGCCTTGGAGTAATTCCTCCCCCTTCTCCCCCCACTCTGTTTTTCTGTCTCTTGTTTTGTGTGTGTGTGTGTGGTCGAATATAGGTCACTTTAGACAGCACTCTTGCAGCCCTTCTTGTCTGCTCACTTTGGTTCCATCTAAATATTTAAACTTTTTAATTATGCCAAACTTCCTCACTTGTCCAGCTCAATATAGGAAGTGATTTTTTTAAAATGAAAGAAAAAACTCTTTAGAATTTCACATGTTCCAGGAAATCATACTTTGCAAGGGAATTAGTTTCAAACCAAAGACAGGTGTTTTTTACCAGAGGTCCTCTTTGCAGTTCTGAAACTGTCAGGGCCTGTATTTGTAGACTGCCTCGCACACATTTTCCCTACACATTTTTCCTACATGATATGGGGGGGGGGGCAACTTGTTTTGCCACCTGGAAGCAGCCTCTTCCTAACAGTTCCAGATAGCACAGTAAACAGTGGAATGATCTTTACACACAAAGTGTGTGTGCATTTTCTGCCTTGACCTATGTAGGAAAAATATTGATTGTAATATGAAATACTTCTGACTCATCTGCTCAACTATTCTTCCATCACTAATATCACCAACAGAGGTTTGGGCATTCTGAAGTAAGGGCCACAATGGAAACTTGCAACAAAATGTTCTCTTGTTCTAGATTCCAGCCAGCCATGCCCTCTTGTAGGACACTCCATTCCACCCTACTGTGTTTGTGTTCTCCCACACCAGCCAATCAGCATTGATTGAGCATTGAGTATGTTCAGTGGTGATTGGGCTGTTCTTGGTTCTCACCCCCCTCGTTCCCACTCTAAAGTTTTTTTGTACTACCTGAAAAAGTTGGGGTTCCTCGGCTGATCCCCCACACTTTTTGCCTTGTACAGATCAGCACTCTGAGAATGAGTTTGCTATTCGTATTTATGACTGTACCCACTATGCCAAATGAGGTGGTAGGGAGACAGAGGTGATGGGATTCTGGACTATACTATTTTAGACTTCAATTGGGGTGTCATTCTCTCGAACGTGGACACATATTTTCTTTATAAAGCCCTGGATAGGGCTATGAAATCCCCCCCCCCAAATTTCTGGTTTACTAGTTGTTGTTGTTGTTTTTGTTTTTGTTGTTTTTGCAAAGCAGAGCATTCAGAAATGATATCCCCACCTGGTATAGCCCAGTAATCCACTATCAACAAGTCATTAGTTTAGTTTTCTTTTTATATTCTGCTTTTTCACAGTAAGCTGTGCCCAAAGTGATTTGCAACTAACATCCAGTTATCAAAATGAAAAAAATCTGTGTGTGTGGGAGAGAGCGAGAGAGCAGTATACAAAACAGCAATAAATTCAAATACAACCAAATCAATGAATATAGAAAAACCAATATTACCAGGATATAATCTGAGTTTAATATATAACTATGGAGCAAAATGAACGCCATACAGTGCAGAGGGAGTGGGGTGGGTCTTCTCACTAGGCTAGATGATTTACAATTGGCTCTCTCGACTGCCCTCAGGTAAAGGTGAGAGTGCTGGGGAGGGCAAAGATGGTGAGAGCTCTTCCCCAGCCTCCTGGCAACTCCAGCACCTGGTGCTGGTCTTGTTGCACCGAGCTCAAAAATGCCAAAGTGTAGAAGAGGGCAGGGGTGCACATATAACTGTGCTTCATTTCTAGTGATGCGAAAATTTATTGGTTCACTGGTCTTCACAGGAAACTGGTCTGCAGCTATGCAAAAGAGAGATAATCTTCACCATAATTTTATCTCATTAAAAAAACACCAACAACCAAAGACTTGGAACCTTCCCTTGGGATCTGGCTCCAGATACCTGCACAGAAGCTGACAGACTGTGTTTAGTCTCATCCTTGGCATAATCTGTCTGGTGATCAGTCACAGTTGTCTTAGAATCTTTTCAGCGACACTTTTATCTGTGCTAAAATACATTTCTCTAGAGGCAGATAAGCTGAATTGCACATGCGGCACATTCTTCTTCAGTTCTTATCCGAACGTTGTCAGAGATTTGCATTTTGCCTGTGAGACTAGGCAAATGGGGGAAACTGTGACAGTGGAGGAAGGGGATTTGGGCTTGGTGAGTAGGGAAACCCCCTTCTGTACCCAACCAGACAGCTTGGGTGGCTGCTCGTCTGCTACTCTTATTTTTCTGGGGTTGGGTGAAGGTCCTTCCCAACACACCTGTTGGGGCCCTGAGAATCATGGAACTATAGAACTGTAAAGTTGGAAGGTACCACGAGGGTCATCTAGTCCAACCTCCTGCAATGCAGGAATCTTTTGCCCAACGTGGGGCTCAAACCCACAACCCTGAGGTTAAGAGTCTTCTGCCATACCAACTGAGCTACCCCAGAATATGGTGGATCATAGCCTGATAGGAAGGGAGGTGTCCATTGTCCTGCTGAGCACCAGAATCTTCTAGGCATTCCAAGTTCTACTAGGGCATGCTTCTCAGATTGAAGCCCTTGCCTCACCTGCTCAAAGTGCATCACATACATTAACTCAATTATCCTTCTAACATCTTGTGAGGTAGGCCGGTATCATTGCCCCCATGTATTTGATGGGTGGGAAAGCTGGTTGAAAATTAAAGCCCCATTCATGTGTTACTTGTGTGTAGGGCAGCCTTGTGTGTTGGGTGCCCAGATGTTGTTGGACTAGATTTATTTATACCTCGGCCAATAACGCGAGATGAGCGCTGCAACCCCAGAGTCGGTCATGACTGGACCTAATGGTCAGGGGTCCCTTTACCTTTAGATACATACATACCCTGCCCATCTGGTTGGGTTTCCCCAGCCACTCTGGGCGGCTCCCAACAGTATATTAAAAACACGATAAAACATCAAACATTAAAACCTTCCCTAAACAGGGCTGCTTTCAGATGTATTCTAAAAGACAGATAGTTGTTTCTTTCCTTGACATCTGATGGGAGGGCGTTCCACAGGGCAGACGCCACCACCAAGAAGGCCCTCTGCCTGGTTCCCTGTAACCTAGAACTCCCCCAATCCCTAACTACCAGGACCAGTGGTCAGGGATGATGCGGGCCTAACATATGTGGACCAAAGTTTTAAAAAGGCTGGTGTGGTGTAGGGCAATTGTGTGTTGACTGAAAAGTGAGACTGCGCATTTATCCCTGCTCCCAACATCACACCTGGCTTATCTGTAATAAAAACCTCAAGCCACAAATTCCTGCTGACACATAGGGGCTCTACACAATTGGGACACCCGATTGTGCAGGTATCCTGAATGTGTGATTCCCTTACATGCAGCAGAAGCTTATGTGTTGTGTGTGACTGTTCCAGGAAGTGGATGTGAAGTTGCAGGTGGGGCTGCTTCCCAATCAACCCACAATTGCCTCACATGGAAATCAAGGCATGGAAAGGGCTGAGGAGACAAAGCGGCTTCTGTAAAGCGCAGGAGACAATTATGACTGAACTAATGAAGGAGCAAAGAGAGGAGAGTAACAGAGAAGAATTTACAGAGTTGCTCAAGGTGTTTTGATAAAATCTTCCATTTTGTAGTTGTCACCCTGATAAAGTTTTAATTGGAATGCTGTGGGCAATTCATTATTTTTCCCTCTTGGCACTAGTTTGAGGTTTACCTCGCTCTTCACCTTTTGTAGGCATATGGGTATGCCTTTGTGAGTTCATGGTTGAACTGGGGTTTAAACTAGGGGCGCCTCTATCATAGCTTATGATCTTAATCGCTGAGCAACACCAGCTGAGAGCTCAGAAGGTCTGTAGGCCCTGTTGCTGCTGACATTTCATCAATATACCTTTATTGTTCTACCAGAATAACATAAGCAAAAGATGGCCCTCTGGTGTGAAGCATACATTTCAAATTTAGACATGGGCCAAGAGGATGGGGACACACAAAACAGTGAGGGGGGGGGCAGTAACAAAGGATGAATGTATGTAGCCTTTATTATGGTTGGGGATAAAGACTCAAGGATTTCTGTGAAAGGCAACACAAAAACATCAAGAGGGAGCCCTGCTGGATCAGACTGAAGGTCCATCTAGTTCAGCATTCTGTTTCTCAAAGTGACCAAACTCATCCCTCTGACTAGTATTGCCCCTGAGGGACTGGCATTTGTCCAAGATAATTCTAGGCATTGCCTTCTTCACTAAGTAGCTTTAAGCTTTTTCTTTCTTTTTTGCATTTGGAAAGCTTGGTCTGGCTGGGGTGTAATAATTTTGTTCCTTGACAGTCATAAAAAGGGATGCTGAGCAATCTTCTGAAAACATTTTTCAGCCTCTTCAAAAGCCAAGTTTTCTGAGTACAAATGCTGCTGTCACTGTATGTCCAGAGCATCTTAAGTAAAATGGATTATAGGTTAGCATCTGTTCATTGAGCCTGTTATTGGTCTTCCACTATTTTTTATTGGTCAGTTGAACCACTTGATTATGATCTGCATTGTTTTTTCTCCCTGCTGTGCTAGCGCTTAAGGGGGCCAGAGGAGGAAAATTGGGTGGAATTCAGCATAGCCAAAAAGCACATTTCCAACAATGAGTGAATGTAGGCCAGCTTTCACCAACATAGTGCTTTCCAGAGGTTTTGGACCGCAACTCCCATCAGCCTTGTGCTGGGACTGATGGGAGTTTCAGCCCAAAACCTCTGGAGCGCACCAAGTTGGCAAAGGCCCCTCTATACAGCATCTCCACTCCCTCTCCCCCTCTCTAATATTCAACCTTTACCACACATTGTTGAGTTTTCCCTTTTTCCTTTCTGACACATTCAGACATACCTCAGTCATAAGAGCGAAGTCAAAATATTATGGAAAAGATGCACAGTACTGGCATGCAGGTGAGGGAGGCTATTTGCCATCACATTAAAAAAAAAAGCTTGCACATGCAATGCAAGCATGAGGAGGAGAGGTTGTAGCCTGACTTTCTCCCTGACTTGCTAGCTTTCTAGCTTATTTATCTAGCATTGCCTGTTCATTAGGCTCAGGCCAAATACCAGTGTTCCTTGTCATTTTTATCCTTGCGATTAGACAGTAGAGTAAAACCAGGAAACTGAGCTGAGAAGTGGCTTAGCTGAAGCCTGCCAACATTTGGAAGGTTTAATTTCTTCCCCTCTCCCCTTGAGCTCAAGCCTGTTGTGGAGGCAGGTTATCTGAGCAAACAAGCAGGAAGACCTGCCAGCTCACAGTGCACTTTCTTTTTCCAAAGTGAGTTGACATTCATGCCTTTGCTCTTAGCTGAGCAGATGAAATATATGGAAGTTTCCTCTCTGTGGCAGCCCCCCCTCCTTCCCCCAAGTCACCATTGTGTTTTGACAGGAGCACCAGGTATTCTTCAGCTTTTCACAGACTTTAGCAAAGAATGCTTGCTTGGGATGTCTTTGTGGGGAGCTGAGGAAGAACCTTCCTCGCCATCCAAGCTGTTCCCAAATGAGCCACCTGTGCAACGGCTCAGTGGTAGTGTGGTACCTTCCACTCAAGATGTTGTGGACCACAGTTTTGATCTTAACTGGCCATTGACTGGGGCCGATGGGAGTTCTAGCCCACAGCTTCCAGAGGATACTACATTGTTTATCTCTTGTGTAGAATTTCTTGGTTTCAGGCCCTGGCATCTGGTAAACACCGCTGCCTGGAAACAGCTGGAGACAGACTGCTAATCACTGTGGCCAGTACTGTACTGAGCTATGTGGACCAATGGTCTGAAGCAGGGAAAATTTCCTGCCGTTGTATTTTCCACAAAGATTGCCCAAAATTGCGAAAGCAAAATGGTTATCGCCTCCTAAGCTGCTGCTAGAGCAAGTTATAAGTATTGAATCGACGGTGCTATCCACCTTTTACCTCTGTCCTGTCTGCTTCTCTTCAGCAGATCTCATGACTTTTGAAATCCACAGCACAGAAACAAAGCGTCTTTGTCATAACAAAGGGATTATTCACAATTATTGCACTTGATTAAATGCTCAAATTTTCAAGAAGTAATCCTTAACCCTTTGCTTTCAACATAACACAGCTACTCAACATTGTTTAGAATTGGAAGCTATTTATTTCTGGACTTCTGATGCCACCATGGGTCTTTGTTACTTTTGGAAGTGCTTGGCTGCATTGCCCTCAAGTGCTTTAAGTTACATTGCACTCACCTATATTAGCAAAGTGGTCTGCCAAACAGACTTAAGCTGGCTGCTTACAGGTAAGATATGATTATACAGAACAGTGAGACAGGAAAGGAGAGGCTTCACATTCCACTTCTTCCATACTATAGACGATCACTTTCTGTACCAGATAATTCCCTGCTGGAACTGGTCAGTTCTTACAGCTCAGCAATCTCCAGTCTTTTTATGACCATGAGCTGATTTGGATTTTTGAATAAGTTCTATGGATGCCACCCCTCTCGTCACTTTTCTCTCTCCTCCCTGGAGAAACAGAAAAATAGAAGGTGCATGCACACACACTTTGCTTTTCCCAGGTACCTCTGGTTAAGAGAGAGACCCAGTAGAATCGACCTGAGTCTTGAAAAATCCATAGAGCTGGAAGAGGAAGTGGGAAAGAGTGCCATTCTTTCAGCTTCCTCTTTCAGCTCCATGTACTTTTCAAGGAAGAAGAAGGTAACCACTCTCACCAACTCAAGATCAAAGGGGCAGTGCGTGGGGAGGCTCTGAGAATTCATAGGTATCAGGGAAGACCTTAAGGGTGCTTTTGAACCCACAGCAGCTGTGTTGGCAGCCACTGTTACAGCTGCAATAGCTTCAGATGAATAAGAAGAGAGCACAGTGCAGTGATGTGGCATGCATACTGTGCATCCAAATGGTCCCAGGTTAAATCCTTGGGACCTCCAGGGAAAGATTCCTGTCTGAATCCTGGGAGAGTTGTTGCTAGTCAAAATGGGCAATACTGACCTAGATGAACCAATTTTCTGGCTCAGGATAAGACAGCTTCTTATGGTACATGCGACCTTATAAATCATACTGATGTTCATGATTTATATTTATTGGCTAGCGATGACATCCAGGTGCATCACAGAAACAAACCAATAAATTTTACTGGGAATCTATTGCCATGTGAGGAATCCAGTTGATTATGCAGCAAAGTGAATTGCAGCCAAAAGGTCAGAGCAGGAGGTGAGGCAACGGTCCATTGTTCCATAGGTAAATTTGTATAAGTAATGAGAGTTAAACAAGGCAGAATTTTTCTAGAAAGGTATGTCCTGGAGGTTTAGCCTTCATCTTCTCTAAAGCTTTTTAATCAATGCTGCCGTGGCAAACATTTGCCAGGCAGCACTTAAAAGTAAGGATGTTTGGCTTTATTGCACAATAAGGACTGTAATGGAAACAGACCATAGACAATAGGAACCTGAAATGAATCTTCTATTGTAGTCCAAGGCAAATGAAACAATTTGTATCTTATTTGTGTTAACAGGAATGCCATACTTATTTATCTTTTGGTGCTGGACCGTTTTAATACATACTGTCGTCATATATTTTAAGTGCATGTCTGAAGATAGAAATGTCCTTTCAAAAAAGAGCAAAGATGGCTGGGAATCTCGGGATTCCAACAAAAGCCTGTAGGTAAGTGCATTTAGCCTGCAAGCTCTTTGAAGATGAATCATATATACCAGTAGTAAACTCATCATTTGTCATGGGCTCCATTGGCCTCCCATAGATTGGGCACTGTGAGAAGATGGACACTGTACTAGATAGGTTTTTGGCTGGTCCAACAAGGCTCTTCTTGTTCTTTTATGCAAAATGCCAGAGCCAGAATGTCCATTGCCTATTTCCTGATGGAATCCGAAAAAGTAAAATGGGAAGGCTTCTAAAATAGCTCTCTCAAATCCCTGCTTCTTCTGAAATGAAATTTCTGATAATCTCCTGGCTCTAGATACTTTCCTAAAGACAATCCCATGCCCTTTGAGGAGTGGCAGTGGGTTTGCGTCTGTTCAGAACAGATCTGCAAGTGCCAAACTCTGACCCTGAAATTATCTACCTCTTTGGAACGACTGTGCTAATTACTAGTTGCCATTCCAGAGACTGCCCAGCACAGACATTCTAATCCATCATTTGGGATTCACTGTTGTAATGCAGGCAGGTTTGGGTTAGCAATTTTGGATACCCTTATGTATCTGGAAACCTATCACCCATCAACATTATCTCTGCTCCCTGACCTGACCTGACCTGCACACTGGTAGGGAAGGTCCAGCAGGCGGTTGGTAGATTAGGTGTGCTCAAGGGTCATTTGCTGGTCACCCACACATTTTCCTTTTGCAAAAAAAAAAAAAAGCACGATTGACATATTTTGAGAAATGGTCTCAGCTCCAAATGCTGCTGTTCCTCCATCTTTCGAATTCTACAGAACTGGTTGAATGCCCTGCTTAACTAAATTTCCGCTTAACGAAAGGATTTTTCGAGCAGAGGTTGCCTCGCTAGACAAATTCGTTTTATGAAAAATTCGTCTAGCGAATCGCGGTTTCCCATAGGAATGCATTGAAATTCAAATAATGCATTCCTATGGGCAAAAAAATAAATAAATAAAATTTCAATGCATTCCTATGGGATTCGCTAGACGAATTTTTCATTATAAGAAAAGACCCGTGGAACGAATTAAATTCGTCTAGCGAGGCACCACTTTAATCTAAAGGTGGAAGGGAGAAGCAGAATTGAAATGCAATGATTAATATAGTTGGTTTATCTGTGAAACAGTGTCTGAACTGGTGAAGCAGTGCATGAAACTTCACCAACTACTGTAAAGCCCAATCCAGATAAAATGGTGGTCACGGTCATGGTCAAGTCTGGGGTTTTGTTCCCATGGCAAACATCTTATGCCCCATATATACCGTATTGGCCTGAACATAAGCCACACTCCCCCCCCCCAAATTCCGACCGTGAAAAGTTAAAGTGTGGCTTAAATTCACGACCTTACAAATATTGGCTTTTACAATATCGCTGCTGAAACAGATATACGGTAAAACTGAATGGGTGTGAGTGCCTGCTGAATTTTTAAAATGTTTTTATAGACACCTTTATTGGTTTTTCAATTAGTTTGCAGCCATCCTTTTCATACACGTCAATATTCACAATAAACAATTGGACACAATGAACATTCCAAGGTTTAACATGTATGCATAAACTAAAGAGAAAATAAATATTATGTTACTTATCTACTTATTTTGTTGTTACTTTGTTTGCACCTGCTGAATTTTAAGGGAGCGGCTTATATTCAGGTATTGTATCTCCGCCCCGCCCGCCCCCTGAATTTTAAAGGTGTGGCTTATATTTGGGTGTGGCTTATATTCGGGCCAATACGGTACATAGAGAATTATAACTAGCCATTGGTGGCAAATTAGGAGTGTTCTGATCACCTTTGGGTATAATACTCACTTCCCATGTTGTTCCATGCTTTAATCCGGACACTTAACGGAGTTGGAGTATGTGGGAAACTATCCACTGGAATCATTATTCTGGGTAGGAATTGACTGTGTTGGAAGCCATGATGGAAACGATATTTCCAATTTCTGTCTCAGGTGTGGCGCCAGTTGTGTGTCATTTGTTTTCACCGGCAGTGCTTTGAGGCATTGAGTTAAAATGAAATGTCCAGTGGAAGACTGTGAAGGAGGAAGAGTGGAGATAGTTTGATTTTTATCAATAAAATTTAAACTTATTGACAGCAATAAAGTTGTACCAGACTAAGCATTAATTCAAGTTGTTGTGATTGTAGCTTTAGTTTGCAGTAAGCTATTGTGTTTTTGAACATATCCAGATATATAGGTAACATTCCTTAAGCACACTTACCTGAGAGTAAGCTCCAGGTTTGAGTAAACATGCATGGGATTACACAGCACAAGAAAGTCAGACATAGTTCCATTTAAAAATGCTTAGGATTTGTCTATATATCTTTAAAAATTAGGATTATCCAAATCATTATTTAACAACAAAACATACTCCTTAGGCTACAGAGTCAAGAAGAAGCAACAATTGTGTCTTGTAGAGCTGCCTTTTTGCTGCCTTTTTATTTTATTAACAAAATCATAATAAAAGGACGAAACCAGTAACAAACAAACAAAAAATCCACCACATCAGTAACAAAAGAAAGCCTGGTTTAAAATGTACTTATTCAAGTAATCTTAATTATGTGCTATTGTAGCCAAGTTGACTTGCTTAAATAAAGTGTAAGAATTCACTCCATATTCAATAACAAAGCAGTTTGATTTTAATTTTTAAATGTTTGTACATGTCTGTTACATTGTATTGTTCAAAATACTTAATGAAAATACTTTTCTTAAAAGGTATCATATACAGTATTAGAGCACAACTGAAATCCAAAAAGTTATAAAGCCAAGAATCTAACATTTCCTTAACAATGCCAATGATAAACTAACTCAGTAACAAATTAAAAAAATTCTGGACTTTCTTTACATTTGGTGCCTCCCTCTGAACATTTTCTTAATTAATTTTTCTACTCCAGTTCTGGTATGCTATGTCAGCATTTCAAAGTGTCATCCCCCCCTTTCTTTTTATTAAGTTTTCCCCCAAAGGATCTTCTAGCAAGTGATTTTTATACATTAAAATCTTACACCACTCTCTTCCTGCCATAGTTATTTTTTGCTTGTTTTACATATCTAAAGCATTCATATAACACCCTTCAACCTTTTTGGCATTTCTGAGTCGTGTATCGCTACAACAATAAACAAAAACAAAAACTAAATACCATTAGAATAACTGAAGTCTCAAGTTAGAATGCCTGGATACAGGACCAGCCCAGGACATTTTGGGACCTGAGGTAAAAACAAAATGGCGCCCTGCCACAACCAGAGAAGAAGGGATGAATGAAGATCTACACCAGCGACAAGGGTGAAATAAAGATCTATATCAGGAATGAGGGTTGGAGGAGCTCACACATGGCGACAATCAGCCATAGCAAAGAGCTGTAGCTATATTATTATTATTATTATTATTATTATTATCATATTTTTCCTGTGTATAATTATAAGACAACCCCTATTTTTTTGGACCACAAAAAGGGGGGGGGGAATTGCCCAGATTTTGTTGAGCTTATACATGGAAAAATATGGTGGTGATGGTGTTACTACCCCCACTCATCTGACTGGGTTCCCCCAGCCACTCTGAGTGGCTTCCAACATATATAAAAACATAAAACACGAATGCTTTCCTATACAGGGCTGTCTTCAGATGCCTTCGAAAGGTTATATAGTTACTCATCTCCTTGACATCTGATGGGAGGGTGTTCCACATGGTGGGTGCCACTACCGAGAAGGTCCTCTGCCTGGTTCCCTGTAACTGCTCTTCTCGCAGGGAGGGAACCACCAGAAGGCCCTCAGTACTGGATCTCAGTGTCTGGGCTGAACGATGGAGGTGGAGATGCTCCTTCAGGTATACTGGGGCCGAGGCTGTTTAGGGCTTTAAAGGTCAGCACCAACACTTTGAATTGTGCAGAGCATCTGTTTTGTATACAGAACAACTTGGGATCGATCACCAGCGCTAGCATAAGACTCCTGCCTTAAAATGCTGGAGGGTCCCTCCCAGTCAGTGTGGAGCTGGATGGACCCAAGGCAGCTTTATAGGGTATGTAATATTTTACCTATCATTTTCCAGTCCTGTATTTCTGCTGACTTTCCTCCAGAAAATAGGCATACCTGTTGTGGGGTGGCCAGGAATGTGTTCCTTGTGTTGATGATGATGGTGAGTCATTTGTCGTTCGGCACTTTGCTAAAATGGATTTTGGCAGCACATTTGGTATCCTACTTGTGAAATGCTGAAGCACACAATATGGGCTGAAGGTTTTTAACTGAAGCAGACTTGGTCACTGGATTCAACTTACTTATGAATAGACATGTTTAGGTGTTCTGCCTTTGTCTGGATCTAGCTTGAGTCCCGTTGATCTCAGTGGGTCTACTCCAAGCATGGCTAGATGTGGGTCTGACCCACTGAACGGCGCGATCCCATTCCTGTTTTCTTAGACGTAAGCCCCACTGTATTCAGTAGTTCTTCCCTCCTAGTAAGGGTGTATAGCAGGCATAGGCAAACTTGGCCCTCCAGATGTTTTGGGACTACAACTCCCATCATCCCTAGCTAACAAGACCAGTGGTCAGGGATGATGGGAGTTGTAGTCCCAAAACATCTGGAGGGCCAAGTTTGCCTATGCCTGGTGTATAGGATTGCAACCTTAACATCTAGCATGCTTTGCCTGTGTCATGTGCTGCCCATTCATTTCCTGTCAGTCATTGTTTTAATGAAAGTTCTCAGTCACCATGCAATTTCTAGAATAAACAAGAAAACATCCGCTCTTCCTGTGTTAGCAATGAGCAGGCCTGTCAGAATTGAAATCCAGAAATGCTGGTATTTTCCCATAGGTTTTAATTGTACCTTTTTGAGATGTCTTTAAGTGGGAGGAGTATTTCCTCTCTCAGGCTTGCTCAGCAGCGAAAATGTATTATTATGGACCTTTCTCCCATACTTACTTATAATTTCCTTTAAAACTTGTCGAAAAATGACCAGGGGAAGAAATATGGGGCTCAGTTGAGTGAAGTGGGAGTGTCTACCCCCTGAACTTCAATTTTCTAGGCTAAAAGCAACTTGTCAAAAAGCATCCAGGGGAGCCATCTTTTTAAAAATATAATCATATTTCTGTCCCACTATTTCTTCAAAGAGCCCAGAACAGAGCTTTGTTGTCCTGAAGAATGTGCAGCCCTAAAGTTAAAGATGCTTCATGAACCAGGAATGCCTAATAAGTTATTTCCCTCTGGGACCATGCCGCATGTCCCTGTGCAGAAGATTTATGGTAGCAGCCTGCTTTGAATTGACATTTAAGGCCGATTGCTTTGTAGGCCTTAGGGCAGTTCAGTGCACAGTTGGCAAAAGACCACTTAGTCATGCAGCAGCCGTTCACATGCTGAAACATGGCGTTCTGTCTCTCAGACGATCGCATGCCAGCCTACTATGTATGTTGCACCTTGTGAACTGCTCTGAGATCAACCGTAAATAAATAATATTCCTCATTCCTTGGTACTATGACATCACAAAATGGGATGGGTAGACTTAATGTACAAAGCTTAGGTTGCCAGCTTCTAGACTAGTGTGACCCCTCTGCACTCAGCGAAAGAATTCCCCTAAGAGTAACACGTTTCCAGAGTACAGTGGTACCCTGAAAGACGAATGTCTCGCGCAACGCAAGACGTCTCGCAAAACGAAGTTTTATATGGCTGTGCTTCGCAGGACGAATAGGGACGCATTACAGTAAAGTCCCTTGCCCTCGCTGCCGTGCCGTGCCGCGCCGCGCTCGTCCTCGGGGATCTGCTGCCGCCTGCTGCCGTTGCCAGCCCCCTCAGCGCCACCGCCATGCGTTCTCCTCCTCGCCCTCGGGCCGGGATTGGTCCCTCAGCGCCGCCGCCGCGTGCTTTCTCTTGCTCGCCCTAGAGCCGGCCCTGGATCTGCCCCCTCAGCGCCACCGCTGCACGCTTTCTCTTGCTCGCCATAGGGCCAGCCTGGGATCGGCCCCCTCAGCGCCGCCGCCGATCAGCTGAGAAGCGGGTACAGTACTGTACAGTGTACTGAGTATTTGTGTGTGTGTGTGTGTGTGTGTGTGTGTGTAGGTGTAGGCAAGACAAATAGGAATGCATTAATTAAATTTCAATGCATTCCTATGGGAAACCGTGCCTCGCAAGATGAAATGTTCGCAATACGAAAAGACTCGCGGAACGAATTAATTTCGTCTTGCGAGGTACCACTGTAATCTGCATTGTCACAGCTTGCTCTCCTGCATTTAGCTTTCTACATGGGCGCAACTAGGCTTTACTTCACCCGGGTCAAAGACCCAGTTTGACAACCCCCACATGCATTTGCATACACACACAGGCTGGAGCCTCAACGGCGCCCCTTTGGAGGCTTCACCTGGGGCAAAAAACCTGGCTAGACCCCCCCTCCCACCTACCGCTCTGGTTTCTAGCATCCAGATAAATAGGGGCCCTCAAAAATACATGCAGCTGTTCATATGGATGCTAGGAACGTCTGTGCATGTCAGAATTTTTGCATGGATAAGACCTATGAGGGACAATTTTACAACTAGCTTATGGTGGGAAAAGGTGGTCCTCTGAATACTTTAAACCAGAGGTGTTTAAAGTACAATAGTAGTCTTTGTCCCTCAGGCTTCAGTGAGGTTCCTTAAAGATACCCTTAGGTGAGTGCAAACATTCACATACAAGTACCAGGTCCCCTGCTTCTCTCCCCCCCATCACCATTACTGACCTTTGCACCGCATCAAAGCAGTTTCCAAAATTCCTGGGAGTTTGGGGAGTGTCTTACTTATCAAGTTACTGAAGAGAAATTCCAAAGCCCCTCTGTATAACCTGAAACTGGTATTCAACTATGTCTTCCTCAGAGTAGACCCATTGAAATTAATAAACATTGCTAAGTTAGCTCCGTTAGTTTCAGTGGGTCTGCTCTGCACAAACCATAGTTGAATACCACTTGTTAGCCCCCAAGTCCATGAACCAAATCTCAATTTTAGCACAATTTATTGCTTTATAAAAAGAGCATTTTCTTGCACCAAAGCAGAAAGTATTGAACATTTCAGGAGAAAAAAAACCCATTAACTGTTCAATTCTGTATGTGTCTACTTTGAGCTGTTCCCTGGCTCATGGCTATAGGCCTGAAACAGTTCACAGCCAGTGGCAAGTTAGATTCGCTGTGGAAAGGGAAATTGCTTTTCTGCCCATGCGAGGGCAAACCTTTAATAAATTTCTGGGAGCGTGACATCTGGATGTGATATTCCTCAGCTCCAGGAGCCAAATATTATTGTGCAGAGTGAAGCATTACCTTAAGGATTATCATGAAATATTGTACATTTTAAATAATGCACGTAAAGCTACTGAAAGTGAATTGTACCCAACATCTCCTATTGATGAAAACAGGAGGAGATTTGTTGGTATTGTTGTTATTTCACATCAGGAAAAATTCTGCCCTGCTAGGGAGCTCAAAACAGCTAACAGCACAGGAATACAAAATTATCAAGGCAGTGGAAACAATACAATAAAATACACTAATAAAAATCAGCAGTCAGAGCAAATGATTGCTTCAGCTTCCATCAAAGGCTTCTCATCTACTGCTGGAAAGCAAATAGTGATGAGGGCTGTTGGTGGTGCTGCCACTGAGGGTTGTCCGGTTACCATGACAGGGCCTCCTTTGTGGTGGTTGCCCATTTGTAGAATGCCCTCCCTGATGAGATGCATCATTCTCCCTCATTATTGATTTCCAGGAGGAATTTTAAAACATTCCTGTTTACTCAGGCATTTGATGGCTGAAAGATACTGTTCCTGACAACAGTCGGCTGAGAGGATGTGACCATTTTAAACTGTTTTTAAAATGTTTTGAAGGCTTCTAGAATGTGTTTTAATGATATGCTTGCTGCCCCAACAGCAGTCATTCAACCATTCTTCTACTGACATCATCCCAATGATGTCAGTATGTTCTGGTGGTGGTTTAATGCATTTTGTGGATTTGGTTTTGATGTTGTTTTAGGCCACTTTAAATTTCTTTTGGAGCAGGAGGTGGGGAGTAGAATATCTTTCACCTAACCCACCCTGTCAGTGTATGTTCTGTGCAAAGATTTTCACTTGTGCAATTGCACTTTCTCCTGCTCTCCTTCACCTGTGTGCCCCACAAAATTGGCTCTGAGGGGCTTGGGAGAACCACCAGAACAGCCCAACACAGTGGGAGGAAAGCGGGGAATTGTTCCATCTAACCAGCTGAAATGCTTGTGCAGATGGAACAGGAACAACACAAGGATGACTTGCACCCTTCATGTTTTAAATAACTGTGGGACTTGCTTCTGAGTCCACATAAATAGGATCGTCCTGTTAGTATATGTTTATCATATAGTATCGACTTCTATCTAAAGGCAGTTGGAACACCAAAAAAGTGTGTGGCAGGGTGATTCTTTCTCCTTCTGGGGAAATTTAAATTGGTCCCAGTTGGAGCAATTATATTTTTAACACACACTTTCATGGAATTTAAAAGACCAAGCCATTTTTAAGACACAGGCAAAGTAACAGCCTAAGAGACACATGAGCAACTTCAGCTTTTCTTAATTCTTCTGCAATGCGTTCGCTGGGCTTTTGCAGTTTAATTGAGGTTTAGAGGTCAGAATCGGTGATAAACAAAAGCATGGCATATGGACAGTCTTAACACCATCTGCATATAATAAGTATGTGTGCTTTGTCTTCAGGTTCACAATCCAATTGTGCAAACCTGCACTGCTCTTTGGTTGGTTGCCTGCGCTTCATCATACTGTAGTATTAACTTAGATATTTGCTTTTAATGAACTATATAGATTATATTGTATACCATGCTGAGAGAGAAGGATATTTGTATCTTCTCTTAGCACAGGGATGAGGAACCTTTAGCCCTCAAATATTGTTGGACTATGTCTTCCATCATTCCTGACCATGGACCACACTGGCTGAGACAGATGGGACAGCTTCTGGAGGGCCAGTTTCCCCACCCCTGTGTTAGCCTCTTTAATGCCACTGCATCACATCAGTTAATCCAGCAACCCATTGTTTTTGTTACTTTATGTCCCATGATGGTGCATATGGAATTATCCCATTCGATAGCAACCCTCTGAGGTACGTTAGGCTGCTAGGTAATGTTTTGGATCCCAAGAAGGTTGTTTTCCAGAAGGGAGATTTCCTGTCCCTTTGCACACCCCAAAATTCACTCTGGAAGATTGGGGCACCATCCAGAATATCATGGGATGGACAGAGGTGGCTGCAGCAGGAAGTGGAAATTGCTCAAAATTGGACACAGACACCTGACGTACAAAGTTGCATTTCAGTTTGGTAGAGGAAAGCACAGGGGTGCAATTTCATTTGCACACACCTCTTTAGAATTTATTTCATTTATTGGGGAAAGATTGATAAACCACTTCATCAAGAGTTTCATCTTCTTCATCATCTTGGAGGAAGCAGGGGTGTTGATTGCATAGGGGGATGTGATTCTAAACTTTTCATCCAAGTGGATTAGAGGAAGGGTAAAATAAATGCAGTGATACACCCCCTCCATTGTTTATCTTCAGAGCTCCATCAAAGTCAGATGCATGGAGGCCAGGTCCTCAGCACCTGTTTTTCATGCAGAACTTCCTGGTTCAATCCCCAGCATCTCCAGGTAGGGCTGGGGGAGACCCTTGTTTGAAATCCTGGGGAGCTGCTGCCAAACCTCAGTACTGAGCTAGTAGGATCTGACTTGGTATAAGGCAGCTTCTGTGTTGCACTTTCCCAACCTGTCACAAGACAATCCCATAGGAAAAGAGAACTAGAGAGATCTCCCTACTCTCCACTTTCTTGGAGCTCTGGCAGAACATAAAATAGCTGAATTTGGGGGGGGGTGGAATTGGAGCTACTATCTGTCTCCTCTACTCCCACCTTCTCTGATGCCTCCCCTTTGGAAGTAGACAACATGGGGAAGTTTTGAAGGGGACCAGGGTCTCTGATCTCCCCAGGATCTAAGAACATAGATCACTTTCATGTTCACATGGAGATATTTGTCCATGACCAATGTGCCTCAGCTCCACTATGGCATAGTATTCACTTTAGATGACACGCCTACACTATAACTATATCGTACAGCTACACCATAGGATTTTAGAACACCGAGAACCTTAATCTCTATGCATGTTTTCCCATGGCTAGCATGAACTAGCTACGCTATGGTATTGCATCAATACTGTGAAATTTTCTTTTAATTGCAGGAATAGCTACCGTCAAGGTGCACATACAGTCCAGTAATGGCAGTGGTTGCTTCCTTCAATATATAACGGGACACGAGAAGCTTCCTTTCTCTTTTACCTCTGTGAGGGACAGGGGATATCGCGAAGTCCCTCCCCTCCTGAGTTCAAGCCCATCCCCGAGCACAGGGGAAAGCAGAGAGAGTTCCGATGCCAGTGGGGAAGCAGGAAGTCGTGTCCGAGGCTCAGGCAAGGTAGAGGAGCCAGGGTCCCAGGTGGGACAGGAAGGGGCGAATAAGGGGGGGAGACCCATCCCCCCAACTCCGGAATTACGCAGAAAGAGGAGGGGAAAGAGGATGAGTCTGCCAAAGCTTTTGTGTTGGAGAAAGACGCGCCAAAAGCCATTCGGAGGTTCTGAAACCGACTGACCACACCACTCTGTGTAAATAGCAATGACTTCAGCACTGTAAATACGCAGCACCAATAAAAGAATAAAATGCAGAGCTGCGTAGCGTCGTTACTCTGAAGTAGCCCACTCCGGCCACTGTGACAGCAACCTCCGAATCCTTTTTTGGGCTACTTTGGAGTTGCCGGGATGAGCGTGTCAGAGGCGGAGAGATGGCGGCAGATCGCGGAGCAAGCCCAGCAAGAACTGCAGCAGCTGTCGCTGCAGGCGCAGGGGGAATTGAAGGCAGCTAAAGAAGAGACTAAGAAGGTCCAGGACGACCGGCTACAACTTGCAGAACAGGTGAGAGCGCTACAGGAAAGAGAGCAGGAATTAAGGGCGGTGGCGGTAGACCTCCAAAACAAGCTGGATGCAGAGAAAAACAAGGCGGGAGGGGCACCCCAAGTCCAAGTGCTGCCAGGAAGGAGAGCCGGGACCCTAGTAAGCAAGTTCAATGGAGACCCGAGGGAATATCAGGGCTTTGAGACTGAGATTGTGTATGCTCTTGAGCTGCACCACGATGAGTTCCCTGATGATGAGCACAGGGTAGCGTTTATTGTGGAGCACCTTACCGGGGCAGCCAGGGAGTGGCTAAGACCGTTAATCGCAACAAAGAATCCTTGCATGAAGAATGTCAAACTATTTCTAGAAGGTTTGAAAACGATGTATTCGTCCGATAGTCATATGGACCAGACTAAGGAGGAACTTCATAATTTACGCCAAGGAAATATGACAGTTCGCGCGTATTGGGCGAAATTCACCATGCTGGTGCACAGATTGGGGTGGGAACTAGAGTCACCCCCAATGCAAGCGGCGTTCTACTTGGGGTTGCATGAGGAGGTGAAGGATGAGCTCTCGAGAGGTCCAAAGCCCAGTAATATGGATCAGCTGAGCAAAGCGGCTCTGGCGGTGGGGGTGAGACAGGAATCCCGGTGGAGCGACAAGCAAGCAACGCGCGCAAAGCGGGCTTGGTTCCCACAGTCGCAGGAGAAGCCACTCCCCCAACAACCCTTTCAAGCCACGCCGGGGGCCAGCCAGGACCAGGAACCCATGCAGATTGATAGCGCGCGCGCGCGGGCTTTTCAAACCCCAGCGGCGCCAAGACGCAAGGAGGGAAGGGGTGGGAATTGCTTTCTCTGCAACTCCCCCCAGCATCTCGTCAGAGACTGCCCACATCGCAGGGAGTGGCAAGGAAAGGCGGGAACGGTTGTGCCCTCCCCCACTGACGCAGCACCACAGCAGGGAAACGGGAAAGCCTGGCTGCAGGAGACAAGGGGCAGCAGCCAGGCACAGTCAGCAGACAACAGCCCCAGCCCACCCACCCGCACAGAGAGGAGCAGAGCCAGCCCACCCCTCCCAGAGCAGGAGTGGTTCTAGAAGTGACGCTCACGCTCCCAAATGGCTATCCCCTGACGGTCCTCGCCCTAATTGACAGTGGGGCGTCAGCGAACTTCTTCTCGAGGAACTTTGCAGAACAGCACCAGATCCAGCTTCTGCAGCTGGATTTTCCTCTGCACGTGGCAACCATTGATGGCAGGGAGTTGCTGGGAGGGGCCATCACCCATCAAACCCCCCCCCCATGAGAATGACGGTGGGAAGGCACTCAGAGACACTGGCATTCAACGTCACCACCATCTCAGACCCCCCCATCGTCTTGGGCATGAGCTGGCTGGCGCGCCACGACCCCTCCATCAGTTGGCACCAGAGATGCATCACTTTTGGATCGGACTTTTGCCTGGAACATTGCATGCAGCACCAACCAGGGGAGGGGCCTCCGATAGCCACGGTGGCCACCATGCACATCAAAGGGGGTGAGGCGATACCCAAGCCGTACTGGGACCTGCAGGAGGTCTTCAGCGAAGCGGAGTCCGACCACCTACCCCCACACAGGCCTTTTGACTGCCAGATCAACCTGGTGCCAGGGGCAACTATACCCCCAGCCAAGCTGTACGCCATGTCAGACCAGGAACTGGAGGATCTGCGCGCTTTCATCGACAAGAACCTCAAGCGGGGGTTCATCAGAGAAAGCAAGGCAGCAGGGGGCAGCCCGGTCTTCTGGGTGGACAAGAAAGACACGCAACAGCGCCGTCTTGTGGTGGATTTTAGACGGCTGAATTCAGTGACAGAGCCAGTGGCTTTCCCCATGCCCAGAGTGGATGATCTCCTGACAGCGGCACGCAGGGGCAAGATTTTCACCAAGCTAGACCTGAGGGGGGCGTACAACTTGATCAGGATCCGGGAAGGCGATGAATGGAAAACCACGATGTTCACGCCTCTGGGCTCTTTTGAATATCTGGTGATGCCCTTCGGGTTGCAAGGGGGCTCAGCATGCTTCCAGGCCTTCATGCACCACGTCCTGGGGTCCCTCCTCTTCAGGAAATGCTTGGTCTTCCTGGATGACATCCTTATCTATTCCGATGACCCAGTGCAGCATGTGAAAGATGTCAGGGAGGTGTTGCAGCGCCTGAAGGAGAACCACCTGTATGTGAAGCTGGAGAAGTGCAAGTTTCACACCAAGGAGGTGGACTTCCTGGGCTACAAGCTGTCAGACAAGGGGCTGGCGATGGACAAGGACAAGGTGCAGGCCATCCTGGACTGGCACAGCCCCAGGACGCGCAAAGATGCCCAACGCCTACTAGGCTTCGCCAACTTCTACAGGAAGTTCATCAAGAACTTCTCTCGTGTTACGGCTCCCATCACTGACTGCCTGAGAGGCAAGCAGAAGTTCAGGTGGACACCAGAGGTGCAAGCAGCGTTCGAAAGCCTCAAGAGGGTGTTCGCCTCAGACCAGAACCTGTTCCACGTGGTTCAGGACGCGCCCCTACGCGTGGAGACAGATGCTTCTGATAAAGCTGTGGGCGCCATTCTGTTGCAACTGGACGCCAACAGAGAGTGGAGACCCTGTGCCTTCTTCTCCAGGAAGTTGACCCAGCCAGAGCGAAACTACACGGTGTTTGATCGGGAACTTCTTGCGATCCACGCTGCGTTCCAGCACTGGAGACACTTCCTGGTGGGCGCCAAGCACCCCATCCAGGTGTGCATAGACCACAAGAACCTGGAGTTCTGGAGAACTGCCAGGGTGCTCAACCAGCGGCAGATACGGTGGGCAGAGTTCTTCTCGAACTTCAACTTCTCCATACACTACATCCCGGGAGAGCAGAATGTCAGGGCGGATGCCCTCTCCCGCAAGCCAGAGTACATGGAGGAGGAGGCGCCACCGGCACCCAGGCACATTTTCCCCCCGTCAGCATGGTCCTGCGGAGCAGCAGTGGTGAGCGAGGCAGAACTCACAGCACTGACGGCAGCGGATGAATTTGCCAACCGCATCTTCAGAGAACTGAGAGGGGGGGGAGCACGCAAAAGACTTTGCAGAACGCAGGGGGCTGCTTTTCTACAAGGGTGCACTGTACCTGCCCACCACCCAGCTTAGACGTACGGTCCTCAAGCAGATGCACGACAACCCAACGGCGGGTCATTTTGGGAGGGACAAAACCGCTCACCTAGTCATGAGACACTTCTGGTGGCCAGGGGTGCGGGAAGATGTTCGAGACTATGTACGGGGCTGTGACACCTGCCAGCGGGCAAAGGTGGTCAGAGCAGCGCCACCGGGATTGCTGGAGCCCTTAGCCACGCCACACAGGCCGTGGGAAGTGGTGTCCATGGACTTCATCACAGATCTGCCTTCTTCCAGGGGCAAGACCGCAGTGTTGGTGGTGGTGGACCTCATGTCCAAAATGTGCCACTTTATACCGTGTGCCAGGGCGGTCTCTGCAGAAGAGACAGCCAAACTGTTTGTGGATCACGTATTCAGACTGCATGGATTACCTTTAAGGGTTATTTCGGATCGTGGCCGCCAATTTGTTTCCAGGTTCTGGCGGCGGCTCATGAACCTCCTGCAGGTGGAGGTCAGCTTGTCGACGGCTAGACACCCGCAGACCAATGGACAGGCGGAGAGGGTCAACGCCATTCTGCAGCAGTACCTGAGATGCTACGTCAGCCAGCGGCAAACGGACTGGGTGGATCGCCTGCCACTGGCAGAATTTGCCTACAACAATGCGGTGCACGTCTCCACAGGGGTGTCGCCCTTTAAGGCCAATTACGGGCGCGACCTCAGATCTTTCCCAGAGAGGGAGGGGGAGGAGGAGGAGGAGGGCCCACAGGCTGAGGATTGGGCAGAGGAACTGGAGACGGTGCACCAGCAGCTCAGAGAACACTTGGAGAGAGCCAAGGAAGCATACAAGAAGGGGGCAGATCGCCACAGGCGACCGGGGGAGGTCATTAGGGTGGGGGACAAAGTTTGGTTGTCCTCGGAGGGCCTTCCCATCAGAGGGAGGTGCAAAAAGCTGGCGCCCAGAAGGTTGGGCCCCTTCACGGTCACGCAACAGGTCAACCCGGTGGCATACAGGCTGGCACTGCCAGAGGACATGAGGGTGCACCCAGTGTTTCATAGATCGCTGCTGTCGCCGTACAGGGAAAGCAGCAGGCTCCGAGGCAGCGAACAAACCCCTGAGGGAGGGGGGGAGAGGGAAGGAAGGGAGCAACTCAATGAGGCCACGGCCATCCTGGACTCAAGGTGGGGGGTGGGGGGCCTGGAGTACCTCATGGCATGGGAGGATGCTCCACCGTCCCAGAATGAATGGGTCCCAGCCACTCAGATACAGGAGGAATTCCTGGTAGAAGAATTTCACGCCCTCTTTCCCCATAGACCCAAGCCCTGGCACATGGAAAGGGAGGGGGAGGGGGAGGAAGCACGGGAGAGCAGTTCACCATGGCGCTGGGAAGCGGAGTTTGAGGAACCAGAGGATGAGGTATGGGTGTCACCGAGATCCACCCAGTCAGAGGAAGGAGCAGATTGGCAGAACATTTTTACCCCTACCAGCTCTGACGCCACGGACTTTTTGGGATTCCCGTCCTCCCAGGCGGAAGGGGGGGGCTCGCAGGACTGGGGGGAGGTGTTCACACCAACGGGCTCGGAAAGCACTGAGTTCTTAGGCTTCCAGTCGTCACCGACACCTGGGGGGGACCTGGGGAGGGGTGAAGGAGAGCTTGGGAGGGGGGTGGATGTGAGGGACAGGGGATATCGCGAAGTCCCTCCCCTCCTGAGTTCAAGCCCATCCCCGAGCACAGGGGAAAGCAGAGAGAGTTCCGATGCCAGTGGGGAAGCAGGAAGTCGTGTCCGAGGCTCAGGCAAGGTAGAGGAGCCAGGGTCCCAGGTGGGACAGGAAGGGGCGAATAAGGGGGGGAGACCCATCCCCCCAACTCCGGAATTACGCAGAAAGAGGAGGGGAAAGAGGATGGGTCTGCCAAAGCTTTTGTGTTGGAGAAAGACGCGCCAAAAGCCATTCGGAGGTTCTGAAACCGACTGACCACACCACTCCGTGTAAATAGCAATGACTTCAGCACTGTAAATACGCAGCACCAATAAAAGAATAAAATGCAGAGCTGCGTAGCGTCGTTACTCTGAAGTAGCCCACTCCGGCCACTGTGACAACCTCCTTATTGGGCTCCCCTTCCCCGTCTTCTTTGATTTGATTACTGCATCTTGAGTTTCCAGGGTGACCGCAAAGTCACACTCATTACAAGAACCAGCAGGGACAAGAAGAGCCCGGCAGAAGTGGCATCCCCCCTACCCTGCCACCTATTTAGAGTTTCTATATTGCCAGAATGACTGTTGCTACTAGCACTATTCAGCTTGATGGAGGGAGGGAACAAGGTTCCCTGATCAGTTTTTGTAAACCACGTAGAGGTTTTGATAAACAACAACAACAATAATTTTTGTCAAATTGATAAATAAATGCTACCCACAATGTTACCAGAGCCATCTTATAGAAATAGGAGACATTTCACAACAATGGAATCTGATGTCCATTATGTTCTTTAGGAACTGGAGGATTGCAATGCTTTGGTATAAGGGATAACCAGGGCTTTTTTTCATCCAGAACTCAGTTCTGGCACCTCTCAGGTGGGTGTCATTGCCATTATAAGAGAACGAGAGGCGTTCTAGAAAAATAGCACTAGGAATAACAACAAAAGCCAGTGGCCTCTTTCCATTGTAGTCTGGATAAACAACTTTGAGACACCTCAGCTCTTTATAATGGTCTCTAGATGTTGCTCATCTAGAATGCCCTGCTGATATTAGTGAGAATCCTCACAATTCAACCTCAACAAGATGTTATTATTCATGAAAACCGTAGGAATATGATTTCAATATCTTTAATAGCCCTATAATTTGATTCTCTGTAAGAGAAGTCTAGGAACCTTGGTGAGTTATAATTCCATTTTTCATCCCCTACTAAATGACATTATTCATACTTTCCTTCTTCTCTTAACTGTTGTGGCTTACCCTTAATGATTCATGCCACACGTTGGATAGACTCTCCTAATATCATGTGGCTGATAACACTATAATCAGATCACTTAAAATATAACAGAACTAGGGTTTTTTATTATTATGTTTCTATTTTTACTCATAGCAATTTGAGAATGTTCTTACTAGGGTGGAAAGGGGTGTCTGGAAAAAGAAATTCCATTGCCCTAGTGGCCTCCATACTTTTATTGAAATTTCCCAGGTCTAGCAAGATACATTACAAAAGCAAAGGAAATCACCTACAAAGTTATTTAACTCCAGAGCACAGAATCCTTCTGCCCTTCGGTTAGCAGAATTTTCCTTTGTTTATTTACAGTCAAAAGAGCAGAGCTTCCCCAATACCACCAAATCAACTGAGGGCTTGCTGTGGTATGGGAGCTTCCAAGGCATACTTTTGTTATGTAGAGAGAACCTATAACTCTGAGCCACAGAAGTGATGGAATGATTGGCAGGTGTTTGCATTTGCTGTAAAAACAACATTGATGACATGCCCACCTGCAATATTAAGAATTTTGTTCCTTTTGTCTGAGTATTGGGAAGATCCAGAGGCAGCATGGTGAAAGTAAGTTTCAATGTGCTTGTTTACTGAGCCTGTAAGCATGGTTTGCTCAGAGTTTGTTTTGTCCTAACAACTGTTGAATGGCAGCTAGGTGAAGCCAAAAAAATACATGATTACATAATGTCTCATTCCAAAATATTCATCCTTTAGCTTGCTTTGACCCTGGAGTTTTGCTTTTCCTTTATTAGAAGGTCCTTGCATTTCTCTGTGGATCTGACATAATTCCTCCACTTCCCCACTACCAGAAAGACTTTCACTGGTCAGCCTTTAGCATGGAGTTGCCTGGGCCCCTGCTCTATCACACCAAAAAGGTAACCACTTCCGCATCACCAAAAAACAAGGTCAAAAGTCAGGACAGATTTACTTTAAAGCAAATATAGCCTTGTTGAAATGCCCACTCACAAAGGAAGTTAGCCTAGCAAGCACATGGGCTACGGCTTTTTTTGGTGGTGGCCCCACAGTTGTGGAATAGAGTTGCCCCATGACGCTAGTCAGGCCCCATCCCTGGATATTTTCCAACTGTCTTGAAAAACTTGTACCTTTTACCTTGGCTTACATGAACAGACTACCAGTATGTGTGGGGATTTGCTCGCATAGTGGTATATTTTGTTGTGTTTTCTAATGCTGGGCTGCTGTTGGTCACTATAATATGGAATGTTTTCATGTAATATCTATTGCACTTTGAGATATTCTACCATGTTGTGGCCTTCATATACAGTGGTACCTCGGTTTAAGTACACAATTGGTTCTGGAAGTCTGTACTTAACCTGAAGCGTACTTAACCTGAAGCAAACTTTCCCATTGAAAGTAAGGGAAAGTGGATTAATCCGTTCCAGACGGTCCGTGGAGTACTCAACCTGAAGCGTACTTAACCTGAAGTATGAGTGTAATTGGTTCTGGAAGTCCGTACTTAACCTGAAGCGTACTTAACCTGAAGTAAACTTAACCTGAAGCGAACTTTCCCATTGAAAGTAATGGAAAGTGGATTAATCCGTTCCAGACGGGTCTGTGGAATACTTAAACTGAAAGTACTCAAACCGAAGCGTACTTAAACTGAGGTATGACTGTATTGTGGACCACAACTCCCACCTGCCCCATCCTGGCCAATAGCCAGGAGTGATGGGAGCTGAGGTCCAAAACATTTGGAGAGCATCACGCTGGCTACCCCGGTGTTATGCCAACTGTCTGGAGATGGGTTTCATTCCTGAAACGTGGTGTGGACTTTAATTCAACATAAATTAATAAATTAAAGGAGCATATGCTAATGTGGATGTATAGATGCAAATTTTGAAACAGTTACCTTAAATTGAATACAGTACATCACACTGGAGTGAGAAAGACTGACCTGTATGGCTGCTCAATCTGCTGCCCAATGGTAACAGCTGGTGGGCAACTTCAGGATTTCTCCTGCTCTCCTTTCTTAGGGTTCTTTCTATCTTTATCTTTAGACTGGGCTTGGACTGGGCAGTCCTTCACAGATAGGGCTCTCCTCTGCAACATGGGAAACATTGGCCACCCAACCATAGCTGCCAAGTCTCCCGTATTCCCCGGGAAACCCCCGTTTTTCCAGCTGTTCCCAGCTGAAAAAATGGATCCCCCCCCGGTTTACTTACCGGCCGGGGGAGGCTCCTTCTGCGCATGTCTGGAGTCTCTGGACATGCGCAGAAACGATTTCTAGCGCGACGGCCATTTTGGAACTGGGCAGAGCAGCATTAAAATTCGCTTCTGAGCATGCTCCGCCCAGTTCCAAAATGGCGGCAGCGCTACTTCCGGTCTGCCGGTCCCTTATTTTTCCGGCAGGAACTTGGCAGGTATACACCCAATTGACCAGAGGTCCTTTTAGTCTCACATCCTGTTTCTGGATGTAGCCAGCCAGATGCAAGCAAGGTGTGTGGGTAATAATTCTTCTCCACTTAATGGCTCCTTTAGCATCTTGTGTTCAGAGGGACACTAATGCAGCAATGGCTTATTAGACAGCATGGTGTATATACCTTCTCTGTGTCTCACTTCCACCGAAAACCAGTGTCCTCTCTAATCATTCTGTGCTGACATTAAAAATAAATAAATTCCTCCCCACATACTTTTACTAATACTCCTTAACTCACAAAGGCACGTGAGCATGGTTTTTTTTCTGATTCACCTTTTGGAAAGCTGCCCGTCCTGTGGTGCTGGTTACTGTTGACTTCATAATCTTGTGCCTGGTGTTCTACGGATCCCCTCTTCCCATTCTTTCTTGCTCTTTGCATGACTTCCCAGTGACTCAGATGAGGGAGAATGTGCTTTTGAGGGCTGATTGCCCACGTAGGTGAGACAAATCCACAAAGCAAAACAAAACCCTGGACTGTGATACTTGGCATGAGGGGGACAAGGCTAATGACTCAGGAGAAGGGAATGTGTGCCACTCTCCCGAGTCCAATGTAACCAGCCGTTAATTGTCGAAAGAGCTGACTAAGGCTGGAATTACCTATGACTGTGTCCCCGTGAATGCAGCCTTGGGAGACGCTTGGCTGTTAGCGCTGCTTATTAGAATGACGCTCAAGAGATCGCTTTAACATACTGGCTTCTTGCCGCTCGCAACGTCCACCTTTATTTTCCTGAACAACAAACTCTTAAGGATTTGTGTTTCTCAGGTTCGGAGGAGAGAGAGAGAGAGAGAGAGGAGTTGGCTTGGTTCCTGAGACTCTGGCTGCTGCATCGTTACGTGGCGGAGTGGGTATGAGAAGTTTGCAACCGGTTCTGCAATGAGCAAGCAAGCTCTGCAAAACAAGATGCTACCCGAGTTTAGAAACATGTGCGTCCTCCTGCCAAACAGAGACCAGCTCAATGTGATGGTTGGGGTAAGTTGATTCTTGCCGCCTTCTGGGAGCCCAGCCTGAATGACGCAAAAGAATGTATTTGAGTAGCTTGTGAGAGTGGTAAAACGGAGCCTCAGAAGTCTTTTGTTTACAGAAAGCTTACCAACAAGAAGCTATCTATAAAGATCATCCCATTTACCCCAGTTAGTACCTACCTCCCAAAAGAAGAGGACCAGACTAGCTGAAAGATCTGTTTCTGTGGATTTAGGAACTCTGTTACATTTGATGAGCAGAGACTGTTTTTCTTAAATTCTTTTTCATCTCCCCCAATGGTTTTACAGCATTTGAAAACCAAAGGTCCACTTGCATATGAGTAAAGACGCACATCTGTCTGCTAACTCAGGCATTTGTGTTGGTTTTTCCAACACAGAAGACATTTAGGAAACATACTTTGCATAGTATTGTCTCCTAGTATAATATGGGGCAAAATATAAGTGGTGTTATATTATGCAAAGTCTCCCTAAATCAGACCCTTACAGAAATGTGACTATTAAATGTTAATTATTAGCCCCAATAATTAAGGTACAGTAAAGAATGATATATTTCACTGTTTGTGGTAGCTTTTATACACTAAAATGTAAATGGGAATTAGTTTCAGGGCTCCGTTATTTCTTTATCTGTTTTAAGAAAGGGGGAAAGGCAGTTTCTTGATTTTCACAATCCATGTATCAATGAACAAAAAGTAGTCTTGTTACTAGCCTCAGATTCATTTAAAGATTCACATTTTTGATGCAACATGCACCTGTTTAGAGGGATCTGTCTTTGAAAAGGCCAGCTATTTATTTCCATGCATAGAACTGCCTGTTTTCCTTTTCATGTGTTTGACCAATAAAACCGGACTTGCAATAATAACAACAGTGACAACAACCTATAAAGAAGAGAAAGCTTATTAAAAAGCCTTTTGTTGTTGATAGGTATAAAGTTTCCATCACTTTCAAGTCCCCTCTGGAGGGAAATAGAACAGTATATGTTCAAAGTAAATGATCAAAGGGGTTATTCTGTGTTATCCCACTCAGTTTTTCAGTAACATGGCCCGTTAAAGGGGTATTATTTGGATGATGTTCTATTTTCCAGGGGTGGGGGAGTTGCTTGCAATAGATAGCAGAGGGACAGAAATCCTTACTGATCAAATCACCCAGAGACCTACTAGTAGATCTCAATCTACCTTCTGCCCAGTCTGGCATAGGCAATCTTTATGAATTGTAAATTTACATTGGAATAGTAAAAAAAAAGGTAAAAGGTAAAGGACTCCTGGACCTTTAAGTCCAGTCAAGGGTGAATATGGGGTGCAGCGCTCATCTCGCTTCAGGCCAAGGGAGCGCAGATTGGAAATGCAATGAAATCCTGCGGTCTGTAGTGCTCCTGCCCAGAATTTCAGCCATGCGCACCCAGAATTCCATGCCCATCGAGAGCACACAGTTCCCATGGGACTATTCCCACCCCCCGGGTTAGGTGTTTTCGTACTTCTAAATATATATATTTTTTTGTACTTCTGCAAACCTCAGGATTCCCACCAAGCCTGATGATGCCCCTTTTTGGGGGGTGGGTAGGCTGTTCTGCATACATCAGCAATGGCATGCACAGCCTGAACATCAGAAATACTGTAGAGGGAAAAGAAAAGGCAGGCTGCATACATACCATAAATTTAAAGCTTATTTAGAGCACATTCCCTCCCCTCCCAAAGAATCCTGGGAGCTGAAGTTCTGTGATGGGTAAACTACAGTTCCCAGGATTCTTTGGGAGAAAAAAGAAAGCTTTAAATGTGTTTTAAATGTCTGGTGTGTATGCAGCCACAGTCTTGAATGGATTCAGCAAATATCCAATTATTTTGGCCCTTGAGCTTCTTTGGGTGTAGTGTACGAACAGCAGACCAGGTCCCATGTGGATCCCAGTAGTGAACTAACAGGGGGATCATCAGGGGGTTTGGGCTGGGTGTTCATCAGTATGCGGATGATACCCAGCTCTACCTCTCTTTCAAATCAGAACCAGTGAAGGCAGTGAAGGTCCTGTGTGAGTGCCTGGAGGCGGTTGGAGGATGGATGGTGGCTAACAGATTGAGGTTGAATCCTGACAAGACAGAAGTACTGTTTGTGGGGGACAGGAGGCGGGCGGGTGTGGAGGATTCCCTGGTTCTGAATGGGGTAACTGTGCCCCTGAAGGACCAGGTGCGCAGCCTGGGAGTCATTTTGGACTCACAGCTGTCTATGGAGGCGCAGGTCAATTCTGTGTCCGGGGCAGCTGTCTTATCAGCTCCATCTGGTACACAGGCTGAGACTACCTGCCTGCAGACTGTCTAGCCAGAGTGGTGCATGCTCTAGTTATCTCCCGCTCCTGCAATGCGCTCTACTTGGGCTACCTTTGAAGGTGACTCGGAAACTACAACTAATCCAGAATGCGGCATCTAGACTGGTGACTGGGAACGGCCGCCGAGACCACATAACACCGGTCTTGAAAGATCTACATTGGCTCCCAGTACGTTTCCGAGCACAATTCAAAGTGTTGGTGCTGACCTTTAAAGCCCTAAATGGGCTCGGTCCAGTATACCTGAAGGAGCGTCTCCACCTCCATCATTCTGCCCGGACACTGAGGTCCAGCACCGAGGGCCTTCTGGCGGTTCCCTCGTTGTGAGAAGCCAAGTTGCAGGGAACTAGGCAGAGGGCCTTCTCGGTGGTGGCGCCTGCCCTGTGGAACACCCTCCCAACAGATGTCAAAGAGGAAAACAACTACCAGACTTTTAGAAGACATCTGAAGGCAGCCCTGTTCAGGGAAGCTTTTAATGTTTAATAGATTACTGTGTTTTATTTTTCTGTTGGAAGCCGCCCAGAGTGGCTGGGGAAACCCAGCCAGATGGGCGGGGTATAAATAATAAATTATTATTATTATTATTATTATTATTATTATTATTATTATTATTATATTAACAGTGGATTAACAGAATGGGGTGGATTCTTGCAATCCTCTGATGTGACAGCCATTATGTAAGACTCTCCTTGCAATTGAGCGTCCATTATTTCTGAAGGGATCTTTCTAGGATAGCTACTGAGATAGCTCATCTATTCTGTCATACATGCTACAATGATCACATGGAAAGTAGTCATGTGTAGGCAGCTTCAAAGTCCATGTGCATCAGTTAAATATGCATGACTATATTGCCCTTCAGTGTACAGTTTGAAACCTATTAGCTAGCAGGCTGAGGGAAGCACCACAGGGGCATTCTTCTTTATTAGTCATAAAAAGTACCACAATAATCTCTTTTTTGCCTGCAACAGATCAATTTAACCATGAGCTGGTCTCATCCGCTTCCATGGATGTTTTGATCCACCTTTACAGATCACTTTAGCAGCACAGTAATTGTTACTCCATGGTGAGATCCAGTACTGATGCAGTAAGCATCTGTGCTCTGGAACTGCCCTGGTTGGGGCCAGTCTGCTTCAAGATGAGGGACCATAGCTCAGTGGCAGAGCACATGTTTTTCATGCAGAAGGTCCCTGGCATCCCCAGTTAAAAGGATCAGGTCCTGAATAGTCAGTGCCAGTCAGGTGGTAGGCAACTTCCTATTTCTAATTGGGCAGTCCTTGTGTGTGTGACACTCACACAAACAACCTTACACCCAGCATTCTTTAAATGTTCTCCTAGGGCTTTTCCATACTTCTTCTTGTCCCTTGGGGGAAACTACTCTTTAGTGCTCAACCAGAGCAAACAGCAATCAGGTTCTCCACAGATTGCCATTCGTTCCAATTCAAAGCTAAAGAGCAGGTTTGCCCTGGGAAAGGAGTGGGGCAAGAGCGAAACCACTCGGACCCATATTTTCTAGGCATGGTACAAGCAGAAGTATGGACAAGCCCCTAATAGATACGAGCAATTTCTGCAGGATCAGATCATATGTGGCTGGGGTAAAATTTAAATGAGCTAACCATGTTGGCAGGGTTGATCAAGTGTGTCTTTGCCGTGGACCCAGTATCTCTTCCGAGCAAGGGTGCTAAATCCATGATAAAGGCGAATATAACTGACCGTGCCCAGCACAATTTGCAAGCCATTTGGGGATTTGCTTCCCCATGTGACTAGGAGAATGTTTTAAGTGGTGGTACCATTCACCTGCTCTGCTGTCAGTCACATTTCTCCGCTTACTGGAAGAGGCCAGGAGGCTGGTGTACAGTGGTGTAGGGTGGGAACAATGGCAGGCTGACTCTGCCACAGCACCCGAACCGTTCCAACTTATCCACCACCGCACCCTTCCCAGTAAGCACCACAACGGGGCTGACCTTCAGAGGACAGGTGCCTGGCGGTGCCGCTCCCCACCGTGCACCCCCCCCCCCCAGATTAAAGGGCACCCACAGAGTTCAAGAAATATGGTTCCCACACTGCTGTGGCAGTAGCTTGAAGAAACTCATTAATTGGAAGAACACTCAACGATTTAAACTTTTAAGCTTATACTTGCTTGATGGTTGGGTACTTTGTCAAAACAACCCATTTTGGATTAAAGAGCAGGAGATTTCTGAGCTCTTGAAAGATTCCGTGAGTAATAGGAAGGGGATGACCCTGAACTTGCGGCACAGACTGACATACTGCAGAGTGAATTATACCTAGCAAGGGCAGTTCTCCATCCCAAGATCTTAGCGGTCGGAGAGTCACTTGGTATACAGACGGCACTTTGCCAAAGGGCAGTCTTTTAAAAACCACAGACATTCCTGGATGTGACTGATTATCTGGATCCATGCCAGTCTGGGTTCAGGCCTGAGTTTGGGACTGACTCAGCCTCAGTCACCTTGATGGATGACCTTTATAAAGAGAGAGAGTACTCAAGGCTGTGCACTGCAGGTTATTTTGACACGCCAGGCAGAAAATCCTGCAAGTTGCTCTCCCTGGAAGTAAAAATACAGTAATGATAAATTAATAATAATAATAATAATAATAATAATAATAATAATAATAATAGTATAATTTATTATTTATACCCCGCCCATCTGGCTGGGTTTCCCCAGCCACTCTGGGCGGCTTCCAACCGAATATTAAAAACAGTACAGCATCAAACATTAAAAACTTCCCTAAACAGGTGTCTTCTAAAAGTAAAATAGTTGCTTCTTGCCTTGACATCTGCTGGGAGGGCGTTCCACAGGGCGGGTGCCACCACTAAATTAAGAATGACAAGGGCCAGATAGAGAAGATGGAAGGGCCACATACAGCAATTGAGCCCGTGGCTCCCCACTCCTGGTTCCATTAGCCCAGTCTTGAAAATCAGGCCACAAAAGTCATTAGCCTGTAGTTCTTTGGTTTTTTACTGGCCTCCTGAGTGTGTTCCCAGTCTGGCAGAGGAGAAGGGGAAACCCTCTTCTGTAGCCAGCTTGGAAAAACAGAATACTACCATCTGCATCTAGCATAAGCAGCTTGATGGGAACACCAAGAGGACTGGCCAAGGACAAATGGAGAGGTCTGTGTCTCCTCCACAAGCCCACACATTTGCCTGCGTGGAATTCCTGGTTGCTTATGGCAAGTGGTTAGGTTGTGATAAACAAACCATGGCATCATGTTATGCCTGAAATCCCAACTTGTGACTTGCTGAAGAACATTCAAGGCTTTGTAAACTTAACCTTTAATCCACTTAATGGGGGGAAGGGGGAACCATGCAATGATTTTATATGACTGAGCAGGTTTTCACCTTGATCTCCAGTATTCAGATTCATCATGCTATCTACTATTCCGCATTGCCCTGTGATTCCAGTGCAAAACAGCACAACAGGATATCATGCAACATGGCACTTGTTTTACCTGTGTAATAATATTGCCTCTAATTCATCTCTACAAAATACTGGCCACTGTCTGTCTAACACAGCATTAAGCTGGCTTAAGTTCACTGACTGTGAAGCAATATACCGTACATGTTAGCAATAGAGATTGGATTCTAGAGAAATCTTAATTGTTTCCATCCGGCTGTGGAGGTGCTTTATGGAAATATGTTCGGTTCATGCTGTTAGGTGCAATGATGCAATGGAGCATGGAGCCACGAGGCAGCGAAAATTCCCTCACTATGAAGGTTTGTTCAGGCACAGACTTTGCTCCTTCAGGTTTTTTTTTTTTTACCTGATTGTCCTAATACCTGTTAAGTTTGCTCAGGCAAAGGGAAACTATCCTATCTTGTTCAAACGCTAGACTATTTACCATTATCTTTTCCTTTGTAGGTAAAAGCCACTGGACAGGAACTCTTTGAGCAAGTTTGTGTCGCACTGGGAATTAAAGATCCTCACTTCTTTGGCATCAGTGTTGTAAAAAGTAAGCACAGAGAGAAATGGTTTCAGAAGTATTCATGGGATTGGATGTTGGTCTGAGAAGTTCAGTGCATTGTCGTCACTAGCCAGGAGCATCATGTCAAAGCCCTTTGATCATTGGCCTGTGAACATGTCTATTAGAAAAAGGAGGGGTTTGAGCTTTTAAATTTAGTCTCATCATCCCCCCTGCCCCAAAGCTATTCTCTCTTCCAACTTCTCTCTCTCTCTCCCTCCCTCCCTCCCTCCCTCCCTCTCTCCCCCTCCCTCTCCCTCTCCCTTAGATAGAATTCTAAAATGTTGGTTGTATGATGAGAGAATATATCTAGAAAGTCTGGGGCTGGATGTATTCAGTGGCTTTCTAAGCCATAATTTGTGAGGAATGTTGTTTTTACTGACATTTGGAGGAGTTTGAACTTGATTAAATTATTCTACAGAGAAGGCTGAAGAAGCGTACCAGTAGGCCAGAGCATTCTTTTAGATAATCCAGGTCACTTTGATACCAGTATATAATATGACTCACAAGTGGAATCTCTCAGAGCTTGGAAAACCTACTAGATAAAACCAACATTGACTATACTGATGTTTGCCAGGATCTAATAGGAGAGGAGAAACTGGTCTTGGTTTCCCAGTCCTCCCTACAAGGTTGCCTTAATACGCTAATGCTACTCTCCCAGGTGTTGCACAATTGGGGATAAGCACGTTTGGAGACTTACAGGTGTTGCTCTGAATCAACAACCACTCCTTACACAAAGGATGTTTTCACTATCCACCTTTGCTTAGGGCCATTTCAGAGGCAAACCTGCCTTAAAGCTTAGTTTACCCCTAAAATGTACTGCGTGAAGTGATATCAGCAGCAATGCGTGGACTGATGCATGCTCACAGTTTTCAAGATGAAATAAAATTCAGCCACCTTTTTCTATCAGAGATGGTGAGCCTGTGACCTTCCAGATGTTGCTGGGCTCTAAGCCCACCAACTCCAGTCAGCATGGTCAGGGCTGGTGGGAGTTGCAGCCTAACATCTGGAGGACCACAGGTTCCTTGTCTTTATACTGAAGAAAACTCATCTTGCACCCATATTTCGTCCCCATGGGTGGTATTCATGGCTAGTCTTACTCAAAGTAGACCTAATGAATGTGACTAATTGGGTTAATTAGTTCCAATGGGTCTTCTCTGAGTATGACTCCTTGAGCCACATTTAACAATATACAGTAGTTGTCACTAACAGGAGACAAGAGCCACAAGTCCCATTAGCTCAATGGGGCTTTCCTCCCCACTCCTCCTCTGCAGAGGCCCCTGAACCCCATCCCAGATGGGCTCTGGGGTGTCAGGAGAACCCCTAGAACAGCATGCAGGTGGGGGGGGGAGAAGGGAGATCATTCCATCTGGCAAGCAGAAATGAAATCCACCCCCTATCTTTGTAATCAAGATAATTACCACAAATTGGCTGACATAATTTGCATTCACAAATCCTGTGCTGGTGATCATTCTAAGTAGGAATGAACACGTAGAGGGCAGAATTGGGATCCAGCCCACTGGACCTGCCACTGCCTGCTGTCTTCCGTGCATATGCATACACGTCAGGGCACAAAGGGTCCTTATATGTCATGGCATCCTGCAGAAATCAAGCAAACAAGCAGTGATCCTGAATGTTTATGGGTACACCCGCAAAGGCACATCATACACACACATCCACTCAGGAGTAAATATCATTGATTTCAATGGGACTTTCTCCCAGGTGGGTATAGGATTGCAACCTGAAATACGTAATGTCAGTACTCAAGTCAGCCTGGAGATCATATGCTGTTATCAGCCTTTCTCCCTAATGTTAGGTGCGTGCTGCCCAGCCGTGCTTACTCAGTGGAGCAGAAAATGCGCTCTGTACATTCTCAAATACTCTCTTGTTACTGCTTTCGATTCCAGAGCTAAGCTGTTGAGCCTGAGTATGAGTGTTTGGGGGCTGAGCCTTGGCACCAGTGAAACTTGGCCTTTGCGTTGGCGTGTTTTGTGAGCAACAGTTAAACTGGCCAATTTGTGTGCCTATCCAAGTCCTCCCCCCAACCCACCCAAACACCTCCACTGTAATCAGCTTGAAATTGTTCCCAAATTTCATGCAATCAAAGGAACACGCTTTAAAAAAAAAAGAGGCAACTGGGAACACATGAGAAGGCTCTGTAAACTTAACCTTTAATCCACTTAAAGGGGGGAACACAGACTGGACCCTCTGCTTTTATGTGAGAAAGCTGGAGGGGGTGGGAAAGGCTTTTTGTTTTTGTAGCTTAAGGATTACACTGCAGGTTGGCATTTTGACAATATTAACCTCATTAGAGTCGGAATGTAGTGCTGCATTCCTGCACATGATGGGAGGACAGCCACAACTGCAGGCTGTGTCTGAGGAGAGAGGAGGTGGAAAGAAAGAAAGAAGGGCTGTTTCTTGGCTGAGGGAGGCAGGGAGATCACACACTGTTGATAAAATCCTAAAGCAGCTTAGCGAGTCATGTAGGTTTGCCACCCCCAACCCCCATATACAAATAATTCTTGGTTTCTATGTCTCCCTTCCCAGAAATGCTGCTGAAACAATAATAAAGTGGTGTGCTTTTCAGGGTTCAAATAGTCTATAACACTTTGCAAATGCCACTACAGGCTCATGTGCAAAGTTGCGAATAGGGTTTCCAGACTCAATAGAGGACAGGGCTTCTGTGCCTTTAATTGCCCTGCTCTCTTTTGAGTCTGGAAACCTTAAAGAGAAACCAGCAGACCCTTTGCTTGGAAATTAAACAAAGGGTCTGCTGGTTTCTCTTTAAGTTTCCAGACTCAAAAGAGAGCAGGGCAATTAAAGGCACAGAAGTTCTGTCCTCTATTGAGTCTGGCAACCCTAGTTGCGAAGCATGTGAGGGGGCCTTGTGCTCATTCTTCACAAAGCCCAGCGCCTAGTGCTGCTGAGGAAGAGAATGTACTGGCTCTACTCGGGAGTAAGGTCCCTCAGACTAGACTGGAGCAGCTGAGAAGCAGTCACTCACTCTTAGGGGCCTGTGAACATATACATGGAACTGCAGGGTTGTTGTTGTTGTTTTAAAAAATGAAAATAGCATTTTTATTATTGCAACCACAGTGACTTAGAAGAAGGGCTTAACCCCTTCTTCTCCCTGCTTTGGTCCTGAGGTAAAATTCCTTTCCTGAAGCTGGGATGAAATTCCCCATAAGGGGGTCCACGTGAGATGTTTCTCTCAGTGCAAATTCTGACTTCAGACAAAAATATTTCCCCACGACAGACGCAAGGGAGGTTTGATTCTGAAACTGAGTCAGCTGCTTCACCCCACTAGCTAATGCTATTTGCATTTTTTAAAAAATACACGTTATTTAAGTCTGGTTTAGCCCTTTGCCTTGGCCACATCTCAGTGTGGCTTGGCGTATTCCAGTGAACAGCTGGAAGACTCTGAGCCATACTGATTTGCCATATAATACATATCAACATCTCCTTTGGTTAAGCTCTACACCAGAAATTTGGCTTGGAAACAAGAAAACTGTCTTCAGCTTGGCTTATGTGTGTCTATGTTATTAATTTATGCCACAATTTGATATCCTGCATTCCTGATCATTACCTTCCCTTGCCTCTAACCCCTTCCCAAATAATATTGATCATCAAATTTTATGCAAACATATGTATAAATTTGCTTTTCCATATGGTCATAGAATATCTGTAACCACTACTACTCTCAGCCTGCTGTCGGGGTGACTTTTAATTTTATTTATTTATTCAAAACCTTTTTTCCTCGCTCTTCATTGCCAAAACAATCCTGAACAGCATTATATTTAAACCCAATACATAATATACATTAAGACAAAATGGGCAGGGGAAAATACCACATCGCTAGCAGAAAAACACAGCCATCATTAAATAAAAGTCTGGGCAAATAAATAAGGTTTCAGCTGGCGCCAGAACATCACCCTATTAATTTCTTGGGAGTTTTCTTGGGGGAAGGGGAGGTTTGTTGATAGAGAACATCAAATGTGTGGTCTCTTCTAGTGAGGATTGCCTCCATACACTTCTCTTTCCCTTTCCCCTGTGCAGAACATTTATTCGTCGGCCCCTTCATGTGTTGGAGGCCATAGGCTGGGGTGGGAAATCTTTTTCAGTCTAAGGGCCACATTCCCACATGGACAACCTTCCAGGGGCCACATTCCATTAGTGGGCAGGGCCAGAGGGAAAAGTAGGAGGAGCAATGGATGCTATTTTTACTCTTGTACATTTAACCACACAAAAATCACACACACACATGTATTTACATCTCTGGTCTGGCTTGAGTAGGGCCATGCCCTGGGGAAAGTCTCAAGGGCCAGATAGAGAGGTCTAGAGGGCCGCCTTTGACCCCAACAATAAGGCTTCCCAACTCTGCCATAAGCTCTTGCCTACAGAAGCTTATGACACCAAACTAGCACTTTTTGGGGGGGGGGGTTGTGTTGTATTTAGTGAGTTTGCCTGACATTTCAGATCCTTTTCAGAATGTACTCCTCAATTAGAGCCTTGTCTTTACTTGCTGTTTTTTAATTTAAAAAATCAGAATTATAACTATGAGCTTAACTCTATGTTGACCCAATCTATGTTTTCTAACAGCAGGAGCACGGTACCACTAAACTCAGCTAGCAGTATAGTTTAGAACAGTGATTCCCAAATGTTTCATTCATAAAAAGTGTGAATATTAATTCTAGTGTGTTGCTACAGGATATGAAGCGTACCTTGAGAAATTGCCACTCTGTGCCCAAAACCCTATGCCCCAGGAGTAAAGAGGCCCCATGTAAAAACAACCCTTATTTCTCTCTGCCACATAGCAGAGGTTGCATGTATTCAGGCAACAGAGGCCTGGATGAAGTAGCTCCTCAAATTTTTGCCCAGTCGACATGATTTCCAAGATTTGGTAAGTGGGAAAATTCTTTTAAAAGAAAGAACAGGTTTCAAATTTAAATGATTTAATTGTGTATTTAATTTTATCCCTATATATAATTACTAACATCAGAAGTGTGTGTCACACTGTTGAAAATGTCACAGTTTGTCCCTGAAGCCTTCTATTTACTACCAGTTCTCCTGTCTCCTTTTCAGACAATGAGTATGTATTCATTGACCTGGAGCAGAAGCTTTGCAAATATTTCCCAAAGGAGTGGAAGAAAGAAGCAAGCAAAGTGAGTCCTACCAGTGTAAATTCCTGACACTGAATTCTTGACATGGTTGTGTGGTGAGGCTCCTCCTGTGGGAAGCCGAAGCTACTGGACATTTTTTAGCCCAATGTTGGTTTTGTTGCCCATACCATTTTTTCCGTCTGCTTTCAAATGTATTTGGAGATCTGAGATTCTGACAGCGCAGTGCAATGCACATGTACTCAGAAGGACACCCCACAGTGTTCAATGGGGCTTGCTCTTGGGTAGGGGTAGGCAACCTAAGGCCCGTGTGCCGGATGCGGCCCAATCACCTTCTCAATCCGGCCCACGGACAGTCCGGGAATCAGCGTGTTTTTAAATGAGTAGAATGTGTCCTTTTATTTAAAATGCATCTCTGGGTTATTTGTGGGGCATAGGAATTTGTTCATTCCCCCCCCCCTAAAAAAAAGTATAGTCCAGCCCACCACAACGTCTGAAGGACAGTGGACTAGCCCACGGCTGGAAAAGGTTGCTGACCCCTGCTCTTGGGTAAGCATGCCTTGGACTACTACAATGCACCCTAAATGGGGCTACCTTTGAAGGAAACTACAATTAATCCAGAATGTGGCAACTAGACTGGTGACTGGGAGTGGCCACCGAGACCATATAGCACCGGTCCTGAAAGACCTACATTGGCTCCTAGTACGTTTCCGAGCACAGTTCAAAGTGTTGGTACTGACCTTTAAAGCCCTAAACGGCCTTGGTCCAGTATACCTGAAGGAGCGTCTCCACCCCCATCGTTCAGCCCAGACACTGAGGTCCAGCTCTGAGGGCCTTCTGGCGGTTCCCTCCCTGCGAGAAGTGAGGTTACAGGGAACCAGGTAGATGGCCTTCTCGGTAGTGGCTCCCACCCTCCCATCAGATGTCAAGGAAATAAGCAACTATCTGCCTTTTAGAAGACATCTAAAGTCAGCCCTGTTTAGGGAAGTTTTTAATGTTTGATGTTTTATCGTGCTTTTAATATATTTTTTGGGAGCCGCCCAGAGTGGCTGGGAAAACCCAGTCAGATTGGTGGAGTATAAATAATAAATTATTATTATTAGTAGTAGTAGTAGTAGTAGTAGTTTATAAATCAAGGAGGAAGTCTGTGGCTCAGTTGTGCAAGGTCCCTTCATAGTAGTCATAGCCATGCCCCCTCACAGTCATACCCCTTCCATGATTATACAATAATAATATTATTATACTACAACAACAACAACAACAACAACAACAACAACAAGGGATACATTGCAATGATCAGTACAGATCTTCATGTATTACCTTTCACCTAGATCTACTGGTTTTTGTGCAAGTACATGGGCAAATGATTTGGAGTTCTCCACTGTCTTCTTTTGGAGTGACATGTTGTGCTTGAGACTCTTGAGAATCCCATGGACTGCAAGAAGATCAAACCTATCCATTCTGAAGGAAATCAGCCCCGAGTGCTCACTGGAAGGACAGATCGTGAAGCTGAGGCTCCAATACTTTGGCCACCTCATGAGAAGAGAAGACTCCCTGGAAAAGACCCTGATGTTGGGAAAGATTGAGGGCACAAGGAGAAGGGGACAACAGAGGATGAGATGGTTGGACAGTGTTCTCGAAGCTACGAACATGAGTTTGACCAAACTGCGGGAGGCAGTGGAAGACAGGAGTGCCTGGCGTGCTCTGGTCCATGGGGTCACGAAGAGTAGGAAACAACTAAACAACAACAAGAAGTTGTGTTTTCCTTGAAGCTGCTGTGTTATGAGTTGGAACAGGGGATGTCCAAGCCTAAGGCCCTGTCTGGATTAGCAGAGGCTTGCACATGTAAAGCTAAAGCATGTTTTCGTGTTGTTTGTACATGTGTTTGGGGACATCGTGTAACCCCTCCTTTCCCTCCCATCTTTCTTTTGAAGGGAACAGAGAAGTTCAGCCCTCCTTTGGTTGCTTTCTTCAGAGTACAGTACTATGTTGAAAATGGACGGGTTATAAGGTAAAGTTGCCCAATTCTTTGAGAATTATACATGTTTCTCTTTTTGTACTCTTTCTGCTTACTGCCACTCTATAGTAGCTTTGGGAAAGGGTTTTGGCATAATATCAGTTGATCCACTTGTCTGAAATTGTGTGTGATAGCTAATATCTTTTCCACACAGGTTTGGAGGACCATCAGATCCTGGGCAGAACTGTATTACTTGTTCATTCATTGATCCTAGGTCACTGAACTCTTTATTTCTTCAGCCTTTCTTTCGCTGTTTTTTAAAACTTCTAAATTAAAACAAAAACCATGTAATTACGAGCCCTCCTCAAAGTATATATCCAGGCTACAATCCTGGAAAAGCAGCTTGGTTTTGTGATAGTCTCTTTGTCCTCCTTTATAACACACCTGTCAACATGTCATTCAAACCTTAGTCAGCACAAGATTAATATTTCTGCCTCCCTTCATTAAAAGTAGCCCATTTTGTGCTTCGGAGGGAGTAGGGCTGACTCAAGACATTTTGCTGCCTGGGGCAGAACAACAAATACTCTGCCCTGCTGAAGTTAAAGTATTCTGTAGCTGTTCGAGTTATTATGACAGCCCTTTCAACAGAAAACGTTATGATGCATAGTGCGTTTTATGTCTTATGGAGTTTTGTGCTATGCCTTAAGAGGACAATTGTGCCCTGAAAGGTGGCTTATAAATCATTTAACAAATAACATCAAGTAAAATCCCACAAGTAGCTCTCCAAAACACCCCTGGCAGTCAATGTACAATAATGAGCCTTTTAGGACCCCCAAAATCAGCTGCCTGAGGCAGCCGCCCCACTCTGCCTAATGGTAGGGTCGGACCTGAGAGCAAAAGACTTACCTCCTAACAAATCCCACTCAGCCTGAAAGTGGCCTCTAGAACATTACATATTGATTGATGGTGACAAAAATAATGTGCCTCGCATATAGTCTTTTCTATCAGAATGATAATTCTCTGGTAACTGTCTGCAGTGCTTCCTTTTCCTGCTTCCGTTCTTCTTGTTTTCTAAGCCAATGCTGTTCCCTATCCTGCAGTGACAAGGTAGCACGGCATTACTACTACTGCCATCTCCGGGAGCAAGTGTTGAGGTCCCGGTGCACTGACAAAGAAGAAGTCTACTTCTTGCTGGCTGCTTATGGCCTGCAGGTTGATGTGGGGGACTTCCAGGAGAACTTCCACCGAGGGAACTACTTTGAACCTCAGACTTACTTCCCACAGTGGGTGAGTCTTGCATTATGAGAGGGAAGCAAAATCACTAAGGAGTTCCAAGTTGAATGAAAAGTAAATAAGCTTTTCTTTTTTTAAGATCTCTTTCCCCGCCCCCAAATTCCTTCTGTACCTGACTTTGCATGAAAGGCTTAGTGGGTTATCTGAATTCAGCCCATTGCTAACTCATGCTCTGTCTTAATATGTGGGGTTATATCCAGTGATGCATAAATGTAAAGATATTCATGCAAGGAGAATTCTTTATCCCCTACTTACCACTGCAGCCCCTGGGGGTTAGGAGACCCCCAGGAAAAGTCTGGGATGTAAAGTGGGAGGGGGAAAATCAGGTGGAGGCATCTTGCATAAAGCAGGAGACCCCATCTCATTGCAGTTTACCCATTCCACTGATCTTCAGAAAGCTACTGCCTTCAGAGAGGGAGCCACAGTGAGAATTTACCTGGCTCTGCATTAGGTACAACCCACCGTCCTGAGCACTGTGAATGAAAACCCCATTCAGTTGAGATCCATTAGAGGCTGCTGTTGGAGGGAGCAGTTTGCATCAACTCCCCTTGCAATCCGCAGCAATGAGGCTATCACTGTTGTTCCAAGGGACCACCCAATCCTCTGGAGCAGATTTTCAGACTGCAGGGGGAATCAATGAGCATTGCTTTCCCTCCCCACCCTCCACAAGAAGAGCTGAAGTGAGCGTACATCAGAGAGGCAGCTTTTAAGAGGTTGGGCAAGTTGAGACTCCGCACACTGACAAGCTCTCTGTTTGGCATAGAAAGTCCCAGCCAAAACTTTCATCACTCTTGGAATTGCCGTTCTGTGAGGAGTATGGCATGGGTTGTTTTGTAGGTGGAAAAGGGTCTTGGGTCTTTTCTTATCCCTGCAAGCGCTGAAGCTTGTGACCTCGCAGCACCCAAGTCCAAACTGTAGCTCACATATGCAAGTAGACGTGTTGATAGAATTGGCCGCCAGAGATGGAACCTGGCACCCGGTAGGGTGTGTCTCTCCCTGTCCCCAGGGCACTGCAGCGAGCTAATGTACCAAATGCTTCTGGTTCGGTTCCACGGCTCAGGACTGCTGCATCGTGCACAGTGGCAAGATAAGGATGTTGACAAGAGCTGGCAGGCGGGCAGCCTTGTTTTTGGAGCCTGCTTATGAGACCCATGGCACCTGGCTGATGAGGCAGAGTGGAGTTAAGAAAGATCAGGCTTCGTGGCAGCAGGATAATTAAAGTCATGTGAAATCTGACAAAGGGAGATGTGGTACGGCGACCTGAGGGAGCCTCCCTGTAATTAAGGGAATAGAATACATTCAGGCAAGAACATCCCCTTCGAGGGCTTACTGTTCCCTTGTAAAGACTGGGTTTAAGTGCATCTTAAGTGTTGAGTGATATTCAGGAAAGGGAGAAATGAGATATACAACCTAAACTGCAATGAGTTCTTATTACACACAGTTTAGATCAAGCCTGGAAGGAATTTCTCCTGCTTGGGCAAGCCGTCAGTCTTGCACACATAATTTGCATGGTGAGAAGTCTCCCAGTGACTGTAGCAGGTATCAGCTCTGACATCCGCTACAGTCACTTGCTGGTTTTTCAGACCTCTCTCAACGCTGCCACCTGGTGGGGCCCCCCGTTTACCCTGCCTGGTGTTTTCTTCTTCTAAGCAAGAAAACTTAGTTCACTGTGCGTTTCCTATTGCTATACTATTTTGATCTTCTCTGGTCACTTGCTCACAAGGGTTTGTCTACTGCTTGCCTTGGATACTGGCGTACCTTTAATAATAATAACAACAGTAATTTTATTATTTATACCCCACCCATCTGGCTGGTTTTCCCCAGCCACTCTGGGCGGATTCCAGCACATATAAAACATAATGAAATGTCAAACATAACGAAACTTCCAGGGCTGCCTTCAGATGTCTTCTAAAAGTTGTGCATCGAAGTGCAGTTTCTTATCTCACTGTAGCACTGTGAAAGAAGGAGCTCCCCATCACAATTAAAGATATGGATATTCTGTCCTAATTTGGGCTATTAACTTCAGGTGCATATTGCAATATTGACCCGGAGAGTTTGATTCCCTATGAAAATTATTTCTCTAGTGGTTTGGAATGATTAGCACCACTTGGATGGGGAAACAAGGAATGACAGTGTGTTCCTCTTTATCCATTAGTAGGTGTGTAGCAATAATTTTGCAAGATTAAACTTCTCTCATACTGCCTAGGATAGGAAAATTTGCAACAGCTGAAATCCCACTGTTCTGCATTGAATCTTGTAAACCTAGCTGAGGGCCATACTTAAAAGGGCATAGTTAAACTATGGAACTTGCTCCCACAGAAGGCAGTGGTGGCCACTAAACTTGGAAAGCTTTGACAATTAGTCAAAATCATGGAGAACAAGGCTATTGATGTCTACCAGCCATGAAGGCTATGCTCCGCCTTGGAGGCAGTACTGTCTTTGAATACCAGTTGCTTGAAACCATGGGGGGGGGGGAAGTGCTCTCGTCCTCAGGTCTTGCTTGCAGGTTTCCATGGCCACTGAGGGAACAGGATGCTGAAGGAGATGGCCCTTTGGCCCAATCCACCAGCCTATTCTTATGTTCTTAGGTTATGAATACAGTTGTCACAAGTATTAGTAGGGTTTCCCCCTCCCCTTTGTTGTTGCCTTGTAATTAAAGAGGAACACACTGAGAAATTTCCTAGTACACAGTGGCTTAGAGCAGGATTCTTCTTTTTAAGAATATTTAAATGATGCACCATTCAAAGAGCTTCCGATGTGGGTGGGGAGGAGGAGTACCTTCGCCTGAGCCTCACAAACCATGCCGAGGATCTCAGCCATCTTGTCTTGCAGACCTATTTAAGAGAGACTGAGGAAGCTGCTGACGTTGTCTCTTTCCTTTCCCCGTGCAGATTATTGCAAGGCGAGGGAGTGACTATATCCTGAAGCATGCTCCAGAGATGCACCGGGAGCAGCAAGGCCTATCTACGAGGGAAGCCATTCTCAAGTACGTCAAGGAGTCCTGCTCGCTGGAAGATGTGCCTGTCCACTTCTACAGACTGCAGAAGGTGAAACTGGGCAGATTCTTGCTTCAAGCATTGAAATGCTGTGTTTGAAATGCAGTCTTCCTTTCTGAGTTCTTTTCTCAAGCAAACAAGCAAGCAAACAATGTAAATAATGTATGCACGGTGCCTGTGCACAGCCCTCCCCCAACCCAAATCAGTCCAGAGGAAGGGCTAATGTTTAATTAGGATTTTAAAAGAAATCTAATTAAACATAACAGTTGGGATGAAGGCACTTTACCAGGCAGACCCTCTTCACCTTCTCTTTCCCAAAGTCTGCCCTTTTCTCCCACCTGATGCTCCACCCCCTGGCACCTTCGGATCACTCTGGGTGGCCAGACCCAATCCAGGGATGCCTCTACCTGACTCAGATAAAGCCTTATCCCCATCCTGAATCAACCCTGACCCAGCCTACAGTAAAATCTGCAATGATAAGTTGGGCTAGGGGTGTTGGACATAATATTGATTTTATACTGTGGGAACAACTGTGGAAATATAAGATGAATATAAGATTTACGGCATGTTAAGAGAAAACTTCCTGAAGATGCAGCATAGGTGGTATCTGGCACCCAAAAGATTAGCAAAAATGTCAAAATCAATAAAGGGTAACTGTTGGAAATGTAAAACAACAGGAGGAACCTTCTACCACATGTGGTGGTCATGCAGCATAATTAAAAAAAGAACTTTAAAAAGTGTTTAGAAATCTTTTGCTAAAAGCCCAGAAGCACTGTTGCTGGGGTTAATGACAACAGAAGATTCCAATAAAGAGAGAAAATTGTTTCTATATGCTACAACGGCCACCCGTGTACTATTAGCGCAAAAATGGGAAACAGGAAAGTGTCAACCAAAGAAGACTGGCATATTAAACTGTTAGAATATGTGGAGTTAGCAGGGATGACCATTAGAACAATAAACCAAAATGATGAAAGATCTAAAGAGGACTGGATACTATTTATAGATTATATGGAAAAGTATTATACACAAAGCAATTTGCCTAGCAGGATGGTAACATTTTCAGCAGAATAAGAAATAAATGGGACGCGGGTGGCACTGTGGGTTAAATCACTGAGCCTAGGGCTTGCCGATCAGAAGGTCGGCGGTTTGAATCCCTGCAACAGGGTGAGCTCCCGTTGCTCGGCCCCAGCTCCTGCCCACCTAGCAGTTCGAAAGCACGTCAAAGTGCAAGTAGATAAATAGGTACTGCTCCAAACGGGAAGGTAAGCAGCGTTTCCGTGTGCTGCTCTGGTTCACCAGAAGCGGCTTTGTCATGCTGGCCACACGACCTGGAAGCTGTACGCCGGCTCCCTCGGCCAATAATACGAGATGAGTGCCGCAACCCCAGAGTTGGTCATGACTGGACCCTAATGGTTAGGGGTCCCTTTACCTTTACCTTTAAGAAATAAATAAAGTATACAAAAGTGGTTGCGATAGATGGGGTGAACTTAGAAAACACGAGTAAAAGAGGGGTTAAAAGGAACCATGATTGTAAGTCAAGGAATGTTTTCTGATTTTTCTTTGTTGCATCGTTTTGGTTCATGCTTTGTTGATATGTGGAAGGTTATCAGAAAAGCAAAACAACTTATCCACTCCTGCAATTTCTTCCAGTCTAAGCTGTTTGCTGAATGAGACTACGCAAGTACAAGCTTGAAGGGTTATATGGGGCAAGATCTGACACACTTTGTGCCTAAGGATGCCGAAGATCTGAAATAGTCACTTTAATACTTGAATTCCTGTCTGACCTGAAATACTGGTGTGTGAGAGAGAGTGTGTGTGGTTTTGTTTTTTCATATGCTGATAGGAATTTCTTTTTTGTTTCCACTTTATATTATTATTATTATTATTATTATTATTATTATTATTATTATTATTATCAGCATCCATTTCTGTGTAGTAGGGCAAGTGTGGCTAATCAGGGGCCCTTCAAATGTATGCCCACAGCAAACGCTTTACAAATGCATAGGTTTTTGTAGACCATGTAGCTGGGGGAAAGAGAAGCCTGGAACTTTATTTGTACTCTTGCTCATAGGTATGAAGGCCCAAGGAAAAACCAGAAAAAATGGATAGAGAAAAAGCGAGGGAGGGAATGTTTTCGTTTTTCCCTGGGGTGGGGTCAGGGCCGGTTCTAAGACAAGGCTGGGTGGCGCATTGCGCCAGGGCGCCGGGCTGCTGGGGGCGCCATGCTGCTGCACCCACGGCAGCCACTGCGCCCGCCAGACAGCCGCGCTTCGCCCGCTTCGGTCCTTTCCCGGCAGCGGCGGCAGAGCTGCCTCTGCCAAGGGGCGGCAGGGAAGAGGAACAGGGCAAACCTTCCGTCGGGGTGGCAGCTAGGGCTCCCTGGACTGCAGCCCCGCTCCACCGCTTCAGCCGAGCAGGCGGAGGCGGAGCACAGCTGGCAGCATCCCTACCTGTCACGCCGCACCCTCCTGCTGCCCGCTGTGCCTGGCCCTGCCCAGCGGAGTGCGAGGGGCGCTGGAGGGATCATCGCACCACGGCACCCAATATACTTAAGACGGCCCTGGGTGGGGTGGTGGTTTTAGGCCTTCAAATCCCTACACTTGGACATGGTTTGGTTTAGTGTGACCTGCAAATAGATCATAGGGTGTTTCAGTGGTCTGCCTAAAGGCACGCATGAAGGGTGGCAAGATCCATCTCATGCAAGAAATGGATGTAGTTTATACAGGTGATCCTGGTCACAGCTTGTATATCAGCGCAGCATCAGTTTCAGGAGTAGTCCAGGCTACAGTCCTGTTCTGGTAGCCTACTAGCCTCCCTGACTATCACCAAAGCAAAGTCAGTCTTTTCACCTTGCACCTTTGTGTCTTCCCAGGACAAGAAGGAGGATCGCCCAACCATCATTTTGGGCCTGACTCTTAAAGGGATGCACATCTATCAGGTAAGAAGTTCAAAGATTTTAAATCTGGCATTAACACCCCGCTCTCTCTGTCTCTCTCACACACAGTTCCTCTGCCAGCACTTCCAACTTCTTCCTGTGTCCTAGACTTTATAAATTAGATTATTGCTCCTGTGCATCTCACAATGTCATTTTCTTTTTCTTTTTTTGACATTTGTTTGCATTCTTGTAGGAGGTGAACCATGTTCGCCAGCTGCTCTATGACTTCCCCTGGTCACACATTGGGAAACTAGCATTTCTGGTGAGTGTTGCAGAATGTGACAATGTTATTTGGATTACTCGCCATTTGAATCACATTATTTCTTAAAGGCTCAGGGCTGGCAAATGCATAATAGGGTTTGGGGTTTTTTTTATATATAAAGAGATAATAAAACGTGCAATCCTATTTACCAAGAGCACTTTCCTTTTCCCCTCTCTGTAATTTAGGGGAAAAAGTTTGTAATCCAGCCTGATGGTTTGCCTTCAGCCCGGAAGCTAGTTTACTACACAGGGTGCCCTTTCCGGTCTCGGCATTTGCTCCAGCTGCTCAGCAACAGCCACCGTGTGTTTCTTAACATCCAACCCATACTTAAGCAGATCCAGATGATGGAAGATGCAGAAGGTAAGTGAGGGTGAGGGTTTGCATCTGAGAAGGGCCAAGGCCTCTAGCAAACACAGGGCAGGTGCAAAGACATTGGTTTTCACAAAAGCTTAAAGATATTTGGCAAGGTCAGAAAGTTGTGTTGAGTCCTTGTTCAAAAGGTGTGAGGCAGGCAGGGCCAACATCTGTGGCTACCATGATCGGACACCTTCCAAGGCCCACACTCTGCATGAGGTCCAGCACTGAAGGCCTCTTGGTTGCTGTTGCTTACCAGCACCACTGGGCTGTTTGCCTCCCTTTGGCCCAGATGTGATGTGTGAGCAGATGAGAGTGAAGGAGGAGGAACTGCTGGCAACTGTTTGCTGACTGGTGGCCTGCTCGCTCAAGACAGAGACAGTCGTGGTGGGGAAGAGGAGGTCATGTATGCGGTCTGTAGGGTTCCCAACAACCTGGCACTGATGTCATGCCACCCTTCAAAGGCATGGCCTTTTTGCTAAAATCCACTGTGCAAGGAGGACGTGGGTCCAGTCTCCCTTGCATTCTAACCTCAGTTGTTACAGAAGAACTTAACGCCCTGTTTTTGAAGGCACCTGGGACCCTTCCAGTCCTTTAAGCATGACAATTAAAAAAATTATTTAGCTAGCTTGCATCATTCCAAATTTCAGCAAGATTTTTAAAAGTCATAAAACAGATTATTTCAGAACTCTAAAAGAAATATTAAAAATCCTTGTTTAACTACCAGTAAGGTGTGTCAATTAAAAATGGCAAATGGACAGAGTTGAAGGTTTTGAAAGTTTTGTTATAATCAGGTCACATGGAAATGTAATGAATGGGTGGATTACCAAGACTACAAGATATTCACATCAATCTTGGCCAACCACCCAAAAACCTTCTTATCCAAGTTAATAGCCCCAGACCAAACCGGCTTCGTCCCTCGTCGCAACATCACAGACCCCATCAGGAAACTACTGAACCTAATCGAACACAGCAAGGCAACTAAACTCCCACTGGAAATTATGTCCCTAGACATCCTCAAAGCTTTTGATTGCTTAGAGTGGAAATACCTATTAGCAGTGTTAACTAGCATGAAATTTGGCCCCAATTTCCTGCAAACCCTCAAACAAATATGAATGGGTGGATTAATGAACGAGAAACCACTATAGCCATTTTGTCTCCATGGCCCTTCCTTTTGCTTAACTTCCGGGTAAGAGTGATGGTTGCTGGATAGATTGTGAGGGCCACTCCCAAGAGCACTTGCTCCATGCAGAGACTCAGGTGGTGTTGAGCCTCCCACCACATGTGCTAGTCTGACCAGTGAAGTGCTTCCTTCCACCATAATTATTATTAAATATTTGTATGCAGTGTTGTCATGTGATCAGGCCAGCACAGGTGGCAAGAGACTTAAGTTTCTCTTTTTCCAAACTTTTCTTTCCACCCTACTCACTTGTTGCAGAGAAGAAACGATATCGGGAATCCTACATCAGCGACACGTTGGAGATGGACCTTGACCCATCCGACAAGCATTCACACGGCAGTGGAAGCAGCAGAGGAAGTGAGAAGAACAACCGTCTGTCTCGGCAGTCGACCGACAGCCATGGCAGCTCTCACACGTCGGGCATTGAGGCCGACTCAAGGCATCGGATTTCGGTGGAGATGTCGGTGGACGAGCCCTTTGGGATCGATCGGGTTCATCGGAAGGAGAAGTCCTGCAGCTCAAACATCAGCCGTGGAAGCTCTGGCATTGATAGCGGTGGCAAAGAGAGAGCCGAAGAGGACTCTCAGGATGATGGTAAGGCTTGGGGGAAATGGCCAGCAGGTATTTCTCTTCTGTGGAAACAAAATTAAGAGCAGTGGTGGGTAGGATGAATGGGCGAGCAGGTGACTTTAGAAGAAGATATATCACTGTTCTCTCTCATAATTTCCAGAAGTTGAATTGACAGTGGACGAGTCGGAAGAGGTGACTGTGGATGAGCCTCAGTTAGAGGACGTCATACATGGAAAACCTGTAGATGCGCTTGCAAAAGGTGGTGTTTGCTGCCAGGGTGAGCTGATATTCATGCAACTCTTTGAAATTTGTCAGTGTTGCATCCTGCTTCACCGTGTTTTAAGTTTCTGACTTGCATAAAATATCCCAGTGTGACATTTCTTTTACTAAATTTGAAGAAATCTTTTTGTGGGGTGAAGGGGTGTGTGGAACATGGGAAAGTATTTCAGGGTATCATCATTTAAGAAAGTCATAGGAGCACAAAAATGTGGAGACTGAAAGCCACAAAGAATTGTGAAATAAGCAGAGTTCCTTCAAGCACTGGAATTCCCAATTTCCTGTGTGAAGCTTTAGCTAAATATACATGTCCCCACTATGACTTTTTTTTGTAACAATGAGAGCTAGGAACTTGTTTGAACCAAATATCTCTGCAAGTGATAACCTACTGTCATATATAGAATCCTTAAACTTGCATCTTGTTGCTGTCTCCCTAAGATGCTTAAGAAAATAATTTGAATAATCTATTAACATCTGCTGGTACAAAAGGTGGACAATTTCAACTGTTGGCCATGGATAGGACTGGGTGCAGTAACTGATGAATTTAACACTCTATGTTATATACAGAATCTTAAAATAAGCCAGGAGTAAGGAATATTTTGAGGAAGAAAGAGAGAAGCAGCAGATACCCACTATTGATGCCTTTCAAATTCAAGGAATTTGCAACCTGAGGATTCTCCTTCTGACGCTTCTGCCATATTACATTTCTCAATATACGGAGCCAGCTTGGACAATCCTTTCATTCACTTACACTAGCCACTAGCCATGTTTAAACCAGGAAATCTTTAGTCAATCATAATTTATGGTTTTATGCCATAGAAAATGATGTCGACCAGGAACAAGCCAGGGCAATAAACCCACTTCAAACCATGGTTTGATAGCCAGGCTTTTTCTGAAACTAGCAGCCGTAGTTTCCCAATTCAGTTGAAATGGAAAGCCATGGCTAATTAAAGCCTCCCTGGTTTAATTGCAGCTCATATCCAATGAAAGAGCATGGGCAAAAAACTTGTGCATATATCATGGCTTAATAAGCTGAGATATGATCAAGTGAACATGACCAATATCTCTATAAGCTTTGATCAACATTTTTGTTTTCAGTTTGAATCTTATCCTTTTTATTTTGTCTCTCTCTTCCCACCCCAACAGGCACGAATCCAAACCATCTTTCAGTAGTGCAAGTCACGTTAATAAAGGTCAGAGACCAGAGTGTGGAATCACTTCACCAGGTAAGATGTTGGCTGGTGTGGGAAGGGTGTAGCTCAGTGGCAGAGCAGCTGCAAGGTCGCAGTTTCAATCCACAGCATCTCCTGCTAGGAAACGGAGCAGCCACTGTCCATCAATATAGGCAATAATGAGCTGGATGAATCAATGAGCTAGATCAGGCATCCCCAAACTTCGGCCCTCCAGATGTTTTGGACTACAATTCCAACCACTGGTCCTGTTAGCTAGGGATCATGGGAGTTGTAGGCCAAAACATCTGGAGGGCTGCAGTTTGGGGGTGCCTGAGCTAGATAGTTTAAGGCAGGTTGCTATGAGCCATAACAAACTCTTGTCTCATTTACACTCTGTAATAAGAAATTTGGCAAATATCATATGCCACATTAGGATGAGTTCTGGGTTTAAACTCCCAGGACGTTTTCTTTTGAAGCATTTATTTCTAAGCTTAAAAGATAGCATCAATCACTTGGGAAACTGGATCCAACTCAAAATAAAGAATGCACAGGGTTGGGTTTAGCTCATGGATTTTGTTTCTAGTAGTGTAATCAAATGCTGTTTCTTAAGCAACCACAGTCTGGTCTGTAAAGAATACTATCTTTACATTTTAATGTTAATGTTTCTATGTTCCAAATGTGGTTGCCATCATCAGGAAAGGGGGGAAAGACCCCTTGACTGTAGCCTTCAGCATTGTGGGACCGCTGTTTATTCTCGGTCTGTGGTTAGTGCACAAATTGCTCCGCTAAGAATGTATCTAACGTTCCGTTAGATACAGGAAAGATCTGAAAGTAGAATCAGACTCACTCTGTCAACAGCACCAGAAGAAGCCTAGCTTGAATTAATTCAGTAGACTTCGCCATAATCCAGGGTGCTCAACAAGGTGGTTTATACATCTAAAACCGAGAAAGCCTGCAGGGCTGATTCTGATTAACTAGTGGGCACAACCCAGCCAGAGTTATGCACTTTTAAGTCTTATTTCAGTAGGAGAGTTAAGCATGTGATTAAGGGCTGCAGTCTAAAAGCATTTACTTGGAAATATAACCCACTGAATTCAGTGTGTAGGATGAGGCTGGTATACATCACAAGCTGAGTCTTAAAAGTGCCCATGAAAATTCACCAAGATTTTAGTGCAAATTTCTCTTAACAAACATGCTGCATTTTGTTTGCCGTTTTCACTAATACATTCGATTTATGCACATCCCTGTGATTATATACATTTTTTGTAAACATTGCAAAATTCAGACAAGTATGAATTCTGGGAGGATTGCTGTGCTTTGGTTCTCCTATTGTTTCAGAAAGTGTGAATTTGATAGATTTGCCTTTAAGGGCAAACAGAATGGAAACTCTTCCCCGTCCCTTTTCCTGACGATTGGTTGTGTTGGCAGGGTTAGAGTGCCAACAACATTTGGAGAGCCACAGGTTCTCTAGAAAGGTTCCAGCGAGGTAGTCATGCTAATCTGTTGTAGTAGAAACAAAGAAATGTCTGACAACACCTGTAAAGACTATGAAAATTATTGTGGCACAGAGCCCTCAGTTAAATGCATGAAGCATTGTATATATAATAGATACGCACACTCACATGTGTCCACACAGAAGGGAGGCAGAAAGACTAGCTATCAAAAAAAAGAGTAGCAACAAATGCAAACTGTCCCAAGTCCATCACATTTGTGCACGGGGACAGATTAAAGACTTCTCTATCCTGTTCCTGTGCAGATTTTTTAGGGTAATTCCAGAAAATCCTTTAAATAGCTGCAGAAACCATTGGAAATCAAATAAAAGTTACAAGGTGGTCCAAGGGCTGCTTTAAAAAAATGCTCAGGGAAGTACGTTGCTTCCTGTATAATTGAATATACACTGTGGTGATGGTAGCAGTCATCCTTTTTTCACACCATGCCCCTTCATACATACCATTTTAGGTACGTAATTTTATCCACTTCTGTCAAAAAGGAGGGAAAGTTATCGCTGTTCTTTTATTTTTCTGAGAGGGCGAGGGAGAGAAATTAATCTGGATTGGGCAGCCTAGAAGCCCCCTTGGTCCAAAATGGGCTGTTTCCCAAAGCACTAAATCAAAGTATGCACACCCATATCATACATATAACATTCAGGTTAACAGGGATTCTATTGTGTGCTACAACTTCTAGTCTTAATAGCTAAATGGACCTTCTATACTCAGAGGCTTCCTATCTCTGAATACCAGATATTGCCCACTTTCCCCTCTTATGGGGCAGCATAAATGCCCCCCCCAACCCATTTCTCCTCACATCCTGTGAGGTAGGTTATAATGAGAGAGAATGAGTGGCCAAAGGTCAACCTGTCAGTTTCAGAGCTGAGTGGGGATTTGAACCCATATCTCCTCAGTCAGCCTAGTCCAACAGTCTGTAATCAAAACACCACAATGGCTCCTTGCTCCTCTGGATGGCCACTGAAAATAACAGAGTGCTGGATAAGAGGGATCTTTCGTCTGACCCAGGAAAGCACTTCCTATTGCCTTTCTATTTCACTACATCCTCGGGGATAAGAACTTGTCAGAAATTTAAGTTATTCATAAGTTTTGGAGTTCTTCCTCCTATACCACTTCCATGTGGCTTATTTTCCTTCCTTCCTTCCTTCCTTCCTTCCTTCCTTCCTTCCTTCCTTCCTTCCTTCCTTCCTTCGCCTCTCATGCAGTAAAGTCCATCCCATGAAACTTTAATTTTCAGTAGATCTCCACAAGAACATGGTAACCTCGACTCATGCTGACATTGAAGGACCAATCAAAATATAGTGATTCTAAAAGGAAGACAAATTAATCTTCTGCTTACCATGATCAAACCTTTTAACTATAAGAAGCAACATCCCTCTTGGCTCTCCCCTCCTTTTTCCAACCTAGACAAGCACCGTTGTTTCAGCCAAACTCTTCCCTTCCAACACTCAGTTCATTGTACATGCCAGGGGGACACTGTGTTCTGAAGCTCAGAATCTAGGCGTTAATAGTTGAATGACTTCACAATTCCATAATGCTTCACAGCTTCTTCATTAAGACAATTTTCCTTAAAGAGAATGAGAGGAATGTTAACAATTTGAGACGAGATGGGAGCTTGCACGCATGCAATCTTTTTCTTTTGTCTTGCTTGTTTGTTTTAAAGTTGTTTGCTTTAATATATGCTTGTCTTAAACTGGCAGCTTGCACAGCCCAAAGCTATGAAGTGCCTGGACCAGCACAGCCATAGTCTAGATGACATCCGCCTTCACAAGTGTCTTCATCCTCCACTAAGTGCCACATTATCTTCAGATACCTCACACAGCTATACGTTTGGTTGCGCCTTAGAGGATAAGCTGGCCAGCTATGGATGTGTTTATTCAACAGCCGACTGCAAAACCAAGTCTGCCCTCTATGGGAAGAGGTCCATGAACTGCCTGTCTCTGGATCTCTTGGGGGAAGATCAGCTCCCAGAGGAATTTGTGGTGTAGACACACTGGAGAAGCTTTTGGACCCTCTTGCCAAAGGTCACCTACAAAAAAAAGAAAAAGGAAAAAAGGAGTGACTGCTGTTCTGATGGGAAATGGATACTGATTTTACCTCATCGTGTGGGATCCTCTCCTTATTGTTGCCCTCTCTGGTTTGTCATTGTTGTTTAATCCAGCACATCTAATCAAACTGCAGGTTAATAATTAAAGCATAGCATTTAAAATGCTATGATTCCAGACTGGATAATTGAGGAACGCTTCGGGATAATTGTTCAGGAACAATTTTCTTACTGAAAACAAAAAATGAAAACCAGCAGTGGGCCAAAAACTGAACATATTCTCAGGACCTGGAAATATTTGTCTCCTGTTTTCCAAACTCTGGTCCAATTTTCACCACTTTTTTCTTCACACTGCTTCAGTATGTATAATCCTTAGGGACATTGTTTTCCTAAAATGTGTCTCCATCAACTGCCTGCCATGCTGAAGCCTCTACTGCCATTTGGCACCATAAGGAGCAGAATCTTGTCTTCTGTTAAATGCAGTTTTCCTCTCCCAGACATGCCACTTGTCAAGTAGTGGTATTGGAAAGAGTCAGATATCATATCTGAAACATATCTGTGACACATGCCCCTCCAACTGTTTCTCACAGAAAGAGAGGGGCAGCCCCAGAGGAGAGGCAAAATCTCAAAGCACTACCTCAAAATGTAAATTTGCCCAACACGTTTGTATAAAAAAAAACCCTCTTATGCCTTCATCTAGTAAAGGACCATAGGAGCTTTGCTGGATCAAGGTGAATGTTCTTTGCCCAAACATGTATATTTACTCACATTCATCGGACATATTTATATCACCAATAAATCTTTTGGAGGGTGTAATGTCACTTCAAGGCTATGCCTTTCCTTATTTCTTTTGCAACCATTTCTTGGGAACTGCCTGGTTAGCCCACTGTACATCATCCTTGGGGACAAGTAGCATTGGTACAGTATTGCTCACAGGGTGCTGAATTGTGCCACAAAACAACAGTGTGAAAAATGGAGGCAAGATGTCCACACGATTTGTGGAAATGGCATAGAGGTCATTGATCAGTAAATTCTGTAGGGACAGGAATTTCCCAGAATTGTACAGGCATGGTTGAAGTTCCCATGCAGGTCCATGTTCATATGCAGGGCACAGACACTGAGACATAGGTCAGCTTAAACTCTGGGTGGTTTTGTATGAAAGGAAAGAAATAGTTGGGCCCATTTGATGGAGTGCCAACAAGTGCTGAGTAATGAAGACCTTCTCAGTCAAGTGATAAGGGGGGTGGGGTACAATTTTGCATGGTGTGGAAAAAGTGGAGTGTGAGACGTTCTTCTCCTTGTCTCAATAACTAGAACCCGGCCAATGAAGCTGGATGTTTGGAAATGTAGAGAAGACCCAAGGAGGCGCACACAGTTATATTCAACTAGGGCTGGCCACCAACTTGCATGGCTTTAAAGGGGGATGAGGCAGCTACTTGCCATGATGGCTATGTACCTACCTCCACTGTCGGAGGCACTATGCCTCTGACTACTGGTTTCTGGGAATCACAAGTGGGAAGAGCTGTGCTGCATTTAACCTGCTTGCAGGCTTCCCACAGGCATCTGTGTTAGAACTGACTGCTGAACAAGATGGCAAGGCTTTTCTTACATTCTCATGTGCTGAAGATTTCTAGGCTCACCTTTTGCCTGCTTCAGGGTAGCATTACATTCTGTCAAATGTAAGAATCGGGGGATGTGATTAAGACAATGTGCATTAGCCTAATGGCCTTCTGTTTGGCAAGAGCACGTTGGATTTTCCCACCCCATTTCTGTGGAATGGCTTTTTCTGGACTAGCAATTGTCAGCAAAGGAAACTAAAGGTTAAAAAAAAAGTTTCCACAAAATTATAGGGCTAGAAAGACTAGTGAGATCCCAATTTGGTGCTGTTGATCCTTTTGCACACATTTAATGATCAGGAATAGGAAGGGCAGTGAAGAGGAGATGGAAAGGCTGCTGCTATAGCAGTTTCTACTCTCCTCTCATGTAAACTCTCTCTTCAGGAGAGGTGTGAAATCAGTTTCAGATCCTGGACACTTCCCAGTAAGAAGTTCCCTTGCAGGAGCCTGATGGGAATGAATGGAAGCTGCTCTCCTGCAGAGTTTGTGCAAGAGAATGTCTCAGTAGATTGTGGCCTCTGTCACCTCCTTCTGGTCTGACATCTCCTGACCCTAGTGAGCCAATGCCCTGCAGGCATTTTTAGACCAGCAATACTTATTGTTGGTACTGTATTGAGAAATTATTGCTTAAAAAGAAGAAGTTAACTTTCCATAGTTCACATATGAAGAATTGGTGCCAATCCCTTGAATTAGTCCATTAGTCCATTGCCCATTGTTCATAGATTCTCTCTACTTTGTATTTCTGTCTGTATAATCATATTTATTTGTAGTGAGCAAAAATGGGGGAGGGAACAGCAGACTTTCAAATATCTTGTCTTGATTCCTTGAAAGAGATGAGATGGAAATGAAGGAGTACCCAAATTGTGCTCAGGGTGTGAGGACCAGTTCTCATGGGGAGCCAGCTGCCAAATTTAAGCTCTTTCCTATTCCATCGCATCATAGTTTAACTCCCCTCATTAAGGCCCACTGATTATTTCAAATGGGGAGAGCCCAACATGAAACAATAGAATGGAAAGTGCCTAAACTGGGCATGATCACAGCTGGGTCCCTTCTTACCTTCCGAGGGGATTGCACCCCCCTTTTTTTCTTCCATCTGCTGAAAAGGTAACATGAGAACCATTCCCCCTGTCTTGAAACCTCTTCAGCCACTATGATGGCTGTGCAGCCCCCTTTTGGTTCATGTAAACTTATGAGTTCTGATATATATGTATTGATTTTAATCTTGAGGTTCTGTTTCATGTTTAGCTTAGCTGCGGTATGCGATTAAAGAAAAGGGCCTTTTAATCTGCTGAAGATATGGAAACCAGCTGTCAATATTTGTTCAGCTGTAAGTTACTTGTTGCAGCCTCTCTGGTTTTTAATGGTCAATGTTCCTCCTTTCCATGAAAGGAAAACTTTTGTATTTTTTTGGGGGGGACTTGCACACAGATGGATCCAACTAACTCCCACTCGTATATATACACACATATAATAAAAGCTTGCTAGAAAAGCAACATTGAGTGTGTGCTACTTGAGTGTGGAAGAGAAATGTGAAAATGGCCACCTCAGAGAGAGAGAGAGGGAAATAAAGTATTTGCCAACACTATTCTTCCTCATAGCTTTTATGTCACTACTCCTATTGCCAATATAAGCCACTCTTGGCAAGCCCAAAGGCACAGTGTGAATACGTAAAACCAGTGAACATCTTTATAAGTTTTGGGCAGCAATGAGATTTTGCGTTTGAAGACTTAAGTATGTCTGAGGGGTTTTGGAGACTGCAAGTTATTCTAGTTAGGGAAATGCTTTTCAATAGCCAGTGAATGTGTGCTTGCTTCACCAGGGCTGGTGGCACATTGGATGTAGAATTGGGTAACGTGCCCTCTGATGCCACCCCGCTCCTAAATGTTGAGGCCTTATTTCCTGAATATTCTTAGAGCACCTCCAAGTGGCCATAATTTGAAGGATCAGGTAGAGTGTTATTTAAGTGATTCCACTCTTAAAATCAAGACTCAGGGGTTTCCAACTCTGCCAGTCAACAATCACCATCCTTTTCCAATATAACCCTTTCCCCAGAATGCTGTTGGCTCTCTCATTTGTCCATTAGCACAGAGAACTGCTAACTGCATGTCCTCTTAAACAGAAAAGGCTTGTGTAGGGAGCAGTGGGTTATACTTGTGAACTGGGATAGCATCATGGCAAAGAGACTTGAGTTATGAATCTGGAAGCCTTGGGTTCAAATGTTGACTCTGTCATGCACTCCTTAGGTGACATTAAGCAAGTTACTATTTCTCAGTCTCCGTGATAGGGAAGATTTTTATACTGCCTTCCCTTACCAGGTTGTTGTAAGAAGTACGACTAGAACATGCATGTGAAATGCTTTAAGCACTATGCTGGGGTGTGGAACCTGTGGTCCTCCAGATGTTGTTGGACTATGACTCCCATCAGCCCTGAACATCTGGAGGGCCACAGGATCCCTACCTCTGTACAAAAGATCAGTATTACTATTACATTGTCACGTGTGACTAATGCTTGTGACAGCTAGGATTTGACTATAGTTTCGTGGAACATGCAAGTTGCATAGTTAATTTATTCAGTGCGTCATTTGTCTTCCAAAATATAATACTTTTCACAACAATCTTGTGGATTTGGTGTCTGAGTGGCAGTTTTTTGCCCAAGGCTGGCAGTGCACTGTAGGGGTTTGAACTGAACCTGCTTTCCATTTGCAAGCCAAATAAATTATGACAGTGGTCACCAGCCTTTTAAGGCCTATGGGTACATTTGAAGAGCACTTTACCATCTTTGCTATTCTTTGGCACATCCATTTCCTGCCATCCTTTGAGCACCTAAGAGGTTAATGAGCCGTTGCACATTTTATTGAAGTTTTTGGCTTCCATCTTTTAACTGGAGATGGTGGGGATTGAATCAGGGGGCCTCCTGCAAGCAAGGCATGTGTTCAACCTCTGATGTTCAGTCCATCACCCAGAATCCATTAGCAATTTCAGAGCCATTATCACAACATAAAACTGATGAGCCACAGCAGCTGGACAGTGTTTGTTCCGCCCCCCCCCCCGGTCTTTAGACCTTTAATAGGATTAATAGCGGTAACACGGTTTCATTTATTTAATGTGGCAGAGTACATGCTGTACATTTGAAGCATACGGCTTCCTCCAAAGAATTATGGGAGATGTAGTTTACCTCCCACAGAACTACAATTCCCAGCATTATCTGCAGGAATCCCCGCAACCCTGTCAGTACACATGGGCACTGCCATGATCACAGAAGTGACTTCAAGTTGTATCTGAGTGCAACACATTTACACATTACAGTCATACCTCGGTTTAAGTACGCCTCGGTTTGAGTATTTTCAGTTTAAGTACTCCGTGGACCTGTCTGGAACGGATCAATCCACTTTCCATTACTTTCAATGGGAAAGTTCACTTCAGGTTAAGTACGTTTCAGGTTAAGTACAGACTTTCGGAACCAATTGTGTTTGTAAACCGAGGTACCACTGTAATAGGAATTTTTTCCAAAGCGAGTTGCATTTCAAGGGGTGGGATGCATGGCCCTTTCTTGACAGTAGAGGGCACTAGAGGAGTTATGTAGCACATCCTGTCAGCCAAAAGAATGGGGGAACTGTTCATTAGTCAGTTCTGAGCATCAACATGACAAGTTGTCCAATGCAGTATTGTTTTCGAAGGTTATTTGGTGGCTTATTTCTTATTAGCCATTTTAGATAGACTAGCAGATGGAATTAAACTTTGGAATTACCGTAGGCATAGTTACAGTGCACAAAGGTTTTACACAACTGCAGTTAGAATGTAAACATGGGAAGTGGTGTAGAGCCATACAGTTTTGTTCAAAAATCACACACACACACACACACACACACACACACACACAAACAAACAAACAGAGTGATCTGCCATTACAATGTATCCTTCCTAACTGCCACAATGACCTTTTGGTTGTACCATCAAGAATACAATCTGTTGTTCTGGCTGGGCTGCAACTGCACAAGTAAACACAACAGGAATTGTCTAGAATCCACCATGGGCCTGTCCTGGATCCAAAAATTCCTTGGGGCACAGCATATCCCTCAGCACACATGCACAGAAGCATTACCCCTTGTGCCAATCTGTGCAGAGACTCTCCTTACCAATGTGGCATGATAGCACCATTTCTTGCTGGTACAGGGATTCGCTGAACATATGTAGCAAAGTGGGAGACAGGCAAGACACACCGGAGGGTGTTGAGGAGCCACACCCTCAGGCTTTGCATTTCAAATAGGGCTGGCACATGTTTTAGAGGTGTCTGCTGGAACAAATTAGATTCGTGAAAGACAAAAGGGAGCATTTCTTGACAACCAGGTATACTTGGTTTATGACACGTGCTGAAATAAGTTGCAGTGATTGTCTCTACAGCTCAGATGATGACAAGACAAATTCATGAAGTGTGAGGGTCTTCAAAAGGTACTAGTTATGATGGCTTCAGGGACGCGGGTGGCGCTGTAGGTTAAACCACAGAGCCTAGGGCTTGCCAACCAGAAGGTCGGTGGTTCGAATCCCCGCGACGGGGTGAGCTCCCCTTGCTCGGTCCCTGCGCCTGCCAACCTAGCAGGTTCGAGATGAAAGTTGAGTGGCGTGTCTCTTGCTGCCATGCTGTGTCACGAGTCAGCTGGCCACCTCACCTGCCACAGCCCCTACCTGGCAGCTACTCACTCCTTTCCCTCCTCACTCACTTTCTCCTCCCATGCACACCTCAGGCCGCCATGACAGTGGTGGCAGCAGCAGAGAGGGGCCAGCAAGAGCGTCCGCTGCCTCTGCTCCAGCAGCAAACTGCCTCCCTCCCCCCGGGTTCTGCTTCAAGTGGGGATGGGCCCAAGAAGGTGGTGAGAAGAGGCCCAGGCTTGCCTTGCTACCACCACACATCTTGGCCTGCTTACAACAACAACAACCTTATTTATGCCCTGCCCATCTGACTGGGTTTCCCCAGCCACTCTGGGCAGCTCCCAACAGAACATTAAAAACACATAAAAGATCAAACATTAAAAACTTCCCTAAACAGGGCTGCCTTCATATGTCTTCTAAAAGTCAGTTTATTTCCTTGATCTGATGGGAGGGCGTTCCACAGGACAGGCACCACCACCGAGAAGGCCTTCTGCCTGGTTCCCTGCAACCTCACCTCTTGCAGCCAGCAAACCGCCAGGAGGCCCCTGGAGCCTACTATAACATACTCTTGGGGCAACACTGCAAGCACAAGGGTTGGCAAGAGCGCTGGCTGACCCTCCTCCCCAAGTTTGACGGTAGTGGCTCTGGAGGGGAAAATGAGACATTCTGTGATCAAATCAGAAGCTGGGATGTCTTCTGTAATTCCAGTAATGTTCCAGGAAAATCAGGACATTTGAAGGGTCTGGGCTTGTACACAACCTGAACCTCCAGCATCGACTGTCACCGGCCATTGAAGATTATCGCTGGAGATTCAAAACAGGAGACAGCTGCTGCCTTCAAGCCCTGCATGTGGGCTTCCCCACAGAGGCATGCGGTTGGCCAGTGTGGAAAACAGGATGCTGGATGAGATGGGCCTTTGGTCTGATCCAGCAGGGCTGTTTCTCATAGGCTATTACGAAGCTCTGTACCTTCAGTAGATGAATAGCAGCCGGAAATATAGACACAGCTCCTTTCTCAATATGGAGAAGCAGTAACGGGCAGGAGACTACACATCATCTGCTGATTTCTGCCTGCCTTTTTTTTAATAACAAAGGCACAGAAATTCTGTTCATAAAAAAGTTGAAAACCTAGTCTGAAACATTGAACTTAAGCAGCTCATATGAGCAAACCCTTACTCTTCACTGTAACATTTCTCCCTAAAAAATCAAGCTGTGTTGCAGGTTTCTGCTAATGTAATTTAAGTAACAGAGCTGACATGGTAACTTTCTTAGCGCCTAAACCAACTTGAAGTGCATGATCTACCTTGAATCTTTTTTTCTTTATTTATTTTTGGCAGTCTGTCAGCACACAGTTACTCCTCTGAAAATTGCAGCAACATAACATCAGAATCATTCTGCTGCACCAGCCCCAAGCTCCATAACGCTGTTAAAACACACAGGCGCACACGGAGTTAAAATGTTTCCAATAGGAGATTTCAGGAGGTTTCGAACCAAGTTCATCTGAAGACAGAAAATGCAAAGAACAAGCAGGAGGAAAGAAACTTAGCAAGACAAATAATAATAATACTATATTTCTTATACCCTGCCCATCTGACTGGGGTGCCCCAGCCACTCTGGACGGCTCCCAACAATACCAATTTTTTTTAAAAAAAACAAAAAACCCCAAAACACTGAAAACCCACAGCTCTCCGCTAAGTGCAGCTCAGAGTTTACAGAATGACAATGCACAGCCTAGGGGGAGTCATTTAAAGATGCAGCTCCTCTTTTATTACGACAAAATTGCTACTGTTGGCATCCCAACAGTCCCGACTGAAGCAGTGAGGAGAACCAAATTCATGCAGCCCACACTGCACAACAGCCCACAGCCCCACCACCAGCAGCCTTGTATGTTTGCATAGAAACGGCCCTTGATGCACATATAGTTCAAGCGCAGGAAGAAAAATATCATTACAATGAGGTAGTGCATCAAAGCCCACAATTTCCACCTTTGTGAGCTGAACTGTACATGTGTACATTTTGATGTTTTGTCCCATTTGGGGGATGGCGGAGTCAGGCTGGGATAGGCTGTGCACGCTGACTCCCAAGAGGCATTGGGCCAGATCGAGAAAGACACCTCAGTTGATCCAGGGCTGTGGATTTCATGACTGAAATGAAACTTGAATCAGAGATTTTCTGGTTCGTAGATCAGTCTCTTGGCCACCAGCCTATTGCAAGGATAAGAACTGCTGTGGCTAAGAGCCACCCCATTTAGCTGGGCGAGTGGCACGCCAAGAACAGCAATGCATCTTGGGACATCCTCATCATCTCCCCAGACAACAGGGATGGATTAGTGGCAGTTGCACAGAGACCCACGCGCACAACTCCGGCAAACCACAGCGCCTGGCAAGGCCCCAAAAGCCTAACTAAACAACCAAATAGCATTCTGGGCTGTAGCGAAAGCTCTCGAGTGCTGTTTGGTAACTTACTTAGGACTCGTCTGCGTTGCTGCTCAAAACCTCACTAATGTTGATATGCCATTCGGGCTCCTTTTGTTTCCCAAAAGCCACATTTTTAACTGCTGCCGAATACAAAGCAAGCTCCACTTTCATGAAGCAGCAGTTCAACCTCTGCCAAAACATGTGCGCCCACAGTGATGCAGGTAACTTTTTGTCCCGCATCATTAATGGGGGTATTTGCTCATCCACTATTTCCCCTCTCCTTACATCAGGGGTCAGCAAACTTTTTCAGCAGGGGGCCGGTCCACTGTCCCTCAGACCTTGTGGGGGGGCCGGACTATATTTTGAAGAAGAAAAAATTGAATTCCTATGCCCCACAAATAACCCAGAGATGCATTTTAAATAAAAGGACACATTATACTCATGTAAAAACACACCGATTCCCAGACCGTCCACAGGCTGGATTTATGAGGCGATTGGGCCGGATCCGGCCCCCAGGCCTTAGTTTGCCTGGTACCCATGCCTTACATTGTTCCATGCCGTGGTAAATTGCACAGTATAAAAGTAACAGGGACAGTTCACTTGTGAGAGACACGCAAAGGAATAAATAGTATTTGACACCGTAAGTGCTGAAAAGATAATGAAGACCACACCTGTCTAAAGTGTATTGGGGAGGATTTCTAAAGGGTAGGTGCCATCACACTAAAAATCCAATTCCTACACCATAGGGAACAAATGTCCTGATGAGCTGGAATCTGCCGAGCTCACAGTGTAGCTATAGGGCAAGGGTGGCCAACTCCCAAGAGACTGTGATCTACTCACAGAGTTAAAAACTGGCAGTGATCTACCCCCTTTTTGGGGTTCAGGTCAAAATTGTTGAGCTTTTTTTAAGAAGGCTCCTTTTTTAGGGGTTCGTGTCAAAGTTTTAGGGCTTTTTTAGGGGGAAGGAAAGCCCCGTTTCTTTGGGGTGCAGGGCAAAAATGTTGAGCTTTATTTAGGGGAGTCAAAGTTGTTGAGCTTCTTTGGGGGGGAGCCAGTGATCTATCACAGACGTCCAGTGATCTACCAGTAGAAATCTATAGTTGGTGTCCTGAACCCCTGGCTTACCTGGCAGCAAGTCAGTATGTCAAGCCCAAAGTTCAACGTCTGAGGTCAGGAAACACAGTGCAGGGCCAATCCAAGTAGGCCATGGCTGAACTCCAGCAGTCAGGATACAGTCCAGAGTCAAACCTAAAGCACAGTCCCATAGAGGTCCAGGAGCATCCAAGCCAAGGTCCACCAAAATGGGTAGTTGAGCAGACCCAGCACCTCAGCTCTGCTTCCCTTTTGTGTTTTGCATGCTGATTGCAACACCTGGGCTTGATGAGGCGCGTGACCCTCACCTGGCCTGAGCCTACTCCAGCTGAGGAATCACAACTTCCTCCCAGAGCCCCACCTGTCCAGCTAGGGAGCTGGGCTGTGGGCCCTTGCTTGCCTCAGCCTCCTGTAGTGCCTACTGCTCCCTATGCCAGAACCTGCCGTGTTTGTGGAGACAGGGGCCCCTCTGGCTCTAGTGATGGGTCCTGCTGCTCTGGTTCCTGCGCACCTCCGTCACCCTGTGAGTACTTCCTTCTCCTGCTTCTCCCCATGTGTCCCAGTCCCAGCTGCCCCCCTCAATGGAATTCTCTTCCTTCCCGCCAGTTCATGACAGTGGGCCATCCCCTGCTCTCCTGCCCCATTGAAGCTGCCTACCATTATATTTTGTGTGGAGCAAGATTACCAGAAGCTGCAGGGGGAGGGGGGGAAGCAGGAGTGAGTGAAGCAGAGGCTCGTTTCAACTCAGCTAACACCCTTCAGCCACAAAGTTAATTCAGAATCTCTCTCTCCATAAGGCAGTTGCTTTTGCACTGAAAATTTCAACAGGAACACTTAGGCCTTCGCTTTTGCAGTCCCCGGAATTTTAAATTCGCAGGAACAGCAGATCATTTGTTGATGAACAGTGCAACCAATCCTAGGCATGTTTACTCAGAGGTAAGCCCCATTTAGTACTACAGGGTTTGCTCCCAAGCGGTACCCTAAGCTTGGAAGAAAACGGAATGGTTCCAAAGTGGGAGAAAACTAAAATGGAATGGTTAGGCTAGACTGGTCCACCTGTAAAGAATTGGGATGGCACCCCACCCCACCCCTCTCTACTATCAACACTGCTCCCTTGTAAGTATCAGCAACAACTCATCACCGATCCCCCTCACAATTTGGGTAAAACCGCTGAGCTTCTGTAGCTCCTCTACTTATTAAGCTGCATTCCTAGAATGTGTTTGGGTGTAATATTAAGCTACAGTTTATGGTTACCTGCACAAGACTGCTCCTGCCCCCTGTCTTCATGTCTGGCATGGCTCTGAGGGGGGCGACAGGAAACATCCTCTTGTGTTTTTTTAGCTAACCAAAGTTTGCCTTTCTGCCCAATCTCAGAAATGCCAATAGTTTCAACTTGGGTTTATCCAGTCCAGTCAGCATAGGTTCAAAAATAGCAGTCCGGACAAACAATATATACAGTAAAACAAACCGGTTTGGACAGAATAGCAAACCAAAGTCCATTGTAAACAGAAGCAAATGCTTCCAACCTCAAGGCTGCCCCAGAGGAGAAGAGAGGAAGGGTGAATGTGTAAGAGGCTTGCTCTTATAGCACTAAGATCAGGGTAGCAAAAGTGTTGCAACCCCTATTATCCTTGACCAGGCACCCCCAAACTCGGCCCTTCAGCTGTTTGGGGACTACAATACCCATCATCTCTGACCACTGGTCCTGTTAGCTAGGAATGATGGGAGTTGTAGTCCCAAAACAGCTGGAGGGCCAAGTTTGGGGATGCCTGTCTTGACCATTGACCATGTTGGCAGGGGCTGCTGATGGAAGTTTTGAAGTCCAACAGCATCTGGGAGGCTTCACATTGTCTGCTTTTGCCTTAAATTTGGTGTGGCTTCAAAATGCAGCTTGGCTCAACCCAATGGCCCTTCTGCCATCTTTGGGGGATGGTAGTTGGGCTCCAACTCCCATCATCCAATCACCGTTGACCATCCTGGTGAGGGCTGATGGGAGTTGGAGTCCAACAAAATCTGGAGAGCCTCAGGTTCCCCTTCCCTTTTGTACCTGAACACGGTCTACTCTGGCAGCGATGCTCTGAAGTCTGAGGTCTTTCTCAGGTCAGGAACTTTAAGCAGGACTCCAGATACCTCAACACCTGGAAGCATGTGCTCTCTGCCCCTGAGGTATGGCCTCATGGCAAGTGAAGGGCTGCTTTTGCTCATCATTCTTGTGGGGCAGGCTGCCGTTTGAGTGAGACAGGGGAGCTTGCTATAGATTAGTTGCTTGCATTATAGCATTGTCTGTTTATCGCTGAGCATAATCAAGCGTAGCTCTCGCTTGAAAGGGCAATTGCTTTTGCTTAGAACAGCTCTCAAAGTGCGGCACCCATTTATCTTGAAAATCATCTACAGCCTCTCTACAAACACAACCTTGCCAGGGGCAGTAAGGTTCTCGGATGAGATTAGGGGCGTTTGAGGAATTCAGTCTGTGTGAATTCTGATACAAACGGATCCCGATGCACACTTTCCAAACTAATGTGCAGATTGGAAAAAATGATTTTCCTTAGGAAATTTGCACTTCTCCTAATTCTGTGGTGCTACTCATGCCTCAAAAAATAAAAAAGACATTGAAAAATGCATATTTTAAGAAAAATACATAATTTGGCAATGTGTTTTGTTATAGAAAATAGGCTCACTAATATCTATTTGAATAGCATTTTAATGTGTTTTTTCATGAGGATTTGTTGCAGTTTTAAATAGCAGATAATCCTAAAATGGACTGGTATGGACTTTTGAATGAGTGAAAGTGACATTTCATTTTATTTCTTTGAGATTCCTATATCTTGACCTTTCTCCAGTCTGAATAACAGCTCAAAGATGAACAGTCACACAGTTATACAAAATAACACATGGACTGCGAATAGACTGATCTATCCATCGCTAGCTGAAATATGTTAAGTTACATCCAAAGCTTTGTGTTATGCAATTAGGCTGTCTGAAAAGTCATCGAAGGCAGCCTTGCAAGAGAGCAAAAGCAGTATTATAAAAACCATGTGCAGTACAGAATATTTGAATTACATAACAGCTGTCTACACTATTCTCCCCATCTTATCTTAAATATATTCTCTACTAGCGATCCTGACAGCTAAGCTATGGTTTTTAATGGTGCATTAGCTTTAATCAAGGCCATTTAAAACCACCTTCATTCAAGTCAGTGACTGAAAACAGCATTCCAGTGTGTACCACAGTTATTTTCTAAAGGAAGAGGCTCCCTATTTTTTCTTGCTGAGCACCTGCTCTTTGCAGCAGCTGATTTTATCCTTGGCTTGTAGGGGGGGGGGGACCATGCAGTATTAAACTATGTATTAAATTCCCAGGGCAGGGGCAATGAGGGCTGGCTTGACAGCCGCCACTCTGAGGGCCACATGCTGGCAGTAGGCATGGCCAATGCCCACCCACCACACATAAATTCATCCAGGCAGCACCTTCCCACTCCCCCAATTCAGACGCTGGTGGATTTTGCACATGCAAAATCACACATGCAAATATAAAGGAAGACAATGGGGAATAAGGGTTCTGTGTGCATGCAGAACAGGAAAAGGAGGACTCATCCCATCAGAAGTGCAACAACAGGGGTTGGCACAGCCATTAGACAGAGTAAAGCACCTACCTCTGGCAACCCTTGCAGTGAGGGGCATGGAGTGGCACTGAAGTGTTTGCCATTTAGCCTGTGCTTAGCCTATTATTATTATTATTATTATTATTATTATTATTATTATTATTATTATTATTACCCTGCCCATCTGGCTGGGTTTCCCCAGCCACTCTGGGCTGCTCCCAGCAGAATAATAAAAACATGATATAACATCAAATATTAAAAACTTTCCTAAACAGGGCTGCCTTGACATCTGAAGGGAGGGTGTTCCACAGGGAGGGCGCCACTACCAAGAAGGCCCTGGTACTCTCAGGAAGAACAGAGGATGATGTCCCATAACCAAATATAATGAAATTGAATTTCTGTTCAATTTTCTACATAGAATTGTGTGTGTGTGTGTGTGTGTGTGTGTGTGCTATTTAGTCCTTTGCCTCATGCAAAGGACTTGGACTGGCCATGGCAATGACACGGCAGGTTCTTGAGAAGTTGATCTTGATTTGGGTGTACCAAACAGAAAAACGGGCAGCCATAATGGATGCTCTATCTCGGTTGGCATCCTGATCACATACCCAATTTCTTAGATCACATGGACTGAGGGCTAAATATGTCTCCATTTGGAGATTGAAGGCCCAAACCCTATCATGACACTTTCGCGCCCAGCCACCTGTCCTTAATCTAACCAGCAGAGCGGAGTAGGAATGTGGTCCTCGGAGACATTCAGTCTGTGCCAGTATCTGAGGTAGGTTAGATTGATTCTGGCTCTTATCGAGGGGAGACCCAATTCAGCTCTGAGGTGGGCCGCCGGCATCCCCAGTGTAAGCCCCAATATCTGCCACATGAATTTGTTTCGTTGGACTTCTACTTCAGATTTGATACCACTTCCCCAGATCTCAGCCCCGCAAAGCATTTGTGCAATTATCTTTGACACATAGATCTTGATGGCTGGATTGATTAACTGCCCCCCCTTCAAATGGAAGAACCTGAATAGCTGTCCAGTAGAGCGGGCAGATAATAACTTGATTGCATCCAGGTAGGGTTTCCATGAAAGCTTTTCATCCATAAGCAACCTTAGGTATTTAAATCTATGTGCTTGCTCGAGGGTATGACCATCTAATGTCCACTTGGATTTGGAAACCCTCTTATCAAATACCGTATTTTTCGCTCCATAGGATGCACCTGACCATAGGTGCAGCTTTTTTTGCAAATGGGAAAAGCCCAATTGCTCAGGTCACAGTTATGCATCTGTTTTGCAAAGGGGGAAAGCTCCATTTTTGAGGATCAGCTCAAAGTTGTTGAGCTTACCTTACAAAGGGAAAAAATCCTGTTTTATGGGGTTCAACTCAGTTCTGCAGCTTCTCTAGGAAAGGAAAGGGACCTATTTCTACAGTTTCCAGACAGATAATCTAATCAGCCAGTCACATGTCACTGGGGAAACAAGCAGCCTCTCTCTGCAGACAACAATTGATGCCTGGGCAAGGGGCCTGGGCGGGACCGGGAAGGGAGCTAGCATCCCTTATCTCCCTCCCCGATCTCTTGCAATCAGCTGAGCAGGTCCTTTCAACACTCTCTTTCCCTCTTGTTAGCCTTTAGCTCTTTCTAAGGGGAAAAAAAGAGAGCACGATCTGCCTTTTGCCCCTGGGCAATTCAGACTCCAGCGACCACGCATTCACTCCATAAGACGCACAGACATTTCTTCTTACTTTTTAGGAGGAAAGAAGTGTGTCTTATGGAGCGAAAAATACGGTACAGCAACCTTAGTTTTGGCATACACCATTTTGTCCTTTGCCTCAGGCAGCTGGCTCTGGCAAACACAGATTTTGTACCCTATTCTGTGCCTAAACTATTCTCCTGTCGTGGCAGCTGCATAGCTGCTAGTGCTGAAATAAGATTCAATTGCCAGTCTGGCTAGTTTCTGTACATGGAGGGGGGGGCAGCATTTCATCCTTCACTTTAGGCAGCAAAATATCTTTGAGCTGACCCTGTTAATAACATTGTCTGACCTTATTAAAGGAAGGGAGTTCAAATTTTTAAAAAGCAAATAAATAATGGTAATTTTAGATGATTTAATATACTTTTTAAAGGCTATCCCTTAAAAAAAAAGTACCCTGTACTCTAGAAATATATTGTATTCCACATCAAAAGTTTCCCAGTGGAAAGATTGTTCTCTCCTTTCATCTCTGAGATGTTCTGGAAGGCAATGCCAGACTCCCTTGATCCTGACAGTTTCTCAGTTGTGATTTGGGCTGACTTCAGTATTTGTCCTCCCTTCACACAGACAGACGGCTCTCTTTCTGGCATCCGTTATCAATCCTCATTAGAGAACACAGAGGCACAAGAATGCCTTTAAATTGTTTAATGCCGTCTGCTTCCTGTGCCAATAACTTTCTCTTGTAACTTCTTAGAGTCTAGCACCCCGGTGCTGACCTCTGAAAGTCCCTTGGAAAAATGGCGTCTTTTATTGGTGGCCGTGGTGATGTAACCCTTTCACTGCCGGCACTCGGGTGCAATGCAAATGGTCTGGCATTAGTAAATATCTCATCATGGGAGGGAAGGCTTTCTTTCTTCACAAGCTTTCCTGGTTACACAAGCAGCACGTGAACAGACACAAAAGTTTGAGAAGCATTCTGGGATTCAGAAAAGGCAGCACAGATTGGTTTATTTCTATTAAGCATTTTTAAGACTACCTTTGTAGACAAGGTCCTCTCAAGACATCACACAACAATATAACCTATAAAACAGAAACAGTGATAGCCTTTGAGCTGGAAGCTCAGTAATAACAACATTGTTATGTGCCATACGATGGTCTGATCCACACAAGGCTAGTTATGACTAAAATCCAGTGAAAAATCAATAGAAATGAATTGTGCCCTTAAAAGTGTTGTGGTGCAAGTATTCTTTATTTTTTTTAACTTCATTTACAATTTGATTGATGCAATAAAAACATATTATTCTTAATACAAAAAAAGAAGAAAAGAAAAACAGAACAAATAATAAATAAATAAATAAAACTAAACGAAAAAAGAGGAAAGTGGAAAAAAGAAAAGAAAAAAGAGAGAGGGGAAAAAACAAAGAAAACTCACGAAAAACCTTGTCCTGTACATACAACTATTTAAGGAATTCAAACCATCATTGATAATATTATAAACACTTATTTCCAGTAAGAACTCACTTTGTCTTTTCCTTGTCTTTTTCTCTTTTCTCTCTCTCTCACATTTCTCACTTTCTTTTCTGTACCTGATTTCTGGGTTGATACCTGATTAATTAGATGAATTCCTTCTAACCCTATGAGGTTCCTAATCTCTATATCTTAATTTATCTGTATCATTTTTTAAATCTGTTGAGAACCATCCTGTAATCTCTGTGGAATTACTCAGAAGTAAGTTTCACTGAGTTGAGGCAGCTTTCCACAAGCTGTGGGAGGTTTGTCTGTGTGTTCATTTGAACACATGCAGAGCCTCCTTATTGGCATCCCCAGTCACAAAGAGAAGTCTATTCACATCCAAGCAAATGTGAGCACACCCACCCACCCACTGCAAACCTACCATAAGCACACAGTGAAGGTTGGGGACTGAACATGTGAGGCAATGCAGATGGGAGAGTTGGGAGATGGGGCTTGCATGCCAAACCGCTGCCTCCCATCCAGGGATACAACATTCACATGTTCAGACGCATGCCTGAACATGCTTTCTCCTTCTCCCCAAACTTCCATGGAAGTTAAGATACATCCCTATCTGCAGTAAGGCCACCTTCCCCTACATTCCAGAGATGATCTCTGCGTCAGGAACAAGGTGGCTCATTTTGAGTGTAATAAGTGGCAGGGCAGCAAATTGTTAGTTATTTGATTTATTGTTGTGTTTTTACTGACCGAGAGGGAAGCACTTGCTGGATTTTGGGCTTCAGGTGTCAATGTAACTTGGCCAGCCTTGAGCAATATGCAGTTTGACTCAATTGACATGCCGTTTGCTGCTTAACACTTGGTGAAAGATTCAGCTTGAAATGAATCTTAAATCGGGTTTTTGATATGCAGAAGAGAAAGACTAGGCAATGCTTATTTGGTTTGTACAAGCCTGACAGTCCCACAACTTAATTCTCCCAAATCTAACTGGAGCAGAATTTGTGGGCCACCTTTTTGAAAATACCTATACCAGAGAGATCAGTCATCACACACCATCTCTGAAAGCTTTCCCTTCCCTCATCCCTCCTAGTGTTAAAGTGGTTGAATGGAATTTTTGAAGGGAAGATTGTATGTTGGATAGATTCCCTTGTTGCCTCATGTCCAGGGAAAATTTCCGAGTTCCTCTGTGACTCTGCAGCCAAGTGTTCTATTATCTATGCATAAATGTTTCCTATTCTAAACTAGAAGGGTCCATTTTTTCCAAATGATCTGTGACTCCTCCTAAAGCTTTTAGTCAGAGCTGCTGCTTCTCCAATGGCTTTTGTTTTCACTCCCCGCCCCCTCCAAATTTGTTATTGAACTTTCTTATGTGGTGGTTTCGTTTCATTCTGAGTGGCCAAAAAGGAGAGGCATGACTAGTTGTGCTGGCAGGCTGCAGATACTTTCATCTTTACTTATGGTCATACTTACTTCTCTATTAGCTAATATTTGTGACTGGCTATGACAATCAATTAATGGTCCTGCTGGGAGCGGGGTTTTTGGGGGGGCCAGTGTGGGTACCAAGCCCTATTTTCCAATCGTAGGTAGTCAGGGAAATAAATTCATTCACTGGCTCTTGGACTCAGGTCTGGCATTTGAACATTAAGATTGCAATCCTAACCGTACTTATCTGAGAGTTAACCCCACTGAATTCAACAGGACTTACTTCTAAATAGACATGGCTAATCAAGTTCATGGCTAGTAAGTTCATTAAGGCTATTTTGTTTTCATTGGATGTTGTTACTCCAGAAATACAGCTTATTTCATACTAACTGCATTTTTTAAAATTGCCCCAATCTTGTGCCTTTAACAAAAGTTTGGGGGGAAATCAGGCAGTGCTTTTCCTCGCATCACCTGCAGCAGAGCCAGTAAAAAAAGGGGGAGTGACAACTCTATCCATTTCTGATGCCAGACCTGCCTATATTTTGCTTGAATATATTATTTGAGGGTTTGGGAATGACTTTCTGCTTATGTTGATGCTTCTCAATGCGCTTGGCTTTCATTGAGGCAGCTTCGCTCTGTCCTCTGATTAACAGCAGAATGCAATGTGGCTTCAGCAGCTGGGTCCAATCTTGCTTAAACATTTGCACTACAAATAATCCCCAGTACATAAAACAGCTCTTTCTAATTTACTTCAAAGCAACCCACTTCCACAGCTCAAGCTAAATTAGTGCTGAAAAATAAAGTATTGTTACTGGCCCATGAAGAGAGGGCTCTGCGTTCATTAAGCACCAACCGGTCGGCTGTCTTGATCTTGACTGAACACCTAGAAGTGCTTATGCGATCCCCTCCACAAGGGTGGTCACAAGCCTGCCAGATGAGCTTCTGTTGGAAGGATCAGACGTGCAGCTTATGCTTCCAAAGACTCTAGCCCTCATGAAAGTAGAGAAAAGCTATAATGAAATATGTTTATGGTTGATTTGAAAGGCTCGTATAAAATACACAAAAAGAATCCCCAATGTTTCAAAATCTCAGAATTTGTAAACACATCAGTGGGCTTTTATTCCAATATTTATTATGTTGATGGAAGACAAATGCAAGTTTAATATGCTTCTCTTGAACACAAAACACTTCTTAAAGCTAGATCACCCCAAAGTCCATTAGCAAAGTATTCTGTTTCTAGCTTTTCCTTTTATTATTTTACAGAGTTGCAGAGAGCCCCTCTGCACACTCTGCTACATACATTCACATACATTCACCACCCCCTAAAGAGGACTTACTTTTCATGTAGGGTTTCCCCTCCCCCAGAGAATCTTCCCGAGGGCAACCGCCCTTTTGCACAACATAATGCTTGGAGCGTTGTCAGACAATTGGATTGCAGGCAAAGATGAAAGCCACTAGAGCAGTTTGATGCACATCCAAAGCAGATTGTGTAGGCCAGTTTACTGCATATGACTGAAGGGTCATAATGAAGGCCTGGGGTATAATTAATATGTAACGGTAGGGTGGACTGGAGGGCAACTGTCGACATCACAATTGCAAAAACCTGTACTCTGGGATCAGACCACTGTGTTGCTTAGTGAAGAAATCCACCAGAAAGACCTATGATCGTTTAAAAATGTTATCTGAAAAGGGGAAAGGAAACTTCCTTTTAACTTCTTGTTCCATTCCATCTTCAAAGCATCCGGCACAAGTTCCAATGTCTAAGGGCTTTTTCTTTTTCTTAGTGGTAGTAGCTCTGAACAAAGAGCAGGAATGGAAGGGTGTAAAGAGCAGCAACAGAAAAGAGGCAAGAGGTGTAAACCTCTTCAAACCACGAGCCGTTTAGCAGTAGCTGACAAGTAAATTCAGAGCTGGGATATTGCAAGGAGATGCTGCTTGAAGGACAAAGGCAGTAAAATAGTGTACAAAGCCTGCTACAGCTGTAGTAGTTTCCTGAACACAAAAACTTGAAAGGACCAAGAGACTATTTAATCCAAACAAAGGTTCCAAATAGACCCATGGAATCAGACCATTGCTCCATCACACCTGATGCGATCTATTCTGAGTGACAGCAACTCTTCAAATTTTTGTCGATGTACAGTGAGTGCTCTAGTGATACCTTGGTATGAATGAATGTAGGATTAGAACCCCCTTCCCAGAGAGGACAGATGGACAACACATGTGCACAGAGTCGATAGAAGCACATCCATGTGAATTAGCGGTTTGGAGCAGCACCTTTGTTGTTGTTTAGTCGTGTCCGACTCTTCGTGACCCCATGGACCAGAGCACGCCAGGCACTCCTGTCCTCCACTGCCTCCCACAGTTTGGTCAAACTCATGTTCGAAGCTTCAAGAACACTGTCCAACCATCTCATCCTCTGTCGTCGCCTTCTCCTTTTGCCCTCCATCTTTCCCAACATCAGGATCTTTTCCAGGGAGTCTTCTCTTCTCATGAGGTGGCCAAAGTATTGGAGCCTCAGCTTCAGGATCTGTCCTTCCAGTGAGCACTCAGGGCTGATTTCCTTCAGAATGGATAGGTTTGATCTTTTTGCAGTCCATGGGACTCTCAAGAGTCTCCTCCAGCACCTACAAGCACCTTAAAACTCCAGCCCATTTAGGATATTGGTAAAACCTTTTTCCTTATCAGAATTCCAGGGTGCTATTGGATAAATAGTGAGCCATGGTATATGACCCCTTCCACATATAGCATGTGCTAGCATCACTTAGGCTAACATTACACTCCAACACAACCAGAGAATTCTGCCCTGACATTTGTCTTTGACTTTATGCATGTGTCCAACATTCAGTCACATCTACACTAGTTGAGTTCCACCTTGTTTTGCTTAAGATTCAGCCATCCATCCGCACTGGGATCTTTTATGGACTTAAGACACAAGTGTAGGCGATTCTGCTCAAGCATGTACCCCATCTTCAACAGGAGTCTGTGGAAAATAGGGAATCCTATATGTCTGCTTTGCTCCTGCCCAGTCAAAACTGGCCCACTAGTTAAGTATGTATTAATTGCATCTATATTCCCCCTTTCCTCCAAGGAGCTCAAGGTGGCATACATAGTACCGGTACTTGTCTTCCCTATTTTCTCCTCACAGCCACCCTGAGAGGTAAATTCAGCTGAAAGTGTCACCCTGTGAGCTTCACAGCTGAGTGGAGAGTTGGATCCTGGCCTTCCAGGTCCTAGTCCAACACTCTGACCAGGACACCACACTGGCTCCAGAAATCACTGGAGACATCCCATCACTTCTGGGTCCCCCATGCAACCTTGGCTCAGATTTCACAGCAAGCCTGAAATACACTGATCTTTGTACACTACAATTTAAGTAGAAACTGCCACTTGGTGAAATACTATGTTATTGTCCTTCTGTTTCTGGAGTTCTGCCTTCAGGTCAGTTTATACCCTACACATACACACTGCACAATCTATGCCCATGAAATTTATGTTCTATGCATAAAGCAAGTATAGTATGCAAATCTAACACATTTCCATATTATGGGATGCATAGTACCAACCAACCCAGGAGTCCTGTCACTTAAAATCATAGAATCATAGAGTTGGAAGAGACCACAAGGGCCATCCAGTCCAACCCCCTGCCAAGCAGGAAACACCATCAAAGCATTCCTGACAGATGGCTGTCAAGCCTCCGCTTAAAGACCTCCAAAGAAGGAGACTCCACCACACTCCTTGGCAGCAAATTTCACTGTCAAACAGGTCTTCCTAATGTTTAGGTGGAATCTTCTTTCTTGTAGCTTGAATCCATTGCTCCGTGTCCGCTTCTCTGGAGCAGCAGAAAACAACCTCTTCTATATGACATCCTTTTATATATTTGAACATGGCTATCATATCACCCCTTAAACTTCTGACGTTCCATCAGGCACTGCCTGCATCATTTCATTCAGAAGAGCTATTAATAGAGGCTCAAACCTCTCAAGATGCTACATTTCTGTCCCCAATATCTCATTTTGGCCTTTTGCATTCCTTTGCAAATGGCTGAATCGGTGACGGGAAGAGGCAGAAATGGCAGCTTGCATTGTCGCTCTGAAGGAATCTTGCACACAGCAGAGTGCTAGCAGACGGTTGTGTCCATCTCAGTCCCATTGTAAGAAGAAGCAAGTGAAGCAGAACAGATGTTGGAGGTGATAATCTAATGGAAGAAAGAGTAAGCCTTTCATCCCAGGATAAAAATAGGTACACCATCAGCCGGGCTAAAGGAGGAGAGAAAAAACACTCACTCACACCTAGCTGGGCCGTTCACACCAAGACATCAAAGCCACACAAAGACTGCCTGAGACAGCCACGTGGTGTCTAGAGGGTTGTTGCATCTCTTTGAGCAACCACAAGCAAAGTGGGCATTTCAGCAGCCCAGAGTGTGGATGAGAGAGTTATAACGCTCCTGGGTTTTAAGCAGCCAATGCCCATATTTTGAAACTTTTCTCTTGAAATATCTTACTGGCTAGAAATAGACTGAGGGGAGGAGGAGTGCTTTCAACCCAGGGCATAACGAAGAAGTCAAATGTATTATTCATTTGTCACCATTAGACAAAAATAAAAACTCTTAAGTAGCAGAAAGTGCTCATTTGTGATCCAGAGAATCTGCCAAAATGTTGTCTGTTCCTCTTCAGTGCTATGTATGTTAAGTTCATTGGAATTATGGGAAAATAGCAACCCTTGCACACTTTCTTGAGACTACAGGTATGCTTACATGTATACTTGTATTTGAGGTAAAAGGCAAATGTAGGCACCTATTCTTTACACTGCGGTGTACATTCATGTCACCGCAATTCAAACACTCGGAAAGGTCAGAGACCAGACCACATACAGCTCCCTGCATAATGCAGCAGCTGGTACATGTTGAAGGGTGAAATTCCAATTGGAGCATGCTATAAAATTTCTGGGTAAATATTTATGCTCAAGAAGGTTAAGAGACTTGGAGTGCTATAAGCTCCAGTCTTCTGGGTCGGCAAATTGCAATTTAAGTCTCCTTGCAGTGACCCGCCAATGACCTCTATCCCAAGTCTGGAGGCAGTTGTGATCACTTGAGGCATTTTTAAAATATTTTTTTTTTAAAGAATGAATCATGGGCCTCCATAGAGCATTAAAACAGAACATAAAACAAATGAGATGTTATTAAAGTCCCACCACATACCACCGAATCTCTTGATCTTTAAAGTTGCTTAGTACTGTTTCCCTGCTGCCATATTGTCCACATGCTCTAAATCACCATGTGCAGCAAAGATGGCAGCAGAAAGTCCTTAGGGAGGGAGAGCTTATTGCTTGTTTCTGCCAATTCTCTCCTTGCCACAAGTGTGCAACCCAACATACAGAAGGATTTGGTGATTCTCTTGCTGGAAGATGCTACAGAAATGTTAAAATTGGGTGATGTTCACATGTTCTTCCTTGACACTGTGTGAACTGAATGGCAGATTTGGACCAGGGAGAATGAAATCACATATAGCTGTGAAATTTGCCTTAAGCCAATCCCCACCCTTCATCTAACCAACCTCATGGAGTTGTCATGACGATTCTGATTACGGAAAGATTAATTTCATACATTCTGGTTACTGATACAGTCCTTGGTTCATTGACTGTCATGTCGCCAAATGCAACCTGTGAATCAGGTGGTCATGTATGGCCAACATCATTTATTTTTGTCCATGTGGCTCCTTATAAGGAGAGAAATGGCATGTGATATGGACTAATCCAGGGGTAGGGAACCACATAACAGTGGTGGGAAGAGCCTGATGCAAAAGTGGACATAACAATGGATGTGACTCTTACCTTTACACAGTAGGTTACATTACAGCTGCACAAAAGCAGCCAGAGGTTTCCACGCACAGACTCCCATCTTTCTTACAGAAAAGCAAGAGTTCAAGGACATGTTTCAGCCAGGCAAACACACACACACACACACACACACACACACACACACACACACACAAAGGTGGTGTGGGTGTTATTGTTTTTGCTGACTACAATGTTATGTATTTTTGTGTTTTTATATTATAAACTACCCTGTGATTCTTGGAAGAAGGGCAGGATAGAAATTTAAGCAAGGAAGCAAGCGAACAAACAAAAAACATGACCTGGGAAGCCTCCCAGAGGTCAGAGCGAGATCTGGAGTTTCTTCATCCCTGGACTATCCCCTTGTGGCAACTCAGCAACAATGTCCTTATTATCCAAGATGTCATAGTATCCTTAAATCAGATTAAGGAAATTAGATATGAGGAAATTACAGCCAATTTATTTTGTGACCAAAATATTTTTTTAAAAAATCACTTGAGACCCTGATATGTTGTAAAGCTCTGAGCAGGATTATTCTCTCTTCTGAAGCTAAATTTTAATTACCTGTTTTCTCCTTAATAAAAATATCCAACCAAATGTTTACTCCTCTGTGCTCAATGCCAAGGGAAATTACATGACAAATTTCCTTACTTGGGTTGGCAGATAGATAATTTATTACGGTCGGAGACCAGCATACAGTAATTGGGTTGGCAGTGAGCAGTGAAGTAGCCAAGTTTGCTGATAATATCAAACTGTTTGGGGTGGTTAAAACAAAAAGAGATTGTGAGGAGCTCCAAAAGGATATCTCCAACCTGGGTGAATTATAATTAGAATGGCAGGTGTGATTCAGCCTAAGCAATTGTCAAGTGTTGTACACAGGGACAAAAAATTCTAACTTCACATATATACATTTGGGGTCCTAACGGGAAGTGACTGACCAGGAAAGAGATCTAGGGGTTGTGGCAGCTAGCCTGATTAAATTCTTCATGGTAGATGCCACCCACTGTGCACCGCAATGTGTCTGGCATTCTCCTGTCACTCTGCTTTGATAGCTAGCAGCACTAAGTAACAGAGATTTCAGCTTTGGGGGGGCGCGCGTTCCTGCCCTTGTTTTGCTATTCCAAAATGATTTGCCTTGTAAAACATTATCATCCCACTGCTTTCCCCAAAAAGGAATGATAGACATGCTCATCTACCCTTAGTGGTGGCTGTTTGTTAACTCATGCAATTATTCTTGGAACAAAGACACACTGCCAAGCAATTTTACGGCTTGCCAATATGGAGTGCTTATTTTAACTGGCAGTTTTCAGCTTTATGACAACAAGATACATTTCAGTCTGAGGAACTCATTAATAATGCTTCAATCCACAGGAGCCGTGTTTCTTATTTGGACTTGCTCAGCGCTAGTTGGTTTCTTTTCTTTGCGTGCCCTCTCTGAACTTGCCGTGCGCGAGATCCGAACCCCAGGGTTTGCAGTGACTCTGTGATATACTTTTGGCTGGGGGAGACACACAGCACCACCAGCAACTTTGCATCGCCCCCTAAGAAGAACAAATAAGACATACATATTCACAGATTTTTTTTCAATAAATTGCAAAATGCTAACTAGACCGGGGGGGGGGGGGTCTAAACCACTGAGCCTCTTGGGCTTGGCGATCAGAAGGTTGGCAGTTCGAATCTCCACAACAGAGTGAGCTCCTGTTGCTTGGTCCCAGCTCCTGCCAACCTAGCAGTTCGAAAGCAAGCCAAAAAAGTGCAAGTAGATATATAGGTACCGCTCCGGCGGGAAGGGAAACAGCGTTTCCATGTGCTGCTCTGGTTTCGGTGTTCCATTGCACCAGAAGCGGTTTAGTCATGCTGGCCACATAACCCGAAAAAACTGTCTGCAGACAAAAGCCAGTTCCCTCGGCCTATAAAGCGAGATGTGCGCCGCAACTCCAGAGTCGTCCACGACTGAATTTAACTGTCAGGGGTCCTTTACCTTTTTTTTAACCAGAGTGGATCTTGTCCATTTCACAAGGCAAAGCATTTATTTAGGGTAGGGTTGGAAGGGCTAAATAAACAATATTTTTAAATAGGATGCTGTGCAAGGCCATAATCTAACTGTGGCATCATTATGTGAATCCCAGTGTAAGAAGTACAGTATACCCACCCTTTTCTTTTTACGTGGGGGCTCATTCAATAAAATTTGCAGGAGTGCAAGTTTCCCCAAAGGCAGAGAGCAGAGCTGTATTTCTAGCTGGAAGATGACTGAAATGGCTAGCAGGCCAGCCACAGTGGCATTCACAGAAAATGACTGCATTCGAGGAAGAAGATTTCAGGGTCAGAACAATATTGGTGTATGCAGAAACAAAGGCGGCTCTTTCATATCTATATGACTGTAGTGGAGTGTTGGCAGAAGAGATGGTAAGGTTTGTGAGAAAATTGTACACCTCAGAATCAAGAGTGCAAAGATTAAATTCAAGGGCCTAGCAATAGAAGCTGTAGACATAGTGGAAATTGCAGGGTTGTGTCTCTTAATAAGGCTGGTCCCACAAATGGTGTGGGGAGGGGAAATAGCAGCTTAAATATAAGGTAATGAAAAACTTTGCTGGATTTAAGGAACATGCCAAAGGCGACAATTTCAAAAGAATGATAATCACATTTTAAATTTGAGAGGACCCTTTTCATTGTGTTCTCACCTCATGAAATTATAAATTCATTCATTCCAGGAGCAGGATAGAAAAACATGTATGTCTATTAATGAAATATATGCACATCTCAGTTCACACAAGCACTGTTTTGGGCTTGTTTCAACCTGAGTATAGTTACTTCAGTCTTTTCCTCAGTTCATACTATACTGTTTAATGTTTCTGGATGCCAAAATCAAGTTTTTTGGCCTAATTAAGGGCTTATGCAAAAAATAAAGAAACAGCCAAATAGATAGAATAAGCCTATGCTAATTTTTGGCATTTGTGGAGAGGGATCCATGTCTTTAAGGTAAAGGGACCTTGACCATTAGGTCCAGTCGTGACCGACTCTGGGGTTGCGCGCTCATCTCACATTATTGGCCGAGGGAACCGGTGTATAGCTTCCAGGTCATGTGGCCAGCATGACAAAGCCGCTTCTGGCGAACCAGAGCAGCACATGGAAATGCCGTTTACCTTCCCGCTGTAGCGGTTCCTATTTATCTACTTGCATTTTGACGTGCTTTCGAACTGCTAGGTTGGCAGGAGCTGGGACCAAGCAACGGGAACTCACCCCGTCACAGGGATTCAAACCGCCAACCTTCTGATCAGCAAGCCCTAGGCTCAGTGGTTTAACCCACAGCGCCACCTGGGTCCCCATGTCTTTAGTAGCTACCAAACAGGTAAACCTTCAACAGGTGCAGCTTTTCTCATCATTGCAATGAAATGGTGGACAAATCTTTACCTGGTGAATGCATGCTCGCTGCATAGCTGCCAAAGTTTGAAGAGTCATGCTTGAGCAGGGGAGGGGAGAGCACACCCCAAAGCCAGAAGACTTCTGACTCAGCATCCTGTTTTATCACCATCTGGGTTTCTTGAATTTAAGATCAAGGTGAGAAATATCTCACACAGATGAATTCCAAACTGAATGGAAGGAAGGTTCAATGCAGGAGTTATTAAAGCAAGGGCTCTCCTCACCTATGGAATCCTGAAGCAAATGGGTAAGTTTGCTGTTTCGATATGGCACATGAGAGCGCTGTTCTGATATGGCTCCAAGCACATCGGCCAAAGCAGACAAGCTGCGGTTAATGAAGGATGTCTCTCTCAGGACTGGCCCGGTCACACCAGACATGCCTAGTGCACAGGAAAAGAAAACAGAGCAGTGAGAACAAGCACAACTCCATTCTTCCAGACACCTGGATATACAGTACACTTCTCATACAGAGGTTCAATTCTCATTACTTTTTGAAGTGATTCTACCAGGTCAACTTCATTTTATTTTAATACATTCACAAGGGGTGAAAGTTGGCACTGACGACATGGGACAAACCCACTTAAAATAAAGCAAAACCTGCTCCAGCTGAATTGACCTCTCCCTCCCACAACCTACAGGGATACCTAAGGACCTTTTTCCCTGAGGGGAGGAAATACAGATAAGGAAAGAAAAGACAGACAAGCTTAGAAGAGCAGCTCACCATCTAGCTCAGACTTCCTCAAACTTGGCCCTCCAGATGTTTTGAGACTACAATTCCCATCAGCCCTGACCACTGGTCCTGCTAGCTAGGGATCATGGGAGTTGTAGGCCAAAAACATCTGGAGGGTTGAGTTTGAGGAAGCCTGATCTACCGTAGCTTATAGTGTTTCTGCCGAGGTCTTTTCCTCCCCCACTGAAGGATGAGATCCAGCTTTCAAAAAATACACCACAAATTAATAAACTTTCCCTTCTTTTTTTTTTAAAAAAGCTTTTGTAGTCATTGCATTTTTTGCTGTTTTATTATGCAGTTTTAATTAATATTTTTAAACGCTTTTTTATAAGTCTCCTTGTGACGTTCACCTGAAAAGTGAATAAATAATAAACCAATGCTGACTCTGATAAGACATATATACCAGACTCACAAGTTGACGATAATGATGACACATTAAAATTAAATAGTCTAAATGGAAAAGCTGATGGGGTATAATTGACTTTATCCAAGCAAAAAAATGTCTTCCGGAAATTGAGCAGAGTTTAGGCTACAATTCTAAACCCATTTACTTGGGAGTGAGCCCCACTGAACACAGATGGATTTAATTTTGAATAAACATGCTTAGGATTGTGGCGTTAACCTATTTATTATGTAAAGTATTAGCTGAGACAAATTGGCGATAATCACTGCAGTTCATTAATGATGCAGAGTGGTGCCACCTGGAGATCTGGTCTTTCAAAAGAACAGACCAGCAAATGGCTGCCCCCAAGAAGCTGTGGAAACATCACAGGATTCTCAACTGTATATTGGCTAAAGGGGGGGGAGTAGAAGAAAGCTTTAACACCCACAACAAATAAAATGTGTATCTTTCAATAGTGTTTTTCCCCCCCTAATGTGACCAGTGACCAGGGAAAAGAACTCTTGGCAGCAACGTAAAAAGCTCTTTCATAACATAGGTTCAGTTTTCAAAACATTATTTCTGGAATGTTGCATTTGACTGAGCGGCTTTTCTTGGTAAGGAAGCTTGTCCTTTAGGAAATAAATAATCAGGTTTCTGAAAGGACTGCGTTTGAAGAGGAAGAAGGGGGGGGGGGAGCCAAAGAAAACAGGAAATTACTTACAGGATGTATCAACATCCCTCCTGGTATTGTTTTTCATAAGGAGGCTGAAGAAGCCACACTGAATTATGTTGATCTGGACAAATATTTGATGTATTTAAACCATTTGTGAGCCTTAAATTGCAGGCATTCCTAGGTGGTTTAGCACCAGAAAGGTAATACCTATTAAGCAGCAGCCTGAACAAACTTGGTGCTGAACTGTGACTGTGCATCAAGGTAGGAGAGGAACTGGGGAATTCAGGCCCCTCTTAACAGCTATGTTACCGAGTGCCCCCTTTGCTTATGCTCCAAGATCAGTGATGGTCAGGAGCTGGGCTTTAAATTTAGGCAAAACAACAATACAATGCAATACAGATCAAAAATTAAAATTAATGGCTACTCTTTTTTAAACAACAACAACAACTAAGGCCTCTTGGCACTAAAAAGTTTTTGAAAGGTGCCTGAAAGTCTAAAGTGAGGATGCCTGCAGAATCTCTAGTCAAAGAGTGGCCCACAGCTCTGCTGGTATTACAGTATATGGTGTGCATTATTGCTAATGGACAAAGTAAATGCCACTTTGCTCCAAAACTAACCAAGAAAGCTCATGGTATTGCAGGGGTTGGGAACTGATTCTGACTTTGGGCCAGATACTTATCTTCCCCCGAGGATCAAATTTGACAGGTGCGTAGTTGCACCCATCACCTGATGCCATAATGATATCAGGTGACTGACACCTGTCAATTGGACAGTGCTAAGAGCAACATCTTCTGAATATGTGATTTCAGTGCCAATTAGCTTATTGGTGTTGGGGGCAAAGCTTCAAAGACGCTTTGAAGTCTATGGAGAGGGGAGAATCCATCCTAAAAATGGAGTATTTCCCCCTCCATGGTTTGAATACAAAACACTTCCTCTAGAGACAGAACCTGCTGCAAATTTTCATGCAACATGTCACTGGTATTTGGTAAATTACTAACTAAATACTCAATTTAGGAGGGGTGGGGAGCACTCGAGGAATATTTGGTTCTAGGGCCTCTACCCAGACCAGCTTTTAAAGATCAGGAAAGAGGGCATCAGTGGATTCTAGGAAAAGTGGAAGAGGGTGAGTTAAAAGGTAAATGGATGACTCTGGTTTGATATGGAATGCATCAAAACACAACGGTAATTTAGCAAAAGATTACAAAGATTGTAACTAAATAAAACCTTGAAGGTATGTTAATAAAGTTTTGGAGCCCTGCTTGGGATCTCTGTAGCTGTTCTTTGCAGGCTAAGCACTTTATGGATCTCAACAGGCACACGGGCCTGTCATTAACAGTTTAATCAGATCCATTTCAGATGTGGTCCTTGGAGCGGAACATGTTGTCCACAGCGTCTACATGCACTGGCTAAATTTACTCAATGCAAACCGATCCCAAGGTAGGTTTCTACCATCACAAGTGTGAAAATGTCTTGTCCCAAAGGTTACTTTACCAGCACATTCACTGCCAGCCAAATCCACCAGCTGCAGTTTTGTTCTCATTCGCTTAAGTTTTTCTGTAGATTCATTGAAAAACAGCGTCGGAGAAGAAGCTCTAGAAGGAAAGGAGGGCTTGTCATCTTTCACTGAGCAAGGAGAAGTGAGGAAATGTTTTCTACCCATCTTTGGACTAGAACGGTCACCTGCCCAGGGAGTTGCTGGGTGAAGGAAAGAAAAATAACGGGAAAAGTTTGTTTCTGACCCCACAGAAGTGAAGTAAGACATGCAGGAGCGATGGGGAATCTGTTCAGTTCAGTTCAGTTCCTGGGTTAGGACAAAGGGTTGACCCAGTAATTTTCAAGTGATTATTATACAGTTGCTGGGCTCTGATTATACACTGTTCTGCTGGCATAGAGATGTATCAAGGATGTGTAGGGAATTGCATCCACTACTCACAAAACCAGATGCAATTGCTCATTTTTATGACTTCTTCTCCAGATAACGGCAATCCCACAACACTGAAAGACTCATAACCAGCGTCAGCAGTATTAGCCTTGCTTACAATTCACTTACTGTAGGATATACCATTGATGGAGAAGAATGCATCAAAGCCTTCTCCGTTGTGAACTACTGTAGGAGTCTCAGGTGAGCCCATGTTGATAGGTTATGAGAACTTCAAAAACTTTTCAGTCTTTATGTACTTTGTCTGTTAGTAACTTGAATAGTTTTGCTAGCTTTCGTTCAGGGTTAGGATCCGGAGTCAGGAGTAGGACAGCAATAAAAAACACCAGTGTCCGTGACGTTCACTCTTTATTCAAAGAAACCAAAACTGTAAAGACCTAGTGACCACAGCAACTTTTCCCAGTATGTCTTGCCCCAATGAGACAGTTGCTATGACTGGAGGTCTCCACCTTCCCACTGCTCCCTAAGACTCCTACTTTCCTGGCAGGGCAGTCTCGAGCAGGTTGGGCGCCCTGGCGCTGAGGGGCGGAGATCGCTCCGGCGCCCCCGCCCTCGCAGGGTGCAGCATGGTTTCCGCGTGGCTTTGCCGCCCAGCGCCCAGCCTACCAGCCCGGCGCCCTGGCGCACCGCACCACCGGGGCTCTACCTAGAGCCGGCCCTGTTTCATGGGTCCTTCCCAAGCAATCTCAAGATCCTTCGTCTAATCTCTTGTTGTTCTTCCCTCTTCATTCCTCTATATCAGGCACCCCCAAACTTCGGCCCTCCAGATGTTTTGGACTACAATTCCCATCTTCCCCGACCACTGGTCCTGTTACCGTGTTTCTCCGAAAATAAGCCATACCCCGAAAATAAGCCATACTCTGAAAATAAGCCATAGTGATAGGCAGTTTAACCTTGTAGGTTAAACTGTACCATACTTAATAAAAAAATAAGACATCCCCTGAAAATAAGCCACCGTGTTTGTTTTGAGGAAAAATAAATATAAGACGGTGTCTTATTTTTGGAGAAACACGGTAGCTAGGGATCATGGGAGTTGTAGGCCAAAACATCTGGAGGGCCACAGTTTGGGGATGCCTGCTCTATATGTTCTGGGGGACCAGGGAGGAGAGGAGCTGGTTGCAGTAGGAGGGGGAGACTTCCTAGCTTCAGCAACCGGCCTCCTCTCTATTTTCCGCCCCCCCCCCCCATTTTTCCTGCCTCTGATTCTGGACTGCTCTCTGCCCCAGCCTCTTCCTGCTCACTAAACTCTGTTACCTCGTCAGCTTCAGACACCTCTTCCTCCCAGTCTTCCCCCTCATCTCCCTCTGACCACTCATCATCATCACATCACCAATCCCCTGAATCTGAACTCCTCCCCCCCGAGGATCCCCCTGCAGGTTCCCCAACTGTTACCTCCCACCACTCTTCTGCATCTAGCTAGTCCATGACACTCAGGTATTTTTTTGGGAGGGGATAGCACTTTATTATAACAGTTTATAATATTGTTTTATTATGGTTCCATTTTTGTGATGGAATTTTATAGAAATGAGCTGTCTGGACCTTTGACTAGAAGAGGAGGGGTATAAAGTTAATAAACCTAACTTAAAACTGGAAAAGCAGGAGTCAGGAGATATACACTATACAATGTAGTGAATAGCTAGGAAGGAGCACCCACGTGTTAGTCCCAGAATTTCTCCTAGCCAGTGCCTCTCAGGTTTTTCTCCAGCTTGAATTTAAATAATAGGAAATGGCTGCAGCAAGTTTCAACTTGGAATTCATTGTCAGTATTAAAGCAGACTAGTCAATTACATTTCTGATCTCGTTTAAAGGTTAGATAGGAAGTAAAAGCAAAGCAAATACTTTGCATGGGTAGTGGATTTCATGACAATCCTAGAGGTATTCTAGAAACAGGCAACTTACCCAAGTTATCCTCTGAGTCAGCCTTTGTGGTTACTGTCAAGGTTATCACAAGATGAGAACGAGAGGAATGAGCGTGGACAAGTGTCGGGTGTTTGACTCTCAGTTGTAAGCCCTTATTAACTAGTTCCAAAAACTCCACAGCATCTTCAACAGGCCTTACAAAGCAAAACATTTTAGCAGGATTTTAAAACAAGCTGCAATTTAAGCATGAGTACAGATCTGCTAATTTTCCCAGGGGTCTCATATTGTCCTGTTCCCAATATTGTTTCCATTTCCCCACCACCACCTAAAGTATCTGTACTAAAACTGCAAGTTTTATATGGTGCATTTGTAAAACAACTAAGTTATTAAGATACAGATACAGATACAGATACACAATTAAGTTATTAAGATACAGATACACCAAGATATACCTTGGTGCTTTGATTTAAATTGTAACAATCATGGTCAATGATAAACAACATCTGGGTAACTATGAATAACATTCTGACAGTTTTAGGTGTCAGTCTTGAATATTTTCATTGTCCATCAAGACACTATAGTTTTGTAGAACTGTAATTTAGATTAATAACAGTGGAACCATCTTTTGCAACACAAATTCTGAGGAAATTCCTGTAACAGTATTCATTTAATTTAACCAAGAAGAGGATGAGGAAATCCAGATCTGAGAAGCTCAAAAGGAAGCACATGCCATGCAAAAAATCATTTCTGCATCTAAGATGAATGAATGTATGTATTCAAAAGAAATCTCAGGATTTTTGTTCGTCCTGGGAACCTGGCACAGAGAGAGATTAAAAGTGAAACAGAAGTCGCTAAACATGCAAAAACGATTGCAGTGCGTAGTTCATCTTGTTTCCTCCCCGCTGTGAATTATGCACAACACCTCCAACTGAAATACAGGGTTTAACAGGAATTGTGAAACAGCCTAATTATATGGAGACTGTCGGCTGTTAAAAAAAGACAATATTGTATGATGTGTTGCCAGCTACAAACTAGCATCTCAATCTGGAGAGAGCATCACTCTTCAGTCATGGATGCCAACCCAAATAAAACTGGTCAGAATTTTCTCATCACTTTTTCTGACTTCGCCCTAGTTAGATTTGTTTTCTAAACTAATTTTTCCTAGGTAGTGAGACTTAGCTCTTCATATGTCCGAAATATCAGCAGAACAATAATACCCAAGAAGGAAGAAATGTGATTGAGAAACTGACAGCACACCAACGTTTAGAAAGAGAAATCCTATGTTTTTAACAGAATTTCAATTTTTCTCAAGGGAAGGCGGATGGGAGGAAGACCCTCCTCTGAGTCCAGGAAGTCAGCGTCCCATTTTCATTTCTGAAGGAGGTGAAGTCTCTCCCCTCAACTCTCAGACACTTCAGTTTAAGGTAGCTTGGAGCTGTGCATTCAACGTTCAAGGCCAACACGCACAGGGTGCTGGATACAGTTGCCTGCAGGCAAAATCAGCAGCTTGAAGAGAGCATGAATAGCGTCTGCCACATGGGGTGGGAGACAGCTGCAAGTTTAGTTTCCGAGGAGTTACATTCTGGCTCCATATGGGAGTCAAATGGGACTCAATACCCATTGATTGGTATTACAGATTGCTCAATCTAGAAAAGAAAGAAATGGCTCTTATTTCAAAGGCAGCTCCCTGTCCCCATGGTGGCAAACGTTCGCTCAGAGGGAACGTACTCAAAGGCTAAACGCAAAGAAAAGCACCCACCTGCTTTGCATAGCTTAGTACAAAAAACCAAACAGCACCTTTGGTTCCCACCGGATACCAACATGCTGTTTCTATAATCAGGTTAGGAGAATGGAACCAATATGATAGCCTATGGGCCAGAAGGTTTCAAGAACAAACTCCCAGCGTGCAATGTCTCTGAAGGAAAAACACAACAATTCTTCCTTGGCTATAGATGAAACACTACTCAAAAACCCTTTAACTTACTTTAGACTCTTTAGAGTAAGGGTGGCCAGTCACCATGGTTCCCTTATTTTGTTTTGATTTGTCTTTCATTTTCCAGCTTTTTTGTATAAATACTTAATACTATGTGTTTATTAATGTTTTGCCTAAATGCATTGAATTTAAGACCCACTTTTTGTACATCTAGCAGAATGGTGTGTGTGTGTGTGTGTGTGTGTGTATACACATAAACATATGGACACATAAACATTTCTTTAAAAGGAACTTTTCCCCCCCTGAAATTCCTAAAAACTGCATAATAAAAACCCTGCAATAAAAGCAAAGCCTCCCAAACAATGGGAAGGAAAAAATGGATCTTTTGTTTGCCAGTTTTCTACCATATGACACATTTTCCAGCTTGCAACAGATTTCTCCCTCACTAAATCGCAGGACCAAGGACTGACAGGACCAAAATTTCAAATACAGTGGTACCTTGACTTACGGATGACTCGACAACTGAATTTTTCGACTTAGGAATGGGGGTAATGCCCGCGCGCTTACGGATGTCTCGACATCCGGAAAAAACCCCGCGGTGGTTTTAGATAGGGATTTTTTGACTTACAAATTTTTAGATAGGGTTGCTTCGACTTACGAATTTTTCCGTTTCCAATGCATTCCTATGGGAAATCGTGTTTCCAATGGCGTTTTTTCGACTTATGAATTTTTTGACTTACGAAGGTGCCTTCAGAACGGATTACATTTGTAAGTTGAGGCACCACTGTACAAGCCAGAAATTTCTTGGAGAGAAAGCATGGGAAATGGATTGTAGGAAGATCACAGAAGTTGAATACTTTAGTTAATTGGCTTACGACTTTGTGGAACTGAGGTGGGTCGATTTGGTGAGAAAGATGATAAATAAGAGTTTGGGGATCTATTACTTTTGTGAATTAGTTTTATCAAATGGCAACTGACATCTTTCCTCATAATACACAAAAGATAGGCTGCAGTCACTGTATAGATTCTTTTAGTGAATTCTGTAGTCACTACTTAGCCACTGACCGTGTTTGGATGACCATATCTTAGCTTATTTAGCTGAGATATGCAATAGGAGTAGGGACCCAGGTGGCGCTGTGGTTAAACCACTGATCCTAGGGCTTGCTGATCAGAAGGTCGGCGGTTCGAATCCCTGCAACGGGGTGAGCTCCCGTTGCTTGGTCCCAGCTCCTGCCAACCTAGCAGTTCGAAAGCACGTCAAAATGCAAGTAGATAAATAGGAACCGCTACAGCGGGAAGGTAAACGGCATTTCCATGTGCTGCTCTGGTTCGCCAGAAGCGGCTTTGTCATGCTGGCCACATGACCTGGAAGCTATACGCCGGCTCCCTCGGCCAATAATGCGAGATGAGCGCGCAACCCCAGAGTCGGTCACGACTGGACCTAATGGTCAGGGGTCCCTTTACCTTTACGCAATAGGAGCTTTTGAACTATTCCCTTTGCCAGCAACCAGATTAGACCAGAAAGCCTCTAATTAACCAGTTTCCTGTTTCATCTTAATTAGGAAATGATGGTTACCAGCTTCAGAACAAATTAAAATATTAAACCACAGCTTGAAGTTGGTGTACTAGCCTGGCTTTTTCCAAAGTAGGTAGCCATGCTTTGGCTGATTAGAGGGTTCTTGGTTTAAACATGGCTTGAGTGAAGGGGCTCCATGCATAAGTGAAGGGTTGAGCAGATCTCTGTTTAATAAGCCAAAACATGATCATCCAAAACAAGTCAGACCCTTTCAGCCAACAAGAAATAAATGTAAGAGTTATCTCTTGGCAGAGCAAATCAAAAAGGAAAAATGTAAAGGTAAAAGGTAAAGGACCCCTGGATGGTTCAGTCCCGTCAAAGGTGACTATGGGGTTGCGGCGCTCATCTCGCTTTCAGGCCGAAGGAGCCGGCGTTTCTCCACAGAGAGCTTTCTGGGTATGTAGCCAGCATGCCACTTCTGGCATAACGGAACACTGTGACAGAAACCAGAGCACACGGAAACACCATTTATCTACTTGCACTGGTGTGCTTTCGAACTGCTAGTTTGGCAGGAGCTGGGACAGAGCAATGGGAGCCCACTCCATTGCGGGGATTCGAACCGCCGACCTTCCAATCAGCAAGCCCAAGAGGCTCAGTGGTTTAGACCACGGTGCCACCTGCATCCCACAGGAAAAATGTAACATGTAACCAGGCCCTAGAAATTACAGTATTAGTAGATGACGACAACGCTTTCTCAATATTGTGTTAACTTAGTCTGCTCAGCTGTTACCTTGGGGTCCCTTCCAACTCTACGAAGTCTGATTTCCCCTTTCTCCTTCCAAATAAATCATGAATTTATTGTTTTAAAATTGGTTTTTATTACACTGAATCCTAAACCTTTTGTCCTTAGGTATAAACATTATGAAGAAAATCCACTGAACCAGAATATTAGACTTCAGAAACGTTCAGATCCCTGATTGCAGAAAGAGCCGTTAAAAAAAAAATTCTTAGTGGCCCCCAATTTTCTGTGGGGTGATCAATTTATGCAGAATAAAAAACCAAACGGAGGGAATTATGTCTGCTCAGCCCTCCAGCACATTTGGTGTATTTTTAATCAAGGATTTTTGGCAAAAATACAGGACCACATAAACAAAGCTCGAGTGGTTTGCTTATGTTAGTGAAACCCACAGACAAAAATACTGTCTTAAATTATCTCCTTTGTGGGTGTAGTATATTATAGTTTATGAAGGAAATAAAAGGTCTGTTGTGTCTGCCTTCAACCCCCCCCCCAAAAAACAGCATAAGAAATGCTTGTGTTGTGTATTGTGACTACAGGAGTTTAAGAAAGGGGGAGGGGAATCACATTTCTACTGGGAATAAAAACAGTTATGGTTTTCTGTGGAATTTTACCATCTGAAACTGTTTCCAAAGAAAAAAACAACAACCCTGAAACCCTTTCCTGCTCTCAACTATAACGAATTTCCAAGTACTGTACAGTGGAACCTCGGTTTATGAACACCTCGGTTTACGAATTTTCAGTTTACGAACGCCGCGGACCCATCTGGAACGGATTAATCCACTTTCCATTACTTTCAATGGGAAAGTTCGCTTCAGTTTATGAACGCTTCAGTTTAAGAACAGACTTCGGAACCAATTGTGTTCATAAACCGAGGTACCACTGTATAGGCAAAGTTACAATATGTGCCCCTCCCCTCCCCGCCTAGAGAGCAAATGAGATTGAGACACCCCACATCCCAAAAAACATGAGCTGGCAAAAGATCACCAGGTGGGAGAACATTCAGAAAATATGTCTTAACAAACAAAATAAATAAAAAGGGGGTGGGTAGAAAAAGTCGTATTGCAGTGATGCTAACGAGTAACAAATGAGTATGAAAAGCAAGTTGATTGTAACAACGTTATACAGATTAGCATTTTTTTGTCACCGAGACAGGCTGCATTACTTCTTGGTCACAAGAGTACTCACTCATGGGTAAGAAGTGGGATATCGCTTTTTCCTTCCTTATTTGTGATTATGTCCCTTTTGACACCACTTGTTCTTCCACAGCTGTCTTTGGCCAGAAGATCAAAAACTTCATTATTATATACTTCCACGACAGAAACCTCAACCCAATGGCTTCCTAGCGGCTTTTCTGAAAGGAGTCTGAAAAAGGAGAGGGGAGTGGGGAGAGTTTTAGCGACTGAAACAAAACCCTGAATAAACTAGGCTTGTGATCCAGGGGACTATTAACAGCCCGACTTAAGTGCTTATCTAAATACCCCAAACTTCCTAACCAGAAACCCAGCCCATTATGCTGTGGCTGTGATATACTGGGACAATTCTGTTGACAATACGCTTCAGTTGCACAGGCTCCACGCAAAAAGTAGAACTTGAAAAGGAAAAGAGATTTGTTGACGAAATTAGCAAGGCCAACGACGACTGCAAGATCCTTAATGTTTACATTCTCAGCCATTTCCAAATGGCGTTGGTGGGTCATCAGGCTACTGAAGGCAGTGAAGCAACGGATGACAAGCAAAGTTGCACTGTCCTGTGTACGGGAAATCCATCCTAGGTGCACATGGATGTAAAAGAGGCAGGCCTTACTGCACATGTGCAAGGGATTGAAAACGTAGCATATTATGGGCTGTATCCCATGTTAGTCATATTCAGAGTAGATCTGCTTAATGGGCATGGCTCACCTAGGTCCATTAATTTCAAAGGGTCTACTCCAATTAGAACTGATTTGGATACAGCCCCGTGTCTCTAAATGCCATTTAAAAATTCAGACAACCACTAGATACGTAACAAAACCTCTCTGTGTCACAGACTTTACTTGTTTGCCCATACAATCAAAGTGGACAACACTGTATGGTGGCTTGGAGTTCTTTCAGTTCCTGCCCCTCTCCATTTCACATATGGGACAACCAGAAAGGAATATTCAAGATGAACTTATTACCAAGAATAAACCATTCTTAGGGATCCTATGAGGATATATGAGGTTATGAATGTTAGAAGTCGTCCTACAGACGAGTAGGACCTTGGCAAAGACACATGCCTGACTGGCATGTTCTCTCCCTCTTGGTCGATCGTTTGGGAGCTTCAAAAGCTTTCTCCAGCCCGAACATCACAGTGACTAATACCAAAAAGCATTAGCATGCTTAGGGATCTGCAGAGTCTTTGTAGTTTGCATAACAGACCTCAGCAACTCAGCATTTGGCTAATCTATTTTATTTACTGTACATATAAACATACACGGAGCACTGCAACATGGCTCCCTCTCTCTCTAGCATCAGACAGCAAAGAGAAAGAACAAAGGACAATAGTCCCACTTCACTGAACACAGTAACACAAACATCCTGTCTCCGTCATTTCCCACTCTGTGGAATGAAAACATATACTGTCATGTGATAGACAACAATCCCATGACTGCAGACACGGGGAATGAATCTTCAACAATATTTACACTAACCATTTTTTGCAGGGTATTTTATAGTACCAGTAGCCCATGTAATTTGCTGTAATCTGTCCAGTTAATCTGATTTTTGATACCAATTACCTTCACTTTGATCAGAACATATTGGGTTGGATCCAAACATGCCCTATTGTAAGTGAAATACTACCTACCTGAGCAGAAGGGGTTTACCCGACTTAGTACAAAGTCCCTGTGTGAGAAAACAGAAGTGGAATCCAGCAGTATGCTTCTATGAAAACCCTTGATAGCGCAAGGCATTGAACAAACTCAAGCACAATTTCTCAAGGTGTGTACTAGTGTAAAGTTTTACACGGGGTCTGCTAGCACCAGGTATTGTGCAATTTCTTGCACAAGAGCTCAAGATGTATGCTTGAGATAAGTCTCTGTTGTGCAAAGTCTTCTGCTAGCTCTTGTGCAATAGTTTACAGCACAGCACAACTACCGGTACCAAAATTTATTCTGTTGGTGGATCTCTGGATGCAACTCATTATCTTTTCAACATACATTTCAGCCTATTTATGCACAAATGCCGTTATTCACCAGGCCTCAGTGACATAAACTCATTTCCATTTTAACTGCCAGTAATCCTGCATGCTCCTGGCTATATCTGATGGGGCACGCGGCTTCCTGTGTGCACATCTGGCATTTTTATTTTTCAAAGAAGCCTGCCCCCAAAATTCAAAGAACAGCCTCATAATTGTTAGAGAAGGAAGAACATATGTACAGTAAATGCACAAAGCCCTGACTGAGAACCACAAAGAACAATGAGGAAGGAGGGGAAATATCAGGCATTGCAACAGAGATGGGCTTGTGCAGAAATACTCTGAAATAAGAATTGTAATTAATTTTGTACACTGAAAATAGAAAGAATTTGCCGTCAATTGATTTATCTGTGCGTATTGATGATTGGCTTAAATGTCTACTCTGGCATTTTCTAAATGGGCTTTAATAATTATTTAAAATTAAAAGCCACAGGAAATGAAGTCCCATCCTTTTTTTATCTTTCCATTCCATGGATTACTCAGAGTACTGAGATCCAGCACTCAAAAGGTATAAATAGTATCATCAGTCATTGGGTTGGTGACCACAGGAGAGTAGGAATCCTCCATAATGGCCCTGAAGTTGTGGAACACTCTGTGTGAGAGATGAACCTATTAAGACTGCATTTAGCTTTTTTTCTGCTTCTCGTCTCCCTGGCTGCAACTGCTGTACTGCACGTTGAGAAACTCTGAATTGAGAGGAAGATACTAAATGAAATAAACAGATGAAATAAAAAAAAATAACACTCATCTGCTGTCATCAATACCTGAATACTTCTTTGCTAGCTCTAGGAATAATTCCTAAGTCTTGCTCGTCTTCCATGGAGAAAGTGAAATTACTCTCAGACTGTGGACCCAACATTGTGTGTGTTTTCCCACTTCCAGTCTGTCCGTAAGCCATAATGCACACATTGTACCTGCAAAGAAGAAAAGCAAGATTCTCAAAGCCAATAGCTACTATTGATCAAAGTTGGAAACTGTTGAGAAGAAAATTCATTTTCCAGTTTTCTAATAACTTCACATAAAAGTTCATAGAACTTGCTAATTTCCAAAACACTGCAACCTCCACCCCTCCTGGAAATTCCACAGTAGGCAGAATAAGTCCACTTGGAATGGATGGGCAAAATCTCTTTTTTCCTTCCCTTCTATGGAGAAAACAGGGAAATGGGAGCGGGGTGAGGGAAGCAAGGGAGGGCAGAAGCAAGGACAGACAATTGCTCCAGAACAGGGATGTTTCCTTTTGTAACAAGAGTCCTTGGTTTACTTTTGATGGAGGCAAGTTGTGGAGTACAATTTAGCAGCCACAGAACTCTGCAGAATCATCTGAAAGGATGCTTTCAGCTCGTGATATGAGCCAGTTTAAGATGATCAGTGTTGCTGGGAAGGGATGCTTTTCAAGAGCTCTCTGCAATCTTAGGAGCATTCTCTGTTCTTTAAATGGTAGCCTAGTAGCAGTACATTTGAAGTTAGCTATGCCTAGCAGCCAGGATTTTCACATAGCTAGAATGTGTGTGAGAGAGGGGGGGGGAGGCATAACATTACATTGCGAGCAAAACATTTATGGCACAGCTAGAACTGCATTGTAGATCAGGTCCAGCTCACAAGATTTAACAGGCCATCCTTGCCCCGGTATAAGATTCCACCTTTCCCCATTGTTTTGACCCAGATTGCAAAACCCAGCTGAACATTTAATTTAGATAGTTTTGCCCTTTTAAGATACGTGCTGGCAGTGTTCCAGGTAGCCCCTTAAAACGAGAGATGGGGAGGATGGTGGTATATTGTACAGAGGAAAGAAAATGTGTGGATCTGGTCCTGGGAAAGGGATAGGAATCTACAAGGTATTGCAGATCCAGCATTGTGAACTCAGGAAGCAGAATCCACATATTCAAGCTCTTTTCTGAAAGTAAGGCTAGGCACTGCTTGAAGAAGAAAAAATAGTAGGCTCCTTTTATGTGCCGTTGTTTATTTGGACCAGTTTGTGAATCATGACTGCCTATTGAGAGAGAGGGATCCAGCATTTAATCTAAGACAGGCATCCCCAAACTGCGGCACCTTGCACCTTTAGTGCAGAAATGTTCACCAGCTTTCTCATAAGGTGATGTTACAGATCACTCATGGCTCATACCACAAACGCTCAGATGGGCTAGAAAGCTCAAAGTCAAAACACTGCGCCTGTTCCGCATTTTACAGACGGGAGATTGATCAAAAACATGGCTGGTAGAGGGACCTCATCTTTTCCAGACAAACAATCTGCTTTTGTTTAAATGGTGTGTCCTGAAAAGGCATGAAGTACTTTTGTTTCCAATAACAGAACATTTCCTGAATGGCTGAAGGCGGGAGAAGCAAAGCAAAAAAAGCCATGTTTCAGGGAACCTCTTTTAAACAGAAACAGGCTTAAGGGGGAAGATCCTTCCCTAATCTGCATGCAGAACTACTGCACTGGAGTTAGCAGAAAACTTGGTAGAAGGGATTTTGGAAAGAGCATTTAACACCTCCTCCCCTCCCTTCTAGGACATGGTGTTGTTGTTTTCTAAATGGATCCAAAAGAGGCAACTTTGCCACCTTATGGATCCCTATAGCAAGACACCAGATTTGGTCTGGTGTTGTTCCTTCTGATGGTCTTTAATTCATCATAGTTTTAATGTACCATATCAAAGTCCAGGAGAAAAGAAGGACTCCCTACTTTTGTGGCAGGTGCATTAACTTCTTGGTAGGGTTTACGCCTTTGAGCGCTCTCTCTCTCTCTTTAAGAAATAGACTATGTTTGAGACTGTTCTTATCCTGTTAGAAGCACTTCCCTTCCCTTTTCAACTCACCCATCCAGCAGAGATGTTAGCAAAGGGGCTACATCTGCAAACACTGTCACTTGAGACTCAGAAGCACTGTAAACTCTGTAGATGTAAAATACAATTCAGTCATTCTGGCAAAATGGTCTGGGAATGTTTGCAGTGAAGAAAGAAGAACAAAGAACAGAGCAGCATTATTCACTGAAATCTCCAATATTGTGAAACAATTTCTTCAGAAGCACTAAGATCTATGGAAGGGAATTACTCACGCCTACTCTTAAGCTGGTTTAGACATCAGGAAATTAAACAGAGTTGAGCCACAATTCTATTCCAGTAGCCAGATGCAAGGGGTCTAAGTGTTCTGGACTCTGCCAAGGAGGACCTTGTCAAATCCTAGCTATTTCTAGAGACACAGACCAGGCTGTGATATGTTTTCATTCAGTTCTCCCCCACTGTTTTTATTTTACTGTCTGCACACAGAAGCATGTTACTTGGATTCTAGCTTCATTTTTAACATCTGTGCTGCAGTGGCTTTGCTGAGATTTTGGAAGGAATTCTGTGGCTATAGGGGGGATCCTTAGAGGCCTACAGTTAGGTACCATAGTTATGACCAAGTTGGTACTTTTGCAAGAATCTAGATGATGTATATGGATCAGTCAGTACTCATCAATACCCGGCTTGCCTGCCATGGTGGGGAAATAAGTGGAATATCATATGGCTGCCTCATATCATATGGTTGCCACACCACACTGGAAATAGACCAATGTGGGTTCAGATTATGGGCCAACACAATGTCAGAGGCTTGCTGCAGATGAGGTGGGACAAATAGGAATGGGGGAGAAATTTAATTCAGTTTGCATTTCAGTGTGAGCCTATCTAATGCCACAGTTTCCCAAGCAAAAAGCAAACTGAAACACAGCCAACTTTATAAATTAGCACACCTCTGAATTTTGCAATGGACTTTTGTAGCCAAGAAATGAGTACAAAGGGTAAAGTGTACATGAAATGCATTTACTAGCAAAGATAAAACCAAAAATGCATTTTATTAGGGAATGAATTTGCAAAAATGCATATATCAGGCAAAAGTGCTTACAAAAATGTGTAAAATTGGGAGAGATGTGTACTAAAATGCTGATGAAAATTCATGAGGATTTTAAAAAAAATCCCTTACAAACTGATGTGGCAAACTGAACTGAAGACTGCAAAAATGAGAAACTTGAGAGAAACCTAAACTCGCAGCCACCCATCCCTAAAGACAAAATGGTAATTTAACACCATGCCTTTATTAGGCAGCTGCCAAGGTAATAAGACAAAATAGTCTTCAAGAGCTGATCTCTGCCAGGAATGCCACGGGTTCAAATGAGCGATTGCCACTTAAAACTCACAGTAATAGGACACAACAGCAGTATGTGTTTTAGGGTTGGTGCAGTATTTAATGGGGGCAAGTTTTCCCACAAAACTACTGAGAGTATTCACAGGATAAAACTTCACTTTCTTAAATACCAGTACATTTTCTAAGGGGTTATGCTTGCATGGTGATATGGAACTTGCTTCATTGAGGTTCTGTCTGATGGGTGTTTAAATGGGATGCAATTTGGCACAGTAGCTTCATTTTGTGTCAATGAACAATTCAAATCTGCTTTCCTGCTCTGGTTAATGAACGCAAAGCAATCTCAAGCGACCTGCTCGTGCAAAATGACACATGGTCTTTAATGTCAATTTGATCCTGAATATTGAAAGCCTTGTTTTTAGTTTGTTTCATTATTGTTTTATTTACCATCCACTAATAAAAGTATCTGAAAAAAAACATAAAATACTAAAGCTAGATCTTTTTTTCCCTGCTGAAATAGAACCAAGCATTTCGACATTTATTAGTTCCACTAAAAAGCTGCTAAAAAAAATAGACATTTGAAGTTCATAAGAACCATATGCTCTTCTGCTTATAAGAATAAGCTGTGTGGGGACACTGAAAAACACACTTCCAAGAGCTACATTCTTTGAAAGGATTTACTATTCTAACCTTCATCTTTTTTTGGCGGGTGGTGGGGAAGGAACTAAACACACACTGATGCACATATGGCATGTTCTGTAAAGGTAAAAGGGTAAAAAGGTAAAGGACCCCTGGACGGTTAAGTCCAGTCAAAGACAACTATGGGGTTGCAGCACTCATCTCACTTTCAGGCTGAGGGAGCCGGTGTTTGTCCACAGACAGCTTTCCGGGTCATGTGGCCAGCATGACTAAACCACTTCTGGCGCAATGGGACACCATGACGAGTGCCAGAGCACACAGAAACACCGTGTAACAATATTTAGGACAGGTAACACAGTCTCCTGTCCTAAAATATAAAGAACTGGGTCCTTCATTCATATGAACTGATCAGGGAGGCACTGCCCATGACAGGAATATAAGGCAGCTGGATCTTGGCATAGTAATACTGTATCTTTCAGTTGTTCTCAGAAAGTGAGATACTTAGAATGTGTGAAGCCATTTATTTACTGGTAAAGGAGTGTGAAGCTTTTACCTCCGTAAAAAGCACTAAGAAAGCTGAATAGAAGGACAACTATTTCTAACCCATTAACTGAGGGGAGATACCAAAACATGTGTGCCTTTGGTTGTTATCCCCATGCATCGATCTACTGGTATTTTAAGCTACACTGTTCCTTAAATCCACTCAGATTATCACTGTCCCCTATGTGACTGCAATAGTAATAGCTCCATGGGGAAACATCATGTATGTGAAGGGAAACTTCATCTGAGCATCAGATTAACCCTGGTGGTAACAATCTTCTTTTCAAATATAAAAGAATAAAACATTTCTTCCTTCAGAGAGCATTCAGAATTTCATTTTGTTTCATAGTTGTAAGCCTTGAAGGTTCATGAGGAAGTAGCAAATGCAAGATGTCTTCAGAACAGTCAGAGTCCCATTATCAACTCATATTAAAAATCATATATATTTAAGTCAAAGCCACAATGGTTCCCAAGACCACCCACCTTTCATACTGGAACGTCTTGTTTATCAAAGCATGACCGGGACGGTTGCATTTTACAAAGATGGTTTCCTAACAGAAAACAAGGGTGGTAACAATTAAAACATATACATCATGTAAGTCTAAATGAAAAGAAAATGTATGCTTTAAGGTTCACCACAAAGTGGGATGTTTAGACCTTCCAATCTGCAAAAACCACATAGCCATATCCTGCCTTTAATACATGGTTCCTGAATGCCACAGTCTGGAGGGGTGGGTGTGCTGTGAACAGAGCACTTATGTCGCGATACACACAGATGTATGCAGTTGGTCCATCTAGCAGAAATCTAGATAGCAACAAGAGAGAGGAATAGATAGCTCAATATCTATACCCATATCCAAAGAATTTGACTCAGGAGGGGGAAGAGGAAGTGATACAAGGCCCTGTATTCTGCTCTTTTTAGTATGCTCTTTCAGCACTCAAAAAGGACAGGAGGTTTCATCCAAACCTTTGGATTTGTGTTGTGGAATCTAGCAGTTTAAATGCAACCCTAAGTAATTTTTTTGAAAGCCAATTATAGAGTAAAGCCTGAAAATACGTTTCTACTTGTTGTGGGGATGACAACAAGAAGAAACAAGAGCACCCCCTCAAATAAGAGGCATTGCTGTCGAGGCACTTCTGTGACTTATATTCTATGGAATTAAACCTGCTTTTCGGGGAAGTATTTGTCATATTGCTTATATAAGGGATGTCTAACCGTTCGATCTACTGGTCGATCACCGAGTGTCCCTGGTTGATCGGGTGACCCTGACCCTCCCCCAAAAAGCTCAACAACTTTGGCTGATCCTTCCCCCCCACAAAAGCTCAACAACTCTTGTCAATCCAATGGGTAGATCACTGCCAGTTTTTTAAAAAAGTGGGAGTAGATTGCAGTCTCTTGAAAGTTGGACGTGCCTGTTATATTATATAGCATCTCAACCAACAGAAGCCATGCACAGGGAAGTAACTTTAATTGTGAGTCGAGGACCCGCCACCCACATACAAATAAATAAGACACAAGGATTCATTTATTTTAGGTTAATGGGCTAAATAAGGCCACAACTTTATAGGTTACAGCATGTGAGAGGTATTGGCTTAGGCATTGGAACAAACAATCTATACATAGAATCATAGAATCATAGAATTGGAAGAGACCACAAGGGCCATCCAGTCCAACCCCCTGGAAAGCAGGAAACACCATCAAAGCACTCTTGACATATGCCTGTCAAGCCTCTGCTTAAAGACCTCCAAAGAAGGAGACTCCACCACACCCCTTGGCAGCAAATTCCACTACATGACCCCACCCTGCTCAGCGCAGGGTCATTCGAGGGTTAACAGCCAGTGGGAGGAGCTTGTTGATGCAAATACAACTGGAAGCTTCCCCAGACATCACCCCGTCCCTAAGCCAGCCCTATTTTTGAATGGAGTATAAGTTTGACTCTAGATTATTATACAGTGGGTTAGCTGCCTGGCATTTTGAACAAGGTAATCACAGTTGAGTCATCATGCTGCCACTTGGGCATTGTATTCTTAGAACTTCCATGTGAATCACATTCACACCATACCAGTTAAAGTGCTGAGTTATGTCTCAGTTATGTCTGAGTAAACATGCATGAGATAGCACTGTAAATACCACATGAACACACACATGTTTTTGTGACCTCCAGGTTACTATCAGTATGAAACCAGCTCTTTTCCATCCTTGCTATGAACAAGGATGCTCTCTCATATGGAATGAGCTAGATCAGTAGACTTCAATCTACATGACCCACCTTTTACCCAAACAGTAAATCAGTAGTGTCCGGACCCACCAGTAGAAGACTCTTCATCTACACATTTCCTGACCTATTCTGCATATGCCGAGTCAACTTGGTAGACTGCCAACATCCTCTTCCATCCCAAGCTTGATTGACATGATACATTTTGGTTACAGAAAATAATGAGTGCGGTCACACCATCTCCTTCAAGGCTCAGGTAGGTGGCAATATTAACTACATATGTTGGCTGTTACTAGCAAACCAAGAAGTAGAACAGCAAAGTAAATGTTATGAACTAGAAAAAGTGGAAAGGAAAGCCAAACATCTGCTCTTTTAAACTGATAAAACCAATTTCACATTTCAAACCAATTAGTAGAGCAAGCAGTTGCCATGACAATAACCACGCTCTCATACCTCCAATGCAAGTAGCCAAAATCATCCATATGAAAAAGATTCCAAGGCTTTATAAGGGTGAAGGAACTCAAAACGGTGAAATGAAATACTGTGCTTTACTTGCAATAAAAACCTAAAACCTTTTTTAGGCCTTGGAACTGAAGTGATAGTTCTCAAGCCAAGATTTACAAGACTCAAAGGGGGCGAAAAAAGAGATCACTTGCCCCTCTAGCAAATATCAATGCAAGAATCTCTAAACAAACAGACTTTTTATTTACCACAGTCTTTCAACAGCTTTCAAGCCTCCCCAAATCTGAAGTAATTTTGGTCCAGTGCTGTTGTTTTCAAATTACATTCCATTTGAAATCATGCAGCAATTGCAGTTCTACAAATGCTTGAGAAATCCCACTGGAATATGCCCAGTCTGATTTCAGCAATAAATCAATTGCTGTTACAATGGCAGTTCACTAATGCCAGAGGTGGGTTAGCAGCAGGATTAGTGATGGTATTTGTTAGGGTTCAAGTACTAGACTCCATTAGCCTTTCAACTGAAGTAGCAGGAAGATACCGGTACTGGAGGGTTATATAGGAAAGTGCAAGAAAGAGAGAAGATAGAACTGGAAACAAACTGGAAGCAATGGGTTCATAATGCTTTTCTAGGAGCCTGGAGAACACAGCGACGAGCTTTGTTGGAGGGTCACATTAAGGGAGAGGAGTGGGTGGGCAAGTCAAGCCAAAGGGGTCAGCTTGCCATGTCCCATGGCTATAGCTGCTATGCATCTCCCCACCCCCACCCATGGAGCTCAAGATATAGCACCCCCTCTATTTTATCTTCTCAACAATCTGGGAGGTAGGTTGGGCTGAAAGGGTGACTTGCCGAAAGTCACTCAATGAGTGTCATGGCTAAGTGAGGATTTGAACCTTGGTCCAAATTACTAACCACTATACCAAACCAGCCCTCATCTACATTCTGCTGATTCAGACGCAAATGCCATTAGGAGAACACTCTCCTCCAAAACAGCCCATTAAGCCTGTGTTTGAATGGACCCTAGTACATGCCTAGATTATATAGGGGACAGAGTAGATCTAATGCATGGAAGCACCATAACTCAATGGTGGATAAGGTGCTTTGCATGCAGATGACCCCAAGATCAATCCCCAGCATCATCACTTACACAAAAGGAAGAAAGAAATGATGGGAAAGATTGCAGTCTGAAATCCTGTAACAGATGCTGCCAAGCTAGGCAGACAGCACTGGGCTAGGTGGACAGAAGGCCTGAGTAAGTATAGCACAGCTACATATGTTCATGTGCTCTTCTGCTGCATTTTATATGCTACCATAAAAGGAAAATTGGCTGCACACTTGCATGAAGTGTAAATAATGAAGAGTATCTGATGGAAAGCCCTAATAGTCAAGAAAATTACCACAAAACCTGAATTTAAAACTCCATCTTAGCTCCATGCCTTTCAAATGTTATTTCTTGGTAATGGGCTTAATTAATACTGGAATGCCATCTGGATTTGCAGCTCAGCTCTCAAGCTCCCCTGCTTTGGTGGATTTAAACCAGGTTCCCTTTAATGCACTTGAAAGCAAGGCTTGGTAGGCAGCCACATTTTAGACACTGTATTTCTAGCCTCTGGCAAGGCATCAGTGAAGCAACTACTAGTAGTTTAAGGGGGGAAATAACTTATATTATTGGAGCTGAAGTGCCACTGACAGAACTCAGCTGTGTGATTCGGTGG